>NC_138384.1:35675357-35703686 GCF_054177405.1 Leptonychotes weddellii
CCCCCATTACCAAACACTGAGTGAGGGACCCTGGTTGACCCACAAAGAAATGAATACCTTTCCATTTAAGGTCTGAAAGTGTTCTTCCACGGGTATCAAAATGTAGGACTCAAACTGACAAGTGGACTGAACGCTGCTCGGCAAGCTTCCTTTGCAGGGCACCAGGACCTGGAAACAATAAGCAGGGTGAAGAGTACGAGATGTGCCACTTAGAGCTGCAGAAAGCCGGGGGGGCGGGGGCGGGGGGGGCATCTGGAACATCTGAACGAGGTCCTGTCACTAACCTCTTGGTTCCGTCTGGAACCAAGCGACTGGGGTCACGGACGTCCTGGTGGCAAAGCCACAACCCCCGACCTGGGCAGAGGGGTTGGACCCAGGCCCCCAGGCTTGTTCCCACACCCACTGGGTCCCCCCTCCCACAGCCAACGCCAGGCGCCCAGTCTATTCTCAACAGGCTCGGGGACGACTCCAGAGGAAGACAGGGTCGTCTGGAAAGAAGAGAAAAGTGAACCTAAAAAGTCACACGTAATCCCGCCACCTGAATGAGGAGAAACACTGCACCCTGAAGACGGTTTCCTTCCCGTCTTTTTTCTCTGTTTTTTTTAAGCCCAGTTGTGATCACAGTTTGTAATATGAGCCGCAGAAACAGGGTTTCCTGTAGCAAACAGCCACCTCTGCCGAGCTGTCTCGGGGTGCCAGGCTCTGTCCTTGGGGCGGGCTCCATCTGAGAGGTGAACTGTGGCCCGATCGTGGCCACCACACCACCGCCTTGGCGGCTCAGGGACTCTCTCAGACTCAAGTGTACTCGGAAGGAAGACGCCCAAGGCGGTGTAGACCCTTGGAACCCCACCTCCTGAAGCAACCCAGCCCAAAGCATACGGCTTCCGTGCTATCCCCATCCTACAGACAAGGAAACTGAGGCTCAAGGGAGCTAAGGAAACTGTCCAGGGTCTCGTGGCCAGTGAGTGGTAGGGCCCTGATGCAAACTCCTGCCACTTCCCGGAACCAGCGCTGGAGGCTCAGCCCAGACCCCCCTGGAGCTCCCCCAGCAAAGACACGGTCGGTGAAACCGCAGCCATGAGAGCCCGTCACCCGGGGCTTCCTCGGGCAGCTCGGCCTCTCCCCACACAGAGGGGCACGCCAACTCCTCAGAGCAGAAGGTGGCACTTGTGGATGGGAGAACGCTGACAAGATGGCCTGGCCCCTCCTCAAAAAACCGAGACGGAATCAGATCCACATCTAGCTCAAACCACCAGTTTCCGGAAGTACGGTGAACAGAGGACCCTGTCAGCACTACCCATGGGACTGCCACTGGCAAGAGCCAGAGTGCGGGGAACCCGGATGAACACACTGCAGAGACACAAAGAAAGAAAACGAGGAAAGGGGAAGATAAAACGAAAAAGCAGCGGAACACTGTGGACACGGTTTCCCAAGGCCACGCGCATGTCAACACTGACCACGCCTCACACACGGGGCACGCGCCTCTGCACACGTCACTTGAGCTGGGCAGTGAGGAGGAAAGACAGACGTGGAGACTCATCCATCCAGTGTGACGTGTGGACCTCCTCTGGACCCTGATCTGAACAAACCCACCGTGAAACAGACAATTATGAGATGATTTGGGAAATCTGAACAGGGACTAGATAGTGGATAATATTGAAGAATTATTGTGGAAAGTTTTAGCTGTGATAATGGCATTGTGGTTACCTTTTTTTTAGGAGTCCTTATCATTTAAAGACACGTTCCTAAATATCTACAGACGAAACTGCATGACTACCCGACATAATTTTCTGGGATGTGCTTCAAAATAATCCAGTGGCCGCGGGTGGAGGGCAGGAGGGGGCAGAAAGGACATGTGATGGGCCACCGAATGGATCACTGCTGAAGCTGGGTGACAGGTGCATGGGGCTCATTATATTACCCTTTCTACTTTTATCATATGTTTGCAATTGAGCTCAGTCAATAGAGCACGCGACTCTCAATCTCGGGGTCATAGTTCGAGCCCCATGTCTGGCATAGAGATTACTTAATAAAAAAAAAAAATCACTTTAAAATAATTTTAAATTTTAATAAAAGTAAAACTTAAAAAGGGGGAAAAAATAAAAATAAAATAAAGAAAAGATAGGCCCTCAGATATAAGCCTGAATTGAGAAACAACCTCCTCACAGCCTCAGGGAGCACAGGAAGAAGAGCCTGGGACCCCGAGGACTGGCCACAGGCATGGGAACGCCATGAAGCAGACCTGCAGGGTGTTTAACGCCCTAACTCAGGGAGGCCAAGAGAAGGTCCCACACCTGCTCTACGGATGAAGGAGTCATACGGTCCCATGTGAGAGACCAGGAACTTCTGAGGTGCTTTGGAGAACCTCACTCCAGCTGTGACTACATTCTTTTTACCTGTTCACGTATGCCTTGTCTGCCTCCCTAACTTAAATAAAGTACGACGGGCTCCGGCTGCGTAGTATCCCTGTTACCGACCTCACTGTTCGACATCCAGTAGGTGTCCAATCAATGTTTGTTGAATGAATAGGAGTCCTCCAATAGCAAGGACCCCCTCCCCCCACTCAGTTTCCAGGCAGACAATGCTGCCCAGAGCATTTCATTACAAGCAGAATCCAGCAGCTGGACTCTCTGGCTGAGAGGGAGGGTGAGGAAGCCAGCCCCTGGGGCTGGGGACATGGAGCAGCCAGGAAGCTGCCCACAGGAGGCGGGGTCAAGTGCAAGTGCCTTCGGGGCTCTCCCAAGACAGTGCTTCAGACTTCTGGAGATGTCATGGGCATTACAGCCTGTGTGGAGGACACAAAGTTTAGAGTCTCTTACGGGTAGACCGTAGTGGGGGACCTGCTTATTTTAAAGCTTAACAATACAACTTTTTATTCTAGTCTCTTTATAAAGAATTTTTAAATAACAGTTATTAAAGAAAAGACAGTAGAATAAAAGCAAGAATCAGCATTCATGACGCTACTCCAGAGTACCCTCCTGACTCCTCCCCCAGGGAATGTTAGGGTGACTTCTGTCCTGACACCCATTCTTCTGAGCGATCAACAACGGTCAGCTTCTGGAATTCCCCAAAGGCATGCTGCATTCCCCCACTCATCTGTGCGATCCTGGAAACCCGGCACGGTGCCTGGCACCTAGTGGATGCTCAACGAATGTTTGTTGGCTGGATCTAGGCCAAAGGAATCCTAAGAACTAGAATATAGACCTCAGTGCCCTTAGCTGGCCTGTCTAGGTATTTTACTTGAAAGTCAGTTCTTTGAAACTTGGAAGACATGCTGACAGGTTCCCAGGCTAGCCCTCAAAAGACATGCTGACAGGTTCCCAGGCTAGCCCTCAAAAGCCTACATACCCCATAATTAAAAGATCACAATAGGGGCGTCTGGGTGGGGCAGTCGGTTGAGCATGACTCTTGTTGATTCTTGATTTCGGCTGGGGTCATGATCGCAGGGTCATGGGATCAAGCCCTGGGTTGGTCTCCATGCTCAGCGGGGAGTCTGCTTGAGATTCTCTCTCTCCCTCTGCCCCTCCACACCATGCGCTCTCTCTCAAATAAAATAAATAAATCTTAAAAAAAAGAGAGAGAGAGTTCACAATAAGAGGAACAAATTTAATCTCCCTGTGTAATTTTTGTTTCTCCTATAGGCAAATGCACCCACCCCTAATCCACCTGGGAATCCTGGAGGACTTTCCCCCTGCCACCTCATGGACAGCCCGCCTCCCTGCAGGCAGCAGGTTTCTTTCACGTGCTCCCCTCGTCCTGCCATCTGGATGCCTCGATTATTCCACCGGTTCTTCCCCTTGAGGAGATGCCTTTCAAAGCAACATACAAATGTGTTCACATGTTCCCTTATTCTATGTGAGTAAGCACACACCCATGATGCCCTGAGGGAAATATGCTTTCTGCCCCCAGAAGCTCTCAAGTCAACGTGGAAAGAGAAACAAGACGAATACCATGACATCAGTGTCAACAGGGGCTGTCAACAGAGAAAGGATTACACCCAAGGCTGGTGCAGAGCCAGGAGGGTTCCTGGAGGAGGCAGCACGTGGTGGTCTCTCTCTGCCTGTGCTCGTACTGAGCATGGTCTGGCGCTTGTTACACTCGGCAGGTTTGTAACTGACTCCCTCTAAACGTAACCAAAGTGTACGGTATTTCTGGCCTTATCAACACGGCTTGGTCCACACCTGATGGAGAAGGACAACCCTCAGGATCAGTGCACTTACAATGCCATGGGTTTGGGCCACCTTGTTGCATAAGTCAGGACGCCACTTTTGAAGAGCCAAATAGAAAGGATTTTTCAGGAGATCTTCATCATACAGAGCCATATGGACTTCAGATGGGGCAAAGAGAGTCTCCTGGGACAAGAGGAGAAAAAGCAGTAAATGACCACTTTTAAATTTATACAACAAATAAAAGTCCTGATCTGGCAATTTCTAAAAAGCATCTCTGACATGTATTACTCTACAGGAAATATCAAAGATAACCCACCAATTCCAAGATGACTTTTTTACTGGTTAATTGCAAAAATTATGTTCAGAAATCTTGTTCAGGGGCGCGTGGGAGGCTCAGTCGGTTAAGCATCTGCCTTTGGCTCAGGTCATGATCCCCACATGGGGCTCCCTACTCCGGGAGCCTGCTTCTCCCTCTTCACCTGCTCTTGCCCTGGCGCATGAGTGAGTGCGCGCTCTATCCCTCTCTCAAATACATCTGAAAAAATCTCGTCAAACTCCAAGTCATTGCAAAAAGTTAAAATGGCTATTTTATGCATATATTTTAATGAAATATTTTAAGCATATAGAGAAATAAAGAAGAATAATGCAAACCTGTCACCCAGAACTACCCAATCTTAACATTTTACCATGTTTGCCTCAGACTTTCTTCTAAGAAGTAAAGTATATTGGAATAGACTGGAGGGGCACCTGGGTGGCTCAGTCGGTTAAGCATCCAACAGTTGGTTTCAGCTCAGGTCATGATCTCAGGGTCATGGGATCGAGCCCCACATAGGGCTCTGTGATCAGTGTCTGCTGGAGATTGTCTCCCTCCCCCTCTGCTCTTCCCCTGCTCATGCTCTCTCTACAATAAATAAAATCTTAAAAAAAAAAAAAAGAATAGAATGGAATCCCCCTGTGCCCCTCTCTGATCCCCTAAATAACTCTCTGATCCTCTAAATTAAGGATTAGGACTTCAACATATGAATGGGGGGGGCCACAAAAATTCAGTCCATAGCATAAGCCAATTGTCCCATTATCCTTTTTTGAACAGTCTATCCCTTTTGCACTGGCCGATAATGCTACCTTTGCTATATTCTAAGTTCCCATATATGTGTGGCCTGTTTCTGAGCTCTACTCTATTTCAACAGTCTAGACCAGTGCCATCCAACAGATATATAAGAAATGTAATTACAAAAAAAAAAAAAAAAAAAAAGAAATGTAATTACATATACACTATGCATAGTCACATACATAATTTAAAATTTTCTAGTAGCCACATGAAAAAACAAACAGGTGAAATTAATTTTAATAATATATTTATCCTAATATATCCAAAATATTGTATTTTTAACATGTGATCAATATTTTAAAATTTTATTAATGACATATTTTACACTCTTTTTTACTCCTACTAAATCTTCAAAATTTGGTGTGTATTTTACATTCATTTTTCAATTCATACTAGCCACATTCAAGGGCTTAAAAGCCACATATGGCTAGTGGCTATTATACTGGACAGAGCAGGGCTAGACCACATTAGTTTACATGACTACAGCTTCATAATAAGCCTTGATATCTCATAGAGAAAGGCCTCCCTCCTTGTTCTCCAAAATTGTCTGGTTATTCCTAATTTTTTTTGCAATATCCCATAAATTAAATCAGTTCCTCAATTCCATAAAAATCCTTTTGGGATTTTTAGTAGAAATTCACTAAATTTATGGATTGGAGAGTCAACATCTTGATAATAATGAATCTCATCATCCATGGACGTGGTATGTCTTTCCATGTATGTCTTCTTTGATGTCCTCCAATTAAATTGATTATAAACAACTTTTATTAAACATTATTTGTATATTCTGTATAGATTTTCTCCTGTTGTGAATGGGGCTTCCGTTGCCCCTGGTCTGCTCCATTTACCATACATGAGTGTAGTTTCACTGAGCTATCAGAGAGGAATATGAAAAATGGGCACAGAAAAAGAATCTGAGCCTCCATCTCAAGTGGTGCAATGGAGAATATAAACACCTGTCTTGCAGGACTCCCATTTACATGCTGCCTTCAGTATTTTTGCCATACTGCATACTAATGGACCACCACTTACTGCTGGCCTACATGGTGTCTTTGTGAGAATTAGAAAAAGGCACCCAGTAGGTACAACAGTCCTATGCCAGGGCACATGGCTTGGTAAGTAGCTCACAGGCTATTTATCAGCCCCAGTTTGCCAACATCTCACTCTCCTGGGCAGAGTACCTATGCAATAATCTGCGTAATTGTACACAAAGGCTCTACTGTTAGTATTTGACATATTCCTTTAAACACCTACTCTCTTTTCAAATTTATTTTTAAAAGAACCCTTATTACAACTTTAAATATAAAAACAGTATATTCCAGGGTGCCTGGATGGCTCAGCTGGTTGAGTGTCTGACTCTTGATTTGGGCTCAGGTCATGATCTCGATGCTGCGTGATCAAGCCCTGTGTCAGGCTCCCTGCTCAGTGGGGAGTCTGCTTCTCCCTCTCCCCCTCCCCCTGCTCGTGCTCTCTTTTACTCTCTCTCTCAAATAAATAAAAATCTTTTTTAAAAATTGCAAGAACAGGGCACCTGGGTGGCTCAGTTGGTTAAGCAACTGCCTTCGGCTCAGGTCATGATCCTGGAGTCCCGGGATCGAGTCCTGCATCGGGCTCCCTGCTCAGCGGGGGGTCTGCTTCTCCCTCTGACCCTCTCCCCTCTCGTGCTCTCTGTCTCTCATTCTCTCTCTCAAATAAATAAATAAAATCTTTTTAAAAAAAAAATTGCAAGAACAATGGACATTATGTAAAACCTTGCTAGATACTACTGCCTGCCAAACAGTCTGAGCTTGAGCCTGAGACCTCTTCTTAAAAAAGAGAAAATGAGATGGGGCACCTTGGTAGTACAGTCAGTTAAGCGTCCGCCTCTTGGTTTCGGCTCAGGTTGTGATCTCAGGATCGTGAGATCGAGCCCCACATCATGCTCCACTTTTAGTGTAGAGTCTGCTTGAGTTCCTTTCTCCCTCTCCCCCTGCTCCTTCCCCCCACACCTGTGGGCTCTCTCTCTCAAATAAATAAATAATAAAAATTTTTAAAAGAGAAAATTAGCAACTATTAAAGAGCATCAAGTAAACTTACCCTTGATACAATCAGATAAATGAAATATGAATAAAAACTGAATTACTTTCTTACTATGAAACAATATTCCAACATGCTTTCTTGGGAAAATGCCAGGACAACACATATAAGTAAGTACATTATGAATTCTGTTATGGCTAATGATAAAAACAGCCCC
This sequence comes from Leptonychotes weddellii, assembly GCF_054177405.1. Classification (NCBI taxonomy): domain Eukaryota; kingdom Metazoa; phylum Chordata; class Mammalia; order Carnivora; family Phocidae; genus Leptonychotes; species Leptonychotes weddellii. Next base: position 35,682,868 of record NC_138384.1, read on the forward strand.
TATTTGAGAGCATCTTTGGTTCAGGTACTGTGATAACTTCTATTCATCCTCATCCCACTTTCATGTTCATGATAACTACAGGCAACCAATTACAACCAATGCTCACAATAACTATTGATATCATTAGCCCCATATTTTGCAGATGAAGAAACTGAGGCTCAGTTGGCCAACGTGAGGTTATACAGATGTCAGAATTTATTCTAACATTCTCCTCTTTAGCCACTATACCCACTGTAAAATAAATATGCCTGGGTTAAGGGTTATATCACAACCCACAGATGCAGAGATTCCATACTTCATTTCCCCCAAAGGAAAAGTCACCATGACAGCCACATGGGCCCTACACTGAATTTCCTCGGTCTGGTCCAGCCAGAACTGTCTCTGCTGCAGGCCCTCCTGGGGACTGCCTCAAGGAGGCCCTTGAGCTCCCTGCAAGGCCTCTTAGGGGAAGAGCCTAGCATGAAAAAGGTTACATATAATCTCTTCCTGGACCCCAGAGACAGCTCTACAACAATTCAGGTATTTGACTTGTTGAATTCAATTATTACTGCAGCCCAAATAATCCTTTTATGAGGCCCTAACCAGAACAACTGGATAATGTGATTTTGCTGGGACAGAGTCACAAGAAAACAAAATTGTTTCTGGTTTCTGACACAATCGGTTCTACATGAGCAAGTACAAAAGTAAAGACACCTTGGACAGAAACCCCATGAGAGCCAGGATGCCATACGGTCAGAATGAAGCTGGGAAGGGACCCTCCTTCTGCTCCTCAGACGAGATGCCGGCAGAGCTCCAACCCCTCTACACCCAAGATAGAGGTGACAAGGACGGGCTCTGATGCAGGAAGTAACAACCTAGCTGGTAGGCAAGGAATGTGCATCCGCAGAGTAAAACCAACCCAGAGCAGTGCTGAGACAGGTAAGGACCAGAGAAGGGAGCAGCAGGGAAGGGGGCTGGGGTGGGGAGCAGAGGAAGCAGGAACAGGTTCCTGTGGGCACAGAAAACCCAAGAGTAAAAAAATTTTTTAATTGATGAGAAGATGAGTCCAGGGAAATAACAGGAATCCAAACAGTGCTGGTCAGAGAGGGACAGCAGGGTGAGGGGAGGCCCCTGAATGCCACATCAAAACATTCAGTTCAAATGCATGAAACACACAAGACTCGGAGCAAGCACTGCTGGTGAATGGGACAGAGCTTGCTGGGTTTCAGCCCCAAGTCATCTTGTTTTCTCTTAGACATCATTCCTTTTGGTTGCCAATGACTGAACCCTCTGTCCAGGAGTAGGGATTCGAAGAGCACTGTCCAATGCTCTTCTCAAACTTTTTGTCCCAGTGCTTAAAACATATAAGAATCCAATACAATCAGGTGCTTAATGCCAGAATGGAATTCTTAAATAGGGGGTAAATACTTAACACAGGTTAACGCCCTCACAAGTTTTACTTGCAAGAATTTGTTTTATATCATGAAAAGTAAACTGACTGTTCCTTATAAAACTGGAAAGAGGAGTAAATCCTCTTCTAAAACTCCTTTTAAAAAAAATTCCACCTCTGCCTAAGCTCAAATGGTTGGATGATTTACAGCAAATCCAGGGAAATTAGTCAGAGATACCAAATACCCCCTGAACACGAGTTATCTGAGGTTAATTCTATGAACAGGAGAGCCAGGCATGATCTCAAACTAGTACCAGACATTTCATGGGGTGGTGTGCGCACTTGTGGTTTTGTGGTCTACAACTGTCCCATGAGGCTGGGTGGTCAGGTGTCCCCATCTGGTGACAGTGTGCAGCCTGGCTCAGCAGAATCCAGCACAGGAACGTCTGTGCCTCCCAGAGATAAACCCCCAGCTGAAATCTCACTGCTATGGCTGTTCTCACTCTTTGGTGAGGGCGCTCACCAAAGACCCACACCAGGCATATTTTCCAAAGGATGAGCATTATTCTCCAACCAGTTTAATTTGCGATGCAAAAGGGAAAGGCAAAAAGGGAAAACTTTCTAATTCATCTGTTTAATAGCAAATGGAAGCAACTGGATGATGTAATGTATGATATTACAGTCATTTATGTCCTCCTGGCCTGTACCATTTATGGATCCTATCCATATTTTTCTCAAAGCTCTTCTTCAAAGTGTCCAGTCTGTGCCTGGCCACGTGGCTCACGGTAGGCATGCTGTAACTGTTTGTCCACTAGAACAAGATGATAGTGGGGTGAGAGGAAGCTCAAGCTCCCAGGGAGGGGTCATCTCTCACAGAAGCTGGAAATCCACTGCCCATATCCAGGGAAGGGTGAGGGGCTGGCCCCAGGCAGCCATGCAGGCACCAGCAGAAAGCCGGAAACAAACTATAAACTCAGAGCTGGCTATGACAGCTGGAATGTGGAGAGTCACACAGGGAGGGAAGGCCTCAGAGCTGGAAGAGGGGTGTGACCACTAAGGGAGCAGGAGAGTTTGGAGGAGCACCACCACCCCTGGATTTGGGTCTGAATCCTTTCTAGATCTATCCTCACATGGTCACGTTCCTCTGCTCCTCTAGTAGAGGATTGAGTTACAGGACACCAACCTAATCCTGGCAATTCATAAACAAAGGGAGAGACCCACAGAAACACTAGCAGTGCAGATGTGTGAATAACAAAGACCCAGGAATTGCGCTCATGAGCCCAACACAGTCCAAGAGCCACAAGGAAACACAATCAAGCCCTTGACCCCCAGGCCCTATGCAGACAGTACTGTTTGCTCTGCCAGTGAAGCTGCCAGGCAGGATGATTTCTGGTGGCAAGCCAGAGGGAGGAGAGCTCACCCAAGGGATCTGCTCAACTTCAGAGTCTCAACTGCTTTCCTGCCACTGAGGCTAAACACAAGCATCTGTCCCTGCTCCCATCCTGCACTTCTCCCTCAGAGGCCTCTGCCCTCCTGATCTTACTCAGACTGGTCCACAGGAAAGATGGCAAAGCAATCTTTCCAACACTGAGGTCTACTACGGGGCAGGAGTCCCCCTTATCCTCAGTTTTGCTTTCCAGTTTCACTTTTCCGTGGTCAACCGGGGTCTGGAAACAGAACATCCACCTTCTGACATATGGTCAGGAAGTCAGTAGCAGCTAACATTACACTCAGTACCTATATCGTTCCCCTCACTTCATCTCATCACCGAGGCATTTAATCACCTCACATCATCACAACAAGGGTGAATACAGCACAAGATATTTTGAGAGAGAGAGAGACACCACGTTTACATAACTTTCATCACGGTATATTGTTAATAATTATTCTATTTTGTTAGTTATTTTTGTTAATTTCTTACTGTGCCTACTTTACATATTGAACTTATCATAGGTATGTAGGTATAGGAAAAAAAAATGGAGTATAGGGTTTGGTACTATCCGAGGTTTCCAGCATCCACTGGGGGTCTTGGAACACATCCCCCATGGACTAAAGGTGGGGGGGGGGCTACTACATTCTTCCAGGACTTCCCCTCTACTCCCTACTAAATGAACTCTCAATTTCTCTTCCTGGCATTAAGGGCCTCTCATTCTGGCCTGCCACCCATCTCTGTAGCTTCGTATCCCTCTGCTGTCCCTAAAGCTCCCCAATGTGATGGGTTCTCCCTCCTTCTATTTTGTCTTGAAAACTTCTCTTTCCCTGTCAAGGCCCCCATCTGGTCAGTGGGTGGCTAAGACCCTCCACCATGGAGAATGGCCAAGGCCAGGAGCGTCCAAGTCCTGGCCACAAATGGCCCCAAATCTATAGATTAAAGGACAGAGCGCAGAGTGAGGGAGCCCTGGGGCCCAGTGCTCTGGATCTTCTGAACCGCCTCAATACCATGCTGGGGAAGGTGGACTCAAAACGCTAATATCCCACTAAGATCCCCTGCTCTTCTCTGGGGCTAGTGGGAGGGTGAGTTAATCAAAATAAGGGCCTCTCCCCATGAAACCCATAAACTTGGAAAACCCCAGCTCGCATGCAAACCAGTAGACCCTCCAGTCTCACCAGCCCCTCCTTCCCTGAATGTCCTAAACCCTCAATGAAGACGCGTCGTTTGCTCCGTGGCCCTGCACCGGCTGCTAATGCCCCAGTTCCCAACATCTGCAGGGGCCATGCCCACCCAGCTCGCGCGCCTTGGGCAGTCTATGTTCAACGAAAAGAACTGAACAGACCCAGAGTCCGGAACATCTCTTGGTGCCTAAGTTTTCCTGGAGTAATTTTTACCCAGCAGAACGAAGAGCCCCGGCCCCTCAAGAGGCTGGCAGGCAGGGATTCCCTCCTCCCTCCCCTGCGCCTTCACCACCCCCGGGGACCACAAGGCCCCAGGCTCCGGACCCCCACCCACATCCTCCCCCTCCAGCGGCCCCGCCAGGCGGTCCGCAAACCACCGAGGTCACTCAGCTCTTGAACGACTGCCCCGCCCACTGCCCCCAAGTCCGAGCTCCCAGGACCCCGCACCCGCTGACCCGTCCTGTAGTCGCGGGGGTCAGAGGGCGCATTCTTCGCCACCCCGCACTCCAGGGGCAGAGAGAGCCCAGCCGACGGGACCCGCAGAGCGCGGGCGGGGCGGTCCAGCCAGCGAGGAGCTAGGGTCTTGGGGTGCCGCCCAGGGGCTGCCAGCCCTGCCTGGGGGCGCCGCGGGGCGCTAGCCGCGAAGAGGAAAGAGCCCCTCCCCCTTCCAGCTCCGGGGCCCCGCCCGGCCTCTAGGCCCCGAGGCGCAGCCGTCCTGAGGGAAGGGAGGCACGGGATGACACAGGAGCGAGGACACTTACTTAAAAGGCTACATAGTTTCACTCCATGTCCTTTTCGGAGCCACGGCGACGCCTCCTGGGCCCGGGACTCTCACCTCGGTGCCCACCACCCCAGCACAGCAGTTCTGCTCCACCGCCCACCTCTTTACTCCGCCGTTGGGCGGAGCCGCACCTGGTCAGCCCAATGAGCGGCCGTCCTTATCCAGAGTGACGTGTGCGCAGAGCAATCATTGAGTCCTCCCAGCCGGGGTGGGGCTCAGGCGGCGCACAGCGCTTCCTACTCAGGCCGGACCAGCCCTGAGTCGCCGACTGCGCGTGCCCGGAACGGGAGGGGGCGGGCCGAAGCTGATCTGACACTAGAGGTGGGGTCCAAGCTTGGTCCCTGGAAAGCCGGCTGGATCCGGATGGGGAGACCCAGGAGCTGTCCCGCCCTGCGAATCGCCCTTTACTGCTAGGTTTGGAGGACGGAGGTGCCCAGTCCTATAAGGCACACCACTCCGTCGCTGGCAGGGTCTGGGAGTTAGGGTCCCTGGGTTCTGATTCCCTCACTTGCATGGACGTCGCGTGACCTAGGCCCCCCCTTTTTTTCTTTACCTGGGCCTCAGTTTCTCCATCTTTACGATACCGGAGGGTTGGAACTGCCAAGCGCTAGTATTCCAGAACTGTAACGGGGAGAGGAGCAGGGGGAGATGGGGGACCTACACGTGATCTCCCCGCGCGGGGCCCCGCCCATCCCTGGTCTAAGGGATGGAAGTGCCCTCCGAGGACGGGCGGGGGTGGACGAATCCTAAGAAACCCGACCCAGCAGCCCTCAGCAGCGGCTAAGGCGGAGCGCGCGGCTCGGCGGCCAGCTATCCCAGGCGACGGCACCTGAGAAGGATGGGGACCACAACCCAGGCTTCGCAGAGAGCCACCTTGCAGGCGAGGGCGGTGCAGCGACTCGGCGTGTGACTCCGAGCGAATCGAGGGAGGATGGACGAGGGAATGGGAGATAGCTAACGGGGCTCCCTCTCTGCGTCCGGTCCGCAGAGGTGCACGTCGCAGGTCTTCAGAGGCTCCGTCGACAACAGCGGCAGCACCGAGCTAGTGTCGGGCCATGAGGAGCGCGCGGGCCGCCCGGCCCCGGGCCGCCGTCGGGGCTGACAGCGTCCTGCCGAGCTGAGGGCGTGGACCGGAGAGGGGCGCGGGCGGCCGGGCTGCGCAGAAGCGCACAGCCATGGCGAGGGAGGAGTGCAAGGCACTGCTGGACGCTCTCAACAAGGCGACCGCATGCTACCACCACCTGGTGCTGACCGTCGGCGGCTCGGCGGACTCGCAGAACCTGCGTGAGGAGCTGCAGAAGACGCGCCAAAAGGCGCAGGAGCTGGCGGTAGCCACCCGCGCCCAGCTGACGGCCGCGCTGCGCGACCGGGGCCTGGGCGCCGAGGAGCGCGCCGAGTTCGAGCGCCTCTGGGTGGCCTTCTCCGGCTGCCTGGACCTGCTGGAAGCCGACATGCGGCGCGCACTGGCCCTGGGCACCGCGTTCCCGCTGCACGCGCCGCGGCGGCCGCTGGTGCGCACCGGTGTGGCGGGCGCCGCGGCGGGCGTAGCGGCGCGCGCCCTGAGCGCCCGCAGCTTGCGGCACGAGGCGGAGGGCGACTTCGACGTGGACGACCAGCGCGAGCTGGAGCGCGAGATCCTTCAGGTGAGCGAGATGATCCACGACATGGAGATGAAGGTCAACGTGCCCCTCTGGACGGTGCAGGCCCGGCAAACGGCGGGCGCCGAGCTCCTGGCCAGCGCCAGCGCCGGCGCCTCCTCGGTGGGCGCCGTGTCCGTCCAGGAGCGCACGGGGCCCTGCGACCCGAGCAAGGCCCTGGCCGCCACCGTTTTCAGCGCCGTGCTGCTGGCGGCTGTGGCCCTGGCCGTCTGCGTGGCGAAGCTGAGCTGACCGGCACACGACTTTTCCTGCCACTACCCCTCCCTCCCCGGAGACATCCCTCGGGAACGACGGCAATCGCCTGGACTCGGGATGGGAGTGGGATCTGGCACGTTTAAGGGAAGGGGTTCTAAAACCGTGTGTGTGTGTGTGTGTGTGTGTGTGTGTGTGTGTGTGTGTACACATGGTTTCCTCTTGCCGGCCCGGGAGGAGTTAATTTTGCGCGGGCAGCCAGGGCATTACCGCTAACGTATGCAGCAGCTTTATCCCCTATTAATAGAAAACCGTCCACAGTGACCTCAGATTCCCCCGAGTTAATGGGTGACCACGTGTGCTGCTGGGGTATGTTTACACGGATTCTCAGTTTGGTGCCCCCAACCCTACCAGCGATCCCCACTCTCCGCGTGGGGCAGTTTGAAAGGGGGATGAGGTGAAGTGAAGTCGGGGGAGAGGAGTTGTTTTGCTCTGTGTGGGTGGTGATTTTGTTTCCTGGACAATACTGTAAGAAGATGTAAGCAGGTTTTATTACCTTAATCCTTTGGGGCCTAAACTTAGGACAGTGTGCAAAGAGAAGTCTGTGCAAAGTGCTTTCACCATGGCGCACCATTGAGCTTCTTGGCAGGGTTTATCCATTAGTTCCGAAAAGCAGCTAGAAGAGGTTTGGGTTTGGGGTTTGGTAACCTCCCCCACAAGTGCTGACCCTACTTAGGAAACCAGAGAAGACACGTCGAACCCGCCCCCACGGGTTTGGATCCACTGCACCCACTTGCCTGTTGAAAAGGGGTCCCCTGGGTAAGCCTGGAAGGCGCACAAGCTTTGGGAATGGACATATGCTATTCAAACAGGCACTTTCTCCTTTGCCGGGGCTTATTTTTGTTCCAGAATTAGACCAGAGTTTTTTATCCTCCCTTGGGGGAGGGCTGCAGAATCCTCTTTGGAGCCCTTAATCCTATCTATCCCTTGGAATCTGCCTGCTGGCTAGCAGGAGAGCTGGCTTTGGAGGAAGCTACCCAGCTCTCTGACCCTCACACTGACCCCTGAGAGGGTAAACCTCACTGCCCACGCTGTTGGAGCTGATTAGCCCTGAGACTGGGTTAGAAGGCAACAGCTTCCACTCGGAAATTTCAGCAGCGTTTTAAAAACAAGATCATTGAGAAAGAAAAACCATATAACCATATGATGCCCTGTCAAAGCCAGTTTTTTATAGAGGACATTTGGCCACAAAATCATACGTGCCAATGAGTCAAACACAGTGGTCTTTACTTACAACCTTTAGTTAATAAATATACCTCTATTATTAAAATAGACCTTCTTGAAGGCAGGAGGTCGTAGCATAAACTACTGGAACCACGCTGTACATAACAGAGGTTGAATGACCCCTACTTCTTTTGCTCAGTAAATAAATAAGGTGGAAACCCCTGGGTCCCAGGCTGAGCAGAGCCACCACTTGCCGCCTGTAGTGCAGAGAGAACATAGTTGGGGAAATAAGACTGAGAAAACACATACATTTAACTCTCAAAAGGTAATTAGGAATAAAACCCAGAGACTTTGGCTGAAAACTGACAAGGATTTTTTTTTTTTCTTTTTTACCCTGAAAGTGGGAAAGAGGACTAGGAGGAGGGAAAGGACAGTTTCACAAAGGCAGCTTGGAGGGCCACGGGGTAGGGGCAGGTAGCAGGAGTGCAGCCTTGGCTTCAGCCCTGAGGGCCACCTTTCCAGCCCAGCTTCCTCCCCCTCCTCCTCAGCACACAGATTCCAGTACCTCATAGTGAAAATGGATGTGTGTGTGTGTGTGTGTGTGAGAGAGAGAGAGAGAGAGATAATGGTTTTAAAACACCCACAGGGTCTTAAGCCGATTAGAAGTTTTATGACCTTAACTAATAAAAGAAACACCTCCGGCCTCATCTGAATAGGGGCCACTCAAATTCTTTTGTACCTGCGCGCTCAGGGTAACTTCACAGATGACACAAAATTTTCCTAACTCCCTTCCCCAAAATCTCAGCTCTCCCAGACAAGAGGAGGCTGGGCATTTTGTGACCCAATGTTGGCAACTAACCTTTAATAGCACACCCTAAATATATTCTCCTGTTTCCAATACAGTGACTCTTCTGTTCTTATCAAGTTGTTTTGGTTCAGAACGATGACAAAAAGTTGTTCAGCAGAACCTACTGAAGAAAAAACCCATCCAATGTTGTGTAATCCATAGAGAGCACTTGGGACAAATGTCTTGTCACCCTTTCCACCCAGTTGGCAAATCCTTGGGTATTTAATTATATGTGCAATCAGATGTGTACCTAATTCCAAGAGTCCTCTGCTCACCGAAATTAGGTATAAAATGTTGCACCCACACACACACAAAAAAGCTGAATTACAATGAACATATTTATCCTGTGGACCTGTTAACCTGAACAACTCTGTGTTTGAAAGTTTTAAGCATTAGGAATATTCGGTACTATTTGGAATTCTAACATTGCCTACTAGAACTTTCGCTATGTGATGCACGCAGAATCACTTTCTGCTTGAGCAATAAAGCTGCTGTCACTATGTCTGCTCTCATTTCTATGTATATAATTAAAGACATTGCTTTCTGATAGAAGCCTGATTCTATATAGGTGTTTGATATCAAATCATTAGTTTTCTAAAAACACTTGGTATGATTTTATACCATGATACCATGATTTTAGAGAAAAAATTCAAAATGTTTAACATAGGGTATATATGATGAGGTCAACGTTAGAGTCCATGGCAAAAAAACCCATCTAATTTCCCAAATTAAAGATGCAACTTAAAGGATAGATCTTTATATCCAAAGTTAAATGCTATGATACGTACCTGTAAAGAGAAAATATCCCTGACTTCTCTTCTGGGAAAAACAGTACTGTTTTATCTGATTTGGAGAAGACAAGCAATTGGAATGTCAAAGCACTTATGGAAACTTTAAACTATTGCTAGTAGTGGAAAAAACCAAAACACTGATGTTTGTAGAAGAGAAAAAAAATGCCTGACAAATTCATTTTTTTGTGTGCTCAAAGAACTTAATGCTTTTAAATGCTGCAAGGGAAAGATTTTTGGTAAGGAAAATTAGAGCATAACCTGCGTGATTTACTTAAGGTTTACAGTAAACTACATAAGACATGTGTAATGTCAAATGACAAGTAGTTTTGGTTAAAGAGCGTTTTGGTTTGCCTGAGGATCCTGATGATGCTGCATCTTCTGTTTCAACCTGCACATTGATACATTTTTAGCTACTCTGTTGCTTTTCAGATATAGCTCTCCCTTCTGTAATGAATACTTGTTAAGGGTGTGAGCCCTGACATGTGAGCCTGTATGTCAGCCTGAGAAGTAAAGAACTTGAGACTCTCCTCTGTCTTCCTTTGGGGAATGCCTCCTCCCTCAAGGCCAGATCAGCTATGATGGACAGGGCCTCTGCCTCTTTTTCCAAGTACCTCAGAGAAGTCATTGACCTCCCTGTGCCTGGGTTCCCTCCATGGTGAAATGGGGGGAGCCCTGACCGATGGACTAAAGGTCCCTTCCAGAGTTTAAAACATTTAACAGAATGCAGTTAAACGAGAAAGGATTATTCCAGTTTGGGGGTTTTTGGTTGTTACTGTTAGTTTGGGTACATATGGAAATGAAATGTTACAGTTTGGTGGTTATTATCTAAAATTCCATATAAAGTTAAAAAAAATCAGAATGAGGGGCGCCTGGGTGGCTCAGTTGGTTAAGCAACTGCCTTCGGCTCAGGTCATGATCCTGGAGTCCCTGGATCGAGTCCCGCATCGGGCTCCCTGCTTGGCGGGGAGTCTGCTTCTCCCTCTGACCCTCCCCCCTCTCATGTACTCGCTCTCTCTCATTCTCTCTCTCTCAAATAAATTAAAAAAAAAAAAAAAAATCTTAAAAAAAAAAAAAAAAATCAGAATGAACTGAGCTTACTATGATTTTAGTCCATACCAGAATTAGTGGATGGGATGCCTGGGTGGCTCAGTTGGTTAAGCCACTGCCTTTGGCTCAGGTCATGATCCTGGAGTCCCGGGAACGAGTCCCACCCACATCTGGCTCCCTGCTCAGCAGGGGGTCTGCTTCTCCCTTGGACTCTCTTCCCTCTCGTGCTGTCTCTCATTCTCTCTCTCAAATAAATGGGTAAAATCTTAAAAAAAAAAAAAAAGAATTAGTGGATGGACTTATAAGCAAATTTGTATAAATGCTACTTATTTATAGTATTTAAATTAGATTAGGAATTTAAATTCAGACTGTAGATCTGAGTCCGAGAAAGACTACTATTGATTAAATAGTCGGTTTTACCCAGCAATCGGGCCACCTAAACTGATTCTGGGAAATTACAGATGTGAAACTCTGTCATTTATCCTGGAGACTGGGAAAATCCTATCTTGTAAGTAACCTGGAGCCCTCAGAACTATGACTGCATTGGCTGCCTGATGTCAGGAAACATGAGCACAGCGTGGGGGGTTTTGTACATGGCATCAGATCCAAAGTGGAATTAAAGGCTTCATGTCAACTGTTTACCTGAAACTGTTTATTAAATAAAAAAATCAAAGTTCATGCAGCATTTATAACTTGGCTGGAAAAGACACCCTCAAATAATTCAGCTATCAACTCTTGTGATATATATATATTTTTTTAAACTGCCGCCTGATACCTTTAATCAACACTAAATCAAGTCTGAGGCAAAACACTAAATGGACAATACTCGAAAGATAATAACTTCCTTTCTTGATAAACAATCTCCCACCGTCATTCAGAAGTTGAGTTATTTGATGGCTTGGGAAGCAGTGGCCATTGAGTTTTCCTTCCTGACCTGAAGAGACTCACTGCTGATGGACAATAATTCTCGAAGTTCCTTATTTTCAAGCTCTAATTGGGCTAGTTTTTCCTGAATTTTACAAAATTGGTCATCATCCACCTGAACTGCTTTCCTCATCACTTCTCCCATTTCACAGATTCTGTCAATCTGACTCTCAATTTCTGCAGGGTGAGACTGGTGAGCTTTCAGGACTGGTTCAGCATCCACGGCCTTTTTAGCAACCATTAATTGTAACATCTGCTTCCGGTACTTGCTCATGATGAGTTCCAAAGCATCCTGGTGTTCCTCCAAGGAAACCCATAGCTCTCTGTTTTCCTGCTGCAAGTCTCTAATCTGTGTATTCTCTTGGGACAGCAGAATGTGAGGTTTGAATTTGGACATGTCCTTTATATCGGATGCATCTTCTGGATACCTCTGCCCGACCTGGTCCGGAAGCGCCTATATATATATATTCTTAATATTCTTTATGCCCATCTGAAGTGAAGTGAAGGTCCTGATCAACATTGTTACCCTTCACAGACTTCATTACATAAAGAGATGCTCAGAAGTACTCCAGGATTATAAATCTCCAAGTGCTTCTGTACAGTATGATTATACTCATCTTGTAATGCAGGACGGAATTGGGAAGAACAGTAGGTCTCCACATGAACAATCTTTGGCTGTGGTCCACACAGATCAAAGTCATATTCAAATACTATTTCTTTGGCTCTTAAGAACTGACCAGAAGTACAGGAACTGACCACATGCTGCAGCCCTGTGTCCTCGGAGACAAGATGGATTTCTCGAAAAGCATTCCCCCCCACCTTTCATTTACTTATTTTCACCTCATTCCACAGAGGATTCTGGGCGTTTTCATCGCGGTACTATGAGATCTTGGGCATCCTTGTTTGTTGCTGTTTATAACCTTAGACTTATATGACAAAGGTAAACAAGCCAAATGACAGCTCCCATTGGCAAAATGATTTTTTTTTTTAAAGATTTTATTTATTTATTCATGAGAGACAGAGAGAGAGAGAGAGGCAGAGGGAGAAGCAGGCTCCCAAGGAGCAGGGAGCCCGATGCGGGACTCGATCCCAGGACGCTGGGATCATGACCTGAGCCGAAGGCAGACGCTTTAACCATCTGAGCCACCCAGGCGCCCGGAAAAATGATTTTGAAGAATCCTTTTAATATGCTCTTGCCAGAAAGCGAAGTTGAGTGTCCCCTGCCTGTATGGATGTGTTAGGCATATAGAGATGTACAAGGAAATATACAGAAATGAAAATATCTGTGAAGGTGGTGGGATTATGAATGGTGTTATATTGTTTTTATAATAAAATTTTGAATGCTTTTATCATCTAGAAAGTATTACTGTTATTATAATATAAATTTTAACACTGAGGGTCTCAAGGTATAATGAGAAACAATTCCAGAACCTTCTCCCCTAAAAGCAAAGCAAAACAGTTTTGGAATCCTACCCCACGGAATCAGAAGTTTTGAAATGTAGTATCAAGACACTATAGCCTTGAGGTTAAGAGCACTAACTATGGAATAAGGTACACCTGAGTTCAGATCCGATCTCATTAAGTTCTTCAATGTCTCTGACCTCAATGTCCTTATCTTTGCAATGGGAGTAATAATCAGGTATACTTCATCAGGATATCGAAATAAAACTTTTTCTGGGCCAGGGCTCAATAAATGTTGGCTGCCACTGCTATTGTTATTTATCAAAGTACTTTAGAAGTCCCAAAATCAGATAATTGGGGAAAAGAAACTATATGAAAACATTTACCCCATTAACTTATGTAAAATCTGCTAAAAATCAATTTGAAGGTCAAAATTAGATACACTTGTCAAAATGACAAGGTAATACAAAGATCAAGTACAGATGGCTTATCTGGAAGTTGGAATCTATGCATTTTTAAAGCCAAACTTATTGAGGTTTAAGTTAAATACAATAACATTTGCCCTTCTCGGGTGAGCAGTTTTGAGTTTTGACAAAGGTATGCAATCATGTAATGACCACCGCAAGCAGGACCACATTTTCATCCCCCTCCCAATGTGCTTTCCTTCCCCCCACCCCCAGGCTCTGGCAACCACTGACCTCATTTCTGTTCCTATAGTTTTGCCTTTTCCAGAATGTCCCATAAATGCAATCTATACATATTTGAGAAAACAATGCTGTGAAACTTTTTAAAAACCCTTCTTTTTTAAATGTTATTTTATTTTAAAGATCTTACTTATTTGAGAGAGAGAGCGAAAGAGAGAGAGCACAAGAGGCGGGGAGGGTCAGAGGGAGAAGCAGGCTCCCCACTGAGCAGAGAGCCCCGACGTGGGACTGGATCCTACAACTCCGGGATCATGACCTGAGCCGAAGGCAGTCACTCAACCGAGCCACCCAGGCGCTCCTAAAACCCTTCTTAAAAAACATTTTGAGGGCACCTGGGTGGCTCAGATGGTTAGGCGTCTGCCTTCGGCTCGGGTCATGATCTCAGGGTCCTGAGATCGAGTCCCGCATCGGGTTCCCTGCTCAGTGCAGAGCCTGCTTCTCCCTCTCCCTCTGCCACTCCCTCTGCTTGTGCTCTTTTGTCTATCTCTCTGTCCAATAAATAAATAAAATCTTTAAAAAAAAACAAAAAAACATTTTGAAACATTTTTATATGGTCAATCACAGGTGGATTTTGTTTAACCCAGGTGACATGCCTTGGCTTCTAGGAAGGCTGAACAGGTTTTCTGCTACTGTTGAGCGTTCAAGCTGAAGTTCTCTCTCTGTGGCTACCCCCCGCAGATCACGTTCTCTTCCTTTCCATTTTAACTGAAAAGTCTAATAATGGATAACAGAAATGAATTTGGGCTTGCTGAACTTGAGACTGAACTAAAAGACTGTATGGAGCTATAGGTGAGAAGCAACAGGACACGTGGGGAAAGTTTTTTATTTTCAAGGCTTCACATGTTCTAACAAATAAGGACTTTTTAAATTGTAAGTAAAGCTGGGCGGGACCGGTAGAACATAAGAATGAAGAGTCAACTGTCCTTAGCTATGACGCAACTGTGTCAAACAAAGTGACTCGCTCTCTCATGACCAAGTGGCGCATTAATGGCCAGTGCTACTAGGGGATCACTGGGCACACTTACTGTTATTTGCACTGTGCCCCTGGCAGGACAGGCCTGCGCAGGGAACTCAGAATATGCCAATCGGTTTGGAGAGTTCCCGACACTTGCTGGCTGTGACCTTAAATAAATCACTCTGACCTCTTTCTTGCCCATTTTTCTACACTATTGGAGGCTTGATCCTTTGTGACAGGCATTACAGATAATTTTCCCAGTTTATTATGTCTTAGACTTTTTTTTTTTTTTTTTTTAGATTTTATTTGACACACAGAGAGAGCGAGAGAGGGAATACAAGCAGGGGGAGTTGGAGAGGGAGAAGCAGGCTTCCCACGGAGCAGGGAGCCCGACGCGGGACTCGATCCCAGGACCCTGGGATCATGACCTGAGCCGAAGGCTTATCGACTGAGCCACCCACGCGCCCGTCTTAGACTTTCTTAGGCTGTTTTTTGTCATGATGAAGTTATAAATATGGAGAGAATGTCCAGTTGACCAATCTTTTTTCCCCTATTGCTTCTGAAGTTTGAGTCAAAGAGGAATTTACCTGTTTTCTTCTAATGCTTGCATGGATTCATTTTTTTTATCCACTGTTACTACAGCCTCCAAGATGACCCCCGATGATCCCCTCACATCCTGGTATTTTGGTGTAGTTAGTGTCCACACTGAATAGAGAAGACCAGTGTAAAAATAGGATACTGTGGAAATGGCAGGTGACTTCTCAGGCTAAGTCATAAGATGCATTGTGGCTTCTTCCTCTCTCATGGGTCACTCTCTCTGGGGAAAGTAAATGCCCAGTCTCAAAGACATTCAAGTGGCTCTGTGGAGAGGCCAGTGTGGTGGGGAACTGAGGCCTCCGGCCAACAGCCATACAAGTGGGCCATTGTGGAACTGGATCTCTCAGGCCCAAGCAAGCCCCGGCTGATAGGCTGACCACAACGTCATGGGAGATACTGAATGAGAACCACCCCGCTAAGATGTTCTCGAACTCTTGAGCCACAGAAACTGTGAGGTAATGTTCATCATTGTAAGCCACCAAGTTTCAGAGAAATTTGTTAATTGCAATAAATATATCTGCAAATTAATTTTTCCTCTGAGCAGATCACATTAGATTTGAATATATTTGTATCCCTTCTGCTACTCCAGAGTCTATTCTTTGCTTCTGTTCTTGTTCTTAACTACAGTTCAGATAACTGAGGTTACAGAATGTGATCTGTGGATACATACATAAACTGGTATCACATAACCACAGAGCCTACTAGGACTAACATAGCCGTGTGCAGTTCTCGAGACTGTTCTGCATTGGTTAAGATCCAACCAAAGTATACCACTTTGCTACACACTCTAGAACCTGGTCATCTCACTCAGGAGTGACCAGCCTTTGGGAAAAGTAGCTGATATCAAAATATAAACATTTGTTTTTTAATCTACAAAGTGATGGTGTTACTTTACAGTGAATAGTGTGTCCCTTAAGAGACTTAACCACTCTGCCGGGGCGCCTGGGTGGCTCAGTCGCTAAGCGTCTGCCTTTGGCTCAGGTCATGATCCCAGGGTCCTGGGATCGAGCCCCACATCGGGCTCCCTGCTCAGCGGGAAGCTTGCTTCTCCTTCTCCCACTCCCCCTGCTTGTGTTCCCTTTCTCTCTGTGTCTCTCTCTGTCAAATAAATAAATAAAATCTTTAAAAAAAAAAAAAAAGAGACTTAACCACTCTGTCAATAGCTTCTCTTCTGTGAAATGGCAAAAACTATTTCCACCTGATGTGGTTTTGTGAGGATTATACAGCTAATACTTACAAAGTTCCAAAAGCCTCACACAGTAAATGCTTAATATCATTATTATTACAACTTCTAGGATTGAATAACCATTATTTCAATCTTCCAAGCTAGAACTTAACTCCTGTCTCTTGCTCTGCATATTCAACCAATTACCACACTACATCAAGTCTACCTCCTAAATACTCTGTAAATCATTCCCTTCTCCCACCTCACCCTCTCTCCATGGTCACTCTCCTAGTTTAGGCCTTCATTATTTCTTGCCTAGCACAGTCCATGGGTCATCCAATCAAGTCACCATGCTGCTGTTAGGGTGACCTTTGAAGATATGGACTCGATTATATCACCTCCTTTTACAGCTTCCCATGACTCACAGCACTGGAATCACCCGGGGAGTCAGGAAGTGTGAAAATACAGGCTCCAGGGTGCCACTCCAGACTCTACAATAGATTCTGAAATGATGGGTCTCAGAGCAGAAAGCCACATGAATCTGGGAAGCAGTTCAGGAAGGGGTTCCCCAACTGTGGATTCTGTGGACTCAAGGTAGATGAAAGCTGGTAGATCCTCCAGTAGGCCGTGTGTCCTCCCTTGGCCTCCGTATGTGCTTTTCTCAGTATGTGGACCCGTTTTTTGTTTGTTTCTGGAACACAGTCAATACTGGGATTTGCACCTTTAGAAAATGCTGCTAACAAAAACCAGCCCGAAAACTGGCAGTGTCATCTGTGGATTCTCCCCCAGGAAATAACTGACATAAAAATGGTAACTCTTAAATGAGGCCCACCAAAAGAACAGTATATTTCATCCAAATAAATAACAAATGTCATAATAGCTATTGTGGGAGAAGCTGTTGGCAACTGATGAGGAGTTGTAAATGAGAAGATTCTGATTTAAACAGGCTCTAAGAGATAGTAATGCATCTCTTGGAAGTGGGAGTATTACAGCCACTAAGAAAGTGAAGCAGAGAGAAATTCCCATCTCTAGGCCTGGGTTAAGCATCTCCCATGAAAGTGGAAATCATCAAATGACCTCAGATGCTTAAGGTGGTCCCAGGTGCCCTGACAGTAAAAGGTGTCCAGAACACAACACAGATCACCCTGAGGAGCAGGGACGCAAGGAGGGCCTTTCGCATTCAGGCTGTGCAGTGGGAAACTCATAATTTGGCATCTGGTTCATCCATCAGTTCCTCATTGGTGGTATCAGGTGAGCCGGCAAAGCTCAGAGACCTACCCTTTGGACCTCCTTCTCTGCCAAAGTTATACACGTTGGTGTCTAGCCGTGTGGTGCAGGGATTAAGTCTTAGTTCTTCGGGGTTTGGTGGGGTAGGTGTCACCAGGCCTGGTGAAATAACTCCATCGCATTTTTACCAAGACAGGTCCTGCTCTCCGTCCGAGTGTCCCGGGGGCGGACGATGGGGCCCTCCTTTCAGGCGGCTTGAACGACAATCCCTCGCAGGGGGCAGTGACAGCCTTAGTCCTACGAATGACCCGACTGGGAACTAAGGCACGAGAGGAGGTGCTGGTTCGCCTCCGCGCCACGCCCCTCCCACAGGCAGGCGCGGGTGGAGGCCGAACTGCCCAAATTCATCGGCGCCCAGTGCGCGCGCCACGCCTCAAGTTCGTCCTATAAGGCGCGGGCCTAGGTCCCCAAGCCCAGGACAACCGCTGGGGGCGACAGAATCGGTGCGCAGGAGCTCCTGCCGCGCCGCAACCCGGAACCCGGAAGCCTCCCGCCGCCCGCCCGCCATGAACTCCTCCCTGCAGCCGCGCGCCAGCAGCTGGCGGCGGGCAGCCACCATCCTACTGGCGGCCAGCTGGGTGCGCCCAAGCCCCGCCGCCCCGTCGCTGCCCCCCGAGGGCTTCCGGCTGCTGCTGCTGCAGCGCTCCGAGAACCAAGGCTTCTTGCCCGGGGCGCACGTCTTCCCGGGGGGCGTGCAGAACACGGCAGACTGCTCGGCAGACTGGTTGCGCCTCTTCGCGCCGCACCACCAGCCGCCGCTCTTCGGCCTGGGCCCCGCACGGTCGCGGCCTGCCTCTTTCCCAGGGCTGCCCGACGCCGCCGACGACGAGGACGCCGCGGCGCTGCCGGATGACGTCGCCGCCCGCATCTGCGCCATCCGCGAGACCTTCGAGGAGGCGGGCGTGCTGCTGCTGCGGCCCCGGGCCGCCCTGCCCGCCGTGCCCGAGCTGGGCCGGGCCCTCGCGCCGCCGCGGGGCCTGGACGTCTGGCGCGACCGCGTCCGCCGCGACCCGCGCCACTTCCTGAGCCTGTGTGCGCACCTCGACTGCACGCCCGACATCTGGGCGCTGCACGACTGGGGCGGCTGGCTTACGCCGTTTTCGCGCCGCGGCGGCCGCCGCTTCAATACAGCCTTCTTCTTGTGCGCCCTGAGCGAGCCGCCGCAGGTCTATCCAGACTTGACCGAGGTGGTGAGCTGCCAGGTAGGGCGTGCTGGGCCGGAGTGGGGACCCACCGGAACTTGAGAATGAGGGCCCCGGCCAGCAGCCAAGGCCCATCTGGAATAAGCCCAGCATAGAGAGGCTGATTACAGGTGTTCTTCCCTCTGTCATGGGTCTACAGCTGGTGGACCTAAGTTTAATTATGTCCTCGAGAACATACTTTATGTGGTTTCAGTCTTAAATTTATTGAGACTTGTTTTGTTTTTTTCTAAAGATTTTATTTATTATTTTACAGAGAGACACAGCGAGAGAGGGAACACAAGCAGGGGGAGTGGGAGAGGGAGAAGCAGGCTTCCCGCTGAGCAGGGAGCCCGATGCGGGGCTCGATCCTACCTAACATTGTGGCTTAGCCTGGCCGACCTCAAACGTGCTCAGAACACTTACATTAGCCTCTGGGCAAAATTACCTAACACAGTCTATTTTATAACGAAGGATTAACTATCTTATGCAATTTATTGAATACTGGAAGTGAGCAACAGAATGGCTGTATGGTACAGAGTGGGTGTAAGTCTATCCTTTGTTTACCTTCAGGATCTCATGCCTGATTGCGAGCTTGCTCATTGCTCCTGGGCCAGCATTACCAGTAGTAAGTGAGTAGCTAGCTGGCGGGGGAAAGATCAAAATTCAAAAGTAACGTTTCCACGGAATGCATATGGCTTTTGGAGCATCCCAAGTTTGCGAAATTGTAAATTGAACCAAAGTCTAGTCGGTGTAGCTTCCTCAGAGCCATAGACCTAATAAGTGACAGAGTGGGCATGGCACTGAGGAAGTCCGGCCCTCAGCCCTACAGGCCAAAGCCAGGACCTTGGTGAAGTGCTCTCTGCTTTCCTCAGCTTCATAGTCCCAAGGCCTTACTCTGCCTCTCCCGTGGGAGAGGGCCCCGAGGGAGATCCCAGGAGTTGTACAGTGCTGCTCAGATGCCAGGCTCCTTCCTGAGCCCTTTACCTGCATTAACTCATTTCATGTCCACAGCAGTTTAATTATGTCCTCGAGAACATACTTTATGTGGTTTCAGTCTTAAATTTATTGAGACTTTTTTTTTAAAGATTTTATTTATTATTATACAGAGAGCGACAGCAAGAGAGGGAACACAAGCAGGGGGAGTGGGAGAGGGAGAAGCAGGCTCCCCGTGGAGCAGGGAGCCCGATGCGGGGCTCGATCCCAGGACCCTGGGATGACCTGAGCTGAAGGCAGACGCCCACCAACTGAGCCACCCAGGTGCCCTGAGACTTGTTTTATGGCCACAAATATGGGTCTATCTTGGTGAATGTTCCCTTTGCACCTAAAAAGAATAATGCTGTGCTTGATGGAGCGTTTATAAAAATGTCAGGTTAAATTTATTGGTAGTGTCTTTCAGTTCTTCTGTACCGTTTTCTTGTTCTATCAGATATGGACAGGAATACTGAATTTTTTTTTTTTTTTTTTAGATTTTTTAAGTAATCTCTACACCCAACATGGGGCTTGTATTCACAACCCCGAGACCAAGAGTCACATGCTCTACTGTCTGAGCGAGCCAGGTGTCCCAGGAATGGTGAAATTTTTAATGAGTAATTACGGATTTGTCTTTTTCTCTTTTAGTTCTATCAGGTTTTGCTTCATGTATTTTGAAGCTCCCTTGTAAGGTGCCACATAGATATTTAGGACTGTTAAAGCTTGATGGGTTGACCCTTTGATTATTATGAAATGTCCTTCTTTATCCCTGGCAATATCCCTTTTGCTGAGATCTGAAATTTCCTCTGTCTGATGCTAATATAGCCCCTCTGCCTTTCATTTGATTAGCAATAGCATAGTATCTTTTCCCAGCCTTTAATTTTAACCTATCTGTCTTTATATTTATTTTATTTTTTAGACTTATTTATTCATTTTAGAGAGAGGGAGAGAAAGCATGAACAGGAGGGGCAGAGGGAGAGAGAATCCCAAGCAGACACGGGCTCATGACCGTGAGATCATGTCCTGAGCCAAAACCGAGAGTCAGATGCTTAACCGACTACACCACCCAGGCACCCCTTTACCTTGGTGAAGTGCTCTCTGCTTTCCTCAGCTT
>NC_138384.1:35703786-35711863 GCF_054177405.1 Leptonychotes weddellii
AAAGTGTGTTTCTTGTAGGGCACCTGGGTGGCTCAGTTGGTTAAGCGACTGCCTTCGGCTCAGGTCATGATCCTGGAGTCCCGGGATCGAGTCCTGCGTTGGACTCCCTGCTCAGCAGGGAGTCTGCTTCTCCCTCTGACCCTCCCCCCTCTCATGCTCTCTCTATCTCATTCTCTCTCTCAAATAAATAAATAAAATCTTAAAAAAAAAAGGTATGTTTCTTGTAGGCAGCATATGGTCTTGCTTTTTTTTTTTAATCAATATGACAATTTCTACCTTTTAGTTGGGGTGTTTAGATCATTTATATGTTTATATATTTAAGTATTTGTATTTAATTCAAGTCTACCATCTTGCTTTTAGTGTTTTTATTTGTCCCATCTATTCTTCGCACTGTTTTTCTTTTCCTGACTCCTTTTGGATTATTTAAGTATTTTTTAAGAACCTTGTTTTATCTCCATTATTGACTTATTAACTGTATCTCTTTGTGATTATGCTAGGGTTTGCCATATATAGGTTTCATTTCATGTATCATGTTAGAACCTTACAACGATATATTTCTCCCCCCATGTCTGTTAGCTTTTGTTGTCATACATTTGACTTTTATTGTTATTATGAACTCTACAATATACTGATTATTTTGCCTTAAACAATCTTTGAAAGACTGTGAAAATGAGCAAAAAATGTCTTTTATGTTTACCTGCATATTTAACATCATTAGCACTTTTCATTCCTTTGTGTAGATTAAAATCTACAACTGGTTTTTTTTGGCCTGAAGAACTTCCTCTAATAGGTCTTGTATTGCAGATCATCTGACAAGGAATCTTGTAAATTTTGTTTATCTGAAAAATACTTTATTTTGCCTTCATTTTTTTTTTTTGAAAGGTATTTTGGCTGGGTATAGAATTACAGGTTAACAGTTTTTTTCTGTCAGTACTTAAAGATGTTGCTTTGGTATATTCTGCCTTGTGTAATTTATGATGAGAAGTCTGCTTTTAACTCTGTTCCTCTGTATGTAATATGTTTTGCTTTGGTTTGGTTTTTTTGGTGTGTGTGGCTACTCTAAATATTTCCTCTTAAGCATTGGTGTTCATCAATTTGATTATGATGTGCATGGTTTTCTTTTTGTTATTTATTCAGATTTTTTCACTTTTCCCTATTTTCTGGGACTCCAATTACACATTTATGTTGGACTACTTGATAATGTCACTGACACCTTGTTCATTTTTTTTTTTTAATATTTTCTCTCTGGTGCTTTATTTTGGATAGATTCTATTGCTACGTTTTCAAGTTCTCTCTCTCATATGTAGTATCTAGCCTGCTGTAAATACTATCCTATGTATTTTTCATTTCAATTAGATTTGGGTACCAACCTAACAATATCAAATCTCTGATTGCCTCTGGAATAAACCTTAGGAACCCTGACCTTTGTCTTCCACAGTGGTCATCTCCATCAGAGGCAACTGAGAGTTTCATATCAAAGGAAATTTGGTTTGCACCTCCACAATTCTATGAAATAAGAAGACTGGGAAACTTTGCCTCTCTCTCTGACTTGCACAAATTTTGTTTGGACGGTGCATCAGAAGGAATGGAAAGATGGCTGCCGATCACATTTTTAACTGCTGATGCAGTGCTCCAGCTTTTACCAGGTAAGTCAGTGAAGCATCAGTGCTTTTTCACATTTAGTATTCACATTCAATGCACGGGGCTGTATGGCAGTATTGCCCAACACAGAGACATGAATTATCATCTGTTTTACACAATACAGCAGTTTATTGAGTAAGGTCTAATTCTATAAAATATCCATAGTGTTTATTATAACCAAAAGTTCTGATAATTCACCTTATACACACACACATACATTTATGTAAGTGTTTCCCAGACATTGACAAAGTTCTTATATATTATCTCACTTTTTTACATTTTAATCTTGAATCATGAGAATAAACTATGAAGTTGAGAACTTCTGTCTTCAAGTACACTTTATTAAGAACTGGATTTGTGAGCAATTGTCAATTTATTTGAATTGGGGAGTTTGTTGGTAGTCGATTGTTGGGCAAGTGCCAGGCGGGGGTTTTTATGGCAGTTTAGAGCAGGGCTTTGTGACCTGTCTCCTGGCTCCTTGGCTCAGTTCTCAGAATAGCGATGATATTTGTTCCTCATCTTACAGTGGGATAGTTTAGTGCTTTTGATGTGTAAAGGTAATTTCTGTAATTTAACCTTAAAATTGTTAGAACAGCCCACATTGAAACCCAAAAATATATGGATATCAAGGCCAATATTAATATTGACTAGGAAAAAGCGAGTCATGGGCCAGTCTAAAACTGATAGGTCGTGATGAAAAAATACCAGTCATAAATATTTATGTGCCCAAAGAAAATTCTTGGCTGGGGAATGGGGGGGTGGGGGATGTGGGTATTAAAAACACAAGAAAGAAATTTAGGTAAGCTCATAAAATTAGAGTTACTTAACACCTATCTCAGTTCCAAACACAACATAGATGAAAATAAATACCAATGTGTATGTCACTAACGTATTGGAATGTTTTATAAAATAACACTGTGGAATCAAAATATTTTTCAGGAGATGAGCTGTACTTAGAAGATTCAGAATTTTTAGAAAATGTTATGTCCTCTGAAAAAAAGACCGAAGAAATCATGAAGGAAGGCAAGACATTTCACCGACTAGTGTTACACAGCCACCATGTGTATAATCTCCACGTGACTATCCATTCGAAGTATAAGCAGGTTTATCCTAAGACCTATGTGATAAGTAAGAGCCATTTGTAGAGTACTGCTTATTTGTACTTGGTTGACTGCTTGAAGTTGTCCTGTGGAATACTGAGGGTTGACGAGACTTGCTTGGAGCGTAAGGACCTGCCCAGAAGTTATAGTACAGTCTTTCACGTTTCAAGTGCATTGGAGCACTTCCTTGCTTATTTCATTCTTCAAACCTTACAATATTCCACAAGTATCAATAAAGTGCTAATGATCTTGCTCCCAGATTGAGGAAAAAACCTTTCACAAGGGTTTCCGCTTCTGTATCATTTTATTATCAGAAGTTTAAATAAGATGTCCGGTATATTAGCACTTCCCTTGATGTGTTTAGGAGATGGATCCATGACCCCCTTAGATTTGCTGCTGGAATTAGTTGAAGGGTGTCTGATTACACAGGGGACAGTACACTGAGCTGACCTTCAAGTGACAGGGTCATTATTTTCTTGTATGTCTTTAGCTTGATGATTAACCTTCAATTCTGTTTACTACCAAATGGCCTTAGTTATTAGGTTTACCAAATGGGAAACCTATTTTAAAGAAATATGAAGCCATCACAGAAGCCATAATTATTTTTACTCTGGAGCAGTAGCTAATGAATACAAAGAGATTAAAGATCTGTAGAACTAGTCATCATTCAGTGGCATTTTATTAATGGTGCTTATTTTCAATATTTTTAATATGGGTAATTTTTTCATATTCTCTCTTAAGAGGAATACGGTTTTGATTAAAGATGGGAAATGACTAAGACATCAATTCTGTTGCAGATCCTTGACGATATTATGCATCATACAATGAAATTTTATTTTTCATGAAATGTCTTAGTTTTCCTACCTGTAAAATAGAGGTATTGATGAATAAGGTATATGTGTATTACTTGATCTTGGCTAGAGGAATACATCTAGATTAGTGGTTCTCCACTCAGGGCACTTTTGCCCCTCAGGAGACATTTGGCAGTGTCTGGAAACATTTTTGGTTGTGAGAGTGAGATGCTTCTACCACCTAGTAGGGAGAGGCCAGGGATGTGGTTAAATAGCCTACAATGAATAGGACAGCTCTCCACAATAATTATCTGGTCAAGGTTGAGAAACTCTGATCTAAAGTAAAATCTGTTTTCTTCAGTGAATGGTTCCAATATGTAAATTTTGAGAACCATATACTGTTAGCATTCCCTCTGGCTTCTGGACCTACAGAAGTTCTCCTTACTGATTTTTGGCTTTGGGCATAATACTCTTTCATTCTCAGAGAAAACAGAATGTTTTCGCTGGAAGAGAACTCACTGAACACCTTTCTTTTGCCAGTTAGAAAACTGAGAAACAGATTCACACAGCTTGTTAGTGCCATAACTAAGTAGAACCTGATGCTTTGTCAAGCAGGTGACATCTGTTATCTACCACCAAAAGCAGAAATGGTAACAACTCTGCCCACTGCGCCTTGGTATCATAGTCACCAAGTAAAGCACAGCACAGCCAAGTATTGGATGGAATAATGCTGTATTCACATAGAGAAGAGGCAGAGCAGAATCCACTCCAGTAGTTCATGTCAGGCCCCCACGGCCCGCAGGTATTCCCTCTGCAGCTGAAAGAAGGCATTTGGCCTGCAAACACCCCTCTTGTGCTACAGAAGGACCCCATCTTCTCCTGCAGTGGGCAAATACAGTCGTGGGATTGGCCAGGGTCCTATGACACACGTGCTTACGCAGAGCAAAGGAGGACAACATTGAGTCTGAGACAGGGAAACACATCCCACACGAGGCGATGAGGCCAGCACAGGCTGTGAGGACTCTTTCTGTTGGTAGGGGAGTGTTCCAGGCTCACTTAGGTGTCTGGGAGAGAGTCAGAAAACTGCATGGTACCGCCTTTCCCAACCCTCCTAGCCCTGCACCCTTTTTGCTGGAGTTACGTAATTCAGTGGGTGATTTTAGGAGACGTGACAAAGTAATGTGACGTAGTTTTCTTCGTAACGATGTATTTTTGTCTCTTTCTCATCTGAATGAAACCTTGTCTCCTTCCAAGAATTCCTTTTGGAAGACTGTCCCATGACTTCCTACCTGTCGTGATACCCTAAGGCCCCAACACAAAATAATAGGGCCGTCCTCATGAGCCAAAAAAGAGTGTTTTAGAGCCCAGCTTGTGAGAGTTTGTGGCATTTACCATATGCTCTTTCTTACCTCATGTATTCAAGCCACCTAGGCCTCAGATGCAGAAGCAGGAAGCTGATCACGTGTCCCTACTCCTCCTCCTTTTAGATCCCTTCCTCCCATGCTGGCATCCCTACTCCATGCCATCTCATCCACCACAGAGCCAGGAAAACTCATTTTCTATGATATTCTACAGTCTCTTGAAACCAAAGTCACAAACTCAGGAATAAATACAAAGTCAGTATTCATTTCCATTACCTACCTTCTTTTGCTGATTCCTTTGAATGACTTCCACGAGAATCCAAAACTGGGCAGGCATCAGCATTTCAGGTTAACATGTCTCGTCCTCACAGTTCTTTGTTAATAAAAATAAGAGTGCCCGGGGCGCCTGGGTGGCTCAGTTGGTTAAGCGGCTGCCTTCGGCTCAGGTCATGATCCTGGAGTCCTGGGATCGAGCCCCGTGTCCGGCTCCCTGCTCAGTGGAGAGCCTGCTTCTCCCTCTCCCTCTGCCTGCCACTCTGCCTACTTGTGTTCTCTTTCTCTCTCTGTCAAATAAATAAATAAAATCTTAAAAAAATAAAATAAAAATAAGAGTGCCCTATACTGTGGGAGACAAAAAGGGCTCAGATATAAGAGGACTTCTCTTCCGAGGGATTTTGGGGTGGGGGAGCCCTCACATTTGGGCATATGTAGTTATTTACTGTCTCTTCTCAAACCTCTATTTTGTTTTTAACTTCTCTGCAACTGTTGGCAGTTTTCCACTCCTCCTTCCTCCTCTTTAACCACTCGTCCTCTCTCTAACTTCTCCTCCAACTGACCCTTAGCTCTTAGAGCCTCTCAGTACCTGTTCTGAGACCCTCTTCTGTCCTTGGGTGAGGTAAGCAACTTCCAGGTCACATCCTTTAAAAAGAAAACTGCTTGCTCTCCACTTTCTCTTTTCCCTTCTCAATGGCTGAACATTGTGACAACTGGAGCAGCTCCCTGGGACCCTGAGACAGAAGCCAGTGTTAGGACATAACTGCCTGCCAGACTTGGGCTGCTCACCTCTTGAATGTTATGTGAAAGAAAATAGAAGCCACTACATTTTGGGGTCTCTTTGTTAAAACAGTTAAGCTTGTTTCCTAACCTATAATTTTCCCTTTTAAGCAGGTTCCCTCAGCACAGTCTTCCCTATATCAGAAATCTACCAGTTATTTAAGCTAAAAATATCAGTCATTCTCGATTCCTCCTTTTCCTTTATATTCAGGTGACTAGCAAGTCCTCTTGACTCTGTTGCCCACAATTATCTTGAATTTCCCATCTTCTGTCCTCTGCACTGCCATCACCTTAGTTGAGCACAGTTCTGTCTTACCTAGCCAACTCTTTAACAGCCCTGTAACCAATGTAAGAGCTAGTCTCTCCATCTTCATTCTTAACCTCATGATGAATTCTCTCCTATTGAACTGGAAAGGTGCTCTTGACATTGAAATGTAAGCCGTGTCCTGTCACTGCCTTCATTAAAACCCTTCAGTGGCTTTTCTTCACACTTAAAAACTGAATTTACTGTGGCCTGCAAGGCCTCACCTTTCTCTCTGATTTCATATACCCTTCTCCTTCTACACTCCCATCAGAAGGGTCTTCTTTCTGTTCCTTGATTACTCAAAGTTCTTTCCCACCTCAGGATCTTTGCACATACTGTTGCCTTGAAACAAACGTGGATCTCTGACTTTTTGTTCTTGAGTCTCTCTGTTACTACTACCTCAGGAAAACAGATGAGGATGAGCACCCAACATGTTGATTGTTGGCATGTATAAAAGAAGATTCCAGGACAAAGGGAAGAAAAGCATTATTTAGAGAGAATAAAATTTCCTCGAGCTGAGGAAAAGTGTTGATCTTCAGATAAAAAGGTCCTGGTGCTGTCAAAGGAAAATTAACAAAAATTGTCCAATATCTGGATGATATTTTGAATTTTAAAGATAATGCAGATTTTCAGGAAGAAATAGAGAAGATTGCTCACAAAGGTAGAAAATCAGGCTTCTGAGTGTGTGTCACAGAGTAACAAGATATACTGAGCCGGAAAAAGGATGTGTGTAGTCAGTAATTCTATTGTGTGAAAGTCACGGATACAATTTTCATTTACATATGGGCTCTGAAAATTCCACCTGTTCTGAAAAAATTCACTTGATAGAAATATTATGGATAACTGAGAGATTAATCAAAACAAAAACTTTTTAAGGTAGAAGTATGTGGTAGAAGTCCTAATGGTGAGTGTGGCAATCAATTAAATATAGGAAGTAAATGTGAATAATACGTCTATAAAGTATTGTAAATGTTTTTAAAAATTCATATTTTATAAATTCAAAATGGTTGAAAGACTTAAATGTGAGACAGGAAACCATCAAAATCCTAGAGAAGAACATAGGCAACAACCCTTTTGACCTCGGCCGTTGCAACTTCTTGCTAGATACATCTCCAAAGACAAGGGAAACAAAAACAAAAATGAACTATTGGGACTTCATCAAGATAAAAGTTTTCTACACAGTGAAGAAAACAACAAAACGAAAAGGCAGCCTACAGAATGGGAGAAGATATTTGCAAATGACATATCTGATAAAGAGTTAGTATCCAAAATCCATAAAGAACTTACCAAACTCAACACCCAAAAAACAAATAATCCAGCTAAGAAATGGGCAGAAGACATGAATAGACATTTTTCCAAAAAAGACATCCACATGGCTGACAGACACATGAAAAAATGCTCAATATCACTCATCACCAGGGAAATACAAATCAAAAATCAAAACTATGATGAGATACCACCTTACACCAGTCAAAATGGCTAAAATCAACAACACAGAAAGCAACAGATGTTTGCAAGGATGCACAGAAAGGGGAACCCTCTTACACTGTTAGTGGGAATGCAAGCTGGTGCAGCCCCTCTGGAAAACAGTATGGAGGTTCCTCAAAAAGTTAAAAATAGAACTACCCTGGGCGCCTGGGTGGCTCAGTTGGTTAAGCGACTGCCTTCGGCTCAGGTCATGATCCTGGAGTCCCGGGATCGAGTCCCGCATCGGGCTCCCTGCTCGGCAGGGAGTCTGCTTCTCCCTCTCCCACTCCCCGTTTCTGTTCCCTCTCTCGCTGTGTCTTTCTCTGTCAAATAAATAAATAAAATCTTTAAAAAAAAAAA
>NC_138384.1:35712363-35733069 GCF_054177405.1 Leptonychotes weddellii
AAAAAAAAAAAATAGAACTACCCTATGATCCAGCAATTGCACTACTAGGTATTTACTCAAAGGTTACAAAAATACTGATTTGACGAGGCACATGCACCCCAGTGTTTATAGCAGCACTATCTACAATAGCCAAACTATGCAAAGAGCCCAAATGTCCATCGACTGATGAGTGGATAAAGAAGAGGTGGTATATATATTATATATTATATGGTGGTATATATGGTTTTGTGATAACAAATAACTGTGTAACTGCTCACTTTGTCAGCATATATACTAAAATTGGAACAATACAGAGAAGATTAGCATGGCCTCCGTGCACAGATGACACATAAATTCATGAAGCATTCCATATTTTGGGGGATTGAGGGGTGCACTTGTCGTGATGAGCACCAGGTGATTAAAATAAAGACTTAAAAAAAAAACCTACGTAAGTGTTTTTAAATGCAAAAGTAGCTAGTATTTTAAAAAGAAAAGTAGGGGCACCTGGGTGGCTCAGTCGTTAAGAGTCTGCCTTTGGCTCAGGTCATGATCCCAGGGTCCTGGGATCAAGCCCAGTGTTGGGCTCCCTGCTCAGCAGGAAGCCTGCTTTTCCCTCTCCCACTCCCCCTGCTTGTGTTCCCTCTCTTGCTGTGTCTCTCTCTGTCAAATAAATAAAATCTTTAAAAAAAATAGAAAGGTCACTTTTCAAGTCATTCAAAAACAAAACATAACCCCTAAATGCAAAAGATAGAAAACAGTGTAAGTGGTAACAAAACAAAAGCCAAAGGCTTACTTACAGTGAAATGATTCAAGTAGGAATAATGTCAACCATGACAATATACAAAAATGGGCTAAATTTATTCAGATATGAAAACTCTTAAGTGTCTTAAAGCCTAATTAACTAGAAAAAGAACCAACCAAGCCCAAGGTTAGCAGATCAAGGGAAATAATGATTACAGCAGAAATCAGTGAAGAGACAGGCAAATAATAGAAAAGGTTAACAAAACTAAGAGTTTGCTCTTGAAGAGACAGACAAAATTAACAAGCCTTTAGCTAGTCTAAAGAACAGAAAGAGTACCCAAATCAATAAATTTATAAATGAAAGGGGAGACATTACAACAGACACCAAAGAAATAGAAAGGATCATAAGAAACTACTATGAACGACTATATGCCAACAAACTGGATAACTTAAAAAGGATAAATCTCTAGAAACATAGAACCTACCAAAACTGAATCCAGAAGAAATAAAAAATCTGAACAGACCAATAAGAGATAAGATTGAATCCGTAACCAAAAACCTCCCAAAAAAGAAAAGCTCAGGACCAGATGACCTTACTAGTGAATTTTACAAAACGTTTAAAGAAGAGTTAACACCAGTCCTTCTGAAACATTTCCAAAAAATTGAAGAAGAGGTGGGACGCCTGGGTGGCTCAGTCGGTTAAGCGTCTGCCTTCGGCTCAGGTCATGATCCCAGGGTCCTGGGACCGAGTCCCGCGTCAGGCTCCCTGCTCTGCGGGGAGCCTGCTTCTCCCTCTGCCTCTGTCTCTCTCTCTCTGTCTCTCATGAATAAATAAATAAAATCTTTAAACAAAAAAAAATTGAAGAAGAGGGACTATTCCCAAACTCAAAAGGCCAGGATTACCCAGATATCCAAGCCATATAATGACACTACAAGAAAGGACTACAGGACAATATCTCTGATGAATATAGATGCAAAAATTCTTTTTTTAAAATAAAGATTTCATTCATTTGAGAGAGAGAACACAAGCTGGGGAGAAAGGGAGAGGGAGGAGCAGGCTCCCCTCTGAGCAAGGAGCCCAATGAGGGGATTGATCCCAGGACCCTGGGATCATGACCTGAGCTGAAGGCAGACACTTAACTGACAGAGCCACCCAGGCACCGCTATAGGTGCAAAAATTCTTTTTTTTTTTTTTTTTTTTTTTTTTAAGATTCTCCCCACTTATTTGACAGAGAGAGACAGAGAGAGAGCACAAGTAGGCAGAGTGACAGGCAGATGGAGAGGGAGAAACAGGCTCTCCGCCGAGCAGGGAGCCAGATGCGGGGCTCGATCCCAAGACCCCAGGATCATGACCTGAGCCAAAAGCAGCCGCCTAACGGACTGAGCCACCCAGGCCCCTAGGTGCAAAAATTCTAAACAAAATACTAGCATACTGAATTCAGCACATTAAAAGGATCATAAACCATGATCAAGTAGGATTCATCCCTGGGATGCAAGGATGGTTCAACAAATGTAAACCAATAAATATAACACATCATATTAATAGAATAAAAGACAAAAATCACCTGATTATCTCCATAATTGCAGGAAAGCATTTGATAAAATTCAACATCCATTCATGATAAAAACTCAATAATAATGTACCTCAACATGACAAAAGCCATAGATGACAAGCTCATAGCCAACATCATACTCAGTGGTGAAAGGTTGAAATATTTTTCTCTAAGATCAGGAACAAGACAAGGGTGCCCACTCTCACCACTACTATTCAACATAATACTACTAGAAGTCCTAGCCAGAGCAGTCAGGCAAGAAAAAGAAGTAAAAGACATTAGAATTGGAAAGGACAAAGTAAAATTATCTCTATTTGCAGGTGACATGATTTTATATACCTAGAAAAATGTATGTATAAAATCCTAAATATTCCACTGAGAAACTTAGATCTAATCAATAAATTCAGTAAAGTTGTAGGATACAAAGTCAACATACAAAAATCATGAGCATTTTTTTTAAGATTTTATTTATTTATCTGACAGAAAGAGAGAGAGCGAGAACAGGAACACAAGCAGGGGAAGTGGGAGAGGGAGAAGCAGGCTTCCCGCTGAGCAGGGAGCCTGATGTGGGGCTCGATCCCAGGACCCTGGGTTCATGACCTGAGCCGAAGGCAGACGCTTAACGACTGAGCCACCCAGGCGCCCCAAAAATCAGTAGCATTTCTGTACATTAAAAATTATCTAAAAAAGAAATAAAACAATCTCATTTACAATAGCATCAAAAATAATGAAATACTTAGGAATAAGTTTAACCATGGAGGTGAAAGATCTCTACACTGAAACTATAAAACATTGATGATGAAAACTGAAGAAGACACAAATGGAAAAGATAGCATGGATTGGAAGAATTAATATTGTTAAAATGTCCACACAACCCCGTATCATGTATAGATTCAGTCAATCCCTATGAAAATTTCAATGACATTTTTTTTTGCAGAAATAGAAAAAAAAAAATCTTAAAATTCATGCAGAACCATAAAAGACCCCAAATAGCAAAAGCAGTCCTGAGAAAGAAAAACAAAGCTGGAGGCATTACACTTCCTGATTTCAAACTATATTGCAAAGCTATCACAATGGTATGGCACTGGCATAGTAAGCAGACACACAGATCAATGGAATAGAATCAAGAGCTCAGAAATAAAGCTATGCATATACAGTCAACTAGTATTTGACAAAAGAGAGCCAAGAATACTCAATGGAGAAAACCTAGTTTCTTCAATAAATGGTGTCAGGAATATCAGGTACTCACATGCAAAAGAATGAAACTAGACCCCTGTCTTATATTATTCATAAAAATTAACTAGAAATGGATTAAAAGCTGAATTGAATGTGAAACATGAAACCATAAAACTCCTAAAAGAAAACATAGAGAAAAGGCTTATTGACATGGGTCTTGGCAATAATTTTTTGGAGATGACACTTAAAACACAACAACAACAACAACAAAAACAAGTGGGACTACATTAAACTGAAAATCTGCACAGCAAAAAAAAAACCAATCAGCAGAATGAAAAGGCAAACCACATATCTGATAATGTTAATATCCAACATACATAAGAAACTCATACAACTCAGCCAGGAAAATCCAATTAAAACATGGACAAAGGATCTGAATAGACATTTTTCCAAAGAAGATATTCAGATGGCCAGCAGGTACATGAAAAAATGCTCAACAACAGTAATAGGAAAGTGCAAATCAAAACCACAATGAGATATCACCTCACACCTGTTGGAATGGTTATCATCAGAAAAACGAGAGAGCAAGTGTTGATGAAGAGGTGGAGAAAAGTGAAGCCCTGTGCACTGTTGGTGGGAATGTGAACTGGTACAGCCACTAAGGAAAACAGTATGGAGGTTCCTGAAAAATTAAAAGTAGAACCACATGATGCAGCAATCCCACTCCTGGGGATATATCCAAAATTAAATCACCATCCTGAAGAGATATCTGCGCCCCTGTGTTTATTACAGCACTATTTATAATAGCTAGGACATGGAAACAACCTATCCATAGATGGATGAATGGTTAACAAAAAGGTGGAGCACTATTATGTTCAGATACTCATATGTAAATATGTATGTTCTAATATATATAATATATGTAATGCTAATTAATTATATATGACGGAATACCATTCAGCCATAAAAAAGAAGGAAGTCCTGCCATTTGTGAAACACGGATGGACCTTGAGGGCAATATGCTAAATGAGATAAATCAGACAGAGAAAGACAAATACTGTATGATCTCACTTATATGTGGAATCTAAAAAACAAAACAAAACAACACCAAACCCATAGAAACAGAGATCAGATTTTTGGTTGCCAGAGGTGGGTGGTGCGTGGTGCAGGAATTAGTGAAGGTAGTCAAAAGGTACAAACTTCCAGTTATAAGATAATTAAGTTCTAAGGATGTTATGTACAATGTGAGAACTATAGTTAATATTTGAAAGTTGCTAAGAGAGTAGATCTTAAAAGTTATCACAAGGAAAATACTGTAACTCTGTGAGGTGACAGGTGTTAATTAAACCTACTGTTTAGTTACTATATTTCATAATATATACATATATCAAATCACTATATTATACACTTTAGACTTATACAATATTATACGTCAACTATATCTCAAACTGAAAACTAAACCTGTCATTTAAAACAATTCTGTGGGAGGGCTAAAAGTAAAAAGAAAAAACAAGAAAAGCTTAGAGGGTATTAATCAGATGAAGTATCAACGAACAAAGCAGTAAATGGGACAACGGTTAATTTTAGTTTGATAGTGTATAGTTCAAAATGGAGATGTGAGAACCTTCTCGCAGTGAGTAACACAATATTGAGCTATTTTAGTATATGTGCTGCCGAAGCGAGCACAATATTGAGCTATTAAAAATACATAAGAGAGGCACCTGGGTGGCTCAGTCGTTAAGCATCTGCCTTCGGTTCGGGTCGTGATCCCAGGGTCCTGGGATCAAGCCCCACGTTGGGCTCCCTGCTCAGCAGGAAGCCTGCTTGTCCCTCTCCCACTCCCCCTGCTTGTGTTCCTGTTCTCGCTATCTCTTTCTGTCAAATAAATAAATAAATAAATCTTTTAAAAAATACATTAGAAACAGGGATAATCTGACAGATGTATAATATTAGTGGGAACCATGAACAAGGCATTCTCTGACAGACAGATCAAGTCCATGGAAGATAACTGAGGTGTCTGGGAAAAACACTGGGCAAGCACCAGGCTTCTATCTTTGGGTTATGATGCCATGACCGTAACATCCACTCTCTCAATTGATGCAAAACGTTTAAGAAATAAAAGCAAAACAATTTCTTTTCTTAAAATCAACTGACAAATGATTAAGCCAGCTTTGGGGCCAAACTTCTTTTTCTTTCCTTTTTGTCAAAATGATGAGACTATTTTTTTAAAATTTTTTTTGAAGATTTTATGTATTTATTTGACAGAACTAGAGAAGTGTAGACCTTGAATTTTTTTTTTTTTTTTTTGGTCATGGGTTTACTTGGTAGCATTTTATTTGGGATTTCAGCACCTATGTTGAGAAGTGGAATTAGTCTGCAGTTCTTTGTGTTATCTTTGTCGGGTTTTAATATCTCAGGACTTAACTGCCTTATGAAAATGCACTGAGAGCCTTTTCATCTTATTATGTTATGGAGTAATTTTTTTTTAAGATTTTGTTTTTAAGCAATCTGTACACCCAATGTAAGGGCTCAAATCCACAACCCCGAGATCGAGTCACATGCTTCACCCACTGAGCCAGCCAGGCACCCCTGTGGAGTAATTTTTTTTATTGAGATATAATCAATGTATTACATTACTTTCAGGTGTACAACACAATGATTTGATATTTGTATATATTTTGAAATGATCACCATAATAAGTCTAATTGTCCCCATACATAGTTAAAAAAAATTGGTTTCTGGTGATGAGAACTTCTAAGATCTACTCTCTTAGCAACTTTCAAATATGCAATACAGTATTATTAACTATAGTCACCATGCTGTACATCACATACCCATGACTTACTTATTGTGGAGTAATTTCTGAAACAAGGCTTCCCACTAGCTAGTGGGGGTATGGGGGGGAGACAGGTTACAGGTACAGATACTGATCCCTTTCAGCCTCAAGGGGACTAGGAAGCGCGATGGAGAAATACTTCCATTTTCTGTGAGATGTGTTGTGAAAAAGTTTGGAAAACATCATATTGTAGCATGGGTTCTAGTCAAAAGAAAAAGAAATGTTGACCGCACAATAAGAACTGGGAGACATCTGCATTTTCTTTGGGGCTTGGGAACTGTTTCTGGGACCTCCTGTTTAAATAAGATCTGATCCTGGGGCCCTTGGGTGGATCAGTCGGCTAAGTGTCTGCCTTCAGCTCAGGTCATGATCCTGGGGTCCTGGGCTCCAGCCCGGCATTGGGCTCCCTGCTTCTCCCTGCCCCTCTGCTGCTCCCCCTGCTTGTGCTTTCTCTCACTCTCTCCTGCTCTGTCAAATAAATGAAATACTTAAAAATATATATATAAATTTATATATATTTATATATGTAATATATAAAAAAATATTTATAATAAAATAAATAAATATGTATATAAAAGATCCGGTCCTTTCACACCTCTTTTTGACAAGGTCTGGAGCTTTCAGGTTTGTTGGTCCTGCCAGGTGCCTCCACTGGAGGTGAAGCCTGGTTAGTCCTATTCAGCAACAGGTGAACTTCATGTACTCAGCAGTTGTGTTTTCCTCCTGACTGGAGGTCCACACACCTCTCCTCTAAAATTCTCCTGCCTGAGACTTTAAGCAGATGATGTTGCTTGACCTTGTGAAATCTAACAAAATTTTAAAACTGGACACTTTTTTTTTTTTAAAGATTTTATTTATTTATTTGACAGAGAGAGACACAGCGAGAGAGGGAACACAAGCAGGGGGAGTGGGAGAGGGAGAAGCAGGCTCCCCGCAGAGCAGGGAGCCCGATGCGGGACTCGATCCCAGGACCCTGGGATCATGACCCCAGCCGAAGGCAGTCGCTTAACCAACTGAGCCACCCAGGCGCCCAAAACTGGACGCTTTTGTGAGCATTGTTTCTCAGAACCCCACAATTGCCATGCTCTCTTAAAACTGGTGCAATTTGTTTTTGCCATCTTTTGGTTCCCCTTACTAGCAAATTAATGCCTTTTGACATGGGCTTAAAATTCTTTGTTTTTTCAGAGTCAAGATATTGAAGAATTCACCTGTAAAACCACATAGGCCTGGCATTTTTATCATTTATTTATTTTAGCTGTGGTTCCTTTGTTTTTTTTAATTTTAGAGAGAGAGTGCCCCAGAGGAGATAGGGTCAGAGGGAGAAGCAGACTCCCCACTGAACAGGGAGTCCGCCGCGGGACTTGATCCTGGGACCCCAGGATCATGACCTGAGCCGAAGGCAGTGGCTTAACCAACTGAGCCACCCAGGCGCCCAGTGGTTCCTTTGATTTCATTTTTCTTCTTGTTTGTTGGCTTATTTAAGTGTTGGAGTAATGAAAGCTAACCCTCCCTGAGTGCGTCTTGGGTATCCTTTATTTCAGAGTGTGACCCCATCTAATTGTGAGTGTCATTTTTTAGGTGAGAAAAACTGAGGCGTCCAGGTGTTCAAAATTTAGAGAACTCTTCGGTGCCTCAACAACAACAAATACACGTGCGGGGAAGAGCTCGGCTCAGGAGGCTGCAGTTTGGTGACCAGAATGACCAGTGACAGAGTCTGGGGGAGCCCTGCCGGCTGACGGCCAGGTGGGAGGAAATCTGGGACCCGAAGCAGGAAGCGGAGGTGGGTGGGTGGGGAGGGGATGTTGCCAGGAGCCCCCTCCCCCCCAACTCCCACTCCCCACCCTTGTATTAATGACCGGCTGTGCCTCTTTTTCACCCTTAGGGCCACCAAGTGGAGGCGGGTTCGGCGAGACCTCTGCCCGTCAACCACGAACTGATTCGAGACGGGTGAGACGCCTGGGTGGGGGGAGAACCACGTGACGCCGGGCGCCGCCGGCTGTGCGACCCCTGCGTGTCTCCTCCCAGCGCCCCTGCCCCGCCCCGCCCCGCCCCGCCGCACCCGGCGTTTGCGCAGGGCGGCCGGCAGTTGTTCAGGCCGTTGGCGCAGCGCGGGCTTTCTGGAAGCCTCGAGGTTGCGCGGCCGGGGTCGGGCGCGGGGGCGCGGTGCCCGAGCCCCGAGCGCGCCCCTGGCGGCGTCCTGTTGGGAGGGCGCGGAGAGTCGCGGGTGGTGCGCAGCGGGCGGGCCTGTGGGGCCCGGGGCCAGAGCTGGGCGCGCCGGGGGCCCCCGCAGAGTGCCTTCCGAGTAGTGAGTGGCGACGGGAAGACCCGGGAAGGGACGCGGCCGCGACGGCGCTTGTCTCCCCACGCCGGTCCTCCGGCGGCGAGCGACGCGCGGGGAAGATGCTCGAGGTGCTGGTGCTGAAGGTGAGCGAGCGCCCAGCCCTGGCCGGCCGCCCTCTCCCCGCGCAGGGGCCGCCCCGGCTGGTCACGCCACGCGGGGCTTCGGACCCATGCGTGGGTTGCCAGATGGGATCCCGGACCCCCGATTGCAGATCCACAACACGAGATTTCAGTTCAGGTGTGCCCATGTATTTTTTGGAACACAGTAAAAAGTTACCAGTTCGTCCGAAACTCATTTACTAACTCTGCAATCTTAGGGGGCAGGACGGACCGTAACCCCTTCTCCCACGCTCACCCGGCCCGGGAGGTGCTGGCGGAGAGCCCTCTGGGCCCCCGGTCCTTGGACATGGGGACCCTCACCTGGTCCCCTCGCCCGACAGGGGTCCTCTCCAGTGGGTCCCCACTAAGGGGCCCCTCGTCGCAACCACCCCTCCACACACGCCCATCCCGGCTTCACGCGGAAACCCTGCTCGCTCGCGCCCTGAAACTCTGGCGGCCCCCTCCTCACGCGTGCGCCCCGGGGCTCCGATCCTCAGTCCTCGGAGCGGCGTGAAGGCAGGTGGGGCCGCCGGCAGCTGCAGTTTCGTGTCTCAGGTAAGATGCAGGAGACGGAAGGCATGGCGTGTTCGCAAGGTTAGTTGGAGGGAGGAGTTTACAAACCAGAGCAAAGCAGGTGGGTTTCGGTCTCTGGGAAAAGGAAATACAAATCATTAAAAAACAAAACAAAACAAAACAAAAAAAACCCATGCTTCTGTGGGCAGAGGAGAGGAACGTACCAAATGATGGGATTTTAAAAAACCATCAATTTTCCCGCTCCTCTTAATTTAGGTCTTACGTAATTTATATTTTGGTTCTTACCTGTTTATCCTCAGCAAATTTTAATACAATATAGGAGTAGTTCTCTAAGTGTGGTGCAGGTTACCAGTGATAGTGCTCCAGGTTAATTTAGCTTTTACATGGATAAATTTTTTTCCCCCAAGTGCCCATCAGTAGATGAATGGAGAAGCAAAGTGTGGTCTGTACATATAATGGAATATTACTCAGCCTTAGAAGCAAAGAAAATTCTGATACATGTTGTAACATGGATGAACCATCGCTTGTTAAGTGAAATAAGCCAGATACAAAAGGACAAGTACTGTATGATTTACTTCTGTGAGAGTCCTAGAGTACTTACATTCATAGAGACAGAAAGTAGGGCGTTTGCTCAGGGGCTGAGGGGAAAGGGGTGTGGGGAATTATTGTTTAAAGGGTGTAGAGTTTCAGTTTTGCAAGCTGAAAGGAGTTTTGGAATGGATGGTGGTGATGGATGTGGTTAATGCCACTGAATATGGTTAAAATGGTAAATTTTTTGTGTATTTTACCACAATTAAAATTACTATTAAAAATTATTTTTAAATTTTAATAGTTAATATTTGTTGTAATAGATTTTAGAAATAAAAACAGAACTAGCATTACAAGTCTGTTAAGATGAGTCTAATGAAGAAAAAGGTGTTGATTAAAAATAATGTATTAAGAAAGCAGCCCAGACAACATGCCATTACGTCAGGGATGAGTTGGGCAGAGTGCGGTGAGACACAGTGGGACTGGCGTCTATGGACTTGCTCCGGGAGAAGGGCTACGGGAGAGAAAGATTAGCCATGGCATCTTTGATAAGAAAGGTGATGGGCGCCGGAAAAGCCCCAGGGCCATTGGTCTTAGAGTCAAGCTGTGTTCTAGCAGGACTGTTGACATTTCTGGACAGCGAGGCGTGGACCCTTCAATTGGACAGCTTGTGCCAGGGAGGGGTGGCAGACACAGGTGATGTTCTGAAAGCTGCGGGCTGTGATGTCACTAATGGGGTAAAGCAGCTGTTCCTCTGGCTCACACACACAATTTCAGTACTGTCCGTGGAATCCACAAACAGTATTTCAAGAGTGGTTTTCCTACCCAGAGGAGGCCGTGTTGAGAATGAAGGTCCGAGGACCTCTCACGTCAGCATGACTCTGAGTGGGCCAGGTCTTCCTGTTCCGTTTGGAATTGTCACAGCGTTTTAAAATGAACATCTTAATTTTTACAATCGATGTTGGAGAGTTGAAGTTTGACTAAAATATCTGGAGTTATTATGGAAATACCAACATACACGAAGGGGAATTGAACAGAAATTAAAGATCAGACTTGGACACACTCATACTACAGAATGTGGAAAATGAGACACTCATGACATTATTGCTCAGGGAAGTAAAAAAGTAAAGGGGAATAACAACGTAGGAAATAACAAAGAAAAGATGGGTTAATCATTCCTGAGAAATAATAAAAAGCACACCTAATTCAATTAAATCCTAGTAATGATGCGAAATATTGTTATCTTGCCAGATAAATGATTCTGCTTTTATTTGAATAAAATTTAAGTATTCAAGTTTGAATGGTAGGGGTAAAGGAGAAGAAAGTGGACCAAACTTTTATTTAATTAATTAATTTATTTTTTAAAGATTTTATTTATTCAACAGAGCGAGACACAGCGAGAGAGGGAACACAAGCAGGGGGAGTGGCAGAGGGAGAAGCAGGCTTCCTGTGGAGCAGGGAACCCTACGTGGGGCTCGATCTCAGGACCCTGGGACCATGACCTGAGCCGAAGGCAGATGCTTAACGACTGAGCCACTCCAGGCGCCCCGGACCAAAATTTTATATAGATGATGTTTTTCTAATGGAAATACAACAGACAATGTAGGCGAAAAAATGTGTGAGGGTGATTACAGTGTGGGCAGTATTGCTTTATAGCCTTGGCTGGAAGCAGACAGTGTCAGAGGTGGGGGCTCCCTATCCTAGTGCACCCACCCCCTCCCAGTAAAGCACATGTTCTCCTAGCTGGTAAAACTGAATCTGGCCTACAGTTTAGAGGTTTTAGAGGCAATATTTTTTATTTTTATTTTTTTTTAAGATTTTATTTATTTATTTGACAGAGACATAGCGAGAGAGGGAACACAAGCAGGGGGAGTAGGAGAGGGAGAAGCAGGCTTCCCGGCAGTGCAGGGAGCCCGATGTGGGGCTCGATCCCAGGACCCTGGGATCACGGCCTGAGCTGAAGGCAGACGCTTAATGACTGAGCCACCCAGGCGCCCCTAGAGGCAATATTTTTTTAAAAAATGAAATATTCTGGCAACTTCAAAGAATCTATGATGCCTTAAAAAAAAAATTTTTTTTTTT
The DNA here is from genome assembly GCF_054177405.1 of Leptonychotes weddellii. Lineage (NCBI taxonomy): Eukaryota > Metazoa > Chordata > Mammalia > Carnivora > Phocidae > Leptonychotes > Leptonychotes weddellii. The sequence goes on from NC_138384.1 coordinate 35,724,232, forward strand.
AAAGGTTTTATTTATTTATTTGACACAGAGAGCCAGAGAGAGGGAACACAAGCAGGGGGAGCGGGAGAGGGAGAAGCAGGCCTCCTGGCCGAGCAGGGAGCCCAACGTGGGGCTCGGTCCCAGGACCCTGGGATCATGACCTGAGCCGAAGGTGTTGAACGACTGAGCCACCCAGGTGCCCCTGCCTTAAAAAATTTTAAAGCATCTTTCCAACTTTGTTTTGAAGTCTTTCAAATATAAAAACAAGTTACAAAAACCATATTGAGAATAACCATATTCTCTACACCCTAATTATTAACATTTTGTTGACCTGCATATTTCTTTATAAATAGTATATATAAAATTATTTGCTTTTTTGCTGAACCATTTGAGAATGAGTTGAGAACTCTAACTCCTTACACATGTATTTCCTAAGAACCAAGACTTTCTCTTACATCATCATGATGTAATTACCCCACTTGAGAAATTTAACATTGATCCAGTACCATAATACATAGTCTCTGTTCAAATTTCTCCATTTGTCCCAAAATGTCTTCTAAAACTTGTTTTTTTCTGCTCCAGGATCCAATCAAAAATTGTACATTGCATTTAGTTGTCATGGCCTCTTAGTCTCCTTTAATTTAGGTCAGTTCCCTGGCTTTTTTGTGTCTTTGATGTCATTGAAATTTTGAAGAACAAGGGCAGTTGCTTTGCAAAATATCAGTCATTTCGGATTTGTCTGTTTCTTCATGATTATGTTCAGTTAGGCATTTTTAGTAAAAATACTGCATGGGCAATATCACATCAGAGGACAAGAAGCTTTTAAAATCATTCCTGTGATTAAAAATAATTTAAAATCTAACTTTTTATCAGGAAATATTCTGGACATACCAAGAAGTCTAAAAAATATAATCATAAACACCTGGACATCCACCACTTAGCTTTGTCAAACTTTTTAACATTTTGCCATGTTTGCTTCACATCTTTTTTTTTTTTTTTTTAAGATTTTATTTAGAGAGTGCGCGTATGCGCGAATGCAGGTGGGGGAAGGGGCAGAAGTAGAGAATATCGAGCAGACTCCCCACTGAGCGCAGAGCCTAGAGCAGGCCTCGATCTCACAACCCTGTGATTATGACCTGAGCCAAAACCAAGAGTCAGACGCTTAACTGTCTGAGCCACCCAGGTGCCCCTCTTTTTTTTTAACCCATAAACTATTTTTTAAATTGAGGTATGATTTATATATGGTAAACTTCATCATTTTTCATGTAGAATTCTGTGACATTTTGAAAAATGCATGCAGTCCTGTAACCAGCACCACAATCAGAGAGCAGTCTGTCATCCCTCCATTACCTTATACTCCTTTGTAGTCCTTTCTTTGCCCCTCTCCAAATCCCCTGCAACTACTGATCTTTATCTTCCCTGTTAGCTTTGCCTTTTCCAGGATGTCGTAAAAATGGAAATGTGCGCACGGAATCACGCAGTAGGACAGAGTCTCTGCATCTGGCTTCCCTGACTTAGTGTATGCATTTGAGACCCGCCTGCCCCGAGGTCGTTGCGTGAATCACGATGTCTTCCTTTTTACTGCTGAGTTGTTGTCCATTGTATGAATATGCAGATTTGTTTGTATTGTCACCAGCTGGAGGCCCTTTGAGTTGTTTCCAGTTTGGGGAGATTATAAATAAAGCTGCTGTAACCTTTACAGACAGGTTTTTGTGTGAACACAAGTTCCATTTCATGGATAAATAACTAGGCTTGGATTACCTGTCTAACTTCATGAGAAAATCTTCCACGGTGACGGTACAATTACGGGTTCCCATCAGCAATGTGTAAGAGTTCTAGCTGCAGGGCGCCTATAATCGGGGTTCTTGACCTTGGGATTGTGAATTTGAGCCCTATGTTGGGTGTAGAAATTACTTAAAAATAAAATCTTAAAAAAAAAAATGTCTAGTTGCTCTGCATCCTCACGAGCACGTGATGTGGTCAGTTTTTTAGATTTCAGCCATTCTGGTAATGTTTAGTGTGTAGTAGTATCTCGTTGTGGTTTTAATATGCATTTTCTAATGACGAATGATATGTTAATTATCTTTCCGTGTGCTTGTTTGCCATCCTTCCACTCTTTTGGTCAAGTGTCTGTTTGGATCTGTCCATTTCTCTAGTTGGTCATTCTGTTACTGAGTTTTTACACTTTATATATTGTGGATGAAGTTCCTTGTTGGATGTGATTGCAAATATTTTCTCCCAGTTTATGACTTTTCTTTCTCTTAACGTCTTTCAACGAGCAGTTCTTAATTTGGATTAAGTCCAATTTATCAATTTTTGCTTGTACAAAGTATACTTTTGGTGTTATATCTAAAATCTTTGCCTAACCCACAGTCACAAAGATTTCCCCCATGTATTTTTAGAAATTTTATAGTTTTATATTTTACATTTAGATATAGGATCCATTGGAGTTAATTTTTGTATCTGGAATAAAGGATGGATCAAAGTTAACTTTTGTGCATACAGATAACTAATTGTTCTAGTATCATTTGTTAAAAATTACTCTTTCTCCACCCAGTTGCTTTTGTGCCTTTATTGAGACTCAATTGACTGCATATGTGTGGGTCTGTTTCTGTTCTGTTGGTTTTTGTCTGTGCTTTCTCCAGTAGCACACAATTCCAATTACTGTAGCTTTTTAGTAAGTCTCGAAATCAGGTGGTATGAGTCTTCCAACTATGTTGTTCTTTTCCAGAGTTATTTGGGCCATTCTAGTTCCTTTGCCTTTCCAATAAGAATTTCATAGGGAGTTCACTGATTTCTCAATTCCTGCTGGAACTGAGTTGTATTTATAGATCATTGTGGGAAAAATCAACATCTTAATCCATGAACCCAGTATACTGGCATTAAAGGCCTTCCTTGATCTATTTGATCAGTTTGTGTTCCTTTCAACACACACATTTTGCATATATTTTGTTAGGTTCATTCCTGAGTAATCCTGTTTTTTGGCACGGTTGAAAATGGTGCTGTTTTTTTAATTTAAATTTCCAGTTTTCATTGCTGGACTATAGATGTACTATTGAATGTACTATATGCCTTTATACCCTGGAACCTTGTTAGAGCCACTTACTGGTTCTAATATATTTTTTGTAGGTTCCTTAGGATTTTCTATGGAGATACTGTTTGTAAATAGAGACATTTTCTTTCTTCATTTCCAGTCTTGCTGACATCCTTCTTCTTACTTTGTTACACTGACTAGTGCCTCCAGTACGATGTTGAATAGGAGTAGTGAGCACGCCACTAGTAACATTTTTTTTAGTATGTTTTACTTTTTAGTTCAGGAATTATCTTTTCCAAAGTTTGTTTTTTGTTTTTGTTTTAGAGTTTCCATTTCTTAGGTGAGACCCTCCTCTTTAGTAAACACACGACCTCACCACAACCATCTTGTCCTTAAGTTGTTCAGCATATTTCTCATAGCTGCTTTGACGTCCTTGCCTGTTCATGTCAACTTCTGGGCGGTCTTGGGTTCACTTCTACTGACTGCTTTTGTCCTTGGCCACACATCACATTTTCATCTCTGCATGGCTAGTAACTGCCACACGGGATATTGCAGCTGCGGTAAAGAGTGTTGACCTATGCTTCAGTCACTCGCTGCATCCACCATCTGGGAGGCTTGGTTTAATCCTCTTCAAGCCCCTGTTTGCTTTTGCTAGAGCACACTCTGTCCAGGAGTGCGGTCTGGAGTTTGCAGGCGTGGCACGTCAGGGTGCCTACTGAGCCTCGTAAATTTGGCCGGGCTCCCACTGCAGACTGTTTCCCAGTGATGGGTGCCAAGGACAAACAAAGGCAGACATTGGCTAGAGCATTAGCTGCCCGGGAGTAGGGGCAGGAGCTGGGGAAGGGCAGAGGGGGCCGAGCATTTTGAGGGAAGACCGAGGAAGAGGAGGGGAGGGGCTCCAGGGATATGAGGGCCACCAAGGACCGGTCAGTGCCTGTTGGCCGAGGAAGCGGGTTCCAGGAGGCAGTCTCAGCTTTCAGGCCCTCGAGATGTACTCCTGAGCAGCGGGAGAAACAGACACATCTCAAAGGGACGGGGAGGATTGACGCCTGTCAGCCCTTTTGAGGAAATGCTCACAGAAAGGGAGGTTGAGGGTCTCTGTTTGCAGACGGTGGGTTCCCCTGGCAGCCTTGAGCTTCCCCAGGCACGCATTTGAGAGGGGCCAGGGCCATCCTCGGGACGGGGCCTCTCGGTGCAGAGGTTTTGGGAGGTGACATGCCATGAGTTTGCTCTTCTGTCAGGCAGCAGCTAAAACTGGTGTTTCTGTCCGCCTTCTCGAGGTCGCTTTCCTCTGGACGGCCGGGCCCTCACTGTGCCGTGCGGGCTTGCCAAGGACCTGGCTCTCCCCGTGGCGGCTCTTTCAGAATTTCTCTCCTCAGCGTCCCTTCTCTGGTTCCTCAAGCCACAACACTGCGGCTTTCTGCCTGAGTTGCAGTCCGTCGTCCTGGGCTGGAAAAGCTGTAAGGAAACGTGGATCTCACCCAGGACCCATCCTCCTTGCAAAGCATCTGGTCCCTGCGGTTTCTCTTCTCTTCAGTGCCTTCATATTTGTTATTTTGTATTTTTTCCTGGGCTGATCATTGTTACTTGCAGGTGGATTAGTCCATGTAAATGACTCTGCCATGATCTGGAACCAGAATGGCCCATTGTTCTTTTTTTCCCCAACTTTTTATTTTAAAAATATTCAAATATTTAGAAAAATAGAATACTAACGTGAACACCTGTTCCCCTGCCACCTGGTACCTCGGATCCAAAGTCTTGGGATGTCATTGCTTTTAGGTCCTTTCAGTAGGCAGAGTTAGGAGTTCCTACTGATATTTTCAACTCACATTTAACTTTTTATGTTGCATCTAATCTCTCTAATGATGAAAATCTTGGTCTCTAATGACACTGATCTATATCAAGATACATTCAGAGAAGTCTGACTTTCATCCCTGTCCCTTCTATTCCTGGCTTTCTATAGGTGATAACTTATATTTGTTTTGGTTTATCTGCCATCATTTTTTTTTAATATGAACAGAATATACATGTATTCATTCATATTTTCTTCTCTTTTTTACAAAAGACATAGCATATCGCAAACATGGGACTTTGCTTTTGTATTTTATTATGCATATTTAAAAAATACGGGAGATGGGGCACCTGGGTGATTCAGTCGGTTAAACGTCTACCTTCGGCTCAGGTCATGATCTCGGGGTTCTGGGATCAAGCCCCACGTTGGGCTTCCTGCCCAGTGGGGAGTCTGCTTCTCCCTCCCCCTGCTTGTGTTCTCTCGCACACTATCTCAAATAAAGAAAATCTTTTTAAAAAATTAAAATTAAAGTAGAGGAGATGGAGGGCATTGATCTCTGCTTTTCGAGTCACAGCACATAATTAAAAATTACTGATGTTATATTTTTTTAAATTTTTAACATGTTTTAGAGTTTTATCTTTGCATCTTTTATCTTTTATCTAGCTTAATTGAGATATAATTGGTATCTAACATCATATGAGTTTAAGGTGTAAAGTGTGATGGTTTGATCTATATTGACAGTCTTTTATTTTTTACCTTTGGTCTGATTTTTTAAGACAGAGGTACTCCTCTAGAATTTGTTAGATCGCTTAAATTAGTAACAGGTATCATGCCTCTAAGGTTTATTATTTTATGATTCTGCTTTTTAAACCATGCATTGTTTTGTTTTTTTTTTTTTAATTTTTACAGATTGAAGATCCAGGATGCTTCTGGGTTATGATAAAAGGATGTAGTCCGTTTTTAGATCATGAAGTTGATTACCAAAAACTAAATAGTGCCATGAATGACTTCTATAATAGCATGTGTCAAGATATAGAAATAAAACCGTTAATGTTGGAAGAAGGGCAGGTATGTATCTAAGTGTGCTGTAAGCACTGTGTCTTGAAATACTACTTAAAATGTACACATTTTGGCAGTAAAAGCTTTTAGAGTATTTTAATTGCACATAATCATTGCTTTGTGTTAGGTTCTTTTGGCTGCACAAGATTTGGGCTGGTTTTGGAAAGCAAAGGTGGTAGAAGATTCATGTGGGGCAGCAGCAGATGGAATGTCGTCCAAAGTCAGGCATTGGGCCATCCTCCTGGGGCTGGGAACTGAGGGCTATTCTAGATGTATTCTAGATCTGTCACAGGTGTGGGGGCCTCAGCCGAGGGGGCATGGGGGCCTCCCTTTTGCTGCCCGTGACTTTGGCCAACTCCTGCTTGTTTATTTTCCTTGCCTCACATCACAGCCCCTTCTTCCTTTATTGCCACCTTGGTTCCCGGGACCATTGTCTGATTCTCTCTGCAGGTCAGTCACTTTTCAGAAGAGTTTGAATTTTTCTACTGGGAAAGGTTTATAAACTATGAGAAACATTAGAAATAACTTGAATTCCTTCCCCCTTTCAAAAAAAAACTTCATTAACATTTATTATTTTTTTCCATACCATTGACTTGTTGACAGGAAACCCGGTGAGCTGTCCTTTTAAAATATTCCACATTTTGGAGAGCCTGAGTGCCTCCTTGTGGTGGTGCTGAACTTTCTCTCTGTCCCCTTTATTTTATGTGGACTGGTAGTTAAAGCTTTGATTAGATTTAGGGTCACCTTTTCCCCCCCTCAGAGTGATTGGGCTGTGAGCTTCACCTTGCATTGGATTGGGAGGTAATATCACTGTTGGCAAAGCCCAGCGGATTCGGAGGGCGACACCTGAGTCCTCCCTCAAGGTGGTGCCCGTCGGCTTTTCCTGCAGGGGAGGCACCATCCCGTGACCAGCACGGCCCGAAGCAGCCCTTCTGTTTAAGCTTCCAAAATGGTCGCTTTCACGTTCCTTCTGTGTTCTTGAGCCGGAATTCATCTGCAGGGAACTTTCCTTCCTCTATTAAGATGATTAGGCTACCCTGATATCCTGCAGTTCATGCTGGAAAGGTAGACGCATTGCTTGATTCTTTCCCTTACCAGCGTTCGTGCCCAGCTGTGTACACAGGCGTCCAGAGGTCTCTGCTGTTTTTCTCTCCTCCTTTTCATTTTTAAAGTACTGTATTGAACCTCATGGTTTTTAATATAGTCCATCAGCTGTAATCATTGTTCTTGGTGCTTAAATTGCCCTACGTTGGCTTGGTGGAAGCCTTGTAAGCCACCAGTTCAAAACCAGCTTGGCCTCGTGAACAATTACCTGTTTACACCATTCCTACAAGTTGCTTTGACTTGAGCATTAAACAGAAATACCCTCCATCCTTTGGCAAGATTTCTCTCCAGTTATTTGACTTTGGAGTTATGGGAGGCTCCCAAGAGCCCATCCCTTGCCAAGTGGCTCCTCCGTGGCGTCCAGCTTCAGTTCCCAAGCGCGGTGGTCTCCCTTCGGCTCGCCCCTTCCCCGTCAGGCGCGGCGCTCTCCCCTCGGGGCCTGTGGTCGGCGTGTGGTTTGCCGGTCTGGGTCGCAGTCCCGTGGGACAGTCGGGACGCCAGGCAGCTGTCACTCCTGCCGGGCAGTTTCCCTAAGGTGGGACTGCATTTTCCTTATTTTACTTTCAAAACCCTGTCCTTAGTTAAGGAGTCAGCATGAGTGGAGTAAGAGAAGCCTGAAGTAGGATGGGTGCCCTGTGCTCAGTTTACTGTCCAGTGGGGGTCAACGTGGGCAGCCCCAGCCTCCTCCCCCACCTTTCCTCTTCCGGCAGGTAGAAAGTGGGCTGAGATGGTTTGGGGGTGCCTTTTCGTTCTCTCCTGCGACTGAGGGTTTTAATGCCGAGGTTTTTATTTTGTAGGTCTGTGTGGTGTATTGTCAGGAACTGAAGTGCTGGTGCAGGGCTGTTATTAAGTCCATTGTGTCTTCGGCAGACCATTACCTGGCAGAATGTTTCCTTGTGGATTTTGCCAAGTACATCCCAGTGAAATCTAAAAAGTACGTACGTATTTATTTCGCCTCACGCTCTTTAGGGAGACGGATATCAGTTTTAAAGGAGAGGGTCAGTTTTCACAGAGGATAGAGGTCAGAGAACTGGAATGTTCTTCGCTTCCCATGGGGACGACTTGCAGATTCCAGTTCTACACGCAGTCAGTGTAGGGGCTGGTGGTTCCAGTGAGGACCCGGGGCAGCTGGGCTCTCCTTCCACCTTCCTTCCAAGGGGCAGGTGCTCACCCGGCCTCCCACTCTCAGCGTGTTCCTGTGATGGGTCCTTCCAGAGGCTGGGCTGCAGGAAGGACACTACCTGGAAGCCGAAGGTCATGTGGTCCCCACAGAAGGGGTGTGTGCTGGTACAGCCTCAGGTAGCGGGGAGCAGAGCCCCTGTTCAAGTACTCTGGGTCCTTTTCCTTAGCAGAGTGAGGGTGTGACCCACAGTGACTTAAGGTGGGGAGACGGTTCCGAAGCAGCCCTCATTGGCTCCAGGAGCACCCATTAACTGCTCATTAGAAAACACTAGCAACACGTCAGCTTTTGTGTTTGTGGTAATTTTTCATACTCCGTCCCAGAGTAAGAGGATATCAGTTTAATAATTAATGTGAGGACTCTTCTTCCAAAAGAGTATTCTTGCGATAAGAGTAAAGCATTTCATGGCAGAAGGGCTTCTCAGACATTGGGAATTCGCAGATACTTAAGAAAAAAAGTAGATGCCTTTCTAGCCTGTGATTCTGCACCTTTATAACCAGAATTGTTATCAAAGTAAATGTTATGTTTAATTGTTTGGAAAGATTTTTAGTATTTGGAGTTTTGGGCAAGAGAAGCCCGTGATTAAATATTGTGCAGGGAGGCTTCGAGGGGCACCTTTTTCTGAGCTGTGGGGACGAGGTGGTGAGGCTGCCCATACAGGGCATCCAGAAATCCTGTCCCGGAATGGTA
>NC_138384.1:35733569-35794827 GCF_054177405.1 Leptonychotes weddellii
CATTTACAGAAACTGAAATTCGGGTTGTGTATTAAAATTTGAAATTTAAAAATCTTAAGTAGAACTGACTTCACAGGATTGTTCATTTCCTAATGTTTCTTAGTCTGAGGAGCCTTGTTAGACGTGATTTTTCTAATACTTCCCACCCCCACACCATGAAGTTTTAATGCCAAAGATACTCTGAATATCCATGCATGTACTCTTCATATATTTTATGCTTTTATACATAAGAAGAATAAGATTCTTCTCCCTTCTCCGCACTTGGGCAGAGGTCAGCCCGCTCTCCCTGTTGCTGGTGGCTGTATTAGAAACGGAAAGAATGTAAGTTTTCTATGTAAGTTTTCTTTGTAACGGAACTGTTTCTGTTTCACTGTGAAGCATCCGAGTTGCAGTAGAAACTTTTATGCAGCTTCCCTACCGGGCGAAAAAATTCAGGCTGTATTGCACGAAGCCTGTTACATTACACATTGACTTCTGTGGAGACAGCGCTGAGATTGTGTAAGTACTGCTGGTGACGGGTGCTGAAGCGTGAGTCAAAGTCTGAAATCGAGTGTAGGAGGTTTATGTGGAGTCTGTTGCCCTTGAGAAGCACTAAGTGGCCTCTGTTCTTCAGGAGACATCTGAGTTGGTGTGTGTCACACCTGGCCCTAAGCGGAGCTCCTGGGGCAGCCCCCCTTCCAGACGCTGCAGTCGAGGGGGCTTGGGGGGGTTGCCGAGCTCTGCGCTCTGCAACTTCTTTTAATTTGCAAAAAGTAATAAATTAACTGTGAAGAGAAAGGAGGGAATACAGGATCATGGAGCATTAAAAAAAAAAAGTCCATTGCATTTTTCTCCAGTCCCTAGCCACTCCGCCCCCCCATCCTCTGGGACCTGTTCAGGCTCTGAACTTGCACACCTCATTCAGTACTTTATACACATTCATTTGTGTGGAGCCTTTCGTGAAAATTAGAACCTACTGCCTTATTTGTAGATTTAAGCCAAGAGTGTGCTGAAGCTCTTTGCTAGGACATGTACGGCCTCCTACTGTTGGACTTTCTGGGGTGAACATAACTGGCTACTTGCTGTATGTGACTGTTCCTCTCTTGAGAGCCAGCTAGATTGTTTGCAGACCACTGTGCGCTGCGCATTCCCGTAAGAATATGGATAAATCCAAATAAAACATGGTGTGGAGATGTGGACGTGCATGCCCATATGCACGTATCACCCCCGCCCCCGTGTTTGCCCTGTCTTCCTAGTCTTGGGCCACATTGCCAGTGTTTGTGCAGGACTCACCAGGGTCCCCGCACTGGGCACTGCTGTGGCAGGGGTATGGCTGCGCTCTCCACTGTCTGGACTGAGCGCTACCTGAGGTCCTAGGGCAGCCCTCCCCTTTCTCCCTCCCGGTACCCCCACCCCCAGGACTGTGGTGTTACGGGAAGAAACATTGTGGGCATAGCACAGTCTGGCTTAACTTGCATGTCGTGGTGGTGTTGCATTTTGTTTCTGGAACTTGGAAGGCACCCCTCTTGTGGATGCTTTCGCGGGATCTACGGAGACCTTCCATTTCCACTCCCTGCTCCCCCCAGCACCTGTTGTTCCCTGGAGATGGTAAGCACATCGTCCTGTGGCCGGCTTCAGAAGCTTCAGTAATGGATGCTGAGCCTGCTTGTCCCTGCAGCCCCCCAACACCACCACCACCTCAGAGACTCCAGGAAAGTGGGTCCCCCACAGAGCAGCAACCCCTGCCTCTTCCCTGTCCCTCTTCCAGAGCAGCCAGCTACTCACCCTCCCCCCAGGGCTTACTCTGTTGCCAGTCTGTCCACACCCAGCTCTCCCCCAGAGTCCCCCTCATCCTCGCCCCCTCTGCGTGACCACCTTCCCCAGTCGTAGGCACACCCTCCGTGCAGACGCATGTCCCTTTGTGTGGGCAGTTCATCTAGAATGTCTGTCTCGATATGTGTGTTACAGTGTTTATAGATTTTGTCAAATGGCCCTCCAGAAGGACTAGCAATGTGTACTCACATCATTGGGGTACAGAGTGTTGCTTTTCCACACAACGTTGACTGTCATTAAGCTTTTCATTTTTGCTTGTTTGCTGTGTGAAAATGGTATTTTGTTTTAATTTGTGTTTTTCTAACTTTACAAGTTGGGTGTCTCTTCATGTGGTTTTTCATGTGTGTGTTTGAGAGAGAGACAGACAGACACATGGACTGAATGATTGGTTTACCTGTGAATAGCCTAGATTGATTTTTCTCTTGGGCCATTTTCATATTAGAAATCTATATTTCATTTTTTTTTAAACTTACTAGGTAAATTTTTTGTGTGTAGCAATGGTTTTAGAACCGCTGTCTTAATTTTTTTTTTTTTTTACTTTTAGTAACCCTTTGTGATTTTCTTGAAGTAATGTGCTAAATATCTTTTTTAGTAAATTAAATAATACCTTTGCCTAGGTGTGGGACTAAGTGCTTTATGTACATTACCTTATTTGATCCTTAAAGCAGCCCTTGGAGGATGACGGTGGAATCAAACCATCATTGATTTGGGAAATCAAACCAGCAGAGAAACATAAAACATAGTACTCTACCCTTTCTTAGTTATTTTTGTTCCTTGCTTCGAAATACTGGTTTCTCTTCATCTTCCACTGCCCACAGCTCTTCTTACAATTTCCTTTCCAGAGCACAGGGAAGGGCAAGATGGTAGAACGTGGGAGACAGAGGGCAGGTGTCAGCAGGGTGGGGATACCATGAGCGACTGGCCGGTGGCTCTCCGCCCGGCCTCTCTTGCCCTGTGGTCTCACCAGGCTGTACGGAGCCCTCGCTCCATACCAGCCTGTGCTGAACACTGCATGCGCAGCATCCCTGCCCGGGGGGCTTGTGTTCTGGCTGGGGAGACCGATAGGTCCCAGGTCCCGGGGGACGCTGGTGCTGGGAAGGACGATGCCCTGGTGGCAGGTACGGGCTGCTCAGGAAGCCCCAGGGTGGGCCTGTTCTCAGTCTCTGCCCTGGGTGCCGGCGGCAGTGACAAGAGGAGCCCGTTGCAGGGTGCGGCTGGGATCGTCACCCCCAAAGCAGGGCCAGGCATCATACATTCAACACGTAGTGTCAGAAACATTGAGCATATGGCTTACAAAGTGATGTTGGTTCCCCAGCCTTGGATTTTTATTTGATAAGGTTGCATCTGTTTACTGTTCCAGACCTGCCAAGAAGTGGGACAGCGCAGCTATTCAGTACTTCCAGAACATCCTAAAAGGTAAGGCAAGTGCATCATCACTAAAGCCTGCTTTGAACTGACACTCACGCTGGTTTATCTTTCTGTTGGCGAGGGGGTTTGGGATGTGCTCCTTCAGCTGTTTGCCCCTCCTCACAGGGGTTCATCTGTTACCTGGGACTCCTTCTGCCCCATGTCACAGCGACTCTGCACCCCTGAAAGTTTGGGGGTGGATGTGGACGTTAGTAATTGGGAGTTGAAATGAGAAAGGGGCTCTTTGGGTGAGGGGCCCTTCGTTTGCATGGGAGCTTCGCCCTGCAGAAATAAATGTACGCGCATTTCACGGAGCAGCAGGTGATGGAAAGCTGAACTTTTCTCGTGCATGTTGATTAGTGTCGTCATCATTGCCGATTTCAGATGTTCAGTCTGTCTCAGAGCAGCTGTATGGCGTGCTCTCTTTATTTTCTATCGTTGGCGGTAAAGTGCAGCCTCATGGGCCGTCTGTCCTGACCCCTGGCCGGCAGGAGCCAAGTCCCTGTGCCCGCCGCCCGGGGCTGCTCTGAGGAGAAGCGGGTGTGAAATGCCTGGGGTGCTGGGCCCTCTCCTCCACTGCCCCGCTGTCTGGCCAGAGGAATAGCCACATGCTGGGCCCCAGGGGAGATGGGAGGCTGGGAGGGCCTCTGGCTTTGGAGTCTGGGCCCTTGCGAGCCCATGTCAGGGGGGAGGGATGCTGGGACATACAGCTGTGGAGGAAGCAGAGCGCCTGGGACTGCATCCTGCTCCGCAGCTTCCCTGCAGCCTTCTCTGAGCCCGGCCTCCTCCCCTGTACATGACAGCGACAGCTGTGAAGTGAAACAGTGTGTGAAGGACTGAGCCTGGTGTCTGAAGCTCCCCGTGCCTGGAACTGCTGTTTGGGTGCTTGGGTCTGAGTCGCTGAGAGCTCTGACTGATGGGGTGTTTGCAGGGTGGAATGGACTCAGGTGAAAGACTGAGTGGGAAGGGGATTTGGGAGTCACTGGAAGAAAGAGGGCCAAGTCTGCTGGAGAGATGTTCGCAGGGGACAGGAGCAGCAGCTGTGGGTGGGGATGGAGGGTATGCGGCTGACCCCAGGCCAGGAGAGCCTTGGCCTCCACTTGCGGCCCCCCCGCACCCCACCAGGAGGACGCCGTTCGGTATGGTGACTCCGGGTGATGCTTAGTACGGATTACTAGGTGGAATGGAATTGTTTCAATGTCAGCTGATTTTTTTTTTTCATTTATGTTATTTAGCAACCACCCAGGTGGAAGCCAAATTGTGTGCCGTGGAAGAAGATACTTTTGAGGTCTACCTTTATGCAACTATAAGAAATGAAAAAGTGAGTGAAAGAATTGTGTTTTAAAAATGTTTCATTCTTATTTAAGTTTTTTTATTTTAACAAAACAGAGTAAACACCAAGGAAAAGAATGTCATTCACACAGCATGGAAATTTTTGGTTTTGTCTTTTGGTTTTTTTGGAGCGAGGGCAGGGGAGGGCTGAGGGAGAGAATCTCAAGCAGGCTCCATGCTGAGTGCAGAGCCCAACATGGGGCTCGACCTCAAGACTCTGAGATCATGGAAACCAAGAGTCAGGCTTAATGGACTGTGCCACCCAGGTGCCCCAGGCCTTCTCCATTTTTAATTGGAATTCTATAAAGAAGAACTGGCCCTTCTCCCCCATTTATTAATTGGTTCAGTAATTTATCTTAGTGCTGACTCTTGGCTGTTTGTTTTACTCTAGGGGATAGAATACATTACTGTCATTATTTTCTTGTTCAAATTGTCCCAGATTTGGCCATTAGCAGCAGCTTCAAAGTGGCTTACGTGTCCTTTCAGTGTGCCCCATCATGGCCGGAAACTTTCTATTTTTGGTACCACGAGAGGCTCTAGGCTAATTTTGTCATTCTCCAGCCCAGCTCTAGAATCAGCCACTTCTCAAAGAAGAGTGGTATTGAGATAGCAAGACCGGGGCACGAGATGTGCTCCTGCTGCTGGGGTGTGTTGCTGCTTGTAGGTCCTCCCTGCAGACAGTTAGGAAGTACGCGTCTGTGCACCACTCCACACGCACACGGATCGATGCCTGGATCTGTCTGTCTGTACGTGGATCTGTCTGGACCGTGAGATGGAGCCCCACGTCAGGCTGTGTGTTGGGCTTGGAGCCTGCCTAAGATTCTCTCTCTCCCTCTCTCTCTGCCCCTCCCCCGCTCACACATGTGCACACTCATTCTCTCTCTCTCTCTCTCAGAAAAAGAGCTCCGGTACCTCTCATTCCAGTCCAGCTTCACAGGGTTCTTTGTGGCCCTCCCCGTTCCTTGACACGTGTTTCCAACAGTGAGAAACCTGCTCTTGTTAGCTACATTATAATTAATTCAATTAATCTTAATATTTAAATAAAGTAATTCCAGGGCGCCTGGGTGGCTCAGTTGGTTAAGCGACTGCCTTCGGCTCAGGTCATGATCCTGGAGTCCCGGGATCGAGTCCCGCATCGGGCTCCCTGCTCGGCAGGGGTCTGCTTCTCCCTCTGCCCTCTTCCCTCTCGTGCTCTCTGTCTCTCATTCTCTCTCTCTCAAATAAATAAATAAAAAAAATCTTTAAAAAAAAAAAATAAAGTAATTCCAGAATTGCTAACCCACATTCCTGTGAAAGTTTTTTTCCCCCCCCAAAGATTTTATTTATTTATTTGACAGAGAGAGACAAAGCGAAAGAAGGAACACAAGCAGGGGGAGTGGGAGAGGGAGAAGCAGGCTTCCCACTGAGCAGGGAGCCCGATGCGAGGCTCGATCCGAGGACCCTGGGATCCTGACCTGAGCCAAAGGCAGACGCTTAACGACTGAGCCACCCAGGCACCCCAAAAAAGAAGTTTGTCTAAAGGCAAATAGCATGCAGCCAAAACACTGTATTCTGAAGTTACTTAGGTTAGTTCTTTTCTTCTCCTCCCTCTTCATTGTGTTGATGTTATTCATTTACAGTAAGGTTCATTTGTTAGTCTTTGTGGTGCATTTTGGGTTCCCCCACGTCTTTGTCAGTTTCACCGGTGGCTTTTCATTGCTTATTTTAGTTTGGTAAAAATAACAAAATGCTGCTATTGGACTGGTCTGGTGAAACATCTTTAAACTTTTCTACTGACCTGCTTCTTGCTTTTCAAGTAGGTCTGTTTCCCTCTCTGGCCATACTTCATGGTGGGGGAGTGCAGAGGGTAAGCTTCTTAGCAGAGAGAACTTAGAGCAGATGTGTGAGGTCATTATTGCCAGAAAAACAGGGCCTGGCATCCTTTTCCAGCTCCCTAAGGAAGCACAAGGATATGCCAGGGTTTTCTCTTTTTGGCCTGGCTTCTTTCACGCAACAAACTTATTTTAGCATATATCCACGTCGTCCCTTTTATTGTCAAATACTCTTCTCTTGTCCAGATATTATATAGTGGATTTACCTGTTCATGTCTTTTGGACATTTGAGTTGTGGCCAGTTTGGGGCTGTTACAAATAAAGCTGCTATGAATATTCATGTACATTTCTTCCTGTGAACCTATACATTCATTTCTCTTGGGTGAGGGCCTAGGAGTCAAATATCTGGATGGGATTATAGGTAGTAATAGACTGCCAAATGGTTTTCCAAAGCCGTTAACTATTGTACAATCCCATCAGCAATGGATGAGAGCCTCAGTTCCTTCATGTCCTCTTCAGTGCTTGGATGGTTATTTTGATGGATGTGTGGAAGTATCTAATCGTGGCTTAACTTTGCATTTCTCTAATGACTTACGACGTTGAGTGTCTCTTCATATGCTATCTGCAATCTGTATATCTTTTTTGATGAAGTGTGCATTCAGATCTTTTGCCCATTTTTTGGATAACTTTTTTTAAATTATTTTTTAAAGATTTTATTTATTTATTTGACAGAGAGAGACATAGAGAGGGAACACAAGCAGGGGGAGTGGGAGAGGGAGAAGCAGGCTTCCTGTGGAGCAGGGAGCCCGATGTGGGGCTCGATCGCAGGATCCTGGGATCATGACCTGAGCCAAAGGCAAATGCTTAACGACTGAGCCACCCAGGCGCCCCTGGATAATTTTTTAAATTGAAGTATAGTTGATGTACGATGTTCCAGGTGTACAGTAGAGTGATTTGATGAGTCTGTACCTTATGCTGTGCTCACCACACAACACCATTACGATACCATTGACTCTATTCCCGACGAACCTTTTTTTTTTTTTTTAAAGATTTTATTTATTTATTTGAGAGAGAGAATGAGAGAGAGAGAGAGAGAGCATGAGAAGGGGAAGGTCAGAGGGAGAAACAGACTCCTGCTGAGCAGGGAGTCCGATGTGGGACTCGATCCCGGGACTCCAGGATCATGACCTGAGCCGAAGGCAGTGGCTTAACCAACTGAGCCACCCAGGCGCCCCCGACGAACCTTTTATTCCCATGACTTACTCATTCCATACTGAAGGCCTTTGTCTCCCTCTCCCCTTCACCCTTTTTGCGCACCCCCTCCCCCCACTCTGGCCTCCATCAGTTCTTAGTATTTATGGGTTTGTTTGTGCTATTTGTTTGTTTATTCATTTGTTTTTTTACATTCCACATGTAAGTAAAATCATATGGTGTTTGTCTTTCTGTCTTATTTCACTTAGCATAATACCCTCTAGGTCCATTCATGTTGCAAATGGAAGAATCTCATCTTTTTATGGCTGAGCAATATTCCATTGTATTTTGCCCATTTTTTAACTGGGTTGTTTGTCATCTTTTTATTGCATTTTGAGAGTTCTTTATATACATGTCCATCCAGATATAAGATTTAAAAAATTTTTTCTTTCTGTGGATTGCCCTTCTTTTCTTTTAAAAGATTTTTTTAAAAAGATTTTATTTATTTATTTGACAGAGACACAGCGAGAGAGGGAACACAAACAGGGGGAGTAGGAGACGGAGAAGCAGGCTCCTGCTGAGCAGGGAGCCTGATGTGGGGCTTGATCCCAGGACCCTGGGATCATGACCTGAGCTGAAGGCAGACGCTTAATGACTGAACCTCCCAGGCACCCCCTGCCCTTCATCTCTTAATAATGTCTTTTGAAGAGTGGAAATTTTTAAATTTTGATGCAGTCTAAAATTTAAATTTTTAATTTTTATAGGTTTTTCCTTTTATGATTTGGGCTTTGACTTTGTCATCCCCCCAGATCTTTGCCCAGCAAAGTCGTGTTAGCTCCCCGGTGCTTTTGCTCAAGAAGATATTTCTTATATTTTTTACAGATTCTTATTGTTTTTCTTACCAGGAGGGTTGGTCAGAAGTATCTAGTCCTCTGTTACCAGAGCAGAAGTTAAGAGATTGGTTTCTATAAAATTATGTTCTATAAAATAATTTTTTCTGAAGATTGAAATTTGGGGTTAAGTTTGGGATATTTTCTGAACAGTCGCTTGACTCTGTTTGTCTTATTCATGGAATGTTGAAAATTGTACAGGTCTGTGTTAATGATGATCTGGTTGCGAAGAACTTCGCTCGTTACATATCACCCAAGGAGAATAAAAACGTTGATTCTGTAGAGAAATCAAGATTGAGTATAAAGTCAGCATCCTTTTCCAGTAAACTCAATCCAGCGCTTACTCTTTGGCCAATGTTTTTGCAAGGAAAAGATCCGCAAGGAATGGAAAGTGAGTGGATTCTCACCAATACATGTTTCTTTTAAACTGTCCTATTTATATGAATCTTATTGTACTGATGTAAGTTGTACAAACTTTTCCCCATGTGGAGGCAGAGATTTGGACTATTAAAATATTAAAATCTAATATTTCAATTTTAATCCTGGTGAGTTTGTGACAGGTTTTGAAGTCCTGAGCTGCTGTAGTTTGTTTTTATGAGACCAGGAAAAAACTTCTCAATTTCTTATTAACATGGAGTTACATATTCAGAAGTCCGTAAGTTTATAATTTAAAGTTGTTACCAAAACAAGGTCAAATATTTACCACTTTAGGCCCTTTTAAGAAGAGCTGTTTATTAGTAGGGAAATACGAGAGGAGACCATCGTGGACAGTGGAAACAATTTTTTAAGTGTTTCTCTCTCAATTCAGTTTTCCTTGAATTAATCGTTCACACTCCTTTCCTGCCCCGAGTTAGGTCTCCCGTGACCTCCCAGCAAAAAAGTAGTATGCCACTGAGTTTTGCATTTGTCATTTGGGTTTTATTTCATTCTGTAATCCTGAATTGTGTTCTTTCTGTCAGATTCACGTGGTTTAACTTTTCTGGCTCAGTCCCTCCAGCATCCGGAGCCCAAGGGTGGTGTTGGTGACCTTGGGCCAGCTGCTATGTATCTGGGTAAGTTCACTTGCCTTATTTCACAGGCAGCTTAAAAGAACACTCAGTGGTCTACAGATTATAAGCATTGTTTAGAAGGGCTGTGGTAATTCTCTCTCTTAATCTCATGGAACCAGTTTACGATGCAGATGCTGACAGAGATAATTTGGCCTTGCAGTTCTTTCTTAGAGGACTTTTTTTTTTTTAATTTATTTTTTATTTTTTTATTTTTATTTTTATTTTTTAAAGATTTTATTTATTTATTTGAGAGAGAGAATGAGATAGAGAGAGCATGAGAGGGGGGAGGGTCAGAGGGAGAGGCAGACTCCTTGCTGAGCAGGGAGCCCGATGCGGGACTCGATCCCGGGACTCTAGGATCATGACCTGAGCCGAAGGCAGTCGCTTAACCAACTGAGCCACCCAGGCGCCCAGGACTTTTTTTTTTTTTTTAAAGATTTATGTATGTATTAGAGAGTGAGCATGAGCTGGCCAGGGCAGGGGACAGAGGGAGAGAATCCCAAGCAGACTCCCTGCTGAGCGCAGAGTGCTGTGCACACCCTGAGATCATGACCTGAGCTGAAATCATGAGTTGGATGCTTAACCGACTGAGCCCCCCGGGCGCCCCCTTACTTAGAGGATTTTACTGTAACAGGCATTTGTTTACTTGTAGAGCTGATTTATTTCAGCCCAGCCATACACTGGTGATTATTATTTGTTCTCAGAGTGTATGTATGGATTTGTGAGTGATTTTTATTTTAAACCGGGGGGGCACATAAAAGAAAGAGGCATTTAGGAGGTTAGAAATACCCAGTCTTTAACTCTGTATTTCCAAGGAACATAACAGGTGGGAATTGTTGGACCAGAGTGGAACCTGCCAGCCTCTTTGATTCTTGGTCACCCTCTGTGGTAATTCCTGTACCACTCCCCTCTTTGTCCTGCGCGTGTACACCGAGTTTTTCATGCACGTACATTGTAAACCTCAGCTAAGTTAAAGCTTTCGCCAGTGAAGTCACTCTCTACAGTTAGCATTCTGTTTAATTACTTTGATAATGTTGTTTATTGTAGAAAAATACAGATAATCAAAGTTTTAAAAACCTGTCATCTTTAATAGCTACTTACTAAAATATGAGAGTCTTGCTTTCCAGAGTTTTCCAGGTGTGAGGGTTGTGCATAACATTTTTATCTCACAGAAATTGGATTCTATACATACCCCTGTGTAGTGTTTTTCAGTTAACATATGGATGAACTTCTTTGTAGGTCAGATATGTCCAGGATCACTTGAGTTTAAGGACATGAGCTCTGACGTGAGACAGATGGGATGTTAGTGTCCCTCCTCCTGTGTGACCGGGGCGGGGGGGGAGGCACTGTTCCCATTGCAGTGACTTTATTAAACGGGCCATTCACATACACAGTTGACATGGCCTGTGGCCGACGTGGCACATGCGGCCCCCACCCTGTGTTCTGACGTGCCTCCTGCAGGGATCTCAGCTGAGAGTTCCTGCTGAAACATGCCCCTGTTACTGATGGCAGAAAGACACATGGAATAGAAATATGGGCCCACTTCTACTGGAGCATGAAAAATACCAAGCATTTTATGTTGTGTTTAATCAGTGCCCAGCTTTCCATCACATGAATATGTCATCATTTTTGTGTTGTTTTTTTTTTTAAGTGGCCCCAGGTTGCTGGACAGTAACCGTTTCCAACTTTTCCTTACCGTGGTCAGTGTCAGGATGCACTGTGTGTGTCTTTTTTTTTTTTTTTTAAAGATTTTATTTATTTATTTGCTAGAGAGAGAGCACAAGTAGGCAGAGTGGCAGGGAGAGGGAGAAGCAGGCTGTCCACTGAGCAGGGAGCCGGACGTGGGCCTCGATCCCAGGACCCCAGGATCATGACCTGAGCCGAAGGCAGCCGCTTAACCGACTGAGCCACCCAAGTGCCTCAGCACTGTGTATGTCTTTGAAAAGGAAAAGGTTGATGGTAAAAGAAAGGAAAGCCGGGGGCGCCTGGGTGGCTCAGTCGTTAAGCGTCTGCCTTCGGCTCAGGTCATGATCCCAGGGTCCTGGGATCGAGCCCCACGTCGGGCTCCCTGCTCGGCCGGAAGCCTGCTTCTCCCTCTCCCGCTCCCCCTGCTTGTGTTCCTGCTCTTGCTATGTCTCTCTCTGTCAAAAAAATAAATAAAATCTAAAAAAAAAAAAAGAAAGGAAAGCCGATGTGAGATGTAACTGATTGTCATGGGAAAACAAAATTATTAGGTATTACTTACCCAAGCAGAGATTTCCTTGTAATCATGGTAAGAAGGTATTTCAACTGTATTTTAATTATTTTTTGGTACTTGAAATTGTCTTACATTTTTTAAATCAAAGCATAATACTTTGTTAATACTTGGTTAAACAATCAAATAGGACAGAAGGAGTGAAAAGTGATGAGAAGTAATCTTTCTAGCCTCTCCTTAGCTGAGGCTGTTCCCGAGAGGTAAACCTTTATCGTTCCCCTTACCTTTTTACTTTGGTGGTTGCCTCCAGATTTTGAAACCCTTACAATTAATTTACCATTTCTAGGCTTATCGCTTAGTTCTAGACCTGTCTTGACTTCTTTTTTTTTTTAAAGATTTTATTTATTCATTTGAGAGAGAGAGAGTGTGCATGAGTGGGGGTGGGGCAGGGCAGAGGGAGAAGCAGGGAGCCCCATGCAGGACTCCATCCCAGGACCCTGGGATCATGACCTGAGCCAAAGGCAGATGCTCAACCGACTGAGCCACCCACGCACCCCCCTGTCTTGACTTCTCTGACAGACTAGCTCACACACCCCTGAGCCATGTGTATGTATTCATCGGCTATTCTGGAAGTGCCCGTGCATGTCAGGACTGCTCTAGGGGCTCAGCAGGGAAGGAAACAAGTCTGCCTTCACAGGGCTTACATCCATTTTCGAAATGAGATTTTTATTTTAGGATAATCACAGACTTACAGAAGCGTTGGAGAATTTTGCAGAGAACTCTTTCTAAAGCATGTGAGGATAAGTTGCTGACTGGATCTCTCCCCGATACTTGAGTGTGTTTTTCCCAGCAACAAGGATATTCTCAAAAATATTCACAATACAGCCATACAAGTCAGAAAACTGACATTGACACATTGCGATCACCTAAACCTCAGGTTCAGCCACTCTTCCCTGTGACTCCTTTATGGCAGGCGAGTGCGACTCAGCATCCCTTGTGTTCCGCCGTCGAGCCTCTCTCTCCTCCTTCAGTCTGGAATGGTTCCTCAGTTTTCCCTTGACTTTTATGACCTTGACACTTGGAAAGACTATAGACTGGCTGCTTAGTAGAATGTCTCAATTGTATGAAATTGAGCTTACACACCTGTGGCAGGGATCCCTCAAGAGAGACACTGGGTTCATCTCATTCCATCTTACCAGCAGACATAAAACTTTGATGTGTCCCAATACTGGTGAGGATCCCTTTGATCGCTTAATTAATTAGCATCTGCCAGGCTTCTCCACTGAAAGTTACTCTTCACCTTGCAAATATTTTGTTGGCTGCTGCTATCATTCCTTTTCATTTGCTCATTAATCCACATCAGTATAGATTCCTATCTGAGACCCTGAAGTGGTTCAACCAGTTCCCTAAGTTCCCCTGGCTCCTTTGAATGGAGAATGGCATTTTGAAACATCTGGGAGCTGGGTGTGTTCATTTCTGTTGTGGTGGTTGCTCCCAGGCCCTTCAGCGGACAGAGCTGGGGACTGGGTGTGTGTGCATCCGTGCTCATATATACACTTATATCTCTATAGATTTTATATCTGTTGTGATCTCTGTACTGGAAACCAGGAGTTGACACCAATATCTTGAATTGAGATCCTGCTGCTGCTGGATTATTCTAGCTTTCTGCCTTCCCAAATTTGTCATGTCCCTCTGTGACTGTAAGGTTCCTATCTGCCTTTATTCCTACTATAGATACTTATGGGGTCAGTCTTTCTAGATAGGCAACCACTCTTTGCTTGTGTAAGTAACCAGTTCTTCACGGCCATTACTACCCTTTCTGCACAGATGCGCTCCCCCACTCCATTCGCTGACAGCACACCACTCAAACCTCCCCTGCCTCCATCACTCACCTAGTTCAGGCTGATACCATCCCCCTGCCACACACACAGCCGCCCTGTGGACACTTTCCATCATTTCACTTAGACGTAGGTCCACCCCCACTTGGGTTCTGCATTCCCAGGTAGGGTTGTCCCTCACTCCCACCCTTGCAAAGGCACCCTCCTCACCCTACTTGGCTCCAAGCCTCTCCCCTCTTCCACCCACCAAGTGCTCACCTCACTCTGCTTGGGCTCCCATGTCCTGCTCTCCATCACCAAGGTTCCTTCCTCTGCCTGCACAGATCAGATGCCCTCTTCTCTGCTCCACCTACCAGTTTGAGGACTGAGTTGTGTGAGTTTTGGCAGACTGTGGCTTTCGAGGAATTGATCCAGTTCATCTGGGTTACCAAATTTGTGAACGTAGAGTTGTTCATGGTATTTCTTATTTGTCGATTAATGTCCATAGGACCTGTAGTGATGTTTATTCTTTCATTTCTGATATTTGTAATTTGTGTCATCTGTGTTTTTCTTTGTTAGCTTGGCTAGAGGCGTGTTGTTTTTATTGATCCTTTTCAAAGAAAATCATGCTGTGGACTGAGTTGTGTGCCCTGGCCCTAACACCCCCAGTATGACTGTATTTAGAGATAGAGTCTTTAAGAGGTAATTAGGTTAAATGAGGTCATAAGAGCCCTTGTAAGAAGAGAAAGAGACATGAGAGCACTCCCTCTCCTCCATGTGAGAATACACGAGAAGGCAGCCGTTTCCAAGCTAGGAGGATAGCTCTCACCAATTATTGACTTGAGATCTATCTTCTTTTCTTATATATACATTTAATGCTATAAATTGCCTTCCAAATACTGTTTTTACTATATCCCACAAATTTTGATAAGCTATGTCATAATTTTCATTTAGTTTAAACTATTTTTAAGTTTCTCAAGATTTCTTCTTGATCCAAGTGTTATTTAGAAGTGTGTTGTTTAATCTCTCAGTATTTGGGGATTTTTCCAGCTATCTTTTTGTTTCTGAGTTAGTTTAATTCCATTATGGTCTGAAAGTATACATTGTATAGTTTCTATTTTTAAAATTTTTTTGTTTGTTTGTTTTTTGTTTTTTAAAGATTTTATTTATTTATTTGAGAGAGAGAGAATGAGAGAGAGCAAGCACATGAGAGGGGGGAGGGTCAGAGGGAGAAGCAGACTTCCTGCCGAGCAGGGAGCCCGATGCGGGACTCGATCCAGGGACTCCCGGATCATGACCTGAGCCGAAGGCAGTCGCTTAACCAACTGAGCCACCCAGGCGCCCCTATTTTTAAAATTTTCATGTGTTTTTATGGCCTATATTGTTTTATGGTTCAGAGTGCATTCTGTTTAGGTATATGTTCCATGTGAGTTTGAGAAGATTTATTGTGCTGTTGAGTGAAGTAGGCTATAGATCTCAGTTACATCCAGTAGATTGATGGTAGTGTTGAACTCAGCTATATCCTTATGATTTCCTGCCTGCTTGCTCTGTTCACTTCTGATAGTGGAGTGTTCAAGTCTCCAACTATCATTGTGGACTCATCTGTTTCTCCTTGCAGTTCTATCCATTTTTGCCTCCCATAGTGTGATGCTCTCTTGTTAGGCACATCCACCTTAAGGACTAGTAGGTCTTCTTGGAGAATTGATTCTTTTATCATTATGTAATGCCTCTATCCTTCATAATTTTCCTTGTTCTGAAGTCCACTTTGTCTGAAATTAATATAGCTACTTCAGCTTTCTTTGATTAGTGTTAGCATGGTGTATCTCTCTCCATTCTCTTAATTTCTGTCTTTATACTTAAAGTGGGTTTCCTGTAGACAGCATCTAGTTGGGTCTTGTTTTTGTTCACTCTGACAACCTCTGTGGTGTATTTAGACCATTGCCATTTAAAGTGACTATTGGTGGAGTTGGATTAATATTGACCATATGTGTTACTGTTTTCTATTCATTCCCTTGTTTTTTGTTCCTATTTTTATCTTCCACTCTTTGTCTGCCATCTGTAGTTGTAATTAAGCATTTTATATGATTCCGTTTTCTTTCCTTTCTTAGCATATCAGTTATACTTCTTTTTCATTTATTTTAGTGGTTGCTTTAGGGTTTACAACATGCATTTACAACCAATCCAGGTCCACTTTTAGGTAACACTGTACCACTTCACAGGTAGTACAAGTATGATGACAAAATATTCCTAATCCCTACCTCTTGTCCCTAGCATCGTTGTCATTCATTTGACATATACATCAGCACACGTTGGCATATATATATAGTCAACCTTGAAAATAAAACAGGCAGTTATTTTACCAGCAAATGGGTTTATATGGGAATAGTAGAGAATTACAGTTCAGGACAGGCAAGCTACAGCAAAACTATGTGGGAATGCAGAGTACAAAGGAGAGGAACGCTCTTTTATAGAGAAAAGGGGGAAATTGGGAGGGGCCGTTATCAACAAAAAGTCCATTGAAGTAAACTGGGAGTCCAAAGTGTAGTGGCTCTTCATTGGCTGAGTTGTAACAGTCTCTCATTGGCTGGGCTGTTGCTGGGCAAGGAGAAAATCTTCCTTCCTCCTCCTAGGGTAAGTAGAGTAGGCTTCTTCCTGTTGGAAAATGCAAGGTACATCTCTTCCTGTTGGGTCCACAAAGGGCTGTGAGGAGTGGTACAGCCTGAGAGCTCCCCCTTCTGGCTTCCCAACTCCATCTTAAATTAGGTTATTAATGTTATTAGGATTATTACTGCCCAGCTGGTTTATTTTTTTCTTTCTCAGGTACCTATTTTAGTACTTTCAGAAGGGGATTGTGGGTAATAGATGTTAACATCTGGTAATGGTTAAACCAGATATGGTATGCCAGGTTCTTAGTTATTTTCCTTCAACAGTGGAGATAGTAGTTCATTTTCTCCTAATTTGTCAATCTGTTGGTTATTCTTTTGTAAGTAATTAGTATGTTCTATTGATTTTTTTTTTAGATTTTCTCTTTATCCTTGATATTCTGCTGTTTCTTTACAATGTGTGTAAGAGTGGATGGTTCAGATTTATTCTGTTAACACTTGGAATTTTTCAATTGTAGAATTCATGTCTAACCTGAATTTCTGAAAAGTATTAGATGTTAATGTTTTTAAAAATTTTATCCTCCTGGGCGCCTGGGTGGCTCGGTTGGTTAAGCGACTGCCTTCGGCTCAGGTCATGATCCTGGAGTCCGGGGATCGAGTCCCGCATCGGGCTCCCTGCTCGGCAGGGAGTCTGCTTCTCCCTCTGACCCTCCCCCCTCTCATGCTCTCTCTATCTCATTCTCTCTCTCAAATAAATAAATAAAATCTTAGAAAAAAAAAATTTTTTTATCCTCCTTCCTCTTAGATGTAGTGTTTCTTCATTTATGATCTGTTTTTCATAGCTTTCTTTGCATTTTCTTTTTATTTCTCTGAACTTAGTTTTGAAAGGTTTTAATTCTTTAAATTACCACTTTTCTCTTAGCTTCCAACTTAGTATTAACTTCCTCTTTTGAGTTTTCAATTTGATGACTATTTCTTGCTGCTTAGAGTTCTGATAAGTTCTTTTTTATGTCTGCATATCTTTTTTTATCCACCTGCTTTGTTTCATGAATATGAGTCCTTTTTATCTCTTGGATATCTTAAGTGTATTTATTTTAGAGTCCTTCTCAAATGCTCTTTTATCTCCATTTCCTCAGGTGTGAATCTCTACTCCCTGACAAAACCTTTGTGGGTTGTTTTTTTTGTTTGTTTGTTTTTTTTAAGGATTTTATTTATTTGACAGAGAGAGAGAGAGCACAAGTAGGCAGAACAGCAGGGAGAGGGAGAGGAAGAAGCAGGCTCTCCACCGAGCAGGGAGCCTGACGTGGGGCTCGATCCCAGGACCCTGGGATCATGACCTGAGCCGAAGGCAGCCACTTAACCGACTGAGCCACCCAGGCGCCCCTGTTTTTTTTTTTTTTTTAACATTTATGATGGCATTGATTTATGGACTTTGTGGTTTTGTTTGAAAGCTTGTGTTGCTTGGGCATTTATTTTCTCTCAGCAAATTTCGTCCATCACCATCACTTCTGGATCCAGATCAGAGTTTTTATTTTTGGCTTATAACATCACACCCTGAAGAGAGAATGTATTTTCAGACCCAAAGATCCCATGACAAGCAGGCTTGGGCACCAAATTACTTTAACGAAAGATTAGACCAGTTTACACCATCATCTCACATTTCCAGCATTTACTATTTATTTTAGTGATTTATGTTATTTAATAGGTAAAAGATGTACCTTGTCATTTCAGTTGTGTTGCTCTTATTGATGCTTAGTGTGAACACTTTTCCAGGATTGCTTGTGTTGTACTCTAAAAAATGATTGCTGGGTTGATTTCCTTTTCTTTTACTTTCCATCACACCTCAGTTTTTACCCAAGTGTAATTACCTCGCTTGATTATTCATATTCACTGAACAGTGTTTGTCACTTTTCCAAATCACATCTAGGCCTAAGGAATAAAGATACTTGAGTCTGCTTTAGAATTTTGCTGCCTGCTGGCTATTCAAATCCAGCTTGTTTTCTAATGCCTTCTCTACCTACTGTGGTATTAAGAAGTGAGATGCACAGGTGTGATCCTGAATCATTGCTGAAACTGAGTTATAGTTGATATTCTGGTTCTGATCGCCTTGTAGCAAACCTTTGATAATGGTTAGTGGTGTAAACCATTTTATAATGTGTATGGATTCTGTGGTGGGGACTTCAGAATGGGCATAACACAGAGGATTTGTCTCGGTTCCACAGTGTCTGGGGCCTCAGCTGGGAAGACCTGAGGGCTGGTGGTGAGGAAACAGGTGGATTCAATGGACACTTAGGCGGTGACATCTCTGGCAGCTGATTGGGAAATTCCTATAGTGACCTTTCCATGGGGTTGCTTGAGCTTCTTCCCAGCATGCTGGCTGGGTTTTGACAGCGTTCAAGAGGACAGGTCATAAGTACATGGCACTTTGGCCGTCTAGCTTTGAAGTCGCATGACCCCACTTTCATGTTGTTTACAAGCCCCTCCACCCCCCGGCTCCTGGGAAGGGAATACAGAGCCCGCCTCTCAGTGGGACACATGTCAATGACAAATTGTAAGAAGAGCGCGTATGTTGGGAGACATGGTGTGGCCCTCTTTGAAAAATATAGTCTGCCAAGTTGGGAAAATAAATTGTTTAATTGCTAGTAAGCCAGTAAAGGAATTATTTAAACATCTTTTAGTGTGACAAGGTTTGAAACAAGATTTTAAAATTTAATCTCCTCAAGTAAAGTTTAGTTCAAAACCCTATTCCATAATAATTTCATGTATTAAGATTTTTATGATTGTACTTTTAAATTTATAATCCTTTTTCTATCAATAGCACTTTCTAAGAAAGGTCTTTTTCACTTTTTATTTTGCAGATAAAACTATAAAATGTAATCTGGATTCATTGAGAAGTTCACCTGAAAAAAAGTCTGAAAAGAAACAACAGTGCATCTCTTTGAAAGATGTAAATAAGGTTGTATTTTAAAATGCTCATTAGGTATAAAGTTCATACAATGTTAATTTTAGAATATTCTCATTTGAAATCTAGGAACCAAAGTATGTTTTCTGTTAAGAAATCCTTGGTCGTGGTCGTGTCTTTCAGGAAGAAGTATAGTTTGTGTGTTGGCTCTAATTCAAAAGAACAAGAGAACTCTAGCTTCCCTCTTGTTGCTGGCCTAGGGGCTTCTCTGCAGGATTGGGTACTTATGCTCATTTAACAAGGGTGTGAAAACCTGAGATTATGGGACACTCTAATAGTTCCAGTCCAACCTGTCTTTCCAGTCCTTGGACAAGACAAGTGAAATAATTATAGGACATTTGAAATACTGATTATCTGAAGTGCCACCTGCTTGCTACTTGGACACTTTAATCTAGTGGTTGTAGCCATGGCATAACCACATTATCCAGTTCTTTGTGTCTCCCTGTCTGTGTTGCCTGACAGTGATCTAGGATGGTTGTTTATGAGAATGACTCCCAAGGAATTTTAGCTCCATAAGAATACATATCTTGCTAGCATACACATTCTTTCTAAAAAAATTTTTTTACAGTGTGTTGAATCCTCCATGTACTGGCCAACAAAGAGGGGGATAACCATATATGCTGAGCCAGATACACCAGCAGCAAGGTATGATTTGAAAATTTAGTGTAATCGAATAGATACATGAGTTGTAATACTGTCTTACATGGTGTTTTGTATGATTGATGATAGGAAAGGATTCAATTTCAATAAAGAGTGGTCCAGAAATTTTGATTAAACCTATATTAATTTTATTTTATTTTATTTATTTTTTTTTTTAAAGATTTTATTTATTTATTTGAGAGAGAGCACATGAGAGGGGGGAGGGCCAGAGGGAGAAGCAGACTCCCTGCCGAGCAGGGAGCCCGATGCGGGACTCGATCCTGGGACTCCAGGATCATGACCTGAGCCGAAGGCAGTCGCTTAACCAACTGAGCCACCCAGGCGCCCCCTATATTAATTTTAAAGAAAAACATATAACAACTGGTTAGTAGCACAACTGACCAGAAATTGGTAGTGGCTCTAGAGTCTCTGTGTTACCTTGTTGGACAAAGTTGTTTCTGTGAGGTAGGTCCAGTGGAATTGTCCTGATGTAAAGGCTGATACGTGTGGGCCAGAAGGCAGTACAAGGTGGTGGGGGGCAAAGACTGGCTGTTCAGGAGGAATATCCGAGGCTTTGACCTTAACCCTGTCCACATCAAGAGGCGGGTTCATGATGTTTGTGAAATCACAGAAAAGTTGTACTATTATTACACTGTGTCACAAATAGTGTAAGATCTTAGTCATGTGCTCCATTCCTCCCCTCCGGGGCTTCGTGCTAGTGTTGTCCTACATTTCATTTATACGTTCTTTACACATCCTAGGCTCTAGTATCATTTGTATCTAAACGGTCAGTGGTCTTTTCGATAGATTTAATAAACAGAAAAAAAAATACCTTCTGTGTTTACCTGCATAGTTACCGTCAGTGCTTTTCTTTTTTTTTTTTTTTAAAGATTTTATTCATTTATTTGACAGAGAGAGAGAGAGAACAAGTAGGCAGAGAGGCAGAGGGAGAAGCAGGCTTCCTGCTGAGCAGGGAGCCCGATGCGGGGCTCGATCCCAGGACCCCGGGGTCATGACCTGAGCCGAAGGCAGCGGCTTAACCGACTGAGCCACCCAGGCGCTCCCCGTCAGTGCTTTTCACTGTGTAGATTCATATCGCCATCTGGTATCGTTATGCTTGTCCCTGAAGGACTGCCTTTACTGTTGATTGTATTGTGGGTCTGCTGGTGATGGATTCTTCCAGCGTCTGTATGTCTGGAAAAATTATTTCAGCTTCATTTTTGAAAAAAGGGTATTTTTGCTAGGTATAGAATTCTAGGTTGATAGTTCTTTTTTCCTCTGTATTTTAAAGATACTGGTGTCCTGTCTGCTTGCTGCATCATTCCTAACACAAAACCTACTGTCATCTTTTTCTTTGTTCCTTTGTTTGCAACATGTCTTTCTCCTCTGAATGCTTTTGAGATTTTCTCTTTGTTTCTGGTTTGAGCAATTTAATTACATATGCCTTGGTGTAGTTTCTCTCCTGTTTCTTATGCTTGGTGCTCATTAAGGTTCTTCATGTGTAGATTTTTGTCTTACGTCAGATTTGGAGAGTATTCAGCTGCTATTGTACAGATGTTTGTCTGCACGTATCTCTTTCTCCTGTCCTTTTGAGACTCTGATGAGACAAGTATCATACCTTCTGATACTGTCCGAAAGGCCCCTGAGACTTGGCTCATTTTTTTTTTTTTTTTTTACCTTTTTTCCTTGCTATTCTTCAGATTAGTAATTCTGCTGATGTATCTTTAACTTAACTGAGCTTTCTGTCATCTCCATCCTGCTGAAATTTTATTTGATGTATTTTTCCATTTTAAAATTTTCATTTGGTATTTTTTATAGTTTGTATTTCTTTGCTGAGAACTTTAATTGTTCCACTCAAGAGTGCTCACCCCTCCCTCTCTCAGGGATCATGGTTATAATAGCTGCTTTAAAGTATGTGATGAGGGCGCCTGGGTGGCTCAGTTGGTTAAGCGACTGCCTTCAGCTCAGGTCATGATCCTGGAGTCCCGGGATCGAGTCCCGCATCGGGCTCCCTGCTCGGCAGGGAGTCTGCTTCTCCCTCTGACCCTCCTCCCTCTCATGCTCTCTGTCTCTCATTCTCTCTGTCTCAAATAAATAAATAAAATCTTAAAAAATAAATAAATAAATAAATAAATAAATAAATAAAGTATGTGATGATTCCCACTTGTCTGCCATCCTGGAGTTCGCACCTGCTGATCATCTTTTCCCTTGACAGTCAATCTGGTTTTCCTGATTCTTTGTGTGTTGTATTCTGGATATTTTGAATATTATGGTGTGAGACTGGTTTCTGTTCAAATCCTCTGGACAATGTTGGCCTTGGTGTTTTCGTTGTTTGTTTGTCACTGACTAGTGACTCCATTCTGGTGTCAGACTCCATCTCGTTTGGGTGGTGACTACAGCTCCGCTTTGGGTCTGTTCTGAATATGCTCAGCTTGGGGCGAGCCTGGGACTTGTGTTGGGTCATTCTCCGGCACACTCTCTTTTCTCCAGGATTTTCCTCACATTGACCATTTTCTACATGCTCCCTGTCCTTGAGCCTCTGTCCAGGTAGATGGCTTTTCATGGAGAAACGGCCATGCCAGGTCTGTGTGATTGGGGCCACTTGTGGAACGAAACAGCAGTGGAAACAAGAGGGGAAAAAGATGGAGGTTTCCCTCGCATCTTTGGACCCTGGGGTCCATTTCCTAGATCCTCTAGAGAGAGGGAGTTGTGGGTGACATCCCCCTGTCACCACTGCAGCTGCATGACTGGAGCTACCCATGGGGCAGGGCCAGAAGAGAAAAAGGGAAAAGAGGAAATCAGTCAGTGTACCTGTCTAGCCTGTGGCTCCCCTTCCTGCTTCTCTGGCTTGAGATAGAAGGTTTCTCTCAGTGCTTGGTGTCCACATCCGCGATGCAGTTCTGTGTTCGGGGCCAGCCTCAGGCCAACACCAGGAGACAGAGGAGAGTAAAATCCCTGGGAATTCTCCATGATTCTGGTGGTTTGCAGGTTTTGACTTCTCTCCCCTTCAGTTCTGTGCTTTACACGGGGTTTCCAGCTGAGGTCAGAGGAGAGACCGGCTATGGAGGGCTTAGGCCCTCTTGGTGAGCCCCAGCAACCTCAACGTGGTTTTCATCCTTAGAGGGCAGAGTGTCCATTCTCACAGAAATAAATCTGCATATGTAGAGCGACACACTCCTCAGTGCTACTTAACTGAGTTTTCTCCCAGAAAATATAGGCATTTTCAGGATTGGGGCAATGGGCTCGGAGATTCTAATCAATGTTTTTTGGTTTCTAGCGCTTTATGTCAGAGGCCAAATGAGAAACCACTTAGGTTGGCCGAGAAGAAAGAACACAATGAGAAGAATGGCTGTGTGAAGTATGAATTATTTCCTTGGTCTACATTTTTTTAATAATTGTAATAAAATTATAAGCAGGAAGAATTTACATATTATTTTATTATTTATTTCAAACCTGCATTCCCATGTGGAAAATACACCTACAATGTCTGCTGTAGGCTTCGAAGTTAATTGTTTTTCCTGTTCGCTAGGGTAGATTTTTTTTTTTAATATTTGTTCCGCTGTAAATAGTCATTTTCTGCCTCCCCTTCCTGATTCTTCTGGTGAAATTTTATGAAACAAATTAGATACGGTTGGTCTTTGGGGCTGTTGGTCTTCTATGGGTTTACATCTGCTGCCTTCCCGGTTTTCTGATGGCTAAAGGGGTCTTCCACTTGCTGGAGAAACTATTTCGTTACTTGTAGTGTGGAACTGGGTTTTGTTTTGTTTTGTTTTATTTCTGTCTTGTCAGATTCACAAGGTATTCACTGAAGAGTTAACAACAGAGTAGTAACTTTATTTCCTACTTGTTTAATCCATGAAACATTCTCATACTCATTTTTATGATTTCTTACCATACCAGCCTAAAAACACCCTTATAGTCCAAGTAACTGTGGCTGCTCTGAAGTCAGTCGCCAGAGTGACAAGGGATTTACGACAGTTCAGAACGGGGTGGGTCGTACTGTGTCCACTGATTGGCCCGGAATGACTGGGGGGAGGGTGTTGACTGCAACACGGTTGGGCTGCCTGCCTCCCAGAGCCCACCCTCTGGCCCCGCAACACCCTTGCACCCACAGGAGCTCCTCACAGGGCTCCCTGGCCACCCCCTGCAGCCCACAGATCTGGGGGTGGCTGTCAGCGCAGCTGTGTTGACCCCTCCTCCCAGGGCAGCCCTCCACCCTACTCCCTGAAAGCCATGGGGCTGCACCTGGTGGTTTTCCCTGGAATGAGAGACCTTGCATTACCCGTGCAGCTCATTTCTTACTTTCATTACATTAAATTGTAACTTGATAAGCAACCCCGAGGTACTCTATTGCCTTTTATTTTTGTATTAAAAGGTGGTATCTTCTCTCCTCATGGGCTAAATGCCCTTTACTTAGAACCCGTTGATTCAGCGATGGCAGTGACTCTGCCAGTGGTTCCGGATTACGGCACAGGAGGGAGGAGGTGGCGGGTTTCTCAGCAACGTGAGATGACCCGGTGGTCCTGCAGTCTTTCTTCATGTCAGAACAGGTGTTCCTGGGATTGGTGGCACTGTGTCCACAGCCTGGGGGCCGGGGTTCAGGGGCCAGTTCCGTACTGACCCGACCTCTGTGGCCTTTTATCACAATAAACAGGACAAAACGGGATGAGCAGTAATTTCACAGCTCTGCCTTGGGATGTACAGTTGACCCATGAACAGCACGGACATTCGGAGTGCTGACCTCCCACACAGTTAAAAGTCTGCATATAACTTGTGACTGCCCCCAGACTTAATTCCTCATAGCCTGCTGTTCACCAGAAGCCCTACCGATGACGTAGTTGATTAACATGTATTTGTACGTCTTATGTATCATGTACTGTATTCTTAAAATAACGTAAGCTGGAGAAGAGAAAATATTATTAAGAAAACCATTAGGAAGAGAAAGTACATTTTTAGTACTGTACCGTAAACAATCCGCATATAAGTGGGTGTGCACGGTTCAAACCCATGTGGCTCAGGGGCCAACTGTCAAGGAAGAATTAAAATTATAACTCAGTTGAGGAAATATTAACACTCCTTTTTCCTTTAAATTGTCCTTTTCACTGTTTTATAGATTGTTGCAGTTTTTAAATCCTGATCCTTTGAGAACTGATGGGATCTCTGATCTACAGCAGGTATGACAGCCCTACAAAAATATTAAAAATCCACGACAGCTCTTTGCTCTTTAAGTCCGTCTCCTTCCTCGTCTGGATTTGAGATTAGAAGAGAAACCCCCTTAGGTGGGGACTCTCCCTGAAGACACCCTTTTTAGAGATTCTTCAGTGAATTACTGCTTTAGAGAAATTATTATTTGGTGGGGGATAGTAGATGCTCTTCCTTTCATTTTCCTTCCATTCATTTTGGTAGTTTTGGGTGGGTTTTGATGAGCATATATACCTAGGCTGTCCTTCCTTTGCATAAAGTGGTTGACTTCCTGCGCTGGCAGGCGGGGTGGGGGCATCTAACTAACTGTGGGGCGTGCTGTCTCAGTTGCAGAGGCTGCGGTCCGGCTCTCAGCAGCCCTCGGCCGTGCTCAGGCACAAGATCGAGCCTTGTTTGTCCGTTGATGTGTCGCCGCTTTCGGCAGACGTGAGAAAGGTAAAAGTGCTCCTGAAGGCGGGCTCATGAAGAAATGCTGACCTGTTCAAACATAGGAGGATTTTTAGGAAACCCTTCCAAAGCTGCACTTGTGTTGTTTCTTGGCTTTTGAAATCCTCTGTTAAGCTTTTGTTATTAAGTTCTCGTGTATTCTTCAGGTTTACTTCCTATAAGTGGCAAAACCACTGTATAATTCTTAATGCTTTTCTGAGATAAGTTTTCAAATGCGTCCCTGGAAAGTGGCTTATTAGAAGGAGCAACAAGTTGCCAGGGTAGTTATGCTGTATTTCCGAGTGTTCTCAAAACTGCTTTAGAGACCTACCATTCCAGTTAGTAAATTGACCACGCATGCTTTTCTATTTCCTTCTTGCTTAAAAAAAAAAAAAGGACAGGAAGAAAGAGGCTAAATCCACAAGGATGAATTGAATTGAGAACAAAGTCTTTAGTGGCCTAGAAATTTGCACAGGCTTTCAGAAGATGGAAAACAGGCACCAGAGTGTGGCTGACTAGTAGAGGAAGGAGAGAAGTAGGAGGTTCTGAACTTTCCTCCACCCGTTCCTGAGCATCCACAGTCAGCTCTCGGGAAGGATGATCTTTTTGAAGGAACTGAATGGCCCTAGAAATGCCCTTCAGATGAATTCTCCCAGTGAAGACACCTGCTCGCTGCCCTGGCTTCCTGCAGGGGTGTGGCGCTCACGGAGCCGAGCTCTGCGCTGGCCACACGTCTTCCAGCCTGCTTTTAGTGGGCCTCCTCCTGGCGAACACACATCAGGGATCCTTAGACATTTGATGAAACCTCCCACCTAAAAAGAAAATAAAAGCATTTTTTAAAAAAAAGACCAAAATAAAACTCTGAAGGAAACAGTGTAGGCAATAGAAGATAATGCTACAAAATAAATACCCTCAGAGATAAGTATTAACAGTATTTATTAAACAATAACAGGGTGCTATAAAAAAGGCCCAGAGGATAAAAACGGTTTTTGGAAATTCAGAATGCTGTAGAGATAGAAACCAAGCAGCAGATTAGAGAGAGAAAATGGAAGCTAACTCTTAGAAAGTAGAGCAAAAAGACAAGGAGATGGAAATAGGAGGGAAACAATTTGAGGGTCATTTCGAGGTCCAGTCTCTGCAGTGGGATTTTTTAAAAAGAGCAAAGGAAGTGGGCAGGAAATTCTGAGAAGAGCAACACACGGACCTCATGGAAGGGACTGTCCAAATTACGAGAGTCCTCATCCCACAAGCCCAGCCACAGCGAGGGGGCAAGATCGCGGGCACTCGGCTGTGAAGCGTTCAATCGGGGGGCTTCCGAGGGCACGAATGCCTTCAGACTTGCCATCGGTAACACCAGAGGGGCGCTGATTCCGAGATTCAGGTGAAAAGTTCTTTCCAACCTTGAGGTCCATCCTAAACTAGCAATGAAGACATTTTCAAGACATGCAAGAGAATTGACTTCCTCAAGAGAGACACTCCTGAAGTATGTTCTCCACCAAAGCAAGAAAGTCAGCCAGGAAGGATGACCGGCCTTGCAGACAGCAGGGACAGTGCCGGGAGGCCGCAGGGTGACGGCTGCATGTGGGACGCCCAGTCGCTGGTCTGCGCTGCTCCTGGGGCTCAGGGCTGGGCAGACGGGGACGTCACCCACAGATTGTGCTCATGAATTCAGTGTCTTGGAACGTAGGGTCATTGTGGCTGGAGAACTCTTTCTGTTGCCACACTTGGGAGGTTTTAGTGACCGTTACATAGAAAAATAAGCAAATAAAGGCATGTGGGTTTTTTTTTTTTTTTTAAGTTTAAGTTATCTCCACATCCAATGTGGGGCTTGAACTCATGACCCTGAGATGAAGAGTTGAACGCTCCTCTGACTGAGCCAGCCAAGCACCCCAATAAAGGCATGTTTAAAAAAAAAAAGTTTGTAAGTAAAGCTGCTGTATTCACAGATTATTAGGAGGAGCCACATCCTTGCTCTGGTGAGCTCTAAGCACTTGGTTTTAATTTGGAGCCTAGAAAAGCAAGCGTCTTAGGGCAGAAGTTTGGTGCTGAGAAAAGACTTGGGGACTTGTCAAGTTAGGTCTTAGAAAATACCAGAATAAGCAATGTGTAGTGGCTGTTTGGGGGGGAAGTGAGCAAAGAGATGGAGTTTTTGTTAGTTTTCTATGCTTCATTTGTGGTTTTTTGGTGGCTGATGTTTTGTAGGCTCTTCAAAGAAACAAGTTCCCAGGACCTAGCCACACGGAATCCTACTCTTGGCCTCCCATAGCCCGGGGCTGTGACGTGGTGGTCATCTCTCACTGTGGAAATGATCCTCTGCTGTACCTCCCACCAGTCCTTACAATTCTGCAAACAGGGGGCTGCTACAAGTCTTTACCAAGTAGAAATGGAGTAAGTTGGAGACAGTCTTGTTCCACAACAACATGGCTTAAATACTTATTTTTAAATTTTATGCCAAACTTTTGGTGAAGTTTGGGTTACATTACTCATTTGGTTTCCATGACAAGACAGGAACTTACCAGAGTCATTGATTCTCTGCCACTGATTCTCCCCTTGAGCCCCTGTTGTGGCCATCGGCTGAGCCAAGAGATTGCTGGCGTTTGGAGATGAATATATCGCTTATAAACTTATTCCACTGATTCAGTTCCTGTCACGGTCACCCTGTGAGATGGTTGGCCGTGTACGGTTTTCATTGTTTCCTAGATGAGAAAATTAGCCTCATCTGACAAGTGAGACAAGAAGTGGGATTAGAACTTGGGTCTTTCTGTCATCGTGTCTCACATTCTTTTAATTATTTCAGAGCATCCCACACTGTTGTAGAACCCTACTTTATTCTTCCCATGTGCAGGAATCTGCAAGGATCTGTGAAGGATGCTGGAAAGGAGAGAAGTGGGGTGTGGGGTCAGGTGATGGGGATAGTGAGCCCTGCTCTGCAGGGTCCGGGTGGTCAGGTGAACCCCCTTACAGAAGAGCTCTGTCCCTGACATGTCTCAGAGGATACAGTGAGTGCAGCTCTGTTCCTCATCAGAAGGTGAAAGATCATAGTAAGAAAAGACACCATTGTGTGTAGGAGAGAGACTCATTTTTCTCATTCTGTGATGTGGTTTTAATGATTGCCCTTTGGAAGTCTGCATTGGTGGGGTTATTATGTATTCACATCTCCATCCTTCAGTGAGCAGCTGACCCCTGTGGACCACATCCCTGCAGCCTGTGTTGAGATAGAATCGGGGCTGGGCCAAAAATGATGCCTGGGTCTTGCCTCTTGTGTCCTCTGCTTTCTCCATATCTCTGTGGTCAGCTTGCTTTTAGGCCCGGTGCCTAGAAGCTGGCGCCCTACCTGGATCTGCGTGAAGGAGAGGGGAGACTTGTTCTTGTCTTCAGTTCATGGAGGGCATGTGTCCAGGAGGGTGTTTGGCAGGCAGCACAGTGTGACTTCACAGGAGATAACTGTGGGATGGTGGCCGTCAGCGTTCAGATGGAGCCGTAGCAGACTTCCCTAAGGAAGAGATGCTAACCTTTTCTAAAGCCCCTTTCAGGGGGCCGTTAGTTCGCCTGGTCCCTGGGAGCAGGAGTCCTGGAGCCAGACCACCTGGGTTCAGATCCTATTGCTCCTGTGTATTAGCTGTGTGGCCTTGGGGAACTAACTTTACCTCTCTGTGCCTCACACCCCTCATCTACCCTGTGAGAGTGTTTTAAAGACAAAATGAATTAATATTTGTGAAATGCTTGGTGTAAGCCCTAGAGGAATTTGAGTCCATGTGTCTAAGTCAATTCTAATGAAATTATATCTTTTCTGACTTACAGGACGATGATGGTAGCAAACAAATTATATAGTGCTTCCTCTGTGGAAGGAGATGTTCTGCATGCTTCAACATAGACTAGGTTCAATTCCTAACTTTTGCCCCAAATTATGTGAATTTGTCTTTGCAGCCTCTGGCAGTCATCGTGTGCCCTGGGTGGAAAAAGGCCCAATTTACTTTTGAATTACTGGAAGACTATAGCACATCCTCCAGGCCTCTTCATCCCATATTGTTAACAATCGGACTCCACAAAGATGAAGCCAAAAACATGAAGCTTCCAAGGGGGTGTAAGCATCCTTTCCAAGCTGTTTGGTTTTCCCTGCAGAGTGCAGTGGGGCCCTGCCTGGCAGGTGCACAGGACGCGGGCTTGTGTGATGATGTCACTAGTCCAGCTACAGGTGGGACCTCACTGTCCGTTACGGGCGGGCACAGAAGGGCAAAGGTTCGACCTTGGCTTACAGCTGTTCCACTGAGAAGGCGCCATGATTTCCTTCACTCATTAACTATTTATCGAATACCTCCTGTTCGTTAGATGTCAGCTGAACCCCCACCCCTGCCTTTTAGGAGCACAAACACTGGTGGGAGCCCAGGTGCTAGATAAGGACAAGTGTTGGCCCGGACAGCCAGGCCTCACCCACCCAGCAAGAAAAACCGCTTTTTGCGTCATTAGATAGCAGTTCTAGAAGGTGTGAGAAAAACCTATGGAAAATCTGAATGTTAATTGTCTTCTCTTTTAAAATGTAGGTGACATCATTGTTACAACACCCCACAGCCTCCTGAGACTTCTCAAATACCAAAGCTTGTTATTTCTTAGACTCTGTCACCTCATCTTGGATGAGGTGGAAGTGTTATTCTTTGAAGCTACTGAAGAAGTAAGTATGGCTTCCATTGAGATGTCAT
This sequence comes from Leptonychotes weddellii, assembly GCF_054177405.1. Classification (NCBI taxonomy): domain Eukaryota; kingdom Metazoa; phylum Chordata; class Mammalia; order Carnivora; family Phocidae; genus Leptonychotes; species Leptonychotes weddellii. Next base: position 35,763,602 of record NC_138384.1, read on the forward strand.
TATCCCTCAGAAATAAATGTATATATGATTGAAGTCTTACCTGCTTTTAGGAATCAGGAGATGACGTGTCTATTGGGAGAAAAAGCCAGTTAATCTTGAAAAGTTTTCCCTTTAACTTTTATAATTGTGAAGAGAGTTCATCCGAAATTTCTTCCCCAATTTTTTTTTTAGATTTTTTTTTTTTTATTTTATTTATTAGAGAGACAGTGAGAGAGGGAACACAAGCAGCGGGGAGTGAGAGAGGGAGAAGCAGGCTCCCCGCTGAGCAGGGAGCCCGATGTGGGGCTCGATCCCAGGACCCTGAGATCATGACCTGAGCCGAAGGCAGACGCCTAACAACTGAGCCACCCAGGCGCCCCTTTTTTTTAGATTTATTTATTTGAGAGAGAGAGAGGATGACAGAGATAGCGAGAGAGAGCACGAGTGATCAGGAAGGAGAGGGAGAAGCAGGCTCCCCGCTGGGCAGGGAGTCCGACGCGGGGCTCGATCCCAGGACCCTGGGATCATGACCTGAGCAGGCAAACACTTAACCGACTGAGCCACCCAGTCATCCCTCTTTCCCAAATTTTAAAGTTCTCTCTGAAGACCAAAAATTCTTTTCCAGTGAGGTTTCCTAAAATACTGATATTTTTATGATTATGGAAGCAATAAGTTTTATTCTAGAAAATTTGGGATACAGAGAAAAGTACTTGAACAACTCCAGCATCCACTGAGTTACACTCAGAGGTAATCGCTCTTCCTGTTCTGGAATAATTCCTGTGTCAGCTGATACTTAAAACTGACAACATCAGGCCTTATTTTATGGCTAGTTTATAACTTGCATTTTTCAGTAAGCAGCATCGGGAGTATAATTAGTAACTATCCTACAGGTTGATTGTTTGCTGGCCATGGGCCAGTATGGAATCCTGTGGGCATAACAGTTTTTTTAAATGGTCTGATTTTTGGACGTTTAGCATCATTTGTGTGTGCATGTGGCTAAAGAACATATGTCTTTTTTGCACGTTTCCCTTAGGATAAATTCCTAGGAAGGGGATTAATGGATCAAAGACTATGAATTCTTACAAGAAGGCATTTCTTGGGCACAGTGTAACATGATGACCACAAGCATTTCATTTGGGAGCAGTGATGTGCCCAGGTTCAAGTCCAGGCTTTGTTGCTTACCGACTGTGTGGGCCTATGCGGGGTTTGTGAATGCCTCTGAAGCCTCAGTTCTGATTTGCAAAACTAATACCCAGAATGCTGCGCTGTACAGTTGCCTTTCTGAAAGCGGAAACTCCCATGGACAGCATGCTGTCACACCATGCACCCCGCACCCGGGCAGTGGGAGGCCTTAGGCCAGCTTCCGTTTCTTGTGGGCTTGTTAAATGTGGCATCTCGTTAGCATCACGTGCATTTCCTTGATTACTTGTCAAGTCGAGCCCTCATACTGGCCACTCGTACTGTTCTCTGAGCTGCTTGTTCATTTTCTTTGCTTATTTTCTGTTGGTAGTCTTTTCTAGTCCGTTTGTAGAACTTTTTAATATAAGGATGTTAATGCTTCGTTACATAACGTTACACGTTCACCTAGATATTGTTTGTGTTTTGTTTATATTTAACATTCCTTTTTAGTTTTTTTTCTTTTGTTTGGAAAGACCTTCCCCCACTCTGAGAACAGAAAATGTACAATTCTTTACCTTTCATGTTCTGTCAACCAGTTACTACTCCCTTCTGAAATAAAAACGAAATTAATTATACTAATTTTTTAGATGTTTGCTATATTAGATAACTTTAAAAAAAATATTGACGTTGAAGAAAGGGAATCTGCACCACATCAGATGGTTGCCGTCGGCGTTCATTGGAGCAGACATATAGAGCAGTTGGTCAAAGAGTTCATGAACGACCCCTACATCGTGGTCACAGCCATGGAAGAGGCTGCTCTCTATGGCAGCGTCCAGCAGGTACGGGCTTGTGGGCGAATGGGAGGTGGGGGCTGATGAACACAAGCGAGTAGCCATGATATCATGGCTTCCTCCTAAACTGTTAACAGCTTTAATCTCATACAAAAATCTGTAATCGTGTATTTAGGTTTATATTGATTTTCTGTACTCTTTGCTGTTAAGATCCTCACTTAGTGATGAAAAGTGAAACTGGAGCACCATTTAAAACCACACTGTTGCTGTATTTCATTACCAGGTAGTACACCTTTGCCTAGAATGTGAAAAAACCTCTACTTTACTCCAGATTTTAGATTTCATTCCAAGTCAAGCACAAAAGACCTTGATCTTCACCGGTTCTGTAGCTGAAACAGAAATAGTGTGTAAGGTGAGCCCATAAATGTCCTTACTGTTTGTTTAAACCATGATTGAATGTCGAAGTCATCAGAGAATTATCGGTAGTTAAATATTTGACAGGGGACAAAACGTTACAAGCTGATCAACAGTCTGAAGAAGGGGTGGCTAGTGCTGTGAAGTATGCATAACAATGAGGACAGCGGGAGGCCTGACCTTGAGGGAGGAGCCAAGTAGGTGGGACCAGCCTTTCCAAGGAAGCAGATGTTCCCTAAGGGGGCCAGTGCTCTGTGTTTTGTCATTAAAAGGATCCCATTCATAAAGAAATGCCAGGGACTTCTGTACCCTCTTTAAAAAAGTAGGGACCGTAACACCAAGAGATAGATCACGTGGCCAGAACAGCCAACTAAATTGGCTACGGATTTATTTAATCTAAATCTACATAAATAGTAAAATGTAGAAATGAAGCCAAATACAAATTAAAATGTAAGAATCAGGAGCGCCTGGGTGGTGCAGTCAGTTAGGCTTCCAACTCTTGGTTTTGGCTCAGGTCGTAATCTCTGGTCCTGAGATTGAGCCCCGCGTCAGGCTCCATGCTCAGTGGGGAGTCTGTGTCAGGCTCCGTGCTCATGGGGAGTCTGCATGGGATTCTCTCTCCCTCTCCCTTTGCACCCCCCCCACATGCTCCCTCTCAAATAAAGAAATCTTTTTAAAAAAAGGTTTTATAAAAAAATTTTAAAAATATAAGAATCAGTAGTGCATCCATCTTTCAGCAATGATGAACTAGAGGTGTCATGAAAAAATGTGACGTTGGCACATAAATTTGATGTGTGTGTGTGTACATATATATGCACACATCTGTGTATGCATGCATTATTTAAAAAGGAAAATAGTTTTAGCAAAATGTTTTTCACTTAAGCAAGTTTTTAGATACAAAGTATAGAATTTCAGAAATATATTTGTTTCAGTTTACAATCATCTTGTTCTTATAATTTGTGGATCAATGAGGTAATACCCTCACAGATAATTTTAAATGTTTTATACTGATAGTTATTGATGGAACAATTAACTTCAAGCTTATGTTCCTGACTGTGAACTGGCCTATTTGGTTTCATCTTTAGGTAGTAGAAAGCAGTTCAATATTTTGCTTGAAAATGCATAAAGAAATGGTTTTTAATTTAAAAAGTGTTTTAGAACAGTGGAAGAAGAAGTTAAGTTCTGGCTCTCACATTGTATTAGGTAAGTGTTTTAATTTCTACTTCCATTTAGAGAAGGCTGAGCTAATAGGAATCATGTCTTCAGTTTATTTGTATAGCTAGTCTCCCAGTTTCCCATCATTTCCGATTTACTGAGAATTTATTAGTAATGTTAATTTCAGAATGAAGGTTAAACTCCGCCAAGATTTTGGTGTCGAGGTGAAGGCAGGGACCTGTGGAGCTCTGAGTGTAGGCCTTCTCCCTGGGGTTCCAGGCGGAACATAAACGTGTGTGTGCCTATGATGAAATCTGTCACAGATGGTTGTGAAATCTGATGTTAGAGATCAAAAAGTCAAAATGTATGAAATAAGTGAAAGATTGATGGGCAGCCTAGATTTGTAATAGAAAGAAGCATTTTCCAAGCTAAAATGAGGGGAACCACTTTTCTCTGGAACGTCATCACTGGGCTGTGTGTGACATTTTGGGGAAACAAATGGGGAAGAAGTTTGTTGGCATCTAAGAAGTGAGATGCAGTAGAGAACTGTGCTCAAGCCCGGTTCCCAGAACTGCTCTGTAGTAAGTGCAGGAAAACCACAGCCTCGTTTGTGACTGCCGGCTCCTTCTCCGCAGCCTTAACGGATGATTGCATACCACTCCTGACCATCACTGATGCCACGTGTGTGATCCACTTCAGCTTTCCTTCCTCCCCCAAAATCTTTGGTGGACGCCTGTACTGCATGTCTGCTCATTTTCAGAGTTCCACCGAGCAGGTCTGATGAACTTTCTTGATCTTTAAATATTCTCCGGCATTATCTGTGCAATGACAAATGCAGAGTCCACAAAGTTTCGTCATTTAGACTGGGATGAATGACCTGTTGCCTTTATTCACTCCCGATTTTAAGGGTTCTCCTGCAGAACAGGGAGATAAGACCAAATCGGTGTTGCTGCTGACAGAGAGGAATGCGTGCCACGCGGTCGGCGTCCTGCGCTACCTGGAGCGGGCAGATGCCAAGATTCCCTCGGAGCTGTATGAGTTTACTGCAGGGGTTCTGGAAGCCAAAGAAGATAAAAAAGCCAGAAGGCCTCTTTGTCCGTATCTTAAGGCTTTTGGTTTTTGCAAGTAAGCCATTTTTTTAAAAAAATTGAAATGTACAGTAAAGGGCACAGTGATGCGTTTATTGCTGGATGACCTTCATGTATGTACGCACGATTCACACCACCGCCCGCCTCTGGGAGACACCCTAGAGCTGCCCCCATGCTCCTTCCCAGTCTGCCCTCCCCTTAGAAGTAACCGCCCCCCACTATCTATCCACATTGATGAATTTTGCTCGTTTTCCAACTTTATATAAATGGAGTTGTACATTCAGCCTACTGTCTGCGACATTCATCTGTGTTCCTGCATGGATCCGATGGATGGATTTATCTATTTAGTGGCACAGTATTCTGTTGTATAAATATATCATAGTGTATGTATCCATTCTCCTGTTGATGGGCCTGCGAATTGTTTCCAGCTTTTGACTATTATGTATGAAGCTGCTGTGAACACTCCTGCACGTGTCTTTCTGTGGAAACATGCACCCGCTTCTTTGGAAGCTAGACTTTGGCGTGGGATGGCTGGGTCACGGGGTGAGCACACGTGTAACTTTTTGGAGGCGTGTGACTGTTTCACAATCCCATCAGCCATGTATGCGAGAGCTGAGTGGCCCCATACCCTCCCTGACACAGCTGGGGGAGAGTGTCACACCGTGGTTTCCATCTGTATTTCCCAAGTAATTAATGATGAGTGTCTTTTCACATGCCTGTGGGACATTTGACCAGCCTCTTCTTGTGAGGTGCCCGTTCAGGTCTTTTGCCCATTTTTGACATTGGGTGTTACCCTTTTTCTTATTGGTTTGTGGGAGTACTTTATTCCTTCTAGATGTAACTGCTTTGTCAGAGATGTGCCTAGAGAAGATCTCTTCCCAGTCCATGGCTTGCCTTTCCGCTCTTGTAAGAATCTTTTGAGGAGTGGACGTTTTTAATTTTGATGAAGTATTTCCTGGTTGATGTTACTTTGTGTCCTTAATGTAAGAAATACTTGCTGATCTCCAGGTCATGAAGACACTCTTCTCTGTTTTCTTCTAAAAGCTTTATAGACTGTTTTCACACTTCAGTGTAATCTAGGGTGAGTTAATGTTTGTGTACAGTGTGAGATATGGGGCAAGGATTACTTTTTCCTGTGTGGATAATCACTTGCTCTGGTATTCTTTATTTAAAACATCACTGTGTTCTCCCTGAATTGGTGCCTTTGACATAAACCAGATGATGTTTATGACCACCACATAAACCAGTGTATGAGGTCCACACGTGGACTCTCTGTTACTTTGGTCTCTTTGTCCTTACACTGGTACTGCATTTTCTCACTGTAGCTTATGTTCTAGTGAGTCCTGGAATCTGGTTTGTAAGTTCTCCAACTTTGCTCTTCATCAAGGTGGTTTTGGCTATTTTAAGTCAACTGCATCTCCACATACATTTTGGAATAGGCTTGTCAGTTTCCTCAGGAACATTACCTGACTTTTGATAGCATGTGCATTGATAGTATAAATCAGTTTGGAGAGCATGGGTATCTCAACAGTCATGGGGGGCCTTCTCACCGATCCAGACATGATGCCAGCACTTGACCAGTGATCGCTGGGACTGGATAGGAGATGTCTGATGTGTATCAATTGGATTGAGCTTCATTTTAAGATAACTGTTGACTTTAACTTTTTTGAACTATGGTACTTTAAACAGGTTATTAGTGGCAATTTTGATTATGCTATTGACTTTTGAAACCAAAGGTTTAACTGTTACTCAGTTTGGGTTTTACAGCATGACTTCTGGTTTAGAGGTTAATTATTAGCCTTTGTTTTGGGTTGTGGTGATAAATTTCTGATGCAGAGTCTTTATTTTGGAAGTACATTTTGTTCATTTTCAGAATGTCTAGAGAAATAATGGAGTAACTCTTTAAGTTTATTCAGTGTTAATTAAATTTTAGGACCTCTTTTCACTAATGTGCATGTTGTGTCATCTGAATTATTTAATATGGTTACGTTAAAGTATTTAGAATAAAGGTCCTCTGATTTCAATTATAGATTAATTTTCCTGAAGAATAGTTTGAAATTCATGTTAAAAAAAGTATTGTTTTTGTTTTTAAAATCCAGTTATTTTTTTTCAGAGACAAAAGGATCTGTCCTGATAGACACCATGTTAATCCAGAAATAGATATGCCAAGGAAATTATCCAGTCAAACTCTACCAACATTTGGATACATCAAAGTATGTTCTGCTGCACTTTATTCAATGATTAATGATCATTTTAATGAATGTATTTCATTTTTTTTCTTTTAGATTGCTTTATCTGAGAGCGAGCGAGTGTGTGAGCACGTGAGTGTGGGGTGGAGAGGCAGAGGGAGAGGGAATCCTCAAGCAGATCCCCCTGCTGAGTGTGGAGCCTGACACGGGGCTCAGTCCCAGAATCCTGAGATCATGACCTGAGCCGAAACCAAGAGTTGGCCACTCAACCGACTGAGCACTGAAGCATCCCTTAACATGCTTCATTCTAAAGCAGCAGGATAATTACGACACTCTTAATGAACCGCCATTAATCTGACGATAGGCATGGATCCTTATAAGGTGCCTTATTACAAGACCCTAGTTTATTTAGAAAACCAAAGTCAGATTGGGAAAATAGATAAACCACTTCAATGGTTAAGAGGCTTTTTAGTTATATTTTCAGAAAGTTATTTCCATCTGGGAATGGGGACCATTAAAAATAATGCAACGATAGCACATCTTTTCAAAACATCCATGATTGGGCGCCTAGGTGGCTCAGTTGGTTGAGCGACTGCCTTCGGCTCAGGTCATGATCCTGGAGTCCCGGGATCGAGTCCCGCATCGGGCTCCCTGCTCGGCGGGGAGTCTGCTTCTCCCTCTGACCCTTCCCCCTCTCATGTGCTCTCTCTCATTCTCTCTCTCTCTCAAATAAATAAATAAAATCTTTAAAAAAAAAAAAAAATCCATGATTATTCCTTTGAGGAAAATTCTGAAATGTAGATAAAATTACTGAGTTAAGAGTGTGTCACTTTCTTTTGAATTCTTTTTAATATTTCTTCCTTTCTTCTTGAGTTCAAGATTGCTCTCCTTTCTGCCTTCCCTCTTTCCTAAGGCAGATCTGTTCTGTTCATTTGCACCATTCTTTCTTCCTAGTTCTGTCACGTCCTTTCTGAGTTTTTTTTTTAATTTAGGTTGTTCTTTTGTACATATCATTTATCATATATGTATCTCTTTTATAATTTTTTTAAGATTTTTTTTTTAAGTAATCTCTATGCCCAACATGAGACTTGAACTCACAACCCTGAGATCAAGAGTCACATGCTCCACTGAGGCAGCCAAGTACCCCATTATTTTCTTAATGAACGAGAGGAAAGGTAGCTTGTTTTGAAATGGATGGGTACAGTTTTGGTCTGTCTTGTGGATACATCTTTTCTAGTGGCTCTCACTATCTGTAGGGACTGTTACTGTCCTTATTCTCTTTTTTGTTATGATTTAATATGGGATCTGACTTTGATACTTTGCTACGGCTCCTTTTTAGATAAAATATATTTTCCTTAAATTTTAGAAGGAGGTGTGGGTCAGGGTGGCTTTTGGAATTTTAGAATTCTCGTTTCCGTTTCTTATTAAAAAAAAAAAAAAAAGGCGCCTGGGTGGCTCAGTTGGTTAAGCGACTGCCTTCGGCTCAGGTCATGATCCTGGAGTCCTGGGATCGAGTCCCGCATCGGGCTCCCTGCTCAGCGGGGGGTCTGCTTCTCCCTCTGCCCTCTCGTGCTCTCTGTCTCTCATTCTCTCTCAAATAAATAAATAAAATCTTAAAAAAAAAAAAAAAAGGAGACATCAGTTCTGAGATTGTTAAGATCTTCTGGCCCCGTTTCCCTCCCCACTTGCATCTGGCCCTTCTCTTCCCTCATATCTGGTGTCTTTGGATGGACAGTTCGAGACTCCACAGGGCTCCAGGCTTCGCCTGTTGTTGGAGTGCATGAAAGCCTCCAGGCTCAGCTGCTCTCGTCCCCCTGCCCCGTATTTCCAGTGAGTACCTGTTGCCGCTCACAGACTTCCCCTGTGTCTGGCTCCATCAGGTAGTGACACCACCATGCAGGCTTTGTGATCTGGCTGGGTTTTGTTCATCTGCTGTTTTGTTGTTTAAATTAACTGATGTTTATTTTTTAGAACAGTTTAGGTTTATAGAAAATTTGAGCAGAAAATACAGAGTTCCCTCTACCATCCCCCCCCAAAATTCCCCCTATTATTAACATCTTGCATTAGTGTGGTGCATGAGTGACAGTTGCTGAACCAATATTGATAACGTTATTATTAACTAAAGTCTGTAGTTCACATTGAGATTCACTCCCTATAGTGCACATTCTAGGGATTCTGCCAAATGCATAGTGACACCTCTCCACTGTGACGGTATCACATAATTCTTACACTGCTCGCAAGTCCCCCATGCTCCACCCTTCCCCTCTTCCCTGGAACTCCTGGTTGTCACCGAGACTTTACCGTCCCATTATTTCGCCTTTTCCAGAATGTCATAGAATTGGAACTATACAATACATAGGTTTTTTAAACTGGCTTCTTTCATTTAGCAATACGCATCTGAGGTTCCTCCACATCCTCTTATCTTCGTAGGTCATTTTTTATTGCAGAATATACCAGTTTATCCATTTACCTATTGAGGGACATCTTGGTTGCTTCCGAGTTTTGGCAGTTATGAATAAGGCTATGGGAAATATTCATGTGGCAGTTTTTGTGGACTCATGAGTTGTCAGCTCAACTTGGGTAATACTAAGGAATGTGATTGTTGGATTGTACAGTGAGACTGTTTTGCTCCGATTGCATTCCAGTCGGCAAAGAGTGCGAGCTCCTGGCTCTCCTGCCCTCGCCGGTATGTGCCATTGTCGGTGTTTTGGATTCTAGCTGTTGTAGCAGGTGTGGAGTGGTATCTCAGTGTTTTAATTTGCAGTTCCCTGCTGATGTTGAGCATCTTTTCATGTGCTTATTTGTCACCCATATGTCGTCTTTGGTGAGTTGTCCAGGTTTTTTTGCCCATGTTTTAATTGGTTCGTCTGTTTTCTTATTATTGAGTTTTAAGAGTTCTTTGTAGATTTTGGACACCAGTCCTTTCTCAGAAATATGTTTTGCAAAAATTGTCTCCCAGTCTGTGGCTTATCTTTTTGTTCTCCTTATAGTCTTACAGAGCAGAAGTTTTTAATTTTAATGACGTCCAGCTTTCCAGTTGTTTCTTTCATGGATTGTGCTTTTGGCCTATCCACAGGGTCATCGTGAAACCCAAGGTCACCTTGATTTTCTCTTTTGTTATTTTCCTCATCTGCTTTTATTCGGGGGTCTGTGGTGATATTTTGTCAATTAGTTCTGTTGCAAAGTATATCCCTGGTATTTGGTTTTGCCATCTCATTGCTCTGTCTTTATGTGGAGATTCAGAGTCAAGACGTATGACACTTTGCTGCTGCCACTTTCCCAGACCCTGTCTAACCAGACCCCCACTTCTAATTGGCTGTATTGAGGTATAGTTTACGTACAATAAAAATCACTATTTAGAAGTGTATAGTTTGTTGAGTTTTGAGAAATACATACAGCCATGTAACCACCGCCACAGTGAAGATACGAACATTTTCGTGACCCCAAAAAGGTCTCTCCTGGTCCGTTGCGGTCAGTCCTCATCCCAACCCCCACTCCTGGCAGCCACCGGACCTGCTTTCTGCCACTAGAGCTCTGTCTTTACTAGATTTTCATGTTAATGGAATCATACAGTAGGTAGTGTTTGGAGTCTGATTTCTGTTATGTAGCGTACCGCTTCTGAGATTCACCTGTGTTGTCTTTCTCGTTGTTGAGCAGGATTCCGTTATGTTGGTATGCCACAGTTTGTCTGTGTGTTCACAAGCTGATGGACATTTGGGTTGTTTGCAGTTTCTGGATGCTCTGAGCTTCTGGCTTACAAGTCTTTTCAGACCTACCTCTTCATTCCTCTTGGGTGAGATGTAGTGGAAATGCTGTGTCATAGGGTAAGTGTGTGTAAGAATCTGCCAAACAGTTTGTACCATTTTACATTTTCACGTGAAATGTAACTGCACGTGAGAGGGCCGGTGGGTCCACATTCTCAGTACGTGGTGTTCTCAGTCTTTAGTTTCTGCCACTCTGTTGCACTTGCATGGATATTTATTTGCATTTCTCTGGTGATAAAGAATCTTGGACCCCTTTTCACTGCTTATTTAGCCCTTTGTATCTCTCTTAGAAACTCTCTGGTCACAGTTTCTGCCCATTTTTTAAATTTGGGTTGTTTGTCTTGTTGAGTTTTAAGAGTTCTTTGTAGATTATGGATATGCCTTGTCAGATATATTGCAAATATTTTCCCTCAGTTGAAAAGCGGAAGTCTTTAATTTTGATGAAGCCTTCTGTATCACTTTTTTATTTTACATTTTGTTCTTTTCATGCCATAAGAAATCTTTGCCTCTCCTAAGGTTGCAAAGAGTCTTCTTATTTTTTTTATTCTAGAAGTTTTATGGTTTTACATTTAGGTCTATAATCCATTTCAAATTAATTTTTGTGTGTGCGTGGTGTGGGTAAGGAGAAAGTTTTTTCCTTATGGATAATTGGTTGCTCCAGCATCATTTATTATAAAGACCTTCCTTTCACCCTTAATTACATTGGCACCTTCGACATAAATTAAGAGACAATATTTGTGAATTCTGAATTCTTCATTCTATTCCTTGGTCTCTTTGTCTACCCTTAAGTGGTACCACATTGGCTTGATTGCTGTAGCTTTGTAAGTAATCCTGGAGACTGGTAGGTATGCCTTCCAATTTGCCCATCTTCTTCAATATCCTTCTGACTATTCCTTTGCATATCCATAGAGAATTTTAGAATCAGCCTGCTAGTTTGTACTTAGAAGCCTGATGGGATTTTGAGTGGCATTGCATTGAGTCTGTAGATTAATATGGAAGAATTGACATTTTAACAATACCAAGTCTTGGGGCACCTGGGTGGCTCAGTCGTTAAGCGCCTGCCTTTGGCTCAGGTCATGGTCCCAGGGTCCTGGGATCGAGCCCCGCATCGGGCTCCCTGCTCGGTGGGAGGCCTGCTTCTCCCTCCCCCACTCCCCCTGCTTGTGTTCCCTCTCTCACTGTGTCTCTCTCTGTCAAATAAATAAAATCTTTAAAAATAAAACAAAACAGTACCGAGTCTTGTCCATTAACATGGTATATTTGTCACTTCATCTAGGTCACCTTTAATTTCTCTAAGCAATGTGTTATACTTTTCAGTAGACTGATCTTGTCCTTACTGTGTTAACTTTATTGCTGGCATTTCATGTTTTTAGATGCTAATGTTATTTTTCTTTGAACTTCATTTTCTGATTGTTTAGAAATGCAGTTGATTTTTATGTCCTTACCTCATATCCTGTGACTGTAACAGAGTGAATTAGTTATGTACAGGACTGCTCGTGAGAGTGGAGTCAAAACAATTGGGGCCTAGGGGGCGGTATGGCTGGAAAAAAGCCCTGTGTGCCCAGGACTGGGGGTTTTCTGGGCACATTTCGGGGTTTTTTCTGGAACAGGTGAGTGGGAAAGATGGTGACACGTGCTCTGGAGAAGGTGAAATGCACCAAAGTACCAGAGGGCCTGTGGGGATTATGGGCAGGGAGGCACTCTCTGAGGGGTCAGCTGCACCGAGGGCCAAAGGATAAGGATCCGGCCATGGAAAACCTGGGGAAGACTGTTCCGGGGAGAGGACGCAGCGAGTCCCTGAGGTAGGAGTTAATGTGGCGTGTTGTGGCACAGGGCAGAGCTCGTTGGCGGTGAGAGTGGGGGAACAGCAAGCAGGGAGGCTCGGGTGCCACAGAGGAGGGCTAGGGGCTGTTAGCCTGTGAGATTGATCACAAGGGGTGACCTCACCCCTGCCTTCTAGCCTGCTTGCCTCCCAGTCAGCACTGCCCCCTCTGCCTTCCCAGCAGGTGACTCCTCTGCCCTGGCCTCTGCTGGGGCAGCTCACCACTCCCCGCCTTCATGCAGGCTGTTCCGGGTCTGCAGTGCCTTCTCCGCGCTCTCGCTGACACACGTGCACGCCGACATTGCCCCTCGCACACCAGCCACCCTGCATACCCTCGCCTGTGAAGAGTTGTCTGCCTTGACCACATGCTGGCTGCGGCCCATCTGTCCATAGGACGTGGCTTATCTCCTATCCCTAGCGCCTCCTACGCAAAATACTGCTTGTCACGGGAACAAAGAGCAGAAAGAGCTCAAGAGAAAGGGATGCTATTTAAGAATGATTTTTATAAAGTGCAGTATGGAGTAAACAAACACAATTAATAATAAAGTTTTAAAATAGATTAACAGAAAGTTTTCCTTTAGATTTAAAGGGAAACCACAGTCCTCTGTGGGTACAGGAAGGTTCTGTCGTGTGCTGGCCAGTTCCCTGGTTCACGTTTCCATCCCTGTCGGCGCACTGTGGGCTCTTAGGTCAGGGGCTGATTCTGCAGATAGCTTTTTGGTTTAGATTGAGTTTGTTTTCTGAATATGTTTGCTGATTATTTTTCAGATAATACCCTTTTATATTTCGAATGCAACGCATTATTTTGGTCGTATAATTGATAAACAAGTGGATCTTTATGCAACTCTTAATGCTGAAATGAATGAGTATTTTAAGGGTAACAGCAATAAAACGACTGTTGAAAAGGTGGAGAAACTCGGATTATATGGATTAGCAGAAAAAACACTTTATCACAGGTAAAAGGTCTATGTATTTCATCTTAAGAGTTGTGAAACAGGAGGCACCTTTCAGTGGTATTGAATCCCTGTTTGCACCCGTGTCCATCTGCCCCGGTGTGCGCGGATGTAGCCTGGCCCCTGGGTGGGCGGGGGGGTGGCAGCGTCGCGTCCCCCCAGCCGCCCGATGAGGTTCTGCACCTGACACTCCCCTGACCCTGGGCTCCTGGCTCCGGAGCACAGGGCACGGAAGGCAGTGTCACGCTTCCAGAGCCGTCCCTGTGCCGCCTACGTAGACGCCTCCGCCTCACTCCACGCTCATGTGATTGCCGTGAGATGGGGTCCCCTCTCACAGATGAGCAGGCTGAGCCGTGGCGGGATGACGTAGGCTGTGCGGTCGGTGTTCCCGTGCCGCTCCCAGCTCCGCTCGGGGTAGGCTCGACCGAGAAATGTGGAAACGTCACTTCACTGAGTTGATTTTCATCGTGTTGTCCGATAAAGGGGTTTACTCTAGTCAAAAGTAGTACACATTCTTTATACTTCCGTGTACTTGAATAAGCCATTCTGAGTGTTCTTGGGGGCTCGAGCTAATTTTTATTTCTAGTATGGAAAAGAACCTTGCAGTTTAGAGTCTTCTTGGATTTAATGAGTAGGTGGGGAGGCAAAGATGATTTTCCTTTGGGATCTCTGTGTTACACTAAAGCTACGGTTGTTCTCCAGGGTTGAGGTGCTGGAGCTGAGCCAAAAAGAAGACACCTGGGGTCCGGACGGTGTCCTTGTGAAGTTTATAGATGAAGGCCGGACTGGACTCGTCACAAGAGACCAACTGCTGCGTCTTCCGGAAAATTTCCACACTCTGCCCCCCCAGGCGGTGGAGTTCATTGTTTGCAGAGTGAAACCTGCTGACAATGAAGTTGAGTGGAATCCAAAGGTAAGTTATTTTGGCTTTTTGTACTTTGTTGACTTTCAGAATATACACAGAATCGAGGTTTATTTAAATTTAGAGTATTAAGTTTGGCTAAGAAGCCTCATGGTTCCTGACAGTTAAAGACCCTCGTCCGGGTGGTCGTCGTCATCATTAGTGCTCACAGTCTTAGAATTGGTATAAGCTACACATCACGATGAAATAAGTTGGCTGTCAGCTTGGGAGGAAACAGTGTGAGCCCCAAGTGGGTACCCCCATCAAATGGAGGCAGAGGCCAGCTCATTCCCTTGGGGTTGGGAGGCCGGGCAAGGAAAGAGAGCACAGGAAGGGCATTTCCTCTGGGCCCTTCAGGAAGAGTCACTAGGATTTCCCTACATAGACCAGATGAGGCACCAAAGGTGGAGAGAACACACGGTACACGAAAGAGCCGCCCCAGGTGGGCTTCCATGGCTCGCCAGACAGCTGGTCCTCCTCATCAGCAGAGCAGTGAGTCTTCTTCCTAACGATGCGCTTGATTCTTCAAAGGAGGGTTAAATTTCATATAATCCAATTAATAGGACTTTGCAGTTGACAAAGTAAAAACAGTTTGGGTTATAAACAAGGTCGGACATGGTCCAGGGATTAAACAGGTGAGTGTTTTCACAATACAGGATGAACACACGACACTGCTGTTAGAGGTCCATTAAAAATACTCCTTATTAAATAGTGGTTTTTTTTCCTTCTGCAAAGTATTCACAGAGTGTTCCTGTGGTCTGGTACCATTGGGCTCTGGGGATGTAGCCATTAGCAAGAAGGTCATGGTTCTTGTCTTCAAGAACCGTTTGGTCTGTCAAGACGATCAACCACAAGTATTTCTTGAAGAGGGGCCTCTGGAAAAAGGGGCAAGTTTCTCCCATGTGTATTCTTTAAAATGACTGTGCAAGGTTCAAGGGGGATGGAAGCATCTAATTGTGATGAGCCAGCTCCCTCCTGTCTGCTTTACAGGAGTGGAAATGGGCCTGAAGGAGTACTCTGGCACGTCGGATCTGCTGGGGCCCTGCTTGAGACAAACATCAGCCATGTGCTCGGGACAGGGTACATGGAAGCCTGGGGCCCCTCAGCTCCAGGGTTTCTTCAGGCTCAGTGAGCTTCCAGAGACAGACTTGTTGTTCACAGAGGAGAGCTAGGACACATGGCCGCAATGGGGAACATGCAGCCTGGGGGGTCCAGAGGTGCCATTTGCCTCTGTCCTTATTCAGCTCCCCTGTTAATTACCCTTGTCCACGCAGGGGCATGAGGGCCTCTGTAACCTGCCTCATGGGGTGGGGGTAAGGCTCAAGTGAAATGCATGGAGACATTTTTTGCGAAACTATACAGCATAAACAGAATAAGATATTTTCCTAAAGCTTCAGAGAAATTACCTAAGTGGTTTTTTTTCTAGGTTACTAGGTACATTCATCGTAAAATTATTGGAAAATTGCATGATGCCAAAGTGATATTGGCTTTAGGAAATACAGTGTGGATCGATCCAATGGTGGGTATGCAGTTTTCTTTTTTTAAAAAGATTTTATTTACTTGGTGGGGGGGCGCACACAAATGGGGGAAGGGGCAGAGGGAGAAGCAGGCTTCCCGCTGAGCAGGGAGCCCAACGTGGAGCTCGATCCCAGGACCCTGAGATCATGACCTGAGCCGAAGGCAGATGCTTAACCAACTGAGCCACCCAGGCGCCCTGAGTATGTGGTTTTCTTAAAAGAAATCTGTTTTTGGATGGACCCCTAAAATTATTCTGATTTGTTGCTTGAATAATATATTTCTTCACCAAATATTTATTGAGCACCCATTCTGTGCTAGGTCTGGTGTGGGACACTTGGCTTCTGTCCATGAACAGAAACTCCTACTCTGTGGAGTTGCCACAGGGGTGGGCAGGGCTGAGTGTCAGACCAGGACCTGTAAGTGGGGCCTCCCCGCAACCCCTCCAATGCCAGCATCACCCCCTCTGACCACTCGTACACCAAGAGCTCTGCTTTTCAATCTGAAGTTCTCCATTGGACTTAAATCTTAGTATGTGTATAACATTTAAAAGAATTCAGTTCATAAAATTGTTCTGCTGGAAGTTATTTTTATGAGACTGGAAAAGCCTTCACACCTACAAAGAGGAGTTTGGGTGTAAGATTTAAGAGTTCAGAGGAGACAATGATTTTTAGTAGAGAAGGTAAAGATTACCAATACAGGTCAAATGAAGATTTGGCGTCTTGGTTTATATAATAGTATTCTGGTTCTTTATTGGAGGAAAAAAATGTAAACTTTTTTTTTAAAGATTTTATTTATTTGACAGAGAGAGCCACAGCGGAGAGGAACACAAGCAGGGGGAGTGGGAGAGGGAGAAGCAGGCTCCCCGCAGAGCAGGGAGCCCGATGAGGGGCTTGATCCCAGTACCCTGGGATCATGACCTGAGCCGAAGGCAGACGCTTAACCGACTGAGCCACCCAGGTGCCCCAAAAATGGAAACTTTATTAAGAGATTTTTAAGACGACAGCTAAGGAAATGAAGAAGCAAAGACAATCCACCTGGCATTCTGCTCCCACAGCTCGTGTATTGGTGTCCATGGCACGGTGGAGGGGAGACAGACCCCCACACACTTCCTTCTCTCCCCAGACCGCTCGGCCCCCAGTTTGAGTGGAGAAAGGCTCTTCTGCCAGTCCCAGGTGGGAACACATTCCCGGTGTTCGCTTAGGAAGGTGCTCCAGCTGGTCCTGGCCTGGCTCCCCACCCTGCTGCCATGAAGGGGATGCCCAGTCCTGGGTCTGCACCTCCCATCGACAGGAATCTCAGTGTGGCAAAACCTCATATTTTGTGTAAATTAAGATGGATGAGAATATTTTGGTTGCAGAAGAAAACCAGTGGAGGAAACTGCCCAGAGCACAGGATTTAGGGCCATGGTGTAGGCCCTTTCTGGGCACCGACGTCTCTGAGCCTTAGGGTCCTCCTTGTTAAGAGAGATAAAAAGTTAGAAAGATCTAAGAATTTTGTGTGTGGTCCCAGCATTACAGGGAGCCCCCAACCCCAGCCCTCATCGTACTTCTGTAGTGTGGGAGTGGGCTCTGGAAGAATCTCACGTGTCACCTCAGTTACGAAATCAGCTGGAAGCCACTCAGGGAGGCCCACGAGCGCCCAGCGTGACAGTGAGATCGCAAGGTCACGTGAGCGTTTTCTATTGATTTGAAAGTTCAAAGCCTGATTCCTGCAAATAGACTTTTTTTTTGATTCAAGGTGCACATTACAAAACTTTCAAATTTGAAGACCTCTGTTATTGACTATAATGTTCGTACTGAAATTTTGTCGATGGGAATGGGCATTGACAACTCGGAGCATATAGAACAGCTGAAGACGTTACACGAAAGAGCTAAAATGCCACCTGATGAAGAAAGCCTGAGCCAGGCCCTGTAAGTGGGGTTTTGTCTCCCGTTTGGAAGTGCGGTTTTGTAGGAATAGAACTAGGAGCTTAGAGACTTTTTTTTTTGTTTGGAGGTTGAATAGGTTACTGAGTCTCCATGTTTTCGTCACTCAGCTTCGATGATTTCTCAGATTTGGGGAATCTGATTTTATCCATACCCCAATGTACAGTTTTGTTTTTGGTGGAATAGTATCAAACCAATCCCAAGTGTATTGTTTGACCTGTATCTCTCACACAGTAAGTTTTTGTTAGCTGTTGATCGACAGACAGAAAACTCTACATGCTGTAAGTACAGGCCGGTGGATTTTCTGAGCACAGAAACCAACCCCGGATCAGAAGGTGGGCACGATCAGCCCCATCTCCTGCCGCTCCCTCCCCGAGGGCAACTGCTGTCCCGATTGGAGAGCACAGATTGCTCTCCCTGGGTTGTACCGTGTCTGACGGGAATCAAGCAGTGTGGCTCTCCTCTCTGGCTCCCTGAGTTCGGCACAGTTTGTGAGATTCATCCGTGGTGTGTGTGTGGCTGCAGATCATAAGTCCTTACCGCTGCATACGACTCCATCGTGTGAATGTACCATAAACGTACCATTTACCCATTCTGCTGCTGAGGGAAGACATTTCCCTGCCCTGGGCCCTTTCGGGTGGTGGTGCAGTCGACATTCTCCTACATGTGTTTGGTGCATGGACGGAATTGCGGAGTCCCCCCTAGAGCTGGTGCCCAGTAGTGTTCCAGATGGGCCCAGCTGACACTTCCACAAGCCAAACGTGAGAGACAGTGGAAGTCCCTGGGAAAGTACCTGGCATCCCCCACGAGACAGTCACAGAGCCGGCTCAGTTATCCCTTGATTTCGGGAACGGGGAGGAAGGTGCCGTGACTAGAGCAGAAACGCGGGGAGACCCGTAGGTGCGCGCATCAGAGCCACCCCGGGTGGGATCTTGTCGGACCCCGGGACCATTTGCAAGCCTTGGTCGGGCTCGCGCCCTGAGGAGAGGAGCCATGAGAAGGTGTTGCGCAGAGGAATGATTTAGTCAGAAGATCCTTGGCTACTATGTTGAGAAGAGGCTGGGGTGGGGGACAAAGGCTGCGCCAAGAGCTCGGGACAGGGTGCCGGTGGCTTGGGCTGGGGCGGCTTTGTGGAGGTGGCCAGAAGTAGCCTGCTTCCGAATACAGTTCTGGGGGGGTGGGGTCTCATGGAGGCTCGCTGGCAGGTCCTGGGTCCTGACAGCCGGGACCTGGATAAGAGCCCGAAGGAGTGCATGTCGAAGTCCGAGGGGGGCCCAGTGTTGGGAGGTGGGCGGCTGAGGGGAGCCTGAGAAGGAGCAGCAGCGTCGGAGGAGGCCAGGGAGGGCAGACTCCCAGAGGGCGGGTGAGGGGTGTCCCGGAGCAGGGAGCCGTGAGCCTGCCACACGCCGCCAGGAGGCCCGACAAGTGAGCACGGCGAGCGGGCCACGGGGTCAGCCTGGGGCCCCTGGTAACCGATGAACACAGCACAGTTTCAAAGAACATGGCAAAGGTTAAAATACTTGAACCTGAAGTTGTTAATTTTTATCTTAATGAATTTGAATGCCCGTGGGATTAGGAGACACGTCTGTTTTACACACTTTCAAGGAAACAAAAATTGCTCTGTGCTTGCTTGTAAGATTTAAAAACAACAACAACAACAACAAAGCTGTCATTAGAATTTAGTAGATTCGATGAGCACGAGGCGCGGCCAGTTCTGTGAAACACAGCAGCTGCACCTGAGCCCCGGCTCTGTTCCACGCTCGGCCCTCTGCACGCTCGGCTCTGCGCGTGTGCAGCAGTCTGGCACACCTGTGGGCATACGCACGGGCGGGCGTGCAGAGGGCCGCGTGGAAGGTGCTACAGACAGAGCCTGCCCAGCAGAGACTCCATTTCAGGAGCTGGATGGGGAAGCCATGGCGGTAATCTGGATCAGGAGGAGAAGGGCGCCATTCTTACAGCAGGCTGGGAAAGAGGACGGGTCCTGGGGACATGAAAGCTCTGGAAGCCATAGAGCTTGGTGACCGGCAGACGGCGGGGTTGTGATTGTAGAATCTGAGCCCTGGGCGGGGAGGGTATTGGCATGGTGGACGGTGTCATGGTGCTGGTTGGGGAGGAGGAGATGGCGAGTTGGTTTGGGACACGTCAGATTGAAGGATTATGGAAAGCAGCCTGGAGCTCAGGAAAGCTGCTGGGGAAGACTCGTTTGCTGGGAGCGGAGGAGAGCCACCGTTCGGGAAGTGTGTGACGAGGAGGGATGGAACCCCAGTGGATGAGGGTCTGGTGAAGGAGAGGGAGCCGTGGTGGAAGAGGGCGGGATGGAGGGTCTGGCGCTGCACTGTGGGGAGGATGGGGCCTGGGGAGGGGCCCCTGCCTGGGTGGTTGGAAACAAGATGCTGCCTCCACCCTTTGTGGGGTTTGTGGGGTGCCACTCACAGGCTTCATGTGTGTCGGCCAGAAGTCCCCTTGGAGACACACATGCACACCCCCCACGCCATAGATGTGTGTGTGTGTGTGCACGCAAGTGTGCGTGCATGTGTTTGCATGGGCTTGCTCCTTTAGGGCTGAGTTATCTCTGAAAGGATGCACAAAAATGAATTATGTTGTTGCCCATGACCAAGGCAGTGGGTTGGCTGGGAAACAGAGACATGAGGGAGATTTTTTGCTGTGTAAGACCTTTTCATTTATCTCAAAACATTGAACCACATGAAAGTGGTTATCTGTTCAAAAAAAAATTTTTTTTTAATTTTTAAAGAATGAGGCAGCCCTCTGTGTACTGATATGGAGTAGTCTATCTCTAGTTATTAAGTATAATTGAAGGGGCAGAAAAGTGAATGGAGTCCGTTCTCAGGTGTGTAAATGGTGTGTATGTGTGTTTTAGATACAGATGGCATTATATGCTTGTTTATGCAAAGCGCGTTTCTAGAAGTAGCCCCACACTGGTTAAGGGGGTATCTCGGGGAGGAGGAGCTGAGGGACTAGGGCAGGGGTGCAGAGATGCTTTTACTTCCTCCTCTTTAATCCATTTTGAAGTGGGTAGCAGGGCTGGTTATTCTCAAAGTTAAATGATTTGAAAGAGAACTTTTCTGGTAAATGAGTTAACGCACTTATCGGCCAGTACGGATTGATGATCTGCTCTGGGCTCACCACAAGGGGTGCAGCAGTGAGCAGAGCTGCTGGCCCTGCCCCGCCCCCTGGCGTGAGTCCTGACCCCGGGGCAGGTCTGAGGGTCCGTCGAGGCCGTCCGTGGCTGCCTGCCTTCCTCCTCTTGCTGGGAGGGCCCCGTAGAGGGCCAGAGCTTGCTGTCTCTTCGACTCCGAGTTAACCTTCACCTCCTCCGTCCAGGGCGCCTTCTCCAGCAGAAGATGCTGCTTGTCCGCAGAGCCCACAGCAGGAGGACAGAGGCTCAGAAAGAGGTGCCGACTCCGGGGCAAAGCCAGAAAACCAAAAGCATGGTTGGTGATTTAATACATGGCTCACTTAGGGGTGCCTGGGGGGCTCAGTCGGCTAAGCGTCTGCCTTTGGCTCAGCTCATGATCCCAGGGTCCTAGGATCGAGCCCCGCATTGGGCTCCCTGCTGAGCAGGGAGTCTGCTTCTCCCTCTGCCTCTGCCCCTCCCCCCTCCTCGTGCTCACTCTCCCTCTCTCTCAAATGAATTAAAAAAAAAAATCTTAAAAAAAAAAAAAAACATGGCTCACTTAAAATCATGAAAGCTTAGAAGTTTTCCAATGTTGAGGCTTTCCACTTTTAGATGAATTCTATAGAAGGTGACATAAACTGGTATGATCTACCTTTGTTTTTAATTCAGCTTCCAATGTTTTTTTAATAACTTTTGCCTTTTTGTTAATTGAGGTATAATGTTCATCCAGGGAAGTACCACACAGCTCATCAGAATTACTTACATGTGTGTCTGTGTCCACGGACCACACCCAGATGAGGCGGCTCGAACATTTCTAGAGCCCCAGGAATCTCCCTACCACATCTTCCCCGCCTGAAACCCTTCCCAGGAACCACCGTCCTGATGTCCATTGCCATCAGTTCCACTGAATTAGAAGCACAGAGTGTGCGCTCTTGGGGCCTCTCCCACCCAGCATTCTGTCTGAGATTAATCTAGGCGATTACAAGGAGTGGTGGCACCTTCTTACCCCTGAGTGCTATTCTGTGATCCAAACACACCCCGAGTTATTTATCCGTTCACCTCTTGATAGACACTGAGGCTGTTTTCAGTTTTTGACGATGGTTAAAGCTGCTGTGAACATTCTTGCTCAGTCTTCAGATGGAAGATTTGGGGGCTTTAGACCAAGAAGTTCAAATGGTGTTGTTTTAGGAAGTGTCATGCTCAGCACTGGTGCCTCACATAGATCTGCGACCAGATGCCTTCTCCTCTGGTGGGCATCTCTCGGCCTCGCAGGTTAAGATGGCCGCCGGTGGTAATGCCGCTCCCTTTCAGAGTGATTTGACTTACCTGATGGTTTAATTATAGTATTTGTCAGAGCCCGTTTTTATTAATTCTACTAAATGGTGCATTTTAATTTCTTCTAATTATTCTTTGCGAGTGGATACTCGGAAATTGATACTCTTTGTCAGTAGTTCCTCGACTAAAAGTTGCATGAAGTGCAAGAAAGTACTGATAGGTACGTGGAGTATACAGTTACGTATAAATAACTTACTGGAACATTTGACTTTCTGCCCAGAAACTTCACCTGAAAACACAAGTGATTCTCCCCTTCACAGAACCACAGAGCCTCTGAAAAGGTACGTCCCCCCATGACCGGGGTCGGCTTCCCTCCCCTTCCCCCGACCCCCCAGTGAATGAATTGTGTGCCCGCGTAAGCCATCGTCTTCTCTCCTAGCTTCCACCCACAGATAAAATGGTTCCAAAAAGATGATGTGGTCATACTGAAGATAAGAATAAGGAACGTAAAAGATTACAAATGTAAATATTTCCAAGATAGAGTCGTTTTCAGGTAGGTTCCTGTATGTCTTGTAGACCTACAGTTGAAATCACTTCTACCATGTTAAAAGACTGGCTTTTCTCTCTGTACACCTAGTGGCTGGGCGGGAGAGAAGTTTTACTTGGCTGACATGGAGCTGCGGGCCAGCATAGTAAAGGACGCCTGCAAGTGCGCGATCACAAATGGGGAGCCTGTGATCACTCTTGCCAAAGAGACCAGGGGATCTTGGTGCAGCTTACTCAAACAGAGGGTGAGTGGAGATGAACCGGGGGGCTGGTCTCAATGCCCCAAGCGTGACTTACTCTGTCATTTAATGTCACCTCTTCTCTTGAACAGAATCCTAATGTGGCTTTTGATTTCGATCACTGGGAAGAATGTGAAGAGGACAGCCAGTTCCCCCAGGGTAAGATGGGGTGTGCCCACTTCCTGGGGAGTTGCAGGTGCTGAGTGCCATGGTTTGAGGACTGCGGCCCTTGGGGAAATGGGCTGTTACCGTGACGCCCTTGGGAATTGGTTTTCTCCTTGTGGCCGATCTTGGTGCTAAATGTTCTGGTTTGAGGAGGTATCAACTCTTAATTATAAGCATACCTTCTTACAACAGTTCTACAGATTTTCTTCCTGGGAGGATAATTAATTTCTAAGCAGGCACATTTTACCTGCTCATTTCTTGCCTAAAATAATGAAAATATAACGTAAGTCACAAAATAGAGCTCTAGAACCTAAGGGACTTCTTCTGCATTGGCCAAAATAATGGCAGGGTTCGGGGGTGGGGGAGATGTGCTAATGAGTCTGTAGTTAAGAGATTTTTCAATAATACCGAACTCTTGTAGTTGTGAATTCTAAAAACCTGCCGTGCAAAGTGGCAGAGGGGGCTGAGAACAGTGACCGGACATCGGAGGATGATGGAAGTGAGAGTGAATGAGCACAAGTCCGATCCGGAAGGGTGGCCCAAACTGCACACGGACAGATGGACACGTCGTGTGGCTGGGAGCTCAGGAAACAAGCAGTCACGGCCAGACCTGTCTTTGACTTAAGGATAAATTCTGACCAGACGTCATCCTGGGGCACTGGGATTGGTACTGGTGAGAGACGGGGTGCAGGGACTCTGGGGTGTGGGCTCTGGTCTGACCCGGGCCCAGAGTCCACCTGCACCGCCTCTCGCACGTAGCCTGTCCCCACACACTCACCCTGAGGGGCGGGGAGCACAGTGTGCCATTTGGGGGATGAATTGTCCTTTCCGGAGACTCTAGTCTGTTCACTTTTTCCCGGAGACCTGGCTGGTACCTTGCCAAAACCCTGGTGTTGTACATATAAATTGAGGTTTCTGGGTTACGACTTCATGCTTTCTACCCCGAGCTTGTTGGGATTCAACAGAACGACCTGTGGACCTGTACTTGCAGTATTCTGGGGAGACTGGGGGCGACCCGCAGATCGACCAGGGGTGAGAGCGGGGTCACCTCGGCCGTCAACAGCCAGACCCATGGCTTCTGGAGGTAGAGCTGCTGTTTCTGAAGCCCCGCCTGGCCCTGCACCGTCCTGGGCACTCGGGACGAAGATTTCTCCTCGGTGGAAACAGAAGAGGACGTGGGGGGCGCCTGGAGGCGACCCTCAGAACAGCTGGGTGTGGGGAGCCCTCGCAGCACCCAGGACGCTGTCCGGGCATGGGCCCCTGACTGCGGGAGCGCCCCGAGCCGGACCTGCGTGGTAGCCAGAAGAGCTGCAGAGGGGAGTGAAATGTCAGCCCTGTGTCTGTGTTCAGTAGGAGGCAGCAGCTTTGCCTAGAGGCCGGAAAGAAGGGTGACCGAGCGTGACCATCGTGACTGCCCCCAAGACCTTTATTGTCACATGTCAGAAAGCACAGAGGTCCCGGTAGGTAAGCCACCGCTTGAACAGACTGTCACCAGGCTGTCCTGTGAGCAGGTTGGGATCACACTCTGACTCTCAGTTTCCTCATCTGTAAAATAAGACCTCCTGCTCGCTGCGTGGCCTCGCCCTGCTCCAGGGGCCACCCCGGGATGCCTGCCGGGCGGGGGCGCCGTGAGGGAGGCCGGGTGGGCAGCCAGGTGGTTGCCGCCGGGACTCCCGTGGGCTGCTTGGCGGGTGTCAGATCGGCCCATGAAGTACTGGAGTGATTGTCCTTTTCTTGGGCTAAATCGGGCAGGCTCTTCAGGAGGTCAGAAGTCCTGGGGTCTTTGCTGGCGGAGGGAGGCTTGACTCTGCGGAGCTCTTGTAATGGCCTCAGCAGGTGCCTGTAGGTAGAGCTTCCGCGCTCCCACCGGGGGAGGCCTCTGGATGGGTGGCCAGGCCTCCTGAGTGGCGCTGGCTTGCCCTGTGACTGCTGGCCACCTGCTTATATTCACTCTCTTTTGTAAAACATAGCAACAATAAGAGCAGGTGATAGAGCTGCCTAAATCGGGGGTGGGGGGTGTCCAGCTTCTCTAGTGTTGTTCACAAATAGCCTGAGGGGAATCGTGGGGGGCTGGGCCAGATGTTTAAATCTGGATTTCTTTGTTCCAGACATTTAAATTTACCTGTTGAAGTTCTGAATAACATTTTGTAGGACAGAGACAGTGACTTGTGAAATGTAAATTTTCTTTTAATACGTATTGATTTCATGTTTGGGGAAAATTTCTGAAATGCAAAGTAAAAGTACTTTTGTCTCTATGCTTCTAGAACTGCTCACAGAGTCAGTCGTGGTGTGAAGGTCTTTTGTAGTATATCAATAAAATTTGTGTTTTCACAGAAATGACAGTTCACTTTTTTTTCAACCATATTTTCCCTGAGTGCCAAATGCAAAACAGAATTATATTCACTACCGCCCTTTCTAGTTCGACCCGAGTGCCAGTGAAGGTTGAGGTGGGGTGCGGGGGGGGCCGACCCCCAATTGTGGTTCCTGTCGTGGGCACCAGGCTGTGGATGGTTCTGGATGGTCCGCTTTGCAGTGGGGGCCTTGAAAATCAGCCTGGGGTAGACCCGCCTGGTACATCCCGGGTAAAATACAGGGGTTCAGCACTTCGGGCGGGGGGCAGATAGTAAAACATTTACACTTTAGTCTGCTAAAAATCTATTTCAACTGAAGCAAAAGTTTTACCTGTTTTATATAAAATATATATATATTTTATATATATTATATATATATATATGCCCTATTGATCACTGAGTTTAAGGAATACCCTTTATTTAGGTAGGTGTGACGTGCCTGTCCCTGGTAAGGAGTCCCAGCGTGGGTGGTCGTCTGCTGGGCCTGGCCGCCACATCTCCGCCTGCTAACTTTAGTAAACATCTGTCCTTCTCTCTAGAACCCCCAACCCAGAGAAATGAGGATGTCTACAAATAACAATATTATGAACATCCGAATACATTTTTTTCTTAAGGAAAAACATAAGGAGGAAATAACCACAAATATCGCTTACAAAAATAAATTCAGCGCGGCTTGGATGAGGCTCCCGGAGGCCGGGCCCGTTACTCTGGAGCCTCCTCTGGCGGCACAACTTCCATCAGCATCTGGAGGTACAGGGTGATGGGCTCTGCAGTAAAAGCCGAGCAGAAGTGCAGTTAGGGAGCTATAATTAAAAGCTGGCTTCACCTCACTTCCCACCCTGGGGGGCTGTGTCCTCTGTTGGGGCCGGGCTCAGGGGACATGGGCTGAAGGTAGAGCCATGCTGGGAGCCATGGTGGCTCTCTGGAGGGAAGTTATTCCCCAGGAAAGCATTAGGAGCCTGCTCACTGTTTTACTCCGGGGAAGATAGGCACAACTCACTTCTGTGTCCTTACGTAACCACCACTGACCGAGAGTTGAGTATTTAGTTGGAAAGCACTGAGCCTGCATCTTGCTTAAAAGCTAGATTGTTCTTTTCACCTCCTTAATTCCAGCTTCCAACCAGTTCTTGTAGGGAGCAGCTTGGCTAAGTTTTCTAAAGCTGAGAATTAAGACCTACTTTGTAACCCTGTGGTGGTAAGTCATCCTGGCTAGATTGTCGGTATGATTAGATCTAAGCTCATGGTCAGAGGCAGGGGAAAATGGCTGTTCTCCCAGCACCAAATGTACTTTCCTACCTACAGTAGTGTGCCTGCAACCCTCTCTCAGCCTAGGCCTTCGATCAGAGTATAAAGAGGTTGGGCGGTGGGGAGAGCTCTTTCAGGAAAGTAAGAAGTCCCTGGTGGAAATAATAAAGCCCTATTTCAGGTGTGGTTTCACTTCGCTAATCAACATGAAACAGATTTTCTCTTGCTTATTATAACACCGCTGTTGGGTTTCACCAGTGAGGAATGCAGGCCACACCAGGATCTGAACAGCCCAAGCTGGAGAAGGGCATTCCCAGTCCCCGCTGGCTCAGTCTAAACCAAGTCTCAGGGTCAACCTCACTGCCTTCCAGTTGGGTTTTGCTCTTTTGTACCCTGCGTGTCTCCCGGAGTTGCATATATATATATATATGTAGAAACCCCAGAGGAGTGCTGAGGGGATGGTTGTGCTTTCCCTGCTCTCTGTTCAGACAAGCTGAAGGAGAAGGGGCAGATGTTGAATCACATTTACTCCATCAACATTAGGCGGCTGTTGTATAGATCCGGAGTGAGACTGCGCAGCCCAATTCCTGCCTTGTAGAAACAGTACGGGGAGATGGAGACCAAGAAACAGGTCTTCAGGTAGTGGATCACTGATGGCCTTGGCCACTGATGGCCTTGGCCCCCGATGGCCACGGAGTGCTGGCGCTTCCCTGCGGTTGAATCTACGGCGTGGGGCACGGCACTGTGAATGTCCGTGCGCTGTAGCGAGTGCCCCTGATTTAAAGTGGCTAATATAGCTGAACTTCTAACCCACAATTGGCCTACAGTAGATGAGCAGCCAGGATTGCTGAATGGTGAGCAAGAGCTAGGGCTTCGGCATGGGAAGGCTCGGGCTCTCGTCCCAACACTGCTTGGGATCTCTGGGATGCTGCTGGGCCTCTCAGGATGTCTGTGTATCAGGCAAGAGAAGGTGGTGCTCTGAAGGTTGGATGCAAAACCATGTGAATATGCTTATCGGTACTGAACCACACACTTAAAAATCATTAGGATGGGGCGCCTGGGTGGCTCAGTCATTAAGTGTCTGCCTTCGGCTCAGGTCGTGATCTCAGGGTCCTGGGATCGAGCCCCACATCAGGCTCCTTGCTCAACGGGAAGCCTGCTTCTCCCTCTCCCACTCCTCCTGCTTGTGTTCCCTCTCTTGCTGTGTCTCTCTCTGTCAAATAAATAAAAAATTTTTAAAAAAATCATTAGGATGGTCAATTTCATGTTATGTGTATCTTACAATGAAAAAAAAAACATGGTGATTTCCCTTCCTACTTGTTTACAGTAATTGACGGGAACAAAGGCAGAGGCCCCAGGTGGACCCCAGAGGTGCCCCACGGAGGAAAAGGTGAGATTTGCTAGCTGCATGAGCTCCTGTGATAGGGAAGGACAGGTGAGGTTGCGGAATGCAGTTGCCTGTCTGTGCTTCGCTAAGAGAACAGTCCCTCTGTTGGTACTTACTTGTGATTTTCTGAGCCCATCCAAACTTATAGTGGACAAAAAGGAAGTAAAATATAAGGCCACTCAGTATAAATAATACACAGTAGAGATACTCCATTGCAGGTTCGCTGATGATTGGGGCCACAACCAGAAACACGGATATGAGGGTCACCAGGATGGGGATGAAAATGGGCACCTGCAGACAAACAACATGGTGTCATGACCTGGCCATGGGCATTCATTGTCTTCCCGAAAATTTTCATCCCAAACCAAACACTGCTACAGAACAATATGATGAGCTCCTTGTGCCTGTCCTCCAATTTCAATAGTTATAAAGTAATTTTGCCAATCTTGTTTCATCTAGTCTACCTTTTTTTTTCTTTTCCCTAGAATATAAAGAAAATGTCAGACATCGTGTCATTTTACCTGTGAAACCATTCAGTATTCACCTCTGAGGAGGACGTTATGTTTTAACATGTTTATTCCCTCCTCTCTTTTCTTTTACCTTGTCATTGATTTGTTGTAGGAACTGGATGATTCATCCTAATACAAGGTCTTAATTCTAGCTTTGCCTGAGAACTTGCTCCTCTGTCCCTCAGATTTCCCGCACACGGGTAGTTGGATCTGGAGGCAAGCATACTTTGTAGCTGGAGCCATATGCTTCCCCTTGTAACACATCACGAGGCCCTTATGTCCCACTGTCCCACCTCTGAATTGCCAGGGTCAGTCTGTGGGTTCAGGAGCCGGAGGAGAAACCAGGGCCACCGGATCGGGGCTCCTCCATCTTCTGCAGGGAGCGGTTTTCTTTTAGTTGGAAATGGCACTTGGAAACCATAATCTGGGGAATTGGACTACTCATTGTTCTTTTACAGGGACAGAAAATTTTTTTTTCAAGAAAAAATTCACAAGTTCATACTGATATTTCCAATTCATTGCATTTCTTTCCCTTTAGACTTCATGTCTTTTTTTCTTAACGCTTCTGAAAATCTTGGTTCTTAATGGCTTTAGCGTAATTACTCACTTGCTTTATCCTGTAATGTGCCTGTAATAAATAGGCAAAATAACTGTGCCAGTTCTACCACTACCAGAAGTATGGTATGAAGTGTAAGAGTCCTTGTTCTTTTTAATCTCAAACTATAGCCCACGAGGGAGATTCATTCAACATACTGCCCTTCGGTTTTTCCCTGTGTGGTGTGGTCATTTACTTATCACAGAGTAAGGTTTCTTTTTTCTTTCTTTTTTTTTTTTTAAAGATTTTATTTATTTATTTGACAGAGAGATAGAAGAGCACAAGCAGAGGGAGTGGCAGAGGGAGAGGAAGAAGCAGGCTCTGCACTGAGCAGGGAACCCGATGCGAGACTCGATCCCAGGACCCTGAGATCATGACCTGAGCCGAAGGCAGACGCCCACCATCTGAGCCACCCAGGCGCCCCAGAGTAAGGTTTCTTATCTCCATTTGTTTTCAGTTTTGAGGGATTTGTTTTTTCCCTTTTATCTTAATTTTTAAAATAATTTAAAACTTTTTTTTGATTTTGGTTTTTTTCTTCCATTATTTATTTTTGAGAATAAATAGAAGCACAACCATATACACACACACACACACACGTTCATCTTCCACTACCCCCAGATAAAAACTAGCAAATACATAATGGGTAGTTTTGTACTTTGCTTTTTCCTAATATATTCCAGAGATAGTGCCATAGTAATACACAGAATATTACTCCTCCATCTTTTCCTGCTGCATCACACTCTACTTTGTGGATGTATCAAAATTTATTTGAGCAAGTCTACCATTGAGTGGCTTTTGGGTTGTGGGAGCCTTTTGCTAGTACAGCAAATGCTGCACTAAATAACCTTGTATATATATTATACTTTGGCCAGTATCACCTTGGGGGTAGATTACCTCAAAATGGGGTGGCTGGGTCAAAAGATAAGTGCAAATGTGAAATTGCTGGATATTGCCAAGTTCCCCTCCTCCCCACCACCTCCATAACAGCTCTTCCATTTGTATTCCAGCCACCATGTGCGAGAGCGGGCTGCTTCCCCGTGGCCTCACAAGAATACAGTGGGGCCAGAGCGTGGGATCTCTGCCTGTCTGGTGGGCAAGCAGGGGCACCTCATCAGAACTGTGGCCTGCATTCTCCTATTAGGGGCGGGGTGGGGTTTGTTGGGGTTCATTTGCTTCATTTTTAAGTGTCATTGTAGTTTCTCTCTGAACTGTCTTTTCATTTTTTGTTTGTTTATATGATCAGTCCATTTCAGATGTTGGTAATTCCCGTCTCCATTTTAGGAACTCTTTTGTGATATTATTGCCAATATTTTCCCCCATCTGTTATATATATGGGTTTTTAACTTCTCTTTTTATCAATGCCTAAATTTTTTTGGTGGGGTTATGTTCGTCCATTTTTTTCCTTAGTAATGATAGATTTTGAGTCATAGGAAAGATTTCCCCCATTTCTGGATTACAAAGCAATTTATATAATTTATATTTTCTTCATCAGCACCATAATATTTAAATTTTAAAGGCTTTATATTTTAATATCCTCTCTTCTGTTTTGGTGGCTATTCTTGCATCAATTTGAACTTTGTAATCAACTCCTGCAACTCTAGGAAAAAAATCAGATGTATCGTGATCTCATTAAATGTCTAAATTAAAAAACAGTGACATCTTGGGATGCCTGGGGAGCTCAGTTGGTTAAGCGTCTGACTCTTGATTTAGGCTCAGGTCATGATCTCAGTGTTATGAGATCAAGCCCCACATTGGGCTCTGTGCTGTGTTTGGAGTCTGCTTAAGATTCTCCCTCTGCCCCTCTCCACCACCACCCCCTAAAAAATCAAACAAAACACAGTGACATCTCTATGACACTGATTTTTCTTAAGAACATGTATGAATTTTCACTTGTTCAAGTGATCTTTTCTTTCAGAAGAATTCTGCAACAACTTAGAGGCCTCACCTCTTGTTGAGGTTATGGCTAAGCACTTGTTCATTATTTGTTTTGGGGAATGAGGTGCTCTCTTTGTTATCTTTCAATTGGATGTCATTTTTATAAACAAAAGCTATCGATTTCAGTGTATTTCTTTGCTGAGGGACGTCACTCTGGTGGCTAAGCGGGGGGTGGAACCCTCCGGGACAGTGTGGTCTCAGGACCCTGGGGGTCACAGAAAGACC
>NC_138384.1:35795327-35811532 GCF_054177405.1 Leptonychotes weddellii
GGTATGTGCTCTGGTAAGCGCTGTGAATTGTGCAAGACTGTTGAATCTCAGATCTGTACCTCTGAAACAAATAATGCAATATATGTTAAGAAAAAAAAAAAGAAGAAGAAGAAGGTAGCAGGAGGGGAAGAATGAAGGGGGGGAATCGGAGGGGTAGACGAACCATGAGAGACGATGGACTCTGAAAAACAAACTGAGGGTTCTAGAGGGGAGGGGGGTGGGAGGATGGGTTAGCCTGGTCATGGGTATTGAGGAGGGCACATTCTGCATGGAGCACTGGGTGTTATGCACAAACAATGAATCATGGAACACTACATCTAAAACTAATGATGTAATGTATGGGGATTAACATAAGAATAAAAAAATTTTTAAAAAATGAGAGGAAGAAAATAAACGAAATAAGAACACAAAAATAAGAAACAAAAATGGGGAAATAATCTCCAGAACATAGGAATTAAAAAAAAATAATAAAACTAATTTGTACAACTCCATATTAAGTAAATGTGATGAAATGGACAATTTTTTTTTTTTTAAAGATTTTATTTATTTATTTGAGACAGAGAGAATGAGATACAGAGAGCATGAGAGGGAGGAGGGTCAGAGGGAGAAGCAGACTCCCTGCCGAGCAGGGAGCCCGATGCGGGACCCGATCCCGGGACTCCAGGATCATGACCTGAGCCGAAGGCAGTCGCTTAACCAACTGAGCCACCCAGGCGCCCGAAATGGACAATTTTCTGGGAAAATGTAAAGTTACTAAAACTAACCCCATCAGAATCCAAATTCTCATCAGAATCCAAAATCCAGGGAAGTTCCAAAAACCAGATGATCCAATTAAGAATCTTAAATTCTTTTTTTTTTATCAATTCCTTATACACTCTTTTGGTTTTTTGTTCTTTCTCTTGCTTTTTGAGTTGCCTTTTTAATTTGTTTTCATTGTTATTGTATTTAATGCAACAAAACTTCCTCAAAGCACTGATCATAGATAATGTCTTATTATTTTTAGGAGTTTATGTACTTTCATTTCCTATTGGACTGAAAAGTTGAAATTTTTTACATTAATTTCCTGTTTTATTGCATTATGGACAGAGAATGTGGTATGTCTTTATTACTCATGTTTTATCAAGGTTTTCTTTGGGACATTTGTCAGTTTTCAGACATGTCCCGTACGCACTTGAAAAGGTGTGTTTGCTGTTTTGGGGATTCAGAGTCTGGAACGGTCTCTAAGATCTGCCTTGTTCTTTTTTTTTTTTTTTAAAGATTTTATTTATTTATTTGAGAGAGAGAGACTGAGAGAGAGAGAGCATGAGACGGGGGAGGGTCGGGAGGGTCAGAGGGAGAAGCAGACTCCCTGCCGAGCAGGGAGCCCGATGCGGGACTCGATCCAGGGACTCCAGGATCATGACCTGAGCCGAAGGCAGTCGCTTAACCAACTGAGCCACCCAGGCGCCCCAGATCTGCCTTGTTCTATTTAGGGCTTGTCACCTGTACCAGTGAGATGTCTGGGTCTGTCTTGGACTGACGGGAGCCCCGTTAAAGCCCGCTGTTAGGGTGTGTGTCTGTGTCTCCTTGTACTTGCTGGAGTTCCTGCTTCATAACAATGACTGCTGTGTGATTTGGTGAGTAAGTTTTCATGTCCGCCATCTCTTTATTGTGCATTTTAGCCGTTAGCATCACTAAAGACACTGAAGTGTCTTGTGCTTTGGGCAGTTCTGTCGTCTGATAAGATCACAACCCCTGTTTTAGGTGTATTTTCATTTGCTTGGTATGTATTTTGCTTATCCTTTTTTCTCACAGCTTTGTAAACCTGCCTGAAAAATCTTTTCCCTTTAATGATTGGTTTAGGCTCATTTAAACTGAATAAGCCAGTTTCTTCGTGTAACTGACAAGTTTGGGCTCCACACTGTTCTCTATTCCTATATGTAGGCTTCTGCTTATTATTAGTTTTCTGCCCTTAAACAGTGACATTCTGCGGGGAAAACTCTCACCTGAGGCCCATTTCTTTTCTTTTATTCTATTTTTTAAAGATTTTATTTATTTATTTGACAGAGAGAGCACAAGCAGGGAGAGTGGCAGGCAGGGGGAGAAGGCAGGCTCCCTCCTGAGCAGGGAGGTAGGGGTGTAGGGCTCAATCCCAGGATCCTGGGATCATGACCCGAGCCGAAGGCAGACGCTTAACTGACTGAGCCACCCAGGTGTCCCCCATTTCCCTTATTTTATATGGGAAAAAAAAGATCATGTATCACAGGAAACCCCAAATTCCCAACCAATGTCCTCAAAGATAACTAAAACACAGTAAATGCGTATAAATACCCAACGTGCTCTATACCAGGAAGTAAACTGCTTTAAAGGTGATTTCCTGCTGACCAGCCAGTTAGCATGGTGGTAAACAAGTGGTTACCTTTGATGAAGTGACACAGTCTCCCAGCATGAGTGACACATGACTCATTTGTCAGGGCGCCTACACACAGCTCTGAATTGTGTTGGATTTGGAGTGCAATTTGAAACTTTCCTCACACATGTCTTGAAAATACCATATTACATTTTGGGATTTAAATATTAATAATTATTAAATAATTAAATTAAGGGGCGCCTGGGTGGCTCAGTTAAGGGTCTGCCTTCAGTTCAGGTCATGATCCCAGGGTCCTGGGATCGAGCCTCGCATCATGATCCTTGCTCAGCGGGGAGTCTCCCTCTGCCTCTGCATCTGCCCCCCGCTTGTGCTCTCTCTCTCTCTCAAATAAAATCTTTTTTTAAGAAATAAAAGACTCAGACTTCATTTAAAAAATAATTAAACCAATAATTTAATAATTATAATTGATAAATTTAAATAAGTCTTGATTTAATAATTATTATTAGTGTTCCCATATAACTAGTAGCTAGAAATAGGAGTATTAAGGGATTTATAGAGTCTAGAAAGTTTGGGGTGTTAAAAACTAATAAATAAAAAGAACCCTAATATGCATTCTACCAAGAAAATGTTAACCAGGATGATATTCTGATTTGTTTCCCTATTGGTGTCTTTATATAGCGGGTCTTTTATGATCTGGTCTCTTGCATATGTGTGTGTGTATATTTATTTTGGATATATCTTTTGGGATCTATAAATGCTGTTTTTGTTCTGAGAGTTGCCATTATAAATAGTAAATATCACACCTTACTCTCCTCTTTTTTACATACTATCTATAATAAGCAGTAACAGTTAGCTAGGGATTCTTCCCTTTCTTCCTCATGTCTAATTTTAGATGGTAGCCTAGGGCAGTTTCCTTGGCATGCTTTCCTTAACTGGCACACTTTCATATGCTTTCTCTTCCATTTTTGTCATAGGATATTGTCAGTGCTTGATATTTGCATCTTTGTTGTGTCCCCTTTATCTCCCATCATTTATTCCAATTCTGTAGTTAAGTGTATTCACCTTGTGCCACTGACTTTTTGGTTTCTGAAGCTTGTTCTCTAGATGATTCCTCCTGAAGGTCTCCTGTAGCCATCCATGCCTTGAGATGTTTCATATTGGTAACTTTATTCTTTTTTTTTTTTTTTTAAGATTTGTTTATTCGAGAGAGAGTGAGCATGCATGGGAGGGGGGAGGGAGAGAGAGAATCCACAACAGACTCCCTGCTGAACACAGAGCCTGACATGGGGCTCGATCTCACAACCCTGAAACCAAGAGTTGGCTCCTCAAACAACTGAGCCACCCAGGCACCCCTTGGTCACTTTATTCTTTGAGGTCAGTTTGGATATAAAATCTTTGGCTTATATTTTCTCTCTTTGAATACCATAAATATGTGCTCCACTATCTCAGGGTATGAAGTGTTGCTGATGAGAATCCTAATCCCTATATTAATTTCTTTCCTTTATAAGTGAATTGGGGTCTGGGAAGGGCATGAAAGGAGGAGTAGATACTCAAAGCATGATCTTTTAAAGCTCCATAATTTAATCAGAATATAGTTCCCTGTTGCCCATTCTAGCTCAGATTCTCCAGTGATGCTGTATGCCTTCTGGTATGTTGGTTCTGGTCCCCTCCTTTCATACTCCCCTCCCACTCTCCCATCTGTCCCAGGAAATGTTTTTTGAATTATAGTTCTAAAGAATTCTATTGTTTTGGGGCGCACCTGGGTGGCTCAGTTGAGTAGCCAACTCTTGATTTCAGCTCATGTCATGATCTCGGGTCATGGGATCGAGCCCCATGTTGGGCTCCTTGCTCAGCGAGGAGTTTGCTTGAGGATTCTCTCTCCACCCACCGCCCTGCTCATTCTCTCTGTCCTCCCCATCAAATAAATCTTTAAAAAAAAAAAAAATTCTGTTGCTTTTATTTTCTTCTTCAGGAGCTCCAATTATACATGTGTTAGAGCCTTCTTTCCCTATCTTCATTATTTTCTCTCAAATCCTTTTTATTTGTTTGAGGGGTTTTGTGCAGATGAAAAATCTATTCTACCATCATGATTTTGCCTGCCAGATAACCTAATCGAGGTGGGACTGCCAACCTCCATGTCTCAGCTGACTCTGGAGATTTGGTGATAGGCTACCAGGCCAGAAGGACAACATCCTGTTCTTGTCCTATTTATTTAAGCCCTCAGCTTCCCTACCTTGTTCTTATATCTGCAGTTGTTGTAAGAAGTCAGTAGTACAGTTGTTAACAAAACAAAGCAAAAGCCTCTAACGCAAGCAAAACAAAATAAATTCTTCTTGCATTGGCATATAGACCTACTCCAGCTGTGCAGAGAGATGGCAGGGAACCCCAGTTTGCAGATTAGATTATTAGTGGTTGCCCACACAGGAATGGGTCTAGGGCCAGAATTCAGGAGCAAACACCACTCTAAACTATGATGTTCAAGGGCACAGTAGAGTCAGGTTGGAAATAGAAAGCATGCCCCTAGATTTTCAAGTACTTACTTTTAATCCATTTCAAGGAATCAAAGCCACTCGTGACATCTGGGGCACAAAACCTACCTTGATAGGCCTTTCCAGGTCTTTCTTCGTAAACCTCATCACAACCAATCCCAGAATCGTCAGGCCATAAAACAGCCATGCGGCAAAACTGAAGTAATTGACCAATGAGTTTATGTCACCAGGGATGATATAAATAGTCGCTATGATACCCTAGTGGAAGGAAGAGTGAATTCTTAGGTCACAGGATCCCTGTCACGTCACAGGAGACTGGAGAAGCAGTGTCTCCTGTGAATGAACATGCCAGCATGAAAGAAACCTATGCATCCCTTTATAGTTGGGGTTAAACCAGGCTTTGGCTATGGTGAGTGTTCTCCCTGAATCCCGATGGAAAGGACTTGGAAAACGTGTGACTCTTTGAAGTTGCCATTTTAAGCAGGGGAAAAAACAAGGTATGCATGTACACCGCACCAGCTTTCTGATGGTAAATGTTCCTGCCAGAGAGTCTTCGTCAGGGGAAAGGGCCCTGCCTGGGCTGCAACACTCAGCCTGTCTCAGCCTGGTCTGGACCCGCCTTAGCTGTGTGGCCTGGGCCTTGTCCCAGGAGGCCTCTCCTCATCTTCAAAGGGAATAGGCTGATGGAGAGTAGTGCTTCTCCTTCCGGGTGGAAGGAGTCTGGCCCCGAGGCTGGGCTTGGACGGTCCGCAGGTGCCAGAGACAGTGGCACACCACCAAGGACTGTCACCCACTGAGAAACTCCAATTAGAGGATGTCAGAGGGCCTCTACTGCGCAGGGGCGCCATGACGTCTAAATTATGGGGCCATAAGAAGTACTTATCAGTAACCACCTCATGAATGCCTTATTCTCCTTCTCTGTAAGCTAGTGGGGTTTTGTATAGTTTGTTACCAGGGACCCAGACATACAGATGTACATGTAAGGAGTGTAGAGGGTAGGAAGTTGGAAGAGTCAAACAGTGTCTTTCACGGACAAATTCAGAACAAGGAGCAGACGTGTTGGGCAATGTTTGAACTGTCATGGGCTTTTTCACCTATTTCATGTCGAGGAGCAAGGGAGCCTGGGTCATGTGAAAACCACTGGGCTTAGCAATACTGGGTTCCTTCAGGGCCCCTCTGCCTTTAAGGGGGTGTCTGCTGGCACAACTCATACTTACATAAAAGATGATGGCAGGCGCTGGAGTCAGGCGCTTGACGCTGATGTAGGACAGCACTTTGAGCATGTGGCCTTCCCGGCCCGCCACGTACACAAGTCTGAAAAAACAGTAATGGAGGCCTCATGGATGGGCGTGTGGCTCTTGTACCATCACTGGGAGTCACTACCAAAGCCGCGGAGACAGGGACTGAATTGGAACCTGGCATCTTCAGTGGGAGGTGGTCTCAGGGAGGTGAGTGAATTTTGGGGAAGTGAGTGAGGTGGTTAAATGCCCCTGAGAGCGAGGCATCCCGGTGCCGTGGGTCATCTACATAGGGGAGAGCTGGGGGCTGGCTTAGGGTTTGGGTAGGACCTTTCAGGAGGAGACACCTACTCCTGTGTCCTCAAAATTATGCTTTCACGTAAGGGAAAAACCAGTCCGGGACCAGCGGACCCCCGTGCTTGGAGCAGACAGAGGCAAACACAGAGGCGCCTGGTACTTCCTAGATCCACGCTGTACAGAATTTCCATATTAAACAAAAAACCCAAAAGATGAATTAAGGGTGGGTCAGCAGATGCAAACAAATGGCTTAGTCCCCCCACCCCCACTCCCAAGAACTCCTGGTGATTCAGAAATCTGAAAGACTATGTTTAAAATGTTGAAGAGAGAAAAAGGGGGAAAAAGCCAAACAGAATTTTTAAAAAATAAAAAATTACCATAACTTAAGAATGTAATCAACAGTTGTTAATCTAGGTTCAAAGTGAAAAAAATACATTGGAAACTAGATCTGATACCACCTCACACCAGTCGAAATGGCTAAAATTAACAAGTCAGGAAACAACAGATGTTGGCGAGGATGCGGAGAAAGGGGAACCCTCCTACACTGTTGGTGGGAATGTAAGATGGTGTAGCCACTCTGGAAAACTGTATGGAGGTTTCTCAAAAAGTTGAAAATAGAGCTACCCTACGACCCAGCAATTGCACTACTAGGGATTTACCCCAAAGATACAAATGTAGGGATACGAAGGGGTATGTGCACCCCGATGTTTATAGCAGCAATGTCCACGATAGCCAAACTGTGGAAAGAGCCCAGATGTCCATCAACTGATGAATGGATAAAGAAGATGTGGCATATATATACAATGGAATATGACTCAGCCTTCAAAAAAATATCTTGCCATTTGCAACAATGTGGATGGAACTAGAGGGTATTATGCTAAGCAAAATCAGTCAATCAGAGAAGGACAACTATATGATCTCATATGTGGAATTTAAGAAACAAAGGATTATAGGGGAAGAGAGGAAAAAATAAAACAAGACAGAATCAGAGAGGGAGACAAACCATAAGAGACTCTTAATCATAGAAAACAAACTGAAGGGTTGCTGGAGGGGAGTGGGGGGATGGGGTAACTGGGTGATGGACATTAAGGAAGGCACGTGATGTAAGGAGCACTGAGTGTTATATAAGACTGATGAATCACACTGATCTCTACCTCGGAAGCCAATAATACATTATATATTAATTGAATTAAAATTTTAATGTTCTAATTATAATAAAAGATACTAGATCTGAGAGGGGCGCCTGTGGGGGCTCAGTTAGGTGTCCGACTCTTGATTTTGGCTCAGGTCATGATCTCAGGGTCATGAGAGCAAGCCCCACATCGGGCTCCATGCTCAGCGCGGAGTGTGCTTAGGATTCTCTCTCCCTCTGCCCCTCTCCTCACTTGTGCTCTGTCTCTAAATAAATAAATACAATCTTTAAAAAAAAAAAACAACCTAGATCTGAGTTATGAAGGGTAGAGAAATGGAAAATGTAGACAGGAAATTGAGAGAAGAAACAAGGAGAAGCCCGAATATGTTGAATGGGGTAAGGCAAACTGGAAGAGTAGAGAGCTTTCACGGAACTGAAAAACAGCTTTCACATTAAACCCAGCTCAAGATAAAAACATACCCAGATACAAACAGTGTGGAAGGAAAAAAAATTTCTTAAGCTTCCAAATTTAAAAGATTAACTACAAAATTAGGACAAGCAGAACGATAGCAGACTTGGCATGAGACTATGTTCAAAGCGATGAGGGACATTGGTTTTCAGATTCTGGTGCTGTATAGCTCAACTATCATTCAGGACTAG
The DNA here is from genome assembly GCF_054177405.1 of Leptonychotes weddellii. Taxonomy (NCBI): domain Eukaryota; kingdom Metazoa; phylum Chordata; class Mammalia; order Carnivora; family Phocidae; genus Leptonychotes; species Leptonychotes weddellii. The sequence goes on from NC_138384.1 coordinate 35,803,494, forward strand.
GGGCAAAATAAATACATTTGTAGGTGAACAATAACTACAACACATTTTCTGTTCTCCGGTCCTCACTGGAAACTATTTGGTCTACTCCAACAGGCAGAAAGAAACTGAACTCAGGAGTTGATTGAAGAAGCAGGTGTTAAGGAAACAGCAGTAAAACATGTTGGTATGGATGTAAGTACATACATTTTTAATTCTTGTCAGGATGAACTTTTTCTGGAGGGGCGGATTTATAGACAAGGTGCAGCTCATCTACTGGACAGTGCAAAAGGGGGAGCCCTCACAGGAGAGGGGGGAGAATGGAGATGCTGACAGACTCTCTTAGGTATTTGAGTTAAATTTGAAGAGTAATTGCTAAAAGAGAGAAATAAAACTTCCATATCAGTAGAAAAAAGAAAGGACATTTGATGGATAATAAATCAGGATAAGATTTTTCAAAAGCCAAGAAAACACAGTATGTTGGAAATCAATCCCACTGTAATAGGAATCACATCAACTGTGGTCAGATGTTGCTTGCCCGGGCAGGAGACAACCTGGGGGGTTGTTGAAAGAGACACAAGCCAAAGCCCCATGATGCCAAGGGTGGAAGATACAAGGGGTGGGATGTGTTACCCGAAGTAGCAGCCTAGAGCCTGCAGAGTCTTCAAGAGCAATATTGTACAAAACAGAATTTAAGGCAAAGAGAGTTCCCACTGAAAACAGAAGCCGTCTACCAAGAAGATGCCAAAACTGGAGCCCTTGAAACATAGAAGGCCAAACTCAACAAATCCACTGAGAGCAGGAGATTTGAACAGTCAAGGCACAAGCTTGACAATGATATAAAAATCAAGAATGTAAACACAATATACCTTATTTTCAAGACCCTAGGAAGCATTTATAAAAACTGCAGTAAGCCACTTCAGGGAAGGCATAAAGCTTCTAAAGAAGTGAGATCATTAGGGCGCCTGGGTGGCTCAGTCGTTAAGCATCTGCCTTCGGCTCGGGTCATGATCCCAGGGTCCTGGGATGGAGCCCCACATCGGGCTCCCTGCTCGGCGGGAAGCCTGCTTCTCCCTCTCCCACTCCCCCTGCTTGTGTTCCCTCTCTCACTGTGTCTCTCTCTGTCAAATAAATAAATAAAATCTTAAAAAAAAAAAAAAGTGAGATCATAAAGATCCCACACTCTGACTACAATACAATAAAATGAGAAGTGAGGAATACATAGGCCAAAAGAGCCTGTCTATTTAAAACTACATATTTGAGGGGTGCCTGGGTAGCTCAGGTGGTTAAGTGTCTGACTTTGGCTCAGGTCATGATCTCCAGGTCCTGGGATCAAGCCCCTGTCGGGCTCCCAGCTCAGCAGGGAGTCTGCTTCTCTCTCCCTCTGTTTATGTTCTCTCTCATAAACTTTTAAAAAATAAATAAATAAAACTACATATTTGAACTTTGAAAAAGACATAAGCATGGCATCGAGTTAGTTCCCAGAACAAGCCCATGAAACTGGGAGGAAAGGAGTCTCCAGATGGAGGGAGACAGACTCCAGGTGGTGCTGTAACCTCATGCTTTAAACCCCTCAGCGCTCACAAACCTCTCTGTAAATTCCATGGGCTCAGAAAGCAAGCGGACACTTGGAACTGGACACAGTCATTGCAAGTGTGGCTGGAGGGCTGAGCAGGCAAGGAGGAGTGGAGCACGGACATGGGAGCACTGGTTTTTCCCGATGTTACCTGAGGGGGTTTGGGAAGCATCCCTATGCACAGTGATAGCACAGGACGGGGCCCATTGTGAAGCAGAGTGAACCCAGCACCCTGGGCATGAGAATGACGGCATTCAAACCAGGAGGAGAAAGGATGGACTATCAATAAATAATATCAGGACGACAGGTAGAAGTTTGAGGGGGAAAAGTGAGATTTATGCCTCATATCAAAATATATTCCAGGGTGATCAAAGAGCTAAAGTAAAATGCTGGAAGAAAACACAGGTGGGTATTCTTGAAAGGAGGAAGGTTTGTCTATGTGACATAGAAAACTCAGATACCAGGAAGCAAAAATCTTGGATGTGACCCCACAAAAATTCTATCCAACATCAGTCATAATTCTGGCCAACCCCCAAGCTGCACAGGTACAGAACTATACAGAATTAATTCAGAATGGATCATAAATCTAAGTGTGAGAGCTACATCTATTAAAAAAAAAAACTTCTAGGGTAAAACAGAAGAGAAAATCTTTGTGACTTTGGGTTGCACAAAGGCTCTTAGATATGATAACAAAAGCATGACACATGAAAAAAAAATGGCTAATCAGCACATGAAAAGATGCTCAGTATCACTAGTCATTAGGGAAATGCAGTTAAAGCCACAACGACATGACTAATACCCACTAGAAAGACAATGCCAAGTGTTAGGATGTGGAGAAACTGGAATGCTCATGAATGGCTTATGGAAATTAAAATGGAACAGCCACTTAGAAAACCGTCAAGCAGTTTCTGTAAAAGTTAGTCACAAATTTACTCTCTGAGCCAGTGTTTCTACTAGGAAGCTACCTAAGAGAAATGAAAACATATGTCCACAGAAACACATGTGTGTGAATGTTCATGGCAGCACTGTTCATAGTAGCCAGAAGGAATGCAAACCTCCATCTGGTGAATGGATAAACAAAATGTGGTATATCCATATAATGGAATACAATTCAGCAGTTACAAGGAATGAGCAGTTACATGCTATGACATGGCTGAACCTCAAAAATAATATGCTAAGTGAAAAAAAGCCAGATGCAAATGACACAGTGCATCATTCCATTTAAATGAAATGTCCAGAAAAGGCAAAGTTACAGACACAGGAACAGGTCAGTGGTAGTTAGGGATGGAGCGGGGAGCAGGGATGAACTGCAATTAGGCAGGAGTGAACTTTTTGGGATGATGGAAATGTTCTAGAACTGGACTGTGAGGATATTTGCACAGCTTTATAAATTTACTAAGATCATCGAATTGTATAATTGCAAAGTGAGTTTTATGGTATTTAAACCTCAGTAGAGCTATTGAAATTGTGTTTCTGTATATGAGCAACAAACTTATCAGAAACTGAAATTTTAAAAAATACCATTTACAATAGCACAAAAAATATGAATTTTTTATTTGAGAGAGAGCACGAGAGAGCACAAGCCAGGGGGGAAGGGCAGAGAGAGAGGGAGAAGCAGACTCCCCGTTGAGCAGGCAGGGAGCCTGATTCAGGGCTCAATCCCAGGACACCAAGACCATGACCTGAACCAAAGGCAGACACTCAACCAACTGAGCCAACCAGGTGCCCCCAAAATATGAATATTTTGGGATGAATCTGACAAAATATATGCAAGAGCCATATACTGAAACTACTCAAGAAAACATCTTTTTTTTTAAATTAAGACCGAAATAAAGGGAGAGGGTCCTTGCCCTTAGATTAGAACAATTAAATGGCAGCCCTCTCTAAACTGATCTACAGATGGAACACAGCCCTGGTCAAAATCTTTGAAGGCCTTTTGGTAGAAACTGACAAGCAGATTCTAAAATTCATCTAGAAAGGCAAAGGACCCAGAATAGCTGAAGGCTTCTGAAGAAGGGAAGTCTGCTTTGACACAGCTTCAGAAGAAAGACTTTGTGGTCTATCGCGTGTCAGTGTATAATCCGTGGCAATTCCACTCTCAGAAATATATCCATTCAGAACCCTGGACAACCAGGCAAAGACATGTTCCAGAATGTTCCCTGGGGCAGTGTTGATGAAAACAGCCCCACTCAGCCCACGAGCTGAGGTTATGTGAAATTGTGCTACGTCGTAAAATGGAATACGACGCAGCCGCTAATGGTCTCTGGAGCCGGAGGGTCCAGAGGGTTGGTGGGGCTGGCGAGCTATGCTTGTTTGTGTGAGTAACGTTTGAGACGAACAGGACCTCAGCTGTTTGCTGTCGTGCTACAGACACAGTTGGGTAGTGACAGACTGCCATGGCCTGAAAGCCTAAAACGTTACTCTCTGATCTCGATTATGTATACATTCACAGGAGAAGATGTTCAAGAAATATCCATAGGTGAGAAACAGGACAAGGTGAAAAGTACCACCAGTGTGCCTGTCACCCTGTGTCCCCAAGCTCCACCTTGTCCTGAAGTTGGTGGTGCTTCTCCCTCCCGAGGAGCATAGAGCCTTGCTACGTGGGGCCACCATGCCTAGTGCCAGTGTGCAGGCTCGGCGACGCTTTCTGCTCCCTTTCCAGGACTTTGGGTTTTCTTTCTTTCTTTTTTTTTTTTAAGTTTTTATTCAAATTCCAGTTAGACATTGGGTTTTCTGTTATGCCATGAGGTGTTAGCCTGGCAGAGCCCTAAGGACCTTTGCCCTGAGTCTTGTCTTCCTCAAGTGTGGGATGGGCTCTGCTGCCCTCTGCTCCCGGGGTGAGTGCGGGGTTCCCCTACCTGCCCGCTGTGAAGCAGGTCCCGTTGGCGGCACCAATGGTGGAAAAGGCCACGAACAGTGGAACCACCCAAGAGGCCGGATAGAGAACACGGTCGCCAAACGTCTGCAGAGAGAAGCAGAGGAGTCCTGAGGGTCTTGCACGGCCCGCAGGAGCTGTGGGTCCCAAGGAAGCTGCTGGGCCCTGCCTGGGGGCTGGGCCCCCAGCCCTGGGGGGCACGGCCTCTGACTCCCCTCCAGGAAAGGAAAAAGTAGACAACCTCTCAGGAGGAAAACAACTTAGCCTTTCTTCCCCGGAGTGCAGGAGAGCTGCCCATACTGACTCCATCCTTGGCCCTCCATCTTGTTCATGTCTGCTGGATGACCTCTCTTGGGGCTATGTGTTCAGGGTGCCTTGGGGATTAATATCCATACCTTAGAAACACCTGCCAAGGTCGGGATGTGGGGAGGCTTGTTTTGGCCTTCCAGGATTCTGTTAGAACATAGTCTTTCCCTTTCCTGGTGCACAGGTGGTGCCACAAGATCTAATTAAAGGTAGGCTGTCAGTGGGGTGCATGCTAGCCCTTTGCTGTCACCACAGTGCCCTTCTGAGTGCCACCTCACTCTATAAAATCTGTGGACTAAGGTCCAGACTTTGCAGAGAATAACTGCACTGAGCCTGGATCAACCTCCACCTGATTCCCCTGTCAGGAAGTTACTCTGAATAGAACCCTGTGTAAACTATATGGAGTCAGTGCTTCGTTTTTGTCTCAAAGTGCCTTCTCAGTTTGAGGGATACTTTACTGTCCCTCCCCGACCTTCTAACAAAGAGTCACAGAAATCTCCTCTCCACCTGTCCCTGTACTAATTTTTCATCATTTCAGTGTCCTTCCAACACCCCGGGCTCACGCTTCCTTGACCCCCTCACTCAAAACGACCTTGTTCTCCCTGCACCTTAACCACCTTTCCTTGTGGTCAGTGACCTCATTGTGACCAAGACATCTCTCCCTGCTCCCCATTCCTGTCACCTGTTTGCAGTTCATTTCCTGTCCCACCCCACCTCCACAAGGCCTCCAGCATGTGGACCCCCCCACCTTTCCTACTGACCCTCCCCATTCCCTTGTGATTGAGACCCCCCCCTTGCCCAGCTTAATTTCCACAGTTACTATAATTCCCTCCTTTGATCCCTCCCCTGAACTTTCTCGCCCGCATCCGTGTCTGTCAAAACCCCAGCTCTGCTCCACCTGCATTCTGTGTCAGGGCCCAGGCCACAAACTGAACTGGAAGGCCACCTTTCTCCTCAGGCGGGTCTTTGCTGCCGCCCTAAACTGCTCACTCTGCCTGGGTCCTAGACCATTATTTCCCTCATCCCCAGAGGGTACCTCAGCTTGGGCATTTGTGACTTCCCCCAGAGCGTCCTGCCCAGACTCTGGGCACTCACCACGGCCACCGCCTGGGACTGCAGGAGCTCGGTGGGAGTCATCACAGTAAAGTAGGAAACATTCATGAGGATGTAGCAGCCTGTCACCAGCGGGATCCCGATGATGATGGCCAAGGGCAGGTTTCTGGGAGGGGCAGGGACCCAGGGTTGGACCAGAGCATCACGTGAGAGCCTCACAGGAAACACCAGTTTCTGTGCTGTCCTTTCTTCCCATCCGCCCGGCCAGCCCTCCACCTCTCCCTGGGGTGGGCTGGGGTCCCCACTGCCACAGCAGGGGCTGTGGGCTGTGACATCGTCAAATGAGAAAGAACTCTCCTGCACTCAGACTCCAGGGCAGTGAGGCTGAACTGTTTATAAAGCAAAATCAACCCGAGATAAAGCTGGGGTTCGTCCATCCTCCCAGCGACTATTCTGCTACCCAGAGCACAGCCAAGCTCTAATGAGTATATGGAAACGAGCTTCTGAGGAACCATTCGCAGTCTGGGAGGGGGTCTGCTTTTTGCATGGGGAAGAGAAACCTGCTTGCCAGCCCGCTGTCTCCCACCTGACTTAGCTTTCTTACCTGAAAGGGTTTCTAAGTTCTTCCGTGATGTAATTGAGTTGATTCCTAGGCAAAGAAAAGTAACATGAGTGACCTAACTTTGGCCTTCTTTGCTGAGATCGTAAAACACACCATAAAGGCTGGCCTCATTTCAGACTCTCCACCACAGAGAAAATTCTCTGGCAGGAATTCAGGGTAATTGCGTTCAGAGAAAGCCCTAATGATGGTGGGGCTCCCAAAGGTCTGCACGTCTGTCAGTGAGAAGTCTTTGCCCTCTGTGGGAATCATGGGAATTTGCCAGAATTATCAGAGTAATGAGTCCCCAAGCTGCTTTGAAAAACTGGAAGTTTCGCTGAGAGGAGAATGAAAGCTGCTTTGCATGAGGGGAAGACCAGTGTCACAGAGGGTCACGCTTCTTCCTTCATCGACTAGGCCTCGTATTTGCACAGCTGAAATGGAAGGGCTGCGGAATATTCTTGCCATGTTGAGTGCCTGGGCAGCCCTGACAGCCTCCCATCCCGCGGAGCCTATCTGTGTCTGATGACGCTTCTGACCCGGGCCCACCACTGCCTGCCCTTGGGCCACTCTGCAGGGCTGGGAAAGGGGCAGGGGCTTTGGTGTCTGTGGGGTCCGAGGAGAACAGAAGGGGGGCGGTGCTGAGCAAAATGGAGACATGGAGGTGAACGCTAGGGTCCCCCCCAAACCCCAGGAGGGAAGGGTCCTTGCTTTCCTTGGCTTCAGTCTAGTAGCCTGGGACACCCCGACCAGATGTGAGTGACGTCTCAGGGGGCCTTACCATCCGTCGTACGCCCAGAGTCCGTTATAAAATGCCAGACTGATGGCTCCCACAGACAGTTTTGTGCCCTCAAAAGAATTCTCAAAATTCTTTGTATTTCCTGTAATCAAGCCAGACAGTGAATTGTGGGTGTCAGAGGACCAGACTGGGGCCCTGCCTCACACCTGTGCCACAGAAGGGCATGACTCGTGACCTCAGGTTGTCACACAAACTCTGGAAAGCAGGGAAACCACAGCTGCTTTCGGCCGAACTCCTGCCGGGCTTCCTGAGAGACAGGCCCGGGAGCACAACCTCCGGAGGACAAGGCTGTGCCTGTGGCACCCGCCCTCCCCTCCGGCCTGCGGTCACCTTGGGCCAGGAGGACCAGGCCGCTGAGGATGATGATGGCCACGATCACCAGCTTGGCCCCCGTGAACACGTTCTGGACGTAGCTCCCCAGTCGCACGCTCAGCGAGTTCACCGTGGTGATGAGCACTGGAATGAGCCAGAGCGGGGGTGACATGGCGCGCCCTTGGGCCCAGCACCCCGGCTCCTTCCCCAGGGGCCTGGAGAGGGTCTCCCACCCCAACCTGCCCTCTCCACCGCCTCATCTATCCATCGAGTGTGCCCACGCTGTGGAAGCGGCCAGGCCTCCTGTGAGCGCCGCCCCAGGGCTTCTGGCCCCCAGCAGACCCTGCCTCGCCTGTCGCTGGCACTTCCAGGCCCAGCGGCCGCCCCCCACGTCACCCCTCCCCCCACGTCACCCGTCTCCCCCCGTCACCCCCCCTCCCCACATCACCCCCTCCCCACGCGTCACCCCCTCCCCACACGTCACCCCCTCCCCATGTCACCCCATCACCCCACATCACCCCTCCCCATCACCCCCTCCCCAAGT
>NC_138384.1:35812032-35835441 GCF_054177405.1 Leptonychotes weddellii
AACAGGCTGGTCCAGGAAAAGAGGTAGGCAGGGATGGGCCCGAAGGCTTCCATCAGGTAAGGGTACTCGCCCCCCGACTTGGTGATCATCGTACCAAGCTCCGCAAAGCACAGGGCCCCTAGAACACAGAGAGGAAGGGGTCCCCGTGGCCCCTGGTGAGGCGCTGCCCTGGTCCGAGGGAGCCCCCTCCCCTCTGGGGCTGTGCCCATGGGGCCACCCCGATTCTTCAGACCCCTGAGCTCTGGCCACGGCTCATTTCAGTGCAGCCCGATCTACACCAGCGGCCCACGGGTGTTGAAAGGGACCCCAGCAACGGCCAGGCCGGGGCACAGAGGGGGCCGGCATAGCCCGTCCCCACCTACCACACCTACCACTGGGCGAGCTCGCCAGGGAGGGGTGTCTTAATTACCCAGTGTTGCGAGGACCCCACAGGCCGCCCATATGATGAGGCAGGGCCCCACAGCTTCCGTGTTGCTGAGCACAGACTTGGGGGAGATGAAAATCCCAGAGCCGATGATGGTGCCCACGATGATGCAGATGCCGCTGAGCAGGCCCACCTGGGGTGTGGGGAGGGGGAGGGGCATTAGTGCAGCTCCGACAGACGTGCACAGCCCTGCCTCCCCGCTCCCCACCCTCGGTGCGGCCCAGGCGCCTCTGGCCAGCACTGCAGCAGTTAACACCCAGCTTAGCTCACGTCAAGTTCATTCATCCTCACCTCATGAGCTGGGTGTGCCCGTGTCACCCCCATGTTACAGAGGAGAACACGGAGGCACAGAAAGGTCACGTTACTGCCCAGGGTTGGACAGCCAGCTCAGGTTCCATGCTCCCGACCTCTACCCTGACTGCACTTGACAAAGTGACCCAGACGGTCCTAAAGGCTGGTTTAGCAAACAATGACATCAGGGCTCTGGTCTGGGCCAGGGGCCTCGCGGGGAGCAGAGGCGGGGGCAGGGGGAGAAACCAAGGCCTCCAGGGACAGGAACACTCCGAAGCCGTGAACTTTCTCTGATGCCATTTTGCAGGGTGTGAGCTTCCTGCCAACAAGCCCCGACTCAGACACAAATCATAGAGTTCCATTCCTATGACATTTAGGAACAGACAAAACTAACCTACAGGGATGGAAACTCAGGACTGGGGGGGCCCGCCTGGGAAGGGGCAACAGGGAATTTTCTAGAGTGGTCAGTTTGTCAAAACTCATCAAACTGCACACTGAAGATCTGTACATAAATTATACATGAATTAAGAGAAAAAACTTTTTTAAAGGGAGACAATGTGTGACTCAGGTCCCTACTTACAGCGTCAGCCCTCAGCATCCACCAGGCCTGAGTTCTGAAGTCCGAGGTGAACATACCCACTCACCTATCTGGGCAGAGGCTGTGCTCAGGGTTAGAGCCCAGTGAACAAGGAAGACCTCAGCTGTGGCTTGGCAGCAAGGGTCACATGCAATTGGGGAGGGCCCGGGGAGCAGGGTCAGGGCCCATTCTGGCCTCAGGGCTGGCGTGCACTAGCAGGACAGTCTCGGCTTTTCTCCTCTAAGGGCCCATTTAGTTGACCAGCCTGGGAGCCCTCCCGAATCCTTCCTTCCACTGAGGTCTGCATTCACCCGGAAGCTACCCGGCTTTAGGGATGAGTTGAGGACATACCTGGGGTTAGCTCTGTGCTTTTCAGTGGGCAGCAACACCCATTAGCCAACTCCTAGGGAACCCAGATCCCAGGCCAACCCACAGTCAAGCCATGCCATTCCCCAAATCCCTCCTCTATCCCTTCTGCCACCAGGCAGGGGAGTTTTTGGAGGCTCTGCCCAAGGCTTAGCCCGCTCGTCAGGCCCTCAAAGCCAGCCTAATCTTGTTCTGGGACTCTCCCTTCTCATCCTGTGAGCTTGAAGCTGACCCTCCACGCCTATCCGCCTGCAAGCTCCCCTTCCTTACAGCCCCAGTGCCAGCCCTGAGTGACACGGGCCCCCTCTGGGGTGCCGGCACCTCCAAGTCCAGCCACTACTATGTTCCATCTCAGGGATCATCCACGTCACACCCATGTCACACTTGCTACCCCTGCTAGACACTAAAAAGGAACAAGTTTCCCATCACTGAAGGAATACGAGGCACATGCAAGGCAGATACTTGGTGAAGATGCTATGGGGTGGAGGGGGACTCCAACATCAGGTCCTCTCTGACCATCCCTGAGGCCACGGGTCTGAGCAAACACCAGTCCCTCTGTGAGTCCCGCCCGGCTCACAGAAACACACATGCATTAACCTCGCAGGAAAATGCTGAATTCACTGGCCAGAAGAAAAGAGGTAAGTCCAAGGAATTGTTTGCTTTGAGATGTGCTTTACAAATGAGAGATCAGTGAGGTCTTCACTGGGACCGCTGCTTAGCGTGCTTGACCTGGGAAGGGCCGGTGCCGAGGGACGGCCTTACCTCCTTCTGGAGACTTGTGGTCTTGGGTTCCTTACTCTGGATGCTCTGGATGGACCTCTCATCCTCTCTCCTGTTTCTCAGGCTTGTCTTCTCCATTTTCCCCTCCCACCAGTTCTAGGAGGCTGCAAGGAGAGCAGGGGCCTTGACTCAGCACATGCTGAGCGGACGAGACGCAGACCCGGGCTCAGCCAGCACGATCCTGGCTCACTCTCCTGGATGACCCTCCCGGGCCCATGGGGCTGAGCTCCAAAAGCAGCTTCTTAGCTACTGTTTCCGGGAAGCACCCTTGTCAACCCCTTAGGGATGATCTGCTCATTCCTGGGGCTAACAACCCGCAGGACCACCACAGATGCTGCGGGGGGAGGGGGGGAGGAGGAAGGGGGCTCCTGTGCATTTTCCCAGCTGCCCTGCAGCCCCCGGGGGCCTGAGCTGTCAGCTTCTGCCCACCAGCAACGACACGCCCCAAAGTCATTCTACCTCCAACTCCTTTTTTTTCCAAAAGTAAAAAGAAGTATTTTTAAACATCCTGGAATATCCTTAGTGGAATCAAGTCCGACGAAGGAATGCTTTCCCCATGATCACTTCCCAAGATGAAGGTGCCTGGCGCGGGACAGACCCATAGAGGGGATGCTTCTGCACCAAGTGACACCAGGCATGCGATGCTGGGGAGAATCAGCTCCAGGCTCAGCTGGTTGGTGGTCATTTCCTGGACCCTTTCTCTAAATAAAGTCTTCCCCAGGCCCTAGCCGGGAGAGTGCGGAGCCTTCCCATCACCCTTCGGCCTTACCTGCTTCTTGCCCTCCTGGGGTCGGGGGAGCTGCCCAGGGCGGCTGCTGGAGGCGTCTGCGCGTCTGCACGGTCGCACCCAGGAATGGCCATGTCTTGTGCCCAGGAGTGAAGGAAGCCAGAAGGTACAGAGGTCAACAAAGGTAATTATTAAACTCTTTTTTTCTTTTCTTTTCTTTTTTTTTAAGCAATGAAGCTTGGATCCAGCGCACACAAAGGGGAGGGCCAGACAAGCTAATTTCTATGCAGAAATGTTTTTGTGCTGCTCATCATTGTTTTTTCCTTAACCAGATACCCCCCAATAGGCTACATCCTATTAGGGGAACTCCCTCCAAAAACTGGCATCAGAGGGGATAAACTTTGGAACCAGCTCTTTTATTGCCTTAATAGGTTAGATTTACAGCCCCTGGCAGGCGGCGCAAGGAGGAACCGCTGGTCAGGGCGGGTGCCTTCGTCCCTCCTGGCTCTGGCCAAGCCCGCAGGAGGGTGGGCAAGTCTTTCCGGCTCCCCTCGGGCAGTGACTGGGTTCCAGCACCACTGCCTGGGCAGAAGAGTTTGGCAACTCACCAACCCGGCCCTGAGGCCTCACCTGGGTGCCTGTGCCCAATGCACCTGCCGCTCCGGCCCCGGGGCAGTTCCCTTTGGCGGTATTGCTGTTCCTGTAGCCCAGTCAGCGCTCACCTGACTGTGGGGCAGAAAACAGGTTGCATACTCTCCCTTACCTGATGGGGAAACTGAGGCCCCAGAGATAATGAAGCATGTGAAGGCCACAGAGCTCTGGATGTGCTAGGAGGGGCTGGGGACAGACCCACCCACAGACCCCCCCTCCCCACAAAGCCTGACTCAGGTGGCAGCTCTAATCCCTTGTCTCAGATAAGTTCTTTCTCTGGATGGAGAACCCCCCTCCCCCCCCCCTCGCCAGGAGCATTGTACTGTTATCAAAACCACCCCTCCGGTTGTTTTGCATTGGGATAAATCTGACAGCATCTCAGATATCCAAAAGAGATCAACGGTCACAGGAAAGAGCCGGGCAAGCCGCGGGTGGTGGCCCTGGGGGCATTGTGGGCGGGCGGGTTCCTCAGGCTTGTTTCTTAAAGCCACCTGAAGAACGTGGGGACCCTCAGTCTCAGAGTCGGTGCTCCCCTGTGCACCATGCCCAGCGCTTCCATGCAGGCTCATCCCCCCCTGAGCCGGAGGCCAGAGGCCCTGCAGGGTGGGACCTGCTGCCCCCAAACCTGCTCACAGGTTTGTTTGTGTCATTCCCTAAAGTCTTTGCTAATACAGCAGCACTCAAACTAGTTGCCGGTGCGTCTATATCTGCAAAACACTGCGGAATCCTCCCTGGGTCAAAGTTGCCTCCAAAGGGCTGATGGTCTAAAAGAAGTCACGTGAGGAGGGCAGGGTTGGGAGGTGGGTGGGAGGATGTTGCCTAGAGCCAGCCCTGTGACTGCAGGTGATTCAGCCTCTCCCCAGGCGTCCAGATCCAAATCTGTAAGTATCCTTAGGTGGGCCTAGCACCCGCACACGCCCCTCCTGCAATGGTAGGGATCACCGAAAGTTAGCCTTAAACTTCTGTGGATCCCCTGGTCTCCTGGGACCTCTGCCAGGTGCTGAGTTTGGAACATCTGGGCATGTGGCTCCTTTGTTAAGGGTCAGAAATATACTTCAGTGAATTTGGGGTCCTTGGTGAGCTCTTCCTTTCATAAAACTGTTGCTTCTTTTTTGTTTTGCCCTGGCAGAGTGAGTGTTCAACCAAATTAGCATAAGTCTTTTTCTGCCCTCAAGGAAAAAAATCTGGATTTAACACCCCCACCCCCCACCCTAGCTGTGAATTCTCAGAGACCTTTGGCTCCTTAGGCATCCAGTTCTTCCACCACAGGGCTGAAGTTTCGCCCCACTGCAACCTAGGCCCTCTCAGAGCACACTTCCTGGGAAGTTGCAGGTTTTTTTTTTTCTTTCATACAACTCTTACTTCTTAAGCTTCAGCTAAAGCTCTTGACCCTCACTTTCAAACTGTGCTTTTTCCCATTGCAAAGGTGCTTGCAGCATTATTTACGAACACCATCTGCATCTTACCGTCTCTATTCTCCACAGCCTCTTGCTCTCTTGTCCTCCTCTGCTTCACCTTCCTCCTCAGAGGAAGGGTCAAACCCTCACACAGATGCTGGACCTGCCTTTACCACTCAAACTTGATCCAGACGTGCCTTCAAGTTGTCGAACTTTCTTCAGTTCCTAAGGTCACGTGGTCTTATATTCCTTCCCTCTGCAGCTGGTAATGGTTCAGAGTCTTTGGGGGACCACAAAGACCATATAGCCAGGTGCTCACCAACTACCTGGATTTGGGGCAGAAGAACTTGTAAAGAGTCCGTGGAATGTGCAGAGTCTTTAAAATGTCAAGGATTTACAGTCTCGCCATAAAACAAGTAACACAGGAATTCACTCACTCCTTTAAACACTTAACTCCCCGTTTGCTCCTTCGCCCCAGATCCTACTTTCTGTCTCTGAATTTGACTAAGTACATCACGTAAGTGGAGCCATGCAGTATTTGTCCTTATGGGCCTGAGATACATTACCTGGTTAGACATACAGGAACTCCTGTGATGCAGCAAATCCAGCCCGAGGTATTTACCCATAAAGAATGAAAACACGTCCACACAAAAACCTGTATACAAATGTTCCCAGCAGCAGGCTGGAGCACAGCAGCGTGCCGGGGCTCAGGCTCTCCACGGAGACAGGATGGGGAGTGGGGGCAGTCCCGGAGTGGTTTCTCGTTTAGATGTGGGACACTTGAGGGGTTTTTGCTGCTAATGGGAAGCCAGTGTCGAACAGAGAGGCCGCCCGGAGTGACCCAGACCTTACATCTAGGAATATCTAGGGATGTGTGTGTCCTCCTGGAGGGAGGGAACCCCCGCCCTCTGAGCCCAGCTGCTTGAGGAATCAAGGAGGTGACAGTCCCCTCCCTGCTGAGGGGAGTGGACCTGTGCCACACAGCTCACAAGCCCTGGCTGCTGGGAACTGCTCCCTCCCCCCTCCCCCCCTTAGCCTCGAGTTCACTCACTCACTCACTCACTCACTCACTCCGGGGAGGCTTGCAGGCTCTGGCTAACCCCAGGGTCCAGTCTCCAATCTCTGGAATCCACTCATCTCTTTCCCTGCTTCCGCTCCTGCCCTGTTCTGCCCATTTCTGCTGGCTCCACTGTGCGAACCTGCGTGCGTCCTGGCCCCACGTGCAATGAGAAACATCTCCCCCAAGGAGCAGGCAGGGTCCCTGCAGAACCTCGGGAGGGCCCCGCTCTGTGGGTGCCCCAACCCCAGGACAGAGAGGGGCGGGTGAAACAGGGACTGGGTCACAGGCTGCCCTCCACCATGGAGTGGGCAACCAGCCTGGCCTCTTTCTTCCCAGTGCCCCAAGGCTCCAAGGAAGCCCCAGAGGCCGGACTGAACGCGGAGCTGCCTTCCTGGCCGGGGCTGTGGTGTCATCCAGGACTTGGTGAGGGGGAAGTGGCTGCATCTGAGCAGGGCAATACCAGGGGCAGGGGTTTCACTGGCTGTCCACTGCCCCCCGTGGCCTGTGTTATTCACGCCCTTGCCCGCTTCCCTCCTTGCCCCACTCGGGGCGTGGGGGTCGCTCAGCTTCTGGGGCAATTTCACTGGAGAGAGGCACACAGCAGACCGAGTGGGGCGGGCAGCCCTGTGTGTCCCCAGTGAAAGTGCCTTCGTGGTCCCCAAGCCTCTGGAAGCCTCCCTCCTCCCCATGTGTTCCCCCTCCTGCTTCCAGAGTCTGGAACCCCTCCACCCTCCTTCCTGGGACCATAGCCAAGGGGCTGTCCCAGCATCCACTCTGCTCTTTCATTTCCCCAGAGACAGACACCACCCTCCAGGGCTCCCTGCCCGAGTCCTCAGCGCCACCCGCTTCTCCCAGCGCTGTGTGGCCATGCGGCTCCGCAGTTTGCCCTCTATCTGCAGTCTTATTGTCCCATTTTCCCAAAACTTTACTGGAATTCTTTTACTATGCAAATTCCGACTCATTCTTTAAGGGCACATACAAAAAAGGTCACCTGATGTCTCCATTATGTTGTAAAAACAGTAAATGCCCAGGCACAGACTCCTGAGCTCAAGGAAAGGCCGCTCTGGTGCCTCCCGAGTCTGCGGGAGCTGCGTTTTCCTTCTGTGACTTTCTCTGGTGTTTCAACCACACACGTCTGTCCCCAGAGAACACACTGCCCGGCTTTGCATGGTTTTGAACATGACACAAGCGCATCACTGTGTTGGTACCACAGCCGGGGAAGGGCTCCTGTTGATGTGGGTGTTTCATTCTGCCAGGGGCCCTCCCATCCCCCGCTTCAAGGGCATTTTCGGTGTTTCCGTGGGGGAGCTGTATGGACAGCATGCTCTGACCATGCTTGTACTGTTCCTCAAACTGGCTTGGTTGGCTTTGTCAGACACTCAATATTTTTGATGGGTTCAATGGGTGTCCTTGGGGTTTCCCTGTCTCCTCTTCATGTACTTATTTATGTTACTCCTTCGAAATGCCCGTGCGCGCCTCTCCCCGTTTTCTCTTGGGCTGTCTTCTGCTTCCTGGCCTCCTTCATGCTTTCTGGACCAAAGGCTTCTGTCAGCTCCGTGTGGCTTGTCCTTCCACTCAGGTGAAGAGCTCTTCATTAATTGTATTGCTGTCAAATGTGTTACTTTCCTCTGTGGTTAGAGCTTTCCGGGTCTTCTTTAAGAAATCCTTCCGTGGGGGCGCCTGGGTGGCTCAGTCAGTCGAGTGTCGGGCTCTTGGTTTTGGCTCAGGTCATTATCTCAGGGTCTTGAGATGGAGCCCTGTGTTGGACTCCATACTCAGCAGGGAGTCAGCTGGAGATTCTCTCTCTCCCTCTGCCCCTCCCCCTCGTTCTCTCTCTAAAATAAATAAATAAATAAATAAGATCATAAAAAAAAATAAAAAAGAAAGCAATCCTTCCCTGACCCAAAGTCATGACCTATCTAGAAGCTTAGTTTTGCCTTTCACATTTAGGTCCATACACAACTGTCCAAGAGAAGTATACCGTGAGTCACATATGTAGTTTAAATTTTTCCAGTGGCCACTTTTAAAAAAGTAGAAACAAAAACAGGTAAAATTATCAATTTTCACAACAGATTTTATTTCACCCAACACATCCAAAATGCTATCTCAACATATAACCAGTATAAAAATTATTGGTGAGATATTTCACACCTTTCATAGTAAATTTTCAGAATCTGGGGTATGTTTTAGGTTTACGGCACATCCCAATTTGGGGGCGAGATTTTCATCAGAAGTCCTCGATCTATAGTTAGATTACCTTTTAAAGTGTATTCAGTTGAAAAGGTGTGTTCTCACCCCCTTGTGCTCCAGCACATACAGAAGATTTCCTGTCACTACACGGAGACCCTGCTTGTTCTGGAAACCCACGGATCTGGGGGCTTGTCCTGCTTTCTTCTCTTTTGGCTCCAAAACCAATAGATCTATCGCCTCGGTTCTGGAAGCTAGAAGTCCAAACTCCAGGTGTGGGCATGGGCCGTGCTCCCTCTGAAACCCGGGAGGGGGTCCTTCACGGCCTCTTCCTAGCTTCCGGGGTTGCGAGCACGCCCAGCTGTCGTCCTTGGCCTACAGCTACGTCTCTCCAACCCTGGCTGTTGTCACATGGCGTCCTCCCTGGGTGTCTCTGTCCTCACACAGTTGTCTTTTTTAAGGGCACCAGTCATCTGGCATGAAACACCAACCCTACTCCAGTCTGACCTCATCTTCCCTAAGTGCATCTGCACCTACTGAGGCCTCGTCTTTCTTTACAGAATTTTCTTCTGGGGAAATCCAACTCCGCATCTAATGCCCACTGAAATGTTACCTCCTACCCACAGCCTTTCATGAACTTCTCTCCCCCGGACTCTCTTTCATGCTCCTCAGAGAAATGACATTTCTTATGTGGCTCCGAGTCCCTGGCTTGCCTTCCTGCAAGCAGAGATCGGCCCTTCAGAGAGTCCGGACGCACTTTCTTGTGAAGCGGCTTGGGATCGCACGGCCCAGCACGAACCATCACTTGGGAATTCGGAGATAAAGGAGCTAGCAGGGTACCTAGAGACTGATCAGGCGAGCTTTCCTGCAAGAGAGTGGGGCAAGGCATTGGGAGATGGGAGGAAAAGAGAATGTTCTGGGCTGTTCCTGGGAAATACTATATTTTGTTTTGAAGGATCAGATCATGACTGTGCTTCCGTGCAATGAGGTTTTTGAATGTTCTGCACGGGGTTCACCCTGTAGCTCCCACAGCAGCCATGAAGGTGATGAGGCCATTGTTGCAGTCCTGTTTTCTTCCAAGCACCTAGCAGGCTCTGTAACTGCGTCTGCCTTTGTCACTGCTACTGTTCTCGACACCGTGCAGAGATAAGCACTCCGTGTATATTTGCTGACTAAATAAACTGCACTGAAAGAAACACAATTCAGGATTTCCTCCTCTCCTCAGAGTGGGAGGCCCCACGGATCTCCACAGACGGAAGCTGCTGGGAAAAGGTGGCCTCTCCCCCTCTTCTTGGAGCCTGAGGGGCGGGAGCCACTTCGACCCACCCCCGCCGACCCTCTGTGCAGATCGACCGGAAAACTGAGGGCAGCTCCTCGCCTGCTGTCCCCTCAAGCTCACAGCCACATCCCTGCTGGGCCCCAGCCTCTCTGCACCCGGGCCGGAATTGCCCCGGACTAATACCAAAGGCAGCAGGGCTCCTGGGGCCCGTTTTATAACTGTTCGCCTGATCGGGAGCATTCTAGAGCCATATACAGATTCCCCAGGACCAAGCAGGAATGGCCCCGCTCCTGCTCCGATTGGCACCTGCAGGATGAAGCCCTACAGGCTCCTACAGGAGACCCTCAGAGCAGTCCGGGCTTTCCCGGGGCCAGTCTGGCCTCCCTGCCCACCCCAACCTCCAGCCCGAATGCCCCTCCTGCGGCTCCTGAGTTCTTGCCCTGGCCCACACAGCCCTCTCTGCCCTTCTCCAGCTCCTGAAACCCTGCCCATCCAGCAAGGCCCAGGGCATTCCAGTTCCCCCACGAAGCATCGAAGTTCAGTCCCTGGGCCCCTCAGCAGCTTTGTCTCTCACCGCTTTGCCTGCCTGGCCCTCCTTCACGCCCTGGACTCTGAGCCCACCTGCCACATGCAGACAGCAAACTAGCGGGAGGCTGGCAGAGCCCGAGTGCTGCACGACCCCACCCCTGCCTGGCTGCGACGAGGTCCAGGGGTCACCAAACATGCCAAGTATGTTTGTAACATGTAATAACTTAAGGCAGAAATGTACAAACGTTCACTTCTCCAGGGAACAAAATGTTCTCACAGAAGGTGGGACAAAGCCAGGAATGACGAAAGTGGCTCTCTACGTATGTGACAAGAGCAGGGTTCCCACGACAAGCCACCCTCCAAGCAGACGGCTGGAAGGTGAGAGACTCGTGGGGGCGCTGGGGCCTTGCAGCCTGTTTACACGCTGCCAGAGAGCTGCTGGGTTCTCTGGAAATAACATCGAAGCTGTTTGCTAGGTCACCTCCGAGGGAGATGACAGGGAGTTTGAAATCCCGGTGTGTTGCCCTACCTCCGGTCAAATGAAAATAAATTAGAATCGTTGAACTGTTGAACAAGTTGAATAAAACGTAAAACTGTGATCTTCTATCTCGACTCCCAACTAGCAATCAGAGCTCAGGCGTGTAACTTTCGCACCCAACCAGGGCCCAGGGCTGGCCTGCACCCGCACCGAGGCCGGGCTGCACTGGAAAGGGCCTGTAAAAGGCTGTGTTCCGGGATTCTGCCCTCCACACCACTCTCAGGGTCCCGTGCAGCCTGATGTCTCACGTTCTTCCAGCATGCCAGGGACAAGCAGCCCTGGGTGGCCGGCACTGGCACCAGGAAGTGCCAGGGGATGGTCCTGAGAGGCTGGGGTCACCTGCCTGAGGAGGTGGCAGAGAGGAGCAGAACCCCGGCCCCTGGCATCCTTCTCGGTGGTGGGACTGGGGCAGGGACCCCACCTTGGTGCTAGGTGGCCCCAGAAAAGTTGCCTTTCCAGGAGGATAAAGAAGGGCAGGAAGACGGGGCAGAACAGAGTTTGTGTAACTAACTGGGGTGTGAATGCTAGCACCTACCTTTTACCACATGCCAAAACGGCACCCAGAGCGAATGACAGGGTCAGCTCAGCACTGGACGTGTCCAGCTGACCTCACGCACCTACCCTGCCGCGTGAGCGCTCCGTCCCACCGCCTGCTCCCTCCAGCACTCTCCCGGCTGCAGATCTAGATGCCCAGAGCCAGGCCAGCTCCACGGGTCCCTTGGCACCCTGAGCAATGGGTCTCACAGGGCCTGGCTCTGTGGCGAGGCAGCCAGTAGGCAAAAATACAGCTCAGCACTGTATGAGTCAAATAAAGCAAAATGTAAAAAAAATGGATTAAATTTCTGCGACAATTTATTTCTACCTTGCCCTGATGAGGAGAAACGCTGCAGCGGGAAGTGGGAGTGGGCCCTTCCCCTGTGCCTCCCAGTCCCGGGGAAGGCAGAGCTCTGGGCCAGGGCCCCAGTCACGGCGCGGGCTGTGGCGGCGGCGGGAGGCGGGAGGTGGCTTCATGTCGCAGTCGACGGAGCTGCGGCCGCCCAGCACACCTCCCCAGGGCCGTCCCACACACCGGGCCTCTGCAGCGCGGCCTGCAGCAACTCTCGGATTCTTTGGTTTTCCTTGGAGGTAGACTGCCAAACAACCTCAAGCTCGCCTTCCATTTCTCTGAGAAATACACACAAAAAGGAAAAGTTTAAAATAGCACAATGAGAAAAATACTTCTTAAAGTAGCCAGAATTCAAAGGAAGGAATGCTTAATGTCAGAGAACAGATCCCATGGTGCTTGGGTTCTGAGGCAAAGGCTCCCAGGGTTGAATGAAATGCTGAGGTGCCCTAGAAACAGAAAAAAATACTGAGTTTTGCCTTTTCCTTTATTTTGGACCTTTGTTCTCTAAAGAATTAACATGTATAAGAATAAAATACAGTCCCTGCAGTGGCTGACCTACATACAGCACAACGGCCCCGCTGTGAGCGCCCACACAGCATGAACCCTGCAAGCCTCTCCAGGTCCCCTCTACCTGCCCCCGCTGTGACCTGGCCAACATCAGGCACCTCTCATAACACCCATCTGCGCAGCCAATGCGGGGCCCGGACATATGGGGTTAGTCTGGGGGTGAGGAGGGGACTGTGCGGAATGGGGCTCATAACCGAGGACGCAGAAAAGACTGGCCTAGATAGACCACATGCTGGGAGTGAGCACCCAGAGAGAACCAAGATGTACGAGTAAAGGAAAGGGTACCCAGGACTCTGTGACGGGTACCATGTGGAGTGCTGAGGAAACTGGGCCGACAAGGTATCCATGTCCTCACAGGGCCGTGGTCTGCTGGGGGAACAGACCAGGGTACCAGCTACCACCTTACAGGATGGTGGAACCCATGGGAGAGTGAGGGGGACAGAAAGACCAGCCTCAGCCTGGGGGGAAGAGCAGGCCTCATGCAGGAGGGCATGGTGGGGAGGCTGGCTCCTTCACAGACATGGCCAGGTGGTTATGGAAGATACTAGAAACTGGACTACCAAGTGGGCTGAGCACTGCTGTTTAAGAAGGAGGACAATGAGATTCAGGGAGGCCAGCGACATGCCCACTTGTCCAGTGTCACTTCTCTTGTGAACTGTTGCTTCCTTCCAAGCCCCCCTAATGCTCACTGGATGTTGGGTGCTATTTAATTAAACTGTACTTAAAAAAATCTCCAAATTTCTCTTTTCTGGCACAAAACACCTAGATGTTTGATAAATTACAGCAATCATGAGCTATGCATAGCCAAACTCAAAACAAGAATAGGAAATCTCTAAGGGCAGAAAGAAATAAAGACTAAACTGAAAGCACACAGGAAGGGAACAGAGTGTTGCTTATTGCTTTGAGGAGAAAAGTCCGTGCCAGAAACCCACATTTTTGTAGAATGGAGACTAGGTGTTGGGCCCATGCAAACTGGGTGGGACAGAAAACCCCAGGGCTCACTCATATCCACGTTTCTCCCCCTTCTTCCCAGAAACACTCTGAACTAACTGCGTGTTCCACAATTGGGCAGGTAAGTGGAGGCACATGAAGGGCCCTTAAAGAAAGCAAGGCTGGGTAGAAAACCTGCTGATCTTCAAAAGAAACCTGCTCTGAGAGGCTAAGTGTCTCCTAGGGGGCTGTAGCCACCAGCTTGTTCTCAAATGGATCTGGAGTTTGAATTTACATTGTTCCCCATGATTGGGCATCCCCAGCACCTGTGTGGAGTGAACAGCCATTTTAGAGACAATCAGGGGAAAAGCTCAATGGATGGGTTAAATAGTACACTGGACACAACTGAAGAGAGAATTAGCAAACTGTAATATAGAGCAGAAGAAATCACTCTGAATGTAGTGCAGAAAAATACCGGATATTAAGGAGTTATACACTATAAATGTAATAATAGCATTTTTAAATAATACATAATATATAACAAATGTAATAAAAGCATTTTTAAAAGACTTTTAAAAGTCTTTTTGTATGTTTTTAAAAAAACATTACTATAGTGTATTTTTAAAATTAATAATGAATAAGTGGCTCCAGGTTGGAAATATTCTCTTGCACCAGAGAGAAGCAAATGCAAATCTTCTCTGGAGAAAAACATCCTTAATCCAGAACCTCAGGATTCTACAGATTAAATCCAACCATATATGCATTCATAGTTAAAAAGTTACTGTATGTAGAAAGAAGCCACACAGAGCAAGAGTCAAAAAAAAAATTTAAATTCCCCCAAATTTCAGATATTGAAAAAATAACTACAAATGAAATGTTAAAAGAAATAAAAGATGTATTTAAAATAAACAAAGACCAAGAATTTATTTTAAAAACGACTAGGCAGATTTTCAAAAGAACCAAATAGAACTGAAAATGAAATACACTGTTATTGATATAAAAAACTCAGTGGCTGGGTTAAACAGTACATTGAACAGAGCTGAAGACAGAATTAGTAAACAGGAATACTGAGCAGAAGAAATTACCCAGAATGTGGACCAGAAAAAAGATGGAAAATTTAAAAGGCACATGGAAAGTCTAACATACATTTAATCTGAGCTCCAGAAGGAGCTTAGAAAGAATAAGGGGAAATAATTTATTTTAAGAGATAATGGCTTATTTTAAGAGATGAGAATTTTCTAGACTAATGAAAGACACAAGATCACAGATATAGAGAATAACTTACACCAAGTAGATAAGTACAGTTAATCACACACCAATTAAACTGCAGAATACAAGAGACAGAGATTTTTTTTTTTTTTTAAGATTTAATTTATTTATTTTAGAGAGACAGCACACAAGTGGAAGAGGGAGAGAGAATCTCTAGCAGACTCTTCACTGAGCACAGAGCCCGATGCAGGGCTCAGACTCATGACCCTGAGATCATGACCTGAGCTGAAATCAAGAGTGGGACACTTAACCAACTGAGCCACCCAGGCACCCCTGTGTCAGTTATTTTAAAAAATGACAAAAGGGGGGCGCCTGGGTGGCTCAGTCGTTAAGCGTCTGCTTTCGGCTCAGGTCATGATCCCAGGGTCCTGGGATCGAGCACCACATGGGGCTCCCTGCTCGGCGGGAAGCCTGCTTCTCCCTCTCCCACTCCCCCTGCTTGTGTTCCTGCTCTCGCTATCTCTCTCTCTGTCAAATAAATAAATAAAATCTTTAAAAAAAAAAAATGACAAAAGGCTTGTCAGAGACTTGTCTTTTGACTTGTCAAAACAGACTTCTCAAACAGAGAAGATAGTAGAATATGCTGAGAGAAGAAGACTGTCAAAGTAAAATACTGTAGCCAGCAAAAATTATCTTACAAGGATCAAGGAAAAATGCAGACATTTCCAGATAAACAGAAAGCTTACTCCCAACAGACTCTTATTAAAGAGACTTCTAAATAATATATTTTAGGAAGAAGGAAACTAATTTGAGAAATAAGGTCTGAGATGTAAGAGAGGATATGTTAAAAGATAAACTGAGGAAATAAGAAAATTTTAAGAGTTTATTTGAGCAAAACTCGAATTGGGCAGCATCCCATCTAGCAGAGAGAAACGAGCTCCGAGGAGCTGTACAAAATGAAAAACTTTTATAGGCAGAAGGAAGCAGGAATAAGGAAGATATATTCAGCAAAAGTGGGTTGGTTATTGCAAAGTTACTTTCCCTTAGGGGATGGCAAAGGGTCTCCCAGGCATATGACCTAAGTATCATTGACCACACAATTCTTGACTAACTAGTTTAAGATTCCCTTTCTGGAGGAGCCAAAACTGTAATTAAGTCAAGTCTTGGTTTGGTGATGTGGGGCTAGCATATGTGAGGCCCATTTTGGGCCTGTTGTCTTGTTTATAATAATCAGTAAGTAAAGAAATTGGTACCTGTGGGTAAATCAAAATAAAGAACTATATAGAAACTAGTAACATTTAATTTGGGGGGGCTAAAGATAATGATATGAAATAGGTCTTTGTTCTTCACTTTTATCTACCTAATGACACTAGACGACATCATATAAACTGAGGGGGAAAAGAATTAGATAAGAGCATTAGATCTTGCACTGGGGGGGAGAAATGTAGACATGTTGATTAAATTCAGATTTTTTTTTTTTTTGTAGCCCAACGTAGGGCTTGAACTCACAACCCTGAGATCGAAACCTGAGCTGAAATCAAGAGTCGGTGGCCTACCCAACTGGGCTACCCAGGCGTCCCTAAATTTAGATTTTTTAATGTTAAATATTCATTGTAAAATTTTAAGGGTAACCACTGAAAGTATAGAAATAGTATGCATAACTTTCAAACGATTTAAGGACAGATAGTGGAATAAGGGAGAAAGTGAAAAACAAAATGCCATTTTATTGTGATTCTAAACCTCCTATCTGGCAAGAAATTTGGTATTAGCCCAACTTTTTACATAGTAGCTGTTTATGGTGGTAAGAACTTCTGTGACTACAGAAACCATGATAACCATGATAGATAAGACTTAATCCTGCCTTGCATTTAAGAAGCATCTGGCTGGGGAGCCTGGGTGGCTCAGTTAAGCAGCTGCCTTCGGCTCAAGTCATGATCCCAGGGTCCTGGGCATCGGGCTCCTTGCTCAGCGGGGAGCCTGCTTCTCTCTCTGCCTGCCACTCCCCCTGCTCATGCTCTGTCTCTGACAAATAAATAAATAAAATCTTAAAAAAAAAAAAAAAGCATCTGGCTGATGGAAAACAGATATCTGCATTGGGCATGACATCAAATATATGGATCCTTCTATAACCTGAAGAAATCCCATAAGTGTATTACGATTCTTCTGCATGCATCAGTTTACATTCCAGTCTGTCAAAGCACAGCCATTATGAAAAGGCAGAGTTAAGTACGAAGGACCACCAAGTTCACCTTCATGGAGCATGCGACATCCCCAATGTTTTTAATACACTGGCAACACTTCCTCTAGCCTATATTTAAAGGGTAAAGTGTAACTGATTTAGTACTTACATGCATAGAAAACATAATGCACCCATCATCTTATGACTATGATCTTACAAGAAGGGAATGATCAGAGATTTTAAAATCCTCAGAAATGAAAAAAAGAAAAAGCAGAAATAAGACATTTAATCAAAAATAAAAAGTCTCCCAAGAAAATGGAATAAAACAAAAGCATCAACGAGAGGAGAAAAGAGGGAAGGACAATTAGAGGCCCGGGTTGATTTAAGAAGTCCAATATTCAAACAATGGGAGTTCTACAGGGGGGATTAAGGGAAAGGAGGAGCACAGCATGGTGAGTGTTAACACCACTGTTGTATACTTGAAAGTTGCTAAGGGAGCGGATCTTCAATGTTCCCACCCTAACGGCTGCACCGTCACCAGCACCACAACAAAATGGGAACTGGGTAAGATGAGAGAGGTGTTAACTAACCTTGTGGTGGCAACCATTTCACAAGATATTCATGTATCAAATCATCACATTATACACCTTCAACTTACACAATCCTATATGTCAATTGCTGGGGGAAAATTTTAAAAAGAAAATGAGCAAATAAGAATTAAGACCAATATTACATTCAGATAAAACTTAAATGTAAAAAATAAACAGAACGGGTCCAGAGGGTTTTGCTGGAAAATTCTAGCAAACATTCAAAATTAACATACTCTATGGGGCTGGGGTGGCCCTACCTTTTCTGCTGCAGTGCCTGGTCCAGGATATCCTGCTTGTCCTGCAGCACCCGATGGAGGTGCCTCATCTCTTGCTGGTACTGAGCTGTCTTGCTAGCGAAGTCTTCCTGCTGCTCTGTCAGGCGGTGACTAATGTCATCCACTTTCAGTGCCGCCTGCTTCTTGTACCCCTGGGGGAGGAGGAGGCCCTGTGTGAGCGAGGGGATGCTGCCTGCGGCCCAGGGGATGGCTTCCCGGATGCGTACCCTCCCCATTTGGGCTATCAGAGCCCACTGAGATGATGAGTAAACCTTGCAGAAGTCTGATCTGGGAGGGCAAGTCTGGATCATAAAAGTCATAGAAAGTAAAAAAAAGAATATCAAGTATAATAAAACCAAATTTCTAATTTGTATCATGCCTAATTTTTTATATGCTACAAATAAAAACAGACCAACCTGGCAAGGTCTGTCACACTCTATTGGTAAACAGATGACAGAGATAAAAGCTTGATTCATTTATCTTCCTTCTACATTTTTACTGGATAGCATTTAAGGTATGACTTCCCTCTGAGCTTTTTTTTTTTTTTTAAAGATTTTATTTATTTATTTGACAGACAGATAGCAAGAGCAGGAACACAAGCAGGGGGAATGGGAGAGGAAGGAGCAGGCTTCCCGCTGAGCAGGGAGCCCGATGCGGGACTTGATCCCAGGACCCTGGGATCATGACCTGAGCTGAAGGCAGACGCTTAACGATTGAGCCACCCAGGCGCCCTGCTCTGAGCATTTCTAAAACTAGTGTTATACAGATTCTAATTTGTACTTGACAGAGATTCAATTCTGTTTATTAGTCCAGAGTCTCTCATGGTTTGTCTCCCTCTCTGATTTCTCCCCATTCAGTTTTCCCTCCCTTCCCCTGTGGCCCTTTGTGCTATTCCTTATGTTCCACATATGAATGAAACCATATGATAATTGTCTTTCTCTGCTTGACTTATTTCACTTAGCGTAATCCCCTCCAGTTCCATCCATGTCGATGAAAATGGTAGGTATTCATCCTTTCTAACAGCTGAGTAATATTCCACTGTATATAAGAACCACATCTTCTTTATCCATTCATCTGTTGAAGGGCATCTCATCTCCTTCCATAGTTTGGTTATTACGGACATTGCTTCTATGAACACTGGGGTGCATGTACCCCTTCTTTTCACTACATCTGTATCTTTGGGGTAAAAACCTAGTAGTGCAATTGGGTCACAAGGTCGTTCTATTTTTAATGTCTTAAGGAACCTCCATACTGTTTTCCAGAGCGGCTGCACCACTTTGCATTCCCACCAACAGTGTGAGGGTTCCCCTTTCTCCACATCCTTAACAACATTTGCTGTTTCCTGTCTTGTTAATTTTAGCCATTCTAACTGGTGTATCAATTCCATTTAGAAACTGACAGTTTATACATTCCCTCTGACCCAAGAATTGGTTTACCTCATGGTTTTTACATTTCCAGGTAAAAGAATATTTCTTTTGCTTTCTGGTTGTTTATTAATTTCTGGTTTTCATCTTTTTGGTCAACAAATGTGCCTTATTTCTACTCTAGGGGTTGATTATTTTTTGAGCCAATCTACAATCAATCGTTATATATATAAACACACACACACATATATATATATATAAGCACACATAAATAAACCTTATAGATTACCTTAAATCTTCTATAACCTTAGTTACTTTTGTTTAATTTCTTGATCTGTCTTGGACCAAGAGAAGATTAAAGTTTCTATTATTACCATGTTTCCATTTCCCTTTGTATATCCTATAGTTTATAGATTTGCTGTGTTTATTTAGTGCACAGATATTTGTAGCTACCATATACTATTGATTTCAGTCTTTAACATGAAGGCTCCTCCTTTTTTTTGTTTCATTTAGTGCTTTTGGCCTGAACTTTATCTTGGCACATGTAAAGATTGCAAATTTGCTTTCTTTTTGTTTGCATAAATCTGATTATCTTTACTCATCCTTTTTCTCTTCAGCTTTCTAATGCACTTTGTTTCAGACTGTCTCTTGGCTCTATCATGGAATACCATTTGCTTCATTATCAATCTGTTTTCTTTTAATGGGTGAATTAAGTTCATTTATATTTGTTTGGTCTCAATTTTGTTACTTTGTTTTATCTTCATACATTTTTAAAGACTTAATGTAGTCCATTTTCTCTGTTCTTTTCACTGTTGTAATTCTACTATTTAGGAATGGATCTCTCTTGATTCTTGTGGTGATTTTTATTCTCATGCCTTTATATTACATGTCCTTAGTCCTCTCATTTATTAAAAGTAACATAATGTTAGCTCACAACAACCTTTTCTGGCCCTACTTAAATATGTTTAAGCTCCTCCTACTTGATTTTTCAGCTTGAAATGATATCCTTGGAACTCTTAGTTATGACTTAAGAAGCAATCAGCTAGTTTGTTCTACTTTCTACTTTCCTACCTTGTTGACCTATCAGTTTTTCCTTGGTTGTATTAATTCCACATTGTCAAAAAACATCATTTACATTTTATTCCATCAGCCTTATCCCTGCCTCACTGAAGTCTTAGTTCCCAATTAAATATATCCTTTGCTCACTACTTTTCTGAAATTTGCCCAATTGTTTCTTGATTGGCTGAACTCAAGTTGATTAATCTTCAGGTGAGATTTATGGAAAAACTGTGCCCGGAGTTTTTACATGGTCAAAACTGTCTGAAGAGTAGCTTGGTTGGAGGGAGATATCCTTGGCTCACACTCTGTTTCATCGAATATTTATAGAAGTCATTGCACTGCTCTCTGGCATTCAGTATTGCTGTGGAGAAGTGTGATGCCAACATGGTTTTCTTTTTCCTATGTCTTGGCCTTTTGCCTGGGTGTCCAACGTTTTCTTTATCTTTTTTTTTTTTTTTTAAGATTTTATTTATTTATTTATTTGAGAGAGAGAGAGAGAGAAAGCTGGGGGGAGCAGAGGGAGAGGGACAAGCAGACTCTGCGCCGAGCGAGGAGCCTGATGCAGGGCTTGATCCCATGACCCCAAGATCACAACCTGAGCTGAAACCAAGAGTTGGACACTCAACTGACTAAGCCACCCAGGCACCCCTATCTAGATATGGATTTCTTTTTCTTTACCTACCTAGTTAGATTATAACTAAGTGTACTTGAAGATTAAACTTACCAGATCCTCACTGACTTTAAAACTATCAGAAATAAAATTCCCAGAAAACTACTATGTCTGCTAGGAATCTCTGATGACATTTTAGAAGTCAATACAACTCCAAGAGCTATCTGGTTCAATTAAATCATTCCTACCACCTGAAGCCACAGGATCAGCTGCCCTGAGTTCTGGGTGGAGGACGAATGCAGCATTTTCAACTTTCCTTTTAGCAAAGCAACCCTTTCTTCAAATAGCATCATGCCTAAAAGCCCACATTTGGGAACAGGAGTGGAGCTGCTCTGCCCCACAGAAGGAATGAGTTCACTGGACCTGTGGTGGGAACAGCCCTCACTTCAAAGGCCACTGCCCACTATAAATGAGAACAGTGATGTGCTGGAGGG
Organism: Leptonychotes weddellii; assembly: GCF_054177405.1. Classification (NCBI taxonomy): domain Eukaryota; kingdom Metazoa; phylum Chordata; class Mammalia; order Carnivora; family Phocidae; genus Leptonychotes; species Leptonychotes weddellii. Next base: position 35,833,001 of record NC_138384.1, read on the forward strand.
TATGCTAGTCTTCTCTGAATTTAGTTAAATGGTGGTGATCTTCCCTGGGGAAGGCCCAGACCCAGGCAGAATCCAGAACAGGGTAAGGGTAGCTCAGGGACGTTGCATGTGGCAGACCCTACTGGAAACCAGAAAGCCCCTCAGGGAGCATCTCAGTCTGTACCACTTGAAAATTCATGATGAATAGGCTGTGTGGCTTCCAAAAACTTGATATTTGTGTTATTTAGGCAATATTCATGAAACATTGGGAGGAAAAAAGTCTATTCTTTGCATTAGGTTAATTGCTAATTCTTAGCAATTAGAAGTTAAATTTTATTTAACTTTTAAAAAATAAACAATTTAGGACTTATGTTCCCTAAAACAAAACAAAGGCATAACATATTTACATACATACATACATACACCTGCTTGCTGTTCACCCAGTACCACACTTATGTACACAGAGCCAGTCAATGTTTCGTTGGTCTTAGTTTGTTAATTTCCCAACATAGTAAATGTCATCAATCTATTTCTCCATGTGTCAGGCTCTTTTCATCATCATCCAGCAGAGGTCCTAGATCTTATTCCCCACGCTAGAGCTACATGCCCTCACGGACCTTCCCTTTCAAAACCCACAGGTTCCCTGCCTCCCACACAGGCCTCTAGCCCACCCGCACCCCTGCTCCTGCTCCAGAGAAGTCAGTCTGGCTGGTAAGGCGGTGGATGCCAGTAGTCAGAATACAGATGGCGGGGGGATGAGAGGTCAGGTGAGGGAGGTGGCCTAGGGGAGGAGAGTTGGTACTCTGACAATAGTTTCCTTGGGCAGAGAAACTGGAGGGTGCAGTTAGGATTAAGCTAGAGAGGAGCGGGTCAACCCTGTTCCCTAACTGAACCAACGAATGTTGGGCTAACTTCAGGATAGAGTCTGGAGATTTTTCCATCGCAATTTTTTTTCTTTTAAACAGCTGCATGGTATCTTATTATGCAGATAAGCCGGTTTATTTAATGAGTGGATTGGTGCTATAAGCAATACTGCTTTACCCTGTGGATGATTAGTGTGATACACACATGCAACATGAATCATTTTTTTAAACATGGAAGTCTGACCCCAGTAAGGCGCTGTTTCCATTTGAAAACGGCACCTCTGAGGCTAATGGCCACTTACCTTGATTTTTTCTTTTAACCTTCCCAAGCGAATATTGCCTTCTGTGATTTTGTTGAGAACTCCATGCTTCTCACTTTCTAAACATTTAGCCTAAGGAGAAAAGTGAAAAGAAAAATAATGGGATTTTGGTTTAACAGAAAAATTAAGATAATAATTCTTCTGCAAAGAACATTATTCCTCCCAAGTAATCTCTATTCTGCCACTCCTCCCGGCCCACCACCCTGCCTGCCCCCCACTCCCTGTGTGAGAGATGTGGACAGAACTTGGGCCAATAGCTGAGGAGGGGCAAGAACCCAGAATGGCAGGCTGGGTGCCCCTCCTGGGCACCAACAGAAGATCGAGCCCCCCAAACAAGGGGAATGTACTGTAAGGGCTTCGGACACACTTCTCTATGCTTGTGGAATATAGCATTCCTTCAACCGTATCCAAGGAACAAGTGCAAAGATGCAAATAAACTTTTAGCTCGACTACTTGAATAATTACAAAACTAAGGATAACAGAAGGGAGAAGCAAGATGGTGGAGGAGTAGGAGACCTGGATTTTGTCTGGTCCCAGGAATTCAGCTGGATAGGGATCAAACCATTCTGAACATCTACAAACTCAACAGGAGATCGAAGAAAAGAATAGCTGCAACTCTCTGAACAGAAAAGCGATCACTTTCTGGAAGGTAGGACGTGCGGAGAAGTGAATCCGAGGTGATATTCAGGAGGATAGACGGCGGGGAGGGGGCCTCTGTCAGCCGCTTCTGGCAAGTGATAGAGCAGCGGAGCACAAAATCAGAACTTTTAGAAGTCAGCTCTGCTGAGGGATGTTGCTCCAGTGGCTAAGCAAGGGGTGGAACCCTTGTAGGACAGTGTGGTCTCAGGACCCTGGGGGTCAAAGAAAGACCGGGGGTGCCTGAGTGCGGCAGAGCTCCCAGGTATCGGAGTGGGGAAGCCGGCTGCAGAGAGGGAGCCGAGGAGCAGGCTCTCAGCTCGGGGTTGCCATAAACCGTGATCCGAGGCACAGTCAGGCCACTGCTCTTCCAGCAGGGACCCAACAAGCGGCAGATCTGGGGAGACTCCCCTTCCTCCCCTGGGGAGAAGTGGCGTGGAAGTGCACCGCAGGGATCTGCTGGGTTTGGAGACTCCACATGGGGTCGGGTGCCAGTGATAGAAATGCACGGTCACAGGCCGGGTGAGCATGGAGTGCAGCCAGAGACCGGGGAGACGGGAGTGACTGACTGCTTTTCTCTGGGGGCTCACTAAGGAGTGGGGCCCCGAGTTCTCGGCTCCTCCGGGGAGGAGACTGGGAGGCC
>NC_138384.1:35835941-35854572 GCF_054177405.1 Leptonychotes weddellii
GTCAAATAAATAAATAAAATCTTTAAAAAAAAAATCAATTAATTAATTAATTAATTAAGGTCTAGGAGACCAGGATAGGTAAGGTTGGGACGCTTGGCCCATAGTCCCAGGGCAGGCCAGAAGCAGCTGTACCACCCTTGGACCCCAGCTAGAGGGGCTGACCTTGGGGCTCCCAGGTACAAGGAGCTTGCAGGGGCAAGGGGACAGCAGTGTCTGTATATACACAGAAGTCCCTTGTGGTGGGCAGAGGTAAGGTGGGATGAAAGCAGCCCCCCCACATCTGGGGGGTCTAAGGATTTTGAACCCAAGCCTCATTTTCAGGCCATAATAACAAAGGTCAAGGCAGGAAGAGAGAACACATTTCATTAACAGATTGTTGGCTTAATTTCTAAGTATTTGGACAAATAGTATATGGCTCCCATTTATATTCCCATTCTGGGCCCACAGATATGAGGGGTGGGCCTAAGAGAGACCATCTGAGGGTTGGGGAGGATGTCAACTTCATCATAGAAACCTGGGTGATCACTGACCCACGTGGGAGGTACAGGGCCTGCCTCCTGGGGGAGCCTGCAGGGTGCTGCCCTACAAATTGGGTTCGCCCTTAGAGTGGTACTGACACGTGGCAGCTGGGTGCCCATGAATGTCTGCTTAGAGGACTGAGCCGATTGGCACCTTCCATTTTCTAGCAAACTTCTGCTTTGCAGTCTTGCTATTCCAGTGGGTAGGCCCAGGAGGCATGGCTGAAGAGGAAAAGGGTGCTCAGTGCTGCTACAGAAAATGCCCGAGTCCAGCACGGGTTAGGCTGGTGACCTCTCAGGACGGGGGCTGCTAGGACAGGGGGTGTGCATGCTTAGGCCCCTACCATGCTGCGTCTGAGTCACAGTGCTTCTGAAAGACCCAGAAAGGACTTAGAAATCACCACTAACATGTAACCACACTCCTACCAACAACTATTATAATTTAAAAAAAAAAAAATTTTTTTTTTGGTGACCTTGTAAGTACAGAACAGTATCTCAAGATTGGCTTAATTAGCATCTTTTATTACAAGTAAGGATCACATATTCCCCCAAGAGCTGTGTGCTACTTATATTTCCTCTTATATAAACAATAGCTAAAAGCCTATGTCCACTTTCCTATGGAGGAGCTGAATGTCTTCCTAGCAGATGTGAATAAGCCTGTACCATATCCTGACAGACTCCCCAAACCATTCATCTGGGAGAAGGGGCTGAGTGATTCCAAGTTTGCCAATTTCCAACTGTCTCAGGAAGTCCTCTGGTCTCCTCCGTCATGACCTCCACTAAATTATTACTTATAGTCCTAGGCTACCAGAGATTTGCAACATTGCTTAAACAAACATTTAAATGTATGTAAGCAGTACGTGCTCAAAGTTGAAAAATCACAAAGTGCAAGTAAGCAAGATTTCTTTTTAATTGCCTATAATTTCACCACTTGGAGATACTGTTATGTAACTCCTATTTTGTGGTAAATTCTATTGGGCTTTTACACTGCGTCCAGCTTGGCATGGAGTCTGTCTTCTTTCACTGCGCAGCCCTACAGCTGACACCTTTTAAAATCAGTGTGGAAAGGGTGCCTGGGTGGCTCAGTCAGTTAAGTGTCTGCCTTCAGCTCAGGTCATGATCCGGGGTCCTGTGATGGAGCCCCATGTCAGGGCTCCCTTCTCAGCAGGGAGTCTGCTTCTCCCTCTGCTCCTCCCCCTGCTCGTGCTCTCTCTCTCAAATAAATAAAATCATAAAAAAAGAGAAACTTTGAGGATTAAACTGTTTAATAAAATAAAATAAAATCAGTGTGGAAAATGCCAGGAATCATGTCGGCGGCATCGCTCCTGCTGGCCGGGCAGTGCTCCATCATCTAGGAGCAGCAGTGATCCACTCAGTTCTGTCTTTAGGACCAGGGCTACCAGAAGCAACATGGGATGAACTCTATTTAACCTGCCTATGGTTCTGTTTCATCTTCAAACAGGGAACACATTAAGTCAACTTTACAGAGAGAATATGAAGATGCATGTGTAATTTACAGAGAGAATATGAAGATGCATGTGTAATAAACACGTGATGACCACGGCTCTATTTGGTTAAATGGACTAATTCCATTAGTTTACCTTCTAAAATATCATTTACCATTATTTAAAAGTCTGGGTTATTTGTCTTTCAAAAATGTTCTTCCTCCATGGTTGAAAGCTAAAATTTTGGAGAATCTGAAAATGTGCAGCTAAAATTTAAAAAGATGAAGATTTTTATGGATAATTTTGTAATGAAAATGCTTTTTTAAAAAAAATATTTGAGAGAGAGAGGGAAGAAGAGTGGGGGGGAGGGGTAAAGGGAGAAGGAGAGAGCGAATCTCAAGCAGTAACCCTACTGAGGGTGGAGCCTGACACGGGGCTCGATCCCAGGACCCTGAGATCATGACCTGAGCTGAAATCAAGAGTCGGACGCTCAACTGACTGAGCCACCCAGGCATCTCAAGAAAATGCTCTTAAAATTACCTTTACATATTAACTTTCAGTGTACTTGAAGAAAGTGAGGGAGCTTACCAAACACATAAGACTGTCGCGTTCCTGGGTTATATTCTCTGCCAGGCTGACAAGATTTGCCAGGTACTGGTGAGCAGACCTTTCCTTCTCCATGGCTTTTTCCACCTGCTTTTTGAGGACATCAATTTTCTTTTGAGACCTCCTAGAGAGTTCCCCCAAATGGTGGAATAAAAAACTCATTAGCCTGAATGGCTAGGACATAGTGAATATCTGCATTGTAAAAATAGCAAGTATGTTAGTACTTAAATGTATTCTTCAGCAACCTAAATCTTCTATTAAGTTTTAGGGTGAGAAGAGGTAAATGAGTTTAATTTTAAGTGATGCATAATTATTGACTCCAAATCAAGTCAACAGGTATCACAAAATGCTTAACACAGTTAATAGGTTACTTTGTATGTATTATTCCATTCATTTTTTGGATTGTGCTCTAAAAGATGCTTTTGAAAAAGGAGTCCAGTTACCCAAAGCCAAGTTCTGGGAAATGTGTAGGAAAGAACTTCTAGGACTTTCAGAGTCTTAGGGTCATCATTATGACTATCAACTATAATTGAACTATAGACTTGAGAAATGTTGGCTAACACTGGTCAACAGAAGAGCCTTTACTGTAGTTTTCTTTTGATACCCAGTAATCTTAATGATCCTTTTCCATTTTATAGCCAATATTAGAAAAAGAAAAGACAAAGAAAATAAAACAGAATATTTAATTTTTTCTTTTTAATACTAACCACCCCCCAAAACAAAACAGCTTAAGAAAAAATAGATAAAAACCTATTTATTTTCTGTGCCCTGTCGAGCTCGGCTCCCAGTGCTTGGTTTTTAGCTGCCAGACTGTTCTTCTCTAAGAGCAGGCTCTGTTTCTGCACTTGCAGCAGTGCCAACTTTCCCATCAACTCTTCCATCTCGGCACCTCCTTTCTCCTCTTCCTTCTGCAACTGGCTGGCGGACAAAAACATCACAGGCTTGGATCCAGCACACTGAAACTAATAAGAGGCTGCCGCTGCCAGGCAAGCCAGGGGCAGCCCAGCCCGAAAGCCCACCAGCCTGCGGGGGTCTATGAAGGCCCCCGTGCAAACGCTGCCCATCCCCTCTCAAAGGGCCTGGGATGCAAATCCTAGGGGCTGGGCACACAGTTTTTTGATGGTAATGATCTAACGCTTTTCCTGCCCATAACCGTTGCTTATGCCTTTATATAGATATTCTTATTTGTACCCTATATTCCATCCAGAAAGAATTTTTTTTTTTTAAGATTTTATTTGAGAGACACAGCGAGAGAGGGAACACAAGCAGGGGGAGTGGGAGAGGGAGAAGTAGGCTTCCCGTCAAGCAGGGAGCCCGATGCGGGGCTTGATCCCAGGACTCTGGGATCATGACCTGAGCCGAAGGCAGACAATTAACGACTGAGCCACCCAGGCGCCCCATTCCAGAAAGAATTTAAGACTGCTTCATTTTTTACATAGTTATAATTGCCTCCCCCAAATCCTAATGCTAAAACAAATTTTATGTCATACTAAAGTAACTCTATGTTTTTATGATAAAAGCAACAAAAGAACAAGGAGGGCACACAATTTCAATATATAGTTCTGGCAAAATAATGCTTGAGGAAAGAGTGATTTCTTCGTTGGTTCTCTTGGTCAGTTCTCATGGAATAACCAGGACGAACAGGTGGAGCCATGCGCACAGAGGCTGCCCAATTCTGAAAGGAGGGTCTCTCTGGGTACCGCATGGGCCTTACTACCAGGCTTGCTGGCCGGCAAATGGGCGCAGCTTGCATGTGTGTGGGTCTGCCTCACTAGTCAGACAATTTCAGTGACTTTGGCCTGGGTTGGCTCCCTGAGCACCCCGGCAGGGATTTTCCAGATAGTTTCCATTACTTTCTAGTTTACTAATTAGTCAAAGAGCGGAGGACATATCTAGATAAAAACCATGAAACTGAGGTCTTTATCTTTTTTCTTCACTGTCTTTTGTTTTGATTTTAGAATTTTCTTTAAACATATTTTTGCCAAAGTAATGTACTCACCTGGTACCAATTCAATCACTAAAGAAAAGTTCACAACGAAAAGCAAGTGGGGCTATAGAGAATGTTGGGAAGGTATCAGTGGGCCAGCATAGTTACCTCAGAGAGCAATACGTTAAGTTCTAGAAAACGCACTTACCCTGTGGGCCAACAGTGTCACCTCTAAATACGTATGTAGGGAAACTCTGATGACACATACGCAAAATCTTACTGTGGCACTACTTACTGGAGCAAATTTATTAACAATTTAAACTTCCACTAAGGTAAGTAAAATGTAGTATTTCATATGATGGAATACCACCAGGCAGAAGCTAAAAGAATAAACTCTAATAGCTATTTCAACATGGAGAGATGTTTGAAAAATTGAGTGTAAAAGTCCAAGATACTAAAAGCATGAATTCATTCATATAAACTTAAGACACACCAAAAAAATGCCATATGTCATTTATAGAAACATGTGGAAATAAAAAACAGATTGGAAATGTAATTCCAAGTTTATGGTAGTGATTCCTTTTAGAAAGCCAGGGATAAATATTGGACTAAGGAGAGTGGTTAAAAAGGACTTCAGGTGTATTTCTAACAATATATTTCTTAAGCAAAACAAACAAAGAGGTAAAAGCAATTTGTTTAAAAAAAAAAAAGTTAATAGCTGGTGGAAGAAATAGTTGCTTGCTTGCTTGATTTATTTATTTAATCTCTACACCCAACATGGGGTTCAAACACACAACCCTAAGATCAAGAGTCACACGCTCCCCTGACTGAGCCAGGCTGGAGCCCCAAAATAGTTGCTTAAAATAAAATCTTTTAAAAATAAAATGTTTCCTATTCTACTCCTCAGGTTCCCCAGAGGAAACCTGTACTGATCACTTTTGATTTTAGTTCTTCCGGTAAAAAGCCATTGATTTAAAATTTTTTAAATTGTGAAATACACATATAGAAAAGTATGTAAAAAATAAATGCATATTTTAATAAATAATTATAACAAACCCTCATATAATTACCATATAGGTGAAGAAACAGAACATTTTTTGGTAAATACTTTAAGAGTTTTTACATCTAAGGGCGTCTGGGTGGCTCAGTCGATTAAGCATCTGCCTTCGGCTCAGGTCATGATCCCAGGGTCTTCAGATCGAGCCCCATGTTGGGCTCCCTGCTCAGCGGGGAGTCTGCTTCTCCCTCTCCCTCTGCCTCTCTCCTTGGCTTGTGCTCTCTCTCACTTGCTCTCAAATAAATAAATAAAATCTTAAAAAAAAAAGTTTTTACATTTAGATTCATGGGTGAAAATGAAAAGTAATTTTCCTTTCTTATAATTGGTGGGTTTTGATATCAAAGTGACATTGATCTTATAAAATGAATTAGGTGGCATTAACTCTTTTTCTGTTTAGAAGGGTTTATGTAAGACTGGAATTATTTCCTCCTTGAGTATTTTTAGAACACTCTGGTGAAGGTATCTAGGCTTACAGTTTTCTTCAAGGAACGATCTTTGGATTCTATTTCTTTAATGATTAAAGGAATATTCAGGTATTCTTTTTGAGTCAGTTTTGGGAAGTTATGTTTTTCCAGGAATATCACTATTTCACCTGAATTTTCAAATGTATTGATAGGAACTTATTTCTGGTGGGTACACACACATTTAAACATCTACTTGGTAGACAGAGTCTTTTCTCTCCATCAACTGATTCTCTTTGTTAAGTAGTGTTTTTTACCTAGTCATCTGTCTTGCCAGATATTAATGGAACTCAGCACCTCTCTTTTGGTTTGTATTTGGTAGTATGGCTTTTTCTGCCCTTTCACCTTGGACCTGTCTGTGTCTTTCTGATTGAGATGTATAGCTTAAAGGCAGCACAGAGTTGCCCTGGAGAGCTGAGCTACACACTCAATAGTATCTCTGCCTTGGAACCCACCATGTCCGGCCTGCATGAGGCCTTGAGCTGAAGCGAGCCTCCCCTGTCCACAGGACTTCGGTCACAGCCCGTAGGGTCACAGGTAAATGTACATTCCTGGTATGAGTCCTCCATGTAACGAGCATTCTTCCCCACCTCCAAAGGACTTTCCCTCACTGCCCCATAAGTAAGAGACCTGAAGCTTGCTAAAACCCTGCTCTTTTGACCCTCATGTGCGCTAGGCACCCTGCCTTGACGTCCCCACGTGGCCCCTCCAGGTACCTGTGGGTACAAACTTTTCTATTTCACTTTCCCTTGCGGTCTTACTGTGGCTCACCATCCAACACCCCAGGGCTCTACTTAACATATGTTAATTTAAGTTTAGCCTCTTTGGTGTTATCTATTCCTGATATATTTGCCTTTAAATCTTTTCATTTTGCATTTTCTATTTTACCATTTGTCCTATCTTTTCTTGCCCTCATTCCGACCAATTAAAAAAAAAAATCATTTTTTCCCTGTACTAGTTTAGAAGTTACATTCTTTCCACAAATTTCACCATGTGTATTTTCAAACTATAAAGTGAATCAACACCTTTCTCCTCTCCAGAATGATATAAAGACTTTAGAAGACAAACTCCATTGACCCTTTTCCTGATTATATACTATTATTGTTGTGCATTTGAATTCTATGCATTTTTAAATCCCAAAAGATATTATTACTGTTTTATGGAATCAATGTTCATTTACATTTATTTACATATTTACTGTGTCTTTTTTACTCTAGTTTACCTTGCCTCCCATACATCCAGCACTGAATTATGTTCTTCCTCCTAATGTAGACCCTCTTTGAGAACTGCCTTTAATGTAGGTCTGCTGGTGGTGACATTCCCAATTGTCTGTTTCCTTATGCTCTAGCAGAACTGACAATTTGTCTTTTAGCCCTTCTCCTGAATTTTCTTTAGATTCTGATAATCAGTTCTAATCTTGCTCTTAATGATTGAACTTTTTTACGGCATTTTATTCTCTAGATTCTGAGTTCTCTATATTATCTTTTTCTTTGAAGTGAGTTTCTGTGCTTATGTAGGTCTCCCTCTTTTACTGCATTTTTTTCCCATTATACCCAATGATCCTTGTCATTTGTTCACACCTAGGAGTCTGTTCTTATTTTAGGATGAAGGACTTGGCATTTGGTGTGTGTTGTGTAAGGAGACTGCTTTTCTGCCCTGACATCTCCCTGAGCAGGCATATCACTGACTGCTGAGCAGGACTCTGTCTACACAGAGGAGTTATGTGAATAGTCGGCTTCACTTTAGAATAGCCCCTTCCGTGCCCCAAAAGCCAGGGTAAGGAAGGCTTCCCTTGTATAGATACCACTAGTCCCCCAAACACTTAGCTCTCCCTAAACAAGTTTGCTAACTTTCTTAAGTAGGATGACTCCCTGTTTTTCTCCCACCACCCATCCTGAGTAGGCTCAACCTTTGTAAGCAGCAGTAAAAGCAAAGAACAACTGAAGCTTCCAGGTGTGACCACCAGTACAACTGTAAGTCAACTGGACACTTCACTTGGAAAATAACCTCCTGCCATTTCTGGGGTCACAGTTCCTCCCAGGCAAGGTTGCCGACAGGTAGAACAAGCAGACTAAATGGAGAAGCCACTCCATATTTATGATCTGCACTGCCCCGAACCAGAAAAGGAGAAACAACACACATGCACCATACCTAGAAGCTCATGGAGCACAGGTTCAATTTAACCCTTTTCTATATAAACAAAAATCTTTTTCTCATGACCTCATCTTTGCCTGTGTCCCCACTCTTTCCCGAAGTCCTCCTCAGACTCACCCCCATTGGGGGAACCAGTTCCACAGCTGCTTGGCTGCTAACTAATGGCTACTCTTGCACACGTGGCACATCTCTTACTACCCTATCAGTGTGGGAAGGGAGCCCCCCTAACGGAGGCAACCAGAGGGCAGGTGCACTGAAGCCTTGCAGCCCTCCGGCTCCCTTCAGCCCAACTCCAAGGTGTCCTTGGCTGACCTCACGTCTGTAGTAGTCTCCTTACTTTGTCTGCCTCTACAGACTTCCCTGAATTCACATATTCCATCCCTGATGGACTCATGCCACCTTCCCATGTTACTGATGCTCTCACCAATCACTGCACCTTCCAATAGAGAACCATCAGGGTCAACACTGTCCACGTCCACTCTTACTGTCTATCCTCTACCCCACCCGTCAACTCTGAGCCCAAAGCCTCCTGGCAAAAGCTGGCATAAAGGCTTTCCATCCCTATTCTAGCTCACTCCACCACAACATTCCTCACCTGATTTCCACTTACAAGAGATCTGGTGACATGTTTGCCTTTTCAACAACCATGTCTTCCACTGCCTTCCCATCAGTGGCTTCCTTTTGAAGGATTTTATACCTTTTATACTCACATCTAGGGGGCCATTAGAATATGTGGTTATGGGGGCACCTGGGTGGCTCAATCAGGTGAGCGTCTGACTCCTGGTTTCGGCTCAGGTCATGATCTCAGGGTCATGAGATGGAGCCCCGTGTTGATTCTTGGGATTCTTTCCCTCTTCCTCTCCCTCCCCTGCTGCCACTCTCCCCCGCTTACTCACTCTCTCTTTTTGAAGTAAATAGATAAAATCTTAAAAAAATAAAAAAGAATATGTGATTATGACATCCACAAAAAAAAAAAAAAAATCAGCCACAGGAGTGGGTGTTTGAGGGAAATAAAATCATTAAGACAAACAGAACTTCAAAAAAAATTTCCTTCCTCTACTGGAATAGGAAAGTAAAGTACAGGTCTGGCCCAGACAGCGTGTAATAGTACAGTCAAAACACTGGGTTCCAGTAGTTGGAATCCCCAGCATTTACTAAAGTACCAAAACTAAGCACTTCACATACACCAACTCATTTATTCCCCAACGTCAACCATCTTAGCTGAAAGCCTCACCATTTAAAAAATTATTTCCCCATTACAAAAGTAATGCATATTCATATTCATTTTACACATGTAAAATATTTTTTAAAAAACACAAAGAAAATTTAAATTACCCATTTTGATTTTTAATTTTTTTTTTTTTAAGATTTTATTTTTTATTTATTTATTTGAGAGAGAGAGAATGAGAGACAGAGAGCATGAGAGGGAGGAGGGTCAGAGGGAGAAGCAGACTCCCCACCGAGCAGGGAGCCCGATGCGGGACTCGATCCCAGGACTCCAGGATCATGACCTGAGCCGAAGGCAGTCGCTTAACCAACTGAGCCACCCAGGCGCCCCTTGATTTTTAATTTTATGTGTCAACTTAGCTAGGCTATGGTGCCCAGTTTGTTTGGACAAATATTAGATAGATGCTGCTGTGAAGGCATTTTGTAGATGTGATTAACATCTATAAGCAACTGAACTTTAAGTAAAACATTACCCTTAATAACATGGGTGGGCCCCATCTAATCAGCTGAAGGCTTTATGAGCCAAAACTGAGGTCGCCCAAAGAAGGAATTCTGCCTCAAGACTAACCCAGAAATCCTGCCTGAGTTTCCAGCCAGCTGGCTGTCCAATGGACTTTGGATCTGCCAGCCCCTATAACTGTGTGAGCCAATTCTTTAAACTCTCTCTCTCTAGAAATATCTATACACATCCCCTATATATAGAAAAACAGTTGTTTTTCTAGAGAACATTGACTACAGATATACATAGAATTTCACCTGCCAAGGAGAATTTTGGTTAATATCTTTCCCTTCTTCCAGTCTTTTTTTCTATGTACCTATGGTATATGTGTGTGTGACCATATACATACAAGTGTGTATATGTATTTATACATATATATAATTACATATATAAAGACACATGCACACTAGAATGATCAACTCATCCCAGTTTGCCTTGGACTTTCTCAGTTCTAGCACTGGGATTCCCACATCCTGGGAAAACCGCAGTCCCAAGCAAAACTGGGATGGTTGGTTACCTTAATACACATACATATACACACTTTTTTTCTTTTTAAACAAAATTGTGATCATTCTATACATAGGTTTTGTCATCTAATTTCTTCACCTAAAAATATATATTTTCTCAAACTCCCCAAAAGATTCGTTTGTGACATCCTGTTTAATGGCTGCATTGCATTTCATTTTATGGTTGTATCCTTTCATTTAATCCGTTCCCTATTACTGGATATCCAGGTTTCCAGTTCTACTACTTTAAATTATCTTTGGGTCTAAAACCAATAAAGGCTGGAAGAGAAGGGGGAAAAGAAATCATATACAAAGTGCAGACCGTGGCCCTCAAGGACAGGCATAGTGTCCTTTAGTAATAATAGATTTACGATTCTCAGTCCCAGACCCCTTGCTGGTGTAGCTACATGACTCAGAAGAAGACGGGCAACCTCTCTCTACTCCACCTAAAACCACACGCATGGTGATGCACTCAAACTTGACAAGACATTGTATCCTTACCTTTTTAATTCATTTACAATTGAAGCATGAACGTTCACTGCAATTTTACCATCCAACTGTGTTTTTAGGTCCTGGCATTCAGTACGTAAAATTTCCAACTGCTCCTTGTTTTCAGTTAGTTCTTTTTTTTGGTTCTGTGTTTTAGTCTCCAGAAGCATTAGTTGTTTAGTCAGTTTAGAAACTGAAAAACAAACGAGATGGATAAAGACTTGGTACAGAAGACTTAAGAAAACATGATTATTGATTACTAGGTAATACCCAGGAGAGCCAGCTTATAAATAATAATCTTGAAAAAATCTTCTGGAGATTTATAAATTAATACCAAAAACCTTGTACTTAGAAATTACTGTCCTGGGACGCCTGGGTGGCCCAGTCCGTTAAGCATCTGCCGGCAACTCAGGTCATGATCCCAGGGTCTTGGGATCGAGTCCTGCATTGGGCTCTCTGCTCAGCGGGGAGCCCGCTTCTCCCTCTGCCTGCCACTCCCCCTGCTTGTGTTCTCTCTCTCTCTGACAAATAAATAAATGAAATCTTTTAAAAAAAATTAAAAAAAAAATTACTGTCCCTATATTAAACATTTACTGAATATCGACTTTCTTACTGGGGCTCAATATGTTGATATCACTGTTAATATATGATGTTAATTAAACAAGACAGGATTTTAGCCTTCAAGGAACGGACTTTCCAAAGGCTGAAGCCTTAAGTCACAACACACAGATGTGCAGCATCATGATGTTGTTCCTAAAACTGCAAGATTTTCAAGTCTTTAACGACATCAAATATGGCCCAACTTTTCTTCTCATTCCTCATTAAGTTATGTTTAAAAGTAAATCATAAATATTTTCGCCCTGGGCAACACCCTATATGTAATGATAAGATACCTCCCGGACATCTATTGAAAGTAGCACTTAGAAGTATTAGAGCATAAATTTTAAATCCTTCTACTCTATGAAAAGATTTAGCTGATCAGAATGAATAGCTCCTTCTGGGAAATGGGAAAATAGGACAGGCAGCTGACTGGATCAAATCATACAGGCCTAAAGGTTGGCGCCATTCTACATGACCAGAACCAGCATCATACCTGTTCGTATCTGCAACATTTAAAGAAATTAAGCTCAGGAAATACAAAATTAATTTTCCCTGCCATCTCTGATTTTGAAAACAAAGACAGGAGGCTTTGTTCCTCCTCCACCACCAAGTAATGCCAGAGTAAAAGCAAATACATCTGTGCCACGTAGAGTCTAAGGGGAAGTCCTGTGAAGGAAACTCCTGTTGGATACTCTGATGTTTTATTTGTATTTACTTTTTATTTTAAACTTTTTTTAGATTTTATTTGAGAGAGACAGAGGGTGAAAGGGGGCTGGGGGCGTGGTGGGGGTGGGGGGAGAGAGAGAGAATTTAAAGCAGACTCTGGGCTGAGCGCACAGCCTGATGCAAAGCTCAACCCCGCGACTGGGAGATCATGACCTGAGCTGATACCAAGAGTCAGACGCTCAGCCAACTGAGCCCCCAGGCGCCCCCAGACACTCTCACTTTTCCACATGAGCTGGCTCATGGAAACAAATGAAGAGCCAGCCCAGTGACCTCAGCAGCAGCGGGGGCTTTAGTGCCCAGGGTGTTACAGGGCAGTCATTAAATAATCAGGAGCAGAGGGGAAAACAGAAAGGGGAGGTTACACTTATATTCTGCCCTCCTGTGCTATATTATTCTTCACTGGAAAAGAAAAGTCAGTAAAGCAAAAGGAAGAAAATGCCACTACCTTCTGTGCTCATAAATCTGGGGTTTAACCAAAGTGGAAGAAATGACTCAATCTGGCCCACTTCAAAGCCCACGGCCACATGCTGTGAGGTTCCTAGGAGCTGGGAGGGACACATGGGGAGAGGGGGGTGCTCACAGAAGGTATGGAAGGGAGATAGCCTGTCACAGCACCCACAGCTCTGAAGGAAGGACAAGAGCACAAAGAAACTGTTCAGAGAGCGAATTCATTCTACTTATTTACTCACGTAACAAATATTCAGGAACCGAGCCTGGCGTTGTTTCAAATATTCACCTCACATATTTTTTCCACTTACGTGGCACTAGCCCCCCCACACCCAGTTCTGCTGACTCTAAAGGGGTCATCTACATCTGCCTTATAAGATAAATGGAATAACTGGAAAGACACGGTAGAGTCTAAGAGAAAGCAATCAATGTGCTTTGGGTCATGATTGGATATGTTATAACATAAACAGCTGCCTTTCGGTAAAGAGGAACACATTCTAGAAAACGTGATTTCCTCCATTGGTAATTTGAAGGGGTCCCTACCAGGAGCAGGGTGGGGGGTGGGGGCACCAGTGTCAAATGAAGCTGGAAAGATAGCTCACCTTCCTGGAGACGCTCCTGGTGGGTGTCCTTGACTTTTCTCTGCTGAATCTCCAGCTGCTCTATCAACAACTTGTTTTCCTCTAAAACCAGTTCTGCCTGAGTCTGAAGCTGACGCCTACAATTGATTTACAAAATTAAATACTGCCACTCAGGTACTGAATGATTACAGAGACACTCCGGAGTCTAAAGGAGCGCAATTGATGTGTTGCAGGTCATGAATATCTGGACAAGTTTTAATGCTATACACGTCACTCACACAGTTAATCCTACCATTCGCATTAAATGGGGGGGGAGGGGAGGAGGACAGCGATAACATTTGCATTATAAACTGCTTCAATAACTTTTTAAAATGTAACACTGCGAACATATACAAAAGTAGAGAAGAATCGGATAATAGACTTTCATGTACACAACACAACACCCAGCTTGCACAACTGCCAAATGGTCAATCTTCTTTCATGTATAAACCTCCAATCCTGACACCCACTGGACTATTCTGAAGCCAGTAGGAAATTAGAAGAATTTAGAAAGTTCCCGTTTTAATTGAGAAGTACTCCCTTATAATCAATAGCATATTTGCCCCCAAACAATGACTCTCTGAAAAGCCTCTGGCTGATTTCTTAAACCATACTAAGTACCAAAACTGCCCTTTCCTTACAGAGGGTGCAAAGTCAATCCCGGCCCAGCTCAAACTTCATGATCAAAAATTCCAATTAGAATGAGCTAAAGGGGCCTTTAGAAATCTGGTTAAATGCTAACCATTCAAAGAAATGGTAAACCAGTAAATTATCACAATTTTCACTTTGAACTCAAAAAGTGAGGT
The DNA here is from genome assembly GCF_054177405.1 of Leptonychotes weddellii. Classification (NCBI taxonomy): domain Eukaryota; kingdom Metazoa; phylum Chordata; class Mammalia; order Carnivora; family Phocidae; genus Leptonychotes; species Leptonychotes weddellii. Next base: position 35,850,030 of record NC_138384.1, read on the forward strand.
GGAGGAAGGAGACAAAAAGATGAAAGGAGTCGGCTATAGCAATGACGTCACTCCAACAGCAGCTGCCCACGGGCTCCTGGGCCGCGGCTGCTAACACCGCACCCACGATGGGGAGGGAGCTACCCTGCTGTGCGGAGCGGGAGCCCCCCACCCCCTCACCCGGGCTGGCCTGCCCCAGTCTCCTCATTTCCGTCTCGGAAGACAGCTGCACTTCCTCCTGTTTACACTTTGGACTTTCTTTTTTTTTTTTTTTTTTAGATTTTATTTATTTATTTGAGAGCGAGAGAGAGAGAGAGAGAGAGAGAGAGCACATACCAGCAGCGGGGAGGGGCAGAGGGAAAGGGAGAGAAGCGGACTCCCTGTTGAGCGGGGAGCCTGATGCACTGGCTGGATCCCAGGATCATGACCTGAGCCAAAGGCAGATGCTTAATCGACTGAGCCACCCAGGCGTCCCTACACTTTGGACTTTCTTAGGACTTCCTTTCTTCCTCCCTCCCTTCCTTCTTCCTTCTTTCCCTCTTCTTTTCTTCTTTCCCTACTTCCTTCCTTTCTTCCCCTCCCACCAATCCTTCCACCTTTTCTTTCTTTTTTAAATGAAAGGGATTCTCTTATTTCTTTAAAAAAAAAAAAAAGTTAAAGCCTCACATTTAGTTTAATACTCTTCCATTTTATGGGTAGAGAAACTGAGGCCCATTAAGCATGAGGTATCCCAGTTGGTCAGAGGAAGTCAGGAAAAGAAATGCAGAGTTTAGTTGCAGCCCAGAAGTTCAAGGAGAAATTATGTGAAACTGAGGGGACAGCTTCGACTGAAGTGTGAAGCTGGTGTGCCCGAGTGTCTGGGCACCCACACCTGTGCAGGAACAGGGGGCTGCGGGAGGGCACAAGTGCCGGGGCCTCAGGGGTGGCCAGAGGTCTGCCTCCAGGAACCCCCACACCCCAACTGGAGGGCAGTGAGTTCAGAGTAAGGGGGGAGGCCGGCTGGGTGGGGGTGCGCTGGAGGCACCACACAGACCTAATGGCTCCCCACCCACAGCCCGGGCCACACTACAGCAGGGTGCCAAGTGCAAACCCAAATAAAGAGGATCGGGGAACACTGTGCACATGCGGATTTGAAAGTGAGGTCTTTTGTTTATTTATTTATTTTGATTTTATAGAGAAGTAAACAGGTTTGACTGGCATTTATATACAAGGTTAGAGGAAGGATCTGAGATCTCCGTTTTCTGGATGGCTCTTGGAAGCAGTCTAACCGACCCGCTTTCCGGGGTTCGAGGGGAAGCATGCTAGGAGCCCTGACAGAAGAAAATCCAAGTTCAACAGGGGAAGCCACAGTGCACTAAGATCCAGTAACTGCCCAGGCCAATCCCAACTGTACAGCAGTACCCATCCCATCAGGGAGAACCCACCTAATGCTGTTGACTCCTATTCTAAATTCCTGGACATCACACACGGAAAACATTTTAATTTTGTTCAGTGATGTTAAGACATGTTAAAAGTCACTAAATATAACATAGCTACCCAAGGAGAAAAAGATCAATCTGAATAGTTTGTGCTTGGACCTTGCCTTTTGACTAAGACATTTGCTTGCTCATACTCACTGACTAGCCGTCTGTTGCTGCCGTGTCAATGAACAGGACCTGGCCCTGCCCTTGAGAAGCTCATCAAGGAGGACAGGTGAGACAGACGTGGAGATACCCGGGTAGGCACAGCACCGCAGGTACCAGGACAGGGCGTGGGTCTAGGGCTGTGTCAGAAGCTGAGACACGGCAGCAAAGAACTCTGCCTTCAGGGAGAGCTACAGACCGGCACCATCCGATCAGTGCCAGGTGAGCAGGGCCTGATGGATGGGGAAGAGTGTGGAAGGGGCGTTCTGGGGCAAGGCAGCAGCGCCAGCAGCTGGAAGGAGAGAGGCCGCACTCACCGTCAGACACTGGAGGCCGCAGAAAGGGCACGGCAGACGGGGGCTAGCTGTACAGGACCCCATCCTGAGCTTCCTGGTCTAAAGCCCTGGGAAGAGTCACAGGGGAGCAAAAAGGATGTGGCTCAACAGGTTTGGGATGAGAAAACTGCCCTAGAGAAATACAACCTCGGAATATAAAAATGGGGAGCGTACGTAGATGGATTTCAGGTTTAAAAACCTACTTAGAATTTTAAACGTATTCTTTAAAATTCAAGTTGAGAATAGTTTACTACATTGTCACTGTACCTTGTTAATTTCTTTACTACATTGTCATTGTACCTTGTTAATTTCTTAGAAACTCTCCCTGAAAATATTTTGGTTAAAGAAAATGTATTTGATGATTTCATAAAGTTTATTTCTATTATTGTGTTTTCTTTTGAGTTAGCAAAATACCAGAAACCCAACACCACTTGCCATTCCTCACTGGTAACAGGACAACTCTTGGTTAACTCTCGGTGCAATTCTTCATTTTCTTTCACCACTTCCTGGACTCGCATCCTGAACATCCTCATTTCCTCCTGAAATAAAACAGAGGTGAATCGTAACACACACATACACACGTGGTGCCATCTCTTAGCTCTAGCGCTGCCGCTGCACCTCAAGTCAAAGGTCAGTAGCTTTCCAGTGAAGTCTCACAGGAACAGCAGGTACCGGCGCCAGGTGCCTGCCCTCAAGGAGCTCCCGGGCTGCTGGGAAACCAGGAGACAACCATGATGCTGAGTACAAGGGACAGAGAGCCTCAGGTATGAAATGCTCAATTCCTGATTTGGTAACACTTTTCTGTAAGTGCCAAATACTTAGATAGGAAAGAAAAGATAAAGGCAGGTCAAAAAGAAAAGCAGAGATGCCTATGAACACCGCAATTTTTCCTTTGTTTAAAGACTTCGGAGGATAAATTGGAGCTTCTTAGAGAAATGTAAGAACTTTTCGTCCTAATTAAAGCCCACTTGGGAGTGGAAGGGGTCAGTGTGGGTAGGGCTTGGAGTCTCCTGATTTTGCCCCGTTGTGATCACCAGAAGCTTCTCCTAGTGAAGCCACCAGTCTGGACAGCTCCTTCGGCACCAGCAGGACTGAGAAAGGCCTCGGGGTCTGCTTTCCCTCCTCAACAGTGTGTTTATGGCACTCCTGCTGGGCCTCCTTCCTCCCTGCTTTTCTTAGCCAGCCCTCAGTGGGCTTCTGTGACATGTTCTGGTCTTCCGTGAGAACCTTGCTGCCAATGTTTACTCTCGGATGCTTCTAAATATTCTTCTCCCAGCTCTTAGACGTTTATGCTTATATCCGTTTAGCTTAACAATGCCAAGGAACTTCTCTTTTACCTTTCTGCTCAGACACACTCCCCAGTGGCTGACAGCTCTTTTACAGAACAGGGCTCAGGCAAACTAAAGCCCGCAGGCCAGCTGCTTGTTTTGTAAATAAAGTTTTATTGGAACACAGCCACGGACATTCATTTCCACTTTGTCTATAGCTGCTTTCTTGCTACCACTGCGGAGCTGAGGTTTTGCAAACAGAGGCCCCGTGGTCCACAAAGCCTAAAATATTTACTAAATACCATTTACAAAAAATGTTTCCTGAACCCTGTTTTAGAAGAAGCACCAAATTAATTTGTTAATTACTTGGCTTGATAGCTAATTAATTAGTATAAGATTAATTCACTCTCTTACAAAGTTAAGTGTCCAACAGAAAATCTAGAAGAAAAGGTTCAAAACTGCATCATGTGCACCATGTATGTGGGATAGTGTAACAAAGGCAGGCTGTGGGACTTAACAGACCCTGCCAGCCAGACAGCCCAGGAAATCCAAACTGTTCTCTCTGGATCCTTCTGATTCCAGAGATCTCTGGCCACTTACATGAGCAGTAGGGAAAGGATGGGACATATCTATCACACCCATGTAGCCTTGTCCACCTGTGTAATGAGAGTGAGCTCTGCTGCCAGAGGCCATTCCCATGAAACAGAGGTGAACAAGGCAGAATCAACAAAAACCTGGCGCTCTCACCACTACCAACAGAACTGGACTTCCCTGGGGTCAGCTCTTCAGAGAACTATGAAGCATTTAAGTCTGCCTAAAACATCACTGCTTACTACCTTCCCATATCTGCCTGATCGTCCCTTCTACAGTAGAGTTTGCAGCTGCAGAGCATCAGGAAAGGAGCGTCCCCCACTGCTGTCCTGTCTGTACCCCAAGAGCCCAGCCCACACGGGGCTGCCTGCCTGGGAAATCTGGGCTTCCGATGCAGCACCATCCCATCCCTGCACACCTCTCCCATCTGTCCCAATGCACGCTTTCTGCTCCACTGACCCGTCCCTTCCGGCCTCCTTCCTTCTCTCTTTCTCTCCTTTCTTCTCTCCCACCCACCTGTACCGCTGTGCTCTTTCTTTCCTTCCTCCCTCCCTCCCTCCCCTCCTCCCTTCCTTCCTCCCTCCCTTCCCTCCTCCCTCCCTCTCTTCCTTCCCTCCCTCCCCTCCTCCCTTCCTTCTTCCCTCCCTCCCCTCCTCCCTCTCTCTCTTCCTTCCCTCCTCCCTCCCTCTCTTCCTTCCCTCCCTCCCCTCCTCCCTCCCTCTCTTCCTTCCCTCCCTCCCCTCCTCCC
>NC_138384.1:35855072-35918759 GCF_054177405.1 Leptonychotes weddellii
ATATATATATATATATAAACAGTTTTTTCTGAAATGCTTGAGAGTAACTTGCAGACATAATGCCCTTCTTCCTCGAAATACTTCAGTGTATATTTCCTAAAAACATTCATTTACTCCACTACAGTAACATCATAAAAACCAGGAAATCAACACTGAAGCAATACTATAATCTAATCTAGACTATATTAAAATTTTGCCTATTTTCCCACTAACGTCCTTTTCTGGTCAAAGATCCAATCCAGTATTATATGTTGTATTTAGTTGTCAAGTCTTTGCAGTCTTTTTAAATCTGGAACATATCTAGTTATTGTTTATTGAATGCTGAACTCTTGCAATGTTATATGTGGGAGGGTCTGGATTTTGTTGTCTTCCTTTAAAGAGTGTGGGCTTTTTTTGTTTTTTTCCCTTCTTCTTTGTAGACTCGTACATTGCTCATGGATCAACTTGATGCTTTTGAGGCTCACTTTTTACCTGCTGAGGGTGGGTCTGTAGTGACCTTTACTGAGAGGCTAGGCGAGCCAGCTACCAAGGCACGGTCCTTCTGGGCTCTTTCCTCAGGCTGCAGTGTTCCACAAGTTCTCTCCCTTGCTGTCAAGCCACAGGTCTCCCAGTGCTGACTGTTTGGCTCACGGCTCCCTGAACTTGTTTTCTGCCTGGCCTCAAGGAGTTTCACCCTTCTCTTTTGTTGAATACTAATCTGCTTCGGGTGCTCCACCCTGCCCTGTGAAGAGACTGTCTACAGACTGAAGGCAGAGGCAAACAACAGAAGGCACCTATTTATCTTTCTCCTGCCCAAGGTCACCGTGCCGCCTGCCATCTGTCAATAGTATCAATATGTGTTCTGTCTAGTTTTTGAGTCGTTTACAGTACGAGGGCCAGCCTGGTAGCAGTTATATTCCATCAGGCCCAGAAGCAATGGCTCTGATGGAATAATTCTTCCTTCAAGAAAAACCTTGTAACACATTCACCTTAAAACCTCATCTCATCACTCATTCAGCAAACAGTGAGAACTCTCTAAGTCATTATGGACATGACAACACAATGGTTTGCCATGATTTTATGATCTAACAACAGGTAGAAGTCTTCTCACACAAATGAACATAATATACTACACACAAAAACATAGTACAGGATAGAATGTTCTAGCTGCCTTAAGAGCTGTACAAACAAAAGTCTGCGATGATTTGAGGGAGAGAGATCATATCTGACTGGAGTAATCAGGGAAGGCTGTCACGGAGAATGTGGCATTTGCACAGGGCAAAACGGTGTGGGAAAGCAGTGGCCTGTCACTGGGCCTGCCTGTCTGTATCCTTTTTAAAGAGAACTGGCTCACCCACAGCCCTGCAGAAGGCCCTGGCCTAGGAAGCTTGTTTTGGATCATGTGACCCGAAGAACTTTAATTTTTTTGCTGTGGTTAAAAAAACATTATATTAAAGAAGTCAGTCACAAAAGACCACATGTTGGACGATCTTATTGATGTGAAATGTTCAGAACAGGCAAATCCATAGAGACAGAAAGTAGCTTTGTGGTTGCAGGAGCCAATGCAGGGGGTGGGGGAAAATGGGGAGTGACTGCTAACAGGTAGGAAATTTCTTGTTGTGATGAACTTTACAACTGACTGCAGTGATGGTTGCATGGTTCTGTGAAGACAGTAAAAATCACTGAACTGTGCACTTTAAATGGGTGAATTGAATATGTGAATTACATCTCAATGCTGTTATTTAAAAATTTAAACTTAAGTCCTACTTTAAAATCAGAAGCTCTTGAAGCTGCCTTGAATTCCCAGGAGCCACGTGAGAACAGATGTGCCCCTGGCTTCCCACCTTGATCCCAGCAGGAGCCAGTCAGCTGTGTATCCTGACATGTCAGATGCCCGGGCCCCCTCCCCGCCCCCATTCCTCACATGCACTACTCTCTAAGAGCAAGAACCTGACCTTCTGGCTCCTCTTGTTATTCCTCACAGTGGTTTGCTCGGTGAGTTTATTGAACTGAATTCTGCAATACCTCTTCTAAAGTAAAAACTAGTCTGCTTTCTTCTCTCTTTATATATGCCTATATTGTGAAAGCATTCCCACCACCAAGCTAAGTACACTCCCATCACCTCACATATTTACCTTTAAAAGAGAGAGAGAGAACATTTAAGTTCTACTCTCTTAGCAAATTTCAATTATACGATACAGCATGATCAACTATAATCATCACGTTTTACATTAATCCTCAGATCTTACTCATAACTGAAAGTGTGTACCCCAGCCTGTCCCTATTTCCTCCACCCCCCAGCCCATGGCAACCACCACCGTACTGTTTCTGTAAGTTTGACTTTTTTTTTTTTTTAAGATTCCACATATAAGTGATACTATTCAGTATTTGTCTGTCTTTGTCTGGCTTATTGCCCTCCATGTTCATCTGTGTTGTTGCAAATGACAGTACTACCTTCTCTTTTAAGGCGGAGTAATAGTCCACTGTATGTATATACACCACATTACATATATATCAATCACATTTTTGTATATACATCACATTTTCTTTATCCATTCATCTGCTGGCAGACATGTGGGCTGTTTCCCTACCTTGGCTACTGTAAATAATATTTCAACAAACATACAAGTACAGCCATCTCTTCAAGATAGTGATCTTGTTTCCTCTGGACATCTACCCAGAAACGGAATTGCTCAATAGATGGTAGTTCTGTTTCTAATTTCTTGAGGAACCTCCACACTGTCTTCCACAGGGGCTGCACCAGCTTGCATTCCCCCGACAGTGTGTGAGGGCTCCTTTTCTCCACACCCTCACCAACACTTGCTACCTCTTCTCTTTTTAATAACAGACATGCTAACGGGTATGAGGTGACAGCAAATTATGATTTTAATTTGCATTTCCTTGCTGATTAATGATGTTGAGCACCTGTTGGTCATCTGTAGGTCTTCTTTGGAAAAATGGCTATTTAGGTCTGTTGCCCATTTTTAAATTGAGTTATTTATTTTTGTGCTATTGAATTGTATGAGTTCCTTGTATTTTTTGGATATTAATCCATTACTGGACATGTGGTTTGCAAATGTTTTCTCCCCTTCCATAAGCTGCCTTTTCATTTTGATGATGGTTACCTTTGCTGAGAAGTTTGATGAGCCCCATTGGTTTATTTTTGCTTTCAGTGCCATCACTTTTGGTGTCAAATCCAAAAAATCACCATCAAAACTGATGTCAAGGGGCGCCTGGGTGGCTCTGTCAGTTAAGCGTCTGCCCTTGGTTCAGGTCATGGTCCCAGTGTCCTGGAATTGAGCCCCATGTCGGGCTCCCTGCTCAGCAGGGAGTCTGCTCCTCCTGCCTCTGCCACCAGCACCCCCCCCACCAAACTGGTGCTCACTCTCTCTCTCTCAAAAAAAAAAAAAAAAAAAGACTGATGTCAAGGAGTTTTATGATTTCGGGTCTTACACTCAAGTCCTTAATTCATTTCCAGTTGATTTTGGGGTGCAGTGTAAGATAGGGGTCCAGTTTCATTCTTTTGCATGTGGACATCCAGTTTTTCCATCATTTATTGAAGAGACTGTCTTTTCCTCATACTATATTCTTGGCTCCTTTGTCAAAAATAAAGTAAGCATATATGCATGGGTTTATTTCTAGACCCTAAATTCTGTTCCATTGGTCTGTTTGTTTTTATGCCGGTATCATGCTGTTTTTGCTTACTATGGCTTTGTAATAGCTTAAAATCAGGAAGTGTGAGGTCTCCAGCTTTGTTCTTCTTTCTCAAGATTGCTTTGGCTATTCAGGGTCTTTTGTGATTCCATACAAATTTTAGGATTGTTTTATCTATTTCTGTGAAAAATGCCATTGGGATTTTGAAAGGACTGCATTGAATATGTAGATTACTTTGAGTAGTATGGACATTTTAATAATATTCTTTCCAATCTATGAGCACAGAAAATCTTTCCATTTATTTGTGTCTTCTTCAATTTCTTTCATCAGTGTTTTATTTATTTATTTTTTTGGTGTACAGATCTTTTACCTCCTTTGTAGATTTATTCCAAAGTATTTTATTCTCTTTGATGCTATTATAAATGAAATTTTTTTTCTTAATTCCTTTTTCCAATAGTTTGTTGTTAGTGTCTAGAAACAAAGCTGATTTTTGTATATTGATTTTTTTATCATGCAAATTTGTTGGATTAATTTATTAGTTCTCTTATGTTTTCTTATTATTAACTTGCCTGTTCATTTTAGCTTAGAGAAGTCTCTTTAAGGCCGGTTTAGTGGTGATGAACTCCTTCAGCTTATGCTTGTCTGGAAAACTCCCTGTCCTTCATTTTGGAAGGATAGCTTTGTCAGTTATTCTTGGTTGGCAGTTTTTTTGTTTCTGTTTTTAGCACTTTGAATATACCACTACTCCCTTCCGGCCTGTAAAGTTTCTGCTGAAAAATCTGCTGATAGTCCTATGGGAGTTCCTTTGTGTGTAATAAGTTGTTTTTCTCTTGCTGCTTTAAGATTGTTTCCTTGTCTTTAACTTTTGACAATTATTAAATTATATGTGTTATTAAATTATAATGTGTTTTGATGTGGGTGTCTTTGGGTTCTTCTTATTTGGAACTCTCTGAACTTCCTAGATCTGGATGTCTGTTTCTTTCGCCAGGTAAAAGAAATTTGTAGCCCTTACTTTTTTTTTTTTTTTAAGATTTTGTTTATTTGACAGAGAGAGACACAGCGAGAGAGGGAACACAAGCAGGGAGAGTGGGAGGGGGAGAAGCAGGCTTCCAGTGGACTGGGGAACCCGATGTGGGGCTCGATCCCAGGACCCTAGGATCATGACCTGAGCTGAAGGCAGACGCTTAATGACTGAGCCACCCAGGTGCCCCTGTAGCCCTTACTTCTTAAATAAGCTTTCTGCCCCTTTCTCAATCTCCTCCTTCTGGGACCCCTGTAATCCACTTGATAGTGGCCCATCACTCTTTTTCAGTTTCTTTTTGCTTCTCTGAGCAGATGAATTCCACTGCCCTGTCTTCAATTCATGGATTCTTTCTTCCACTTGCTCTAGTTTGTGGTTGAACCCCTCTGTTGAATTTTTCGGTTGAGGTAGTATAGTCTTTAGCTCTATGATTTCTGCTTGGTACTTTTTAGTTTTTCTATCTCTGTTGAAATTCTCACTTGGTTCATGCTCTCTTGACCTCGGTAAGCATCTTTATGACTGTTATTTTGAACTCTCTATCGAGTAAATCACTTATCTGTACTTCATTAAAATCAGTTCCTGATCTTTTTGTTTGGAACACACTCCCCTTTTCCTGCATTTTCCTTGACTTTCTGTGTTGGTGCATTAGGAAAAACAGCCCACCTCTCCCAGTTTTGACAGACTGGTCTCCTTAAGAGATGAATGAGCCTCATCAATCAGCCCGGCCTGAGCTCCTGGTTGCCTCTCAAACATCTGTGACTGTTTAAGCCACTGTCCTCGTTCTTAGTGGCTCCCAGTAGTTGAGGGTGTACCAGAACTCATTACTTTCCCGAAAGGGAAGACTGTCTTCAGCTCCTAGATGCAGGCTGCTTGGAAACCAGACCTCAGGCAGCAGCTGGGAAAGTATGCAGTCAAACCCCTTCCAGAGAAAAAGCAGGACATGGGTGTTCCTGCTTGCTCCCCCTATGCTGAACCCAGTGTGGGGCCACAGAGGGGTGCTCCCACACCTGTTGCAAAACTGCTTCTTTGTTTGCTAGTCCTGTGGGAATCATGAACTGAAGTCCCACTGGCTATGAGAGCTAGGTGATTTGGGGGGCCTGTGAAAACTAGTCTGCTTTCTTTCTAAAGTAGGTACACCAACAAACAACAGCTATACCCTTGAGGAACAGGACTAAGAATGGAGCCGCTGACATGGACTTTTACTCCTTAACTTTATATACTTCTGTATTGTTCCCAGGTTTTGTTTGTTTTGTTTGTTTGTTTTACAAAGAGTCTTTATTGCTTTTGAGAAAGGGGGAAGGGAAGGAAGAGATGAAAGGAGGACACAGAAAGGTCCCCAGAAAGACTGTGTTTTGGATGTGCTTTTTTTTATGCCAAATAATAATAAATACGAACCCTTCAAGATTAGAAAGCAATTCAACAGTAAAGCCTAAAAAATCAGAAAACTGACATTTTAAAATTGAAAACATTACCTCTTCCTTGGACAAATGCCTGAATTTTGTCTGATATCTACTCAATTCTACATTTAAACGATGGACAGTCATTTTTAACCCGTCATTTTCATCCACCAGTTCTTGAGCTTGTTTTCTTAGATAAAGTAGCTCAGAGGCAGCAACTACTGAAAAAAAAAAAAATTAGTATTAGAAGAACTTACACCAAAATGATCAAGATTTTATTTTATTTTATTTTTTTTTTTAAAGATTTTATTTATTTATCTGAGACAGAGAGAATGAGAGAGACAGAGAGCACACGAGAGGGGGGAGGGTCAGAGGGAGAAGCAGGCTCCCTGCCGAGCAGGGAGCCCGATGCGGGACTCGATCCAGGGACTCCAGGATCATGACCTGAGCCGAAGGCAGTCGCTTAACCAACTGAGCCACCCAGGCGCCCCATGATCAAGATTTTATATAAATTGCCAATCATCTGATCTTTTTTCCCTTTTGGGCTCATAGAACCAGTGGAGGACAGATTGTATAGATATTAATGAATAAAAGTTACTAAGTATTCTTTAACACTGAATAGTCAACAGTGTTTTGGAAGTTTGTGCATGTACAATTAAAATAAAATGAGGGGTGCCTGGGTGGCTCAGTCATTAAGCATCTGCCTTTGGCTCAGGTCATGATCCCAGGGTCTTGGGATCAAGCCCTGCATTGGGCTCCCTGCTCCGTGGGAAGCCTGCTTCTCCCTCTCCCACATCCCCTGCTTGTGTTCCCTTTCCTGCTGTGTCTCTTTCTGTCAAATAAACAAATAAAATCTAAAAAAATAATAAAAATAAAATAAAATAAAATGCAAACTTTAGATTGGAAAGAAAAATCATTGTCTCAGATGATATACAGTATGTGCCTTGAAAGCCATATAAGATAAATGGAAAATTTATTAGATCTAAGAACTTTTCCATAGAATAATAATGTCCTATTAGAAAACATAACAGAAAATAGATTCCAAAAAGTAATAGCACAAATAATATAAAGTTGCAGAAATAAATGTGCCTAACACAAGAAATACAGAGTCTGAAGAAGACTACAATGCTTTTCTTAAGGCCATAATATTATAAATAGATCGATGTATACACAAAACATTAGTGATTATTTATATAACCTTAGAGTTAAAAAGGACTTGAAAGGGCATAAGTCATAACAGAAAAATATCCTATATTTAACTGAGTTATCAACAAATGGAGAAACCATTACATACATGAAAAAGGGCCAAAATCCCTAACATGTAAAGAGCTCCTATAAATCAGTAAGAAAAAAAAAAATCAAGGTATATCAATTTATTTATTTATTTATTTTAAAAAAGGATTCGTTTTTTCTTTTCTTTTTTTTTTTTTAAGATTTTATTCACGAGGCTAAGTGCCTTTGGCTCAGGTCATAATCCCAGGGGTCATGGGATTGAGGCCCACATTGGGCTCCCTGCTCAGCAGGGAGCCTGCTTCTCCCTCTCCTTCTACTGCTCCCCCTGCTTGTGCTCTCTTGCTCTGTCAAATAAATAAACTAAATCTTAAAAAATAAATAAAGATTTAATTTATTTATTTGTCAGAGAGACGAGAGAGAGAAAGGGAGAGAGAGAGAGCACAAGCAGGGAGGGCGGCAGGCAGAGGGAGAAGCAGGCTCTGCGCTGAGCAAGGAACCTGATGCGGGACTCAATCCCAGGACCCTGGGATCATGACCTGAGCCAAAGGCAGATGCTTAAGCAACTGAGCCACCCAGGCATCCCAGTATCTCAAATTAAAATGGGAAAATTTATGAAAGAGAAAATGACCTGCAAAGATATAAAAAAAAAAAAAAATACTCAAGCTCATCAATAGTAAAATAAATACAAATAAAATTAAAATAGGATTTCCTCCCTGACCTTTTTGCTTGTCAAATTAGTAAGGAAAATGTAATCCTTATCACTGCTAAGTATGTGGAGAAAGCAGCACTTTCTAAAAGATTTATTTATTTTAGAGAGAGAGAGAGTGAGAGAGTGTGTGCGTGTGTGGGAGTGGGGATGGGGGGATAGGGCAGAGGGAGAGAGAGAATCTCAAACAGACTCCACGCAGAGTGCAGAGCCCAACGCGGGGCTTGATCTCATGAAGAGGCACTTTTATATGCTGTTCATGGGAATAAAAAACTGATATGAAATGTATGTAAGATACTATGCTAAGCATAAAGAACCAAAACAAGTATTGGAATTTCTTTGGCATAATAATGATATAGCAGATAAAATCAAATTTTAACAAGGATATTAATGGAAGAACCTTAAATATTATAATGCAATATCAACAACAACATAAGCAAGTATCACAACATAAAATACTAGCTTTCAAATAAATAAGAAAATTAGTGAATTCTTGTTTATTCCTTTAATAAAAGAACTGTGTAGTTATCCCCACCTTCCTGAGGGGAGGCTTTCTCAGCCTCTTTCAACTTTCGGTTTTCTTTTTCCGTTCTTTTCAGTTTTAATTGTAGTTCTTTCATTGCTTGTTTTATTAGGTTAAGTTCAAGAGTAAGGGTTTGATTTGCATTGCTTAGAAACACATTTTCTTCTTTTAATTCCTTGAACTTTTCTTTGGTTATTTCTATACATCTTTGCTGTGTTCTACCAGTTATATCTGGAAAGGTACAGAGAAAAAGTTTTTAAATTTTAATTTTTACAATTTTACATCAAAATTATAAAAGACTTTACAAAAAAAACACAAAAAACAAAGAAACAACCACCCGAGTCACTTCTTCATGTCAGGCCTCGTGCTAGGTCCTTCAGTCCCTGCAAGGAGAATGGCCAGTTCAGGAGAGAGCAGCTGATCTGCCGAGGCCACAGTAAGCCACAGGGAAAGAGGTGGGAGAGGGAGAGGCAGGAGCCCAGCGAGGCCCTTGCATATCATAATACGGAAAGCGGAGGTTCTGTCCTGCAGGCCACCAGGAGCCAGGAAAGGCTTTTAAGCAGAGGTGTGAAAAAGAAGTCTCTACTCTCAGATGAGCCCCTGTGGCTAGCAGTGAAGAAAGTGACCGGGAGTGAAGCCCAGCCCAGAGGGGAAGCCAGTCTGGAGGCCCCCAGAGCGGGGGCAGAGAGGAAGGGACAGATGAAGGACTCAGGGGCTCAACCCCGACAGGGCTCAGCAGCTGACTGGGTGTGGGCAGTGAGGGAGGGGCAAATCAAGGAGGCCTACAGCCACCTGTGGTCTGGAAGACACTTAGCCCGACAAGGAACACAAATGCAGCAGGGAAGGCGAGCTCAGTTTAGGACACGGGCCATGCTCTGAAGGTGGCCTCAGCTGGAGACACCGAGCAGCTGTGGACATCAGGGAGAGGAGACGCCAGAGGTCACAAAGGATTTTAAGAAGGAGTTTTAGCAAGAGAGATTGGAGGAGAACAGAGAACGATGTTCCATGGAGAGATATGCTGACAGAAGTCAAAGGAGGTAAGGACCACAATGGGCTCCCCAGCCAGGGCATGCCTCCGACTGAAGGTGGAGGCAGAAGCAGAGCTTCTTGGGAGCAGACCAGGGTGGGAGGACTGGTGGCTCCAGAGAGTGGATTGGCCCACAACGCAGCGGGGCAAGCAAGGGCTAGCGGTAGGACCGGCGGCTCCAGATAAGCCTCCCCGACCCTTGATACATCCTATCCAATCCCTAGGACATGAAAGGGTAGTCTAAGAAATGAGTAACTCCACAGCTCCACTGAAAACAAGAGGGGAACTCGGAGGCATCCCAGAAAGAAAACGTTTGAGACTGGATTGAAGATGGGAGCTATGGCCTAAAATATGCCAGGAGAGGTCAGCTAGAAAAGTGCCAGAGTGCTTCCCGGCCCGGGCTTGGCCCTGGCACGTGATGGGGACACAAAGTGGCCCCCATTTGCAGACACTGGCCTCCCAGTGTCTGAGCACATCCCATGGGGACATCCATCCACCATTCACTGTCTGAATGTTTACACCCTCTCTTTTAGAGCAAACATGGAAGTTCAGCAGGTGCCCCTTTCCCAATTTCAGTAACGGGACAGAAGCAACAGCCTTTACAGGGGAAAAAAAGTGACCTTTATTTTAGACAAGATGATTCTGGGCATTCTCCGAAATTATAAGCTTTTCATCATAATTAAATTCAAAAGGCAAATACCTGGGGAGGGTGGAGGCTTTTCACATAATGGTGGTTTTTCATCCTAGGGAAGAAAAAACATGAGTAATGAATTAAGAGTCTTAGCATCTTCTAAAACGGGATTGGCATGAGCAGCTGGGTCATCGTATATCAAATATTTAAATACATTTTTTTCTCTTCACTTTGGCTCTTGTACTTCTTAGTCTGCTTTAGCTTTAGAAACTCTAATATCCATTGTTTCTTTTAACTGAAACTTAAACTTCAAGGGTCTTGCCCTTGTGGTGGCTTCTCTGAGGCACTAAAGGAAGTCCTGTTCAGGCTTTCTTCCTGACTTTTTGCCTGTGAGTTCAGCCACTGTGTTTTCACATGTAGGTCTCAAGAGGGACAGGCCATCAGTTCACGTTCAGAAGCATGAGACAGGACTGCAGGTGCTGAGCAGAGATGCACAAAGCAAATTCTAACTGGGATAGACAAAAAGACCCCATATGCCGTAGAGAAGCACATTTCTTTTTTTTTCTTTTTTTTTTTTTTTTTAAAGATTTTATTTATTTATTTGCGAGAGAGAGAATGAAAGACAGAGAGCATGAGAGGGAGGAGGGTCAGAGGGAGAAGCAGACTCCCTGTCGAGCAGGGAGCCCGATGCGGGACTCGATCCCGGGACTCCAGGATCATGACCTGAGCCGAAGGCAGTCGCTTAACCAACTGAGCCACCCAGGCGCCCCGAGAAGCACATTTCTAAGTCGGGTTGAGAAAAGAGTATGATCTTTCTTTTCAACCCAAAAGTTAGAGGAAAGGGAAAGCTATGAACTTTTGTTCATTTTTCCATTGCACATCGTTCATTTTTCCATTACACATCGGTCTGATATTAAGTTTCTAATTTCTGCTGAAAAAGTAAATAAGGTTATAAATGAACTCTACTGAGAAATCTTTAATTTTTAAATTCCTATGACATTGAAGGATTAAAACCTAAGTTAAAACTATTTCCATGTTTGCAAAAAAAGGGAAAAAACTATTTCCACATTTGCAAATTTGTTAGTCTATTCATTCTGCAAATTACATATGTGATTTTTAACCACTCAATGCATTACATTCATTTTTAAACTATGGAAAATCTGAGTTTCTTCATATTTCAGAAGTATTTTATTTTATTATTTTTTTTTTAGAGAGAGAGAGAGTGCATGCACATGCAGGCGCATGTGCACACACACGTGTTTGGGGGGGTAGGAGCAGAGAGAGAGGGAGAGAATTTTAAGCAGACTCTGTGCTTAGTGCAGAGCCCAATGCAGGGCTCAATCTCACAACCCTGAGATCATGACCTGAGCCAAAATCAAGAGTCAGATACTTAATCAACTGAGCCACTCAGGTGCCCCTCAAAAGTATTAAAAAAAAAAAACAAACAACATTTAATGGGAAAGGACTCTTAAGGCAAGGTGTCCCCCCTCCCTCAATAAATCACAAAAAATTTTTTTAAATCATGGAGGAAATTCTATTTATTGAGAAAACTGGTTTTTAAAAAAATGAATCTTACCTTTAAATTCAGAACAGAATGTTTATCATCTGATTAAAAAAAAAGAGAGAAGAAAACTTTTTTTAAAGCAGATAAAGACATCTGACAACTCAGAAGAGCATGATCATAGGAACTTGCCTGCTACCGATGAGCTGAACAAGGCCCGAGGTGGGGACAGCCTTCGCAAGGTTACACAGCAAGCTGGTCCGGATAAGGCAGGGGGCCTCACTGAACTGCTCATCTCTCTTCTGTTAATTTGGGAGCACCTCCAGTAGCTCCCATGATTACAGAACCAGGGCCAAGTCCTTGGGAGTGACTCTGAGCCCTCCCTGCCTTTCCAACACGGCCCTATCCCCTATTACCCAAATGTGCCCCAAATGTACCACCCGCTGTTCCCCAGATATGCCAAGGCTCCACTCCTCTCTGCCTAGAAGTAGCATCTGACCTGGTCAGACAAATAGTTGTTCCTTGAAGCAAACCACCTTGGCGATACAAAAGCAAACAAATCTTGCTCAGTTATTCTCCATTTACAAATACACATTCGGGATGAAGGCACTCCCTGAGGAGGGTAATCTTATGCCCTAGTGTGCCTTGTGCCCTTTGTCATTGTGAAAAGTTGGTTGTTGTTAGTTTCTACAGTCAATTTACAGAGCAAAAATAACTGGATGAAAATAAATTAGAAACAAATATGCAAAATCCAACAGAATTCAGAAACATGGACAAAAATCATAAAAGATTGTAAATCTACTTCCTGGTTCATTACAATTTGTACCAACACTTGAATGACAACCACTGAAGAAATCATTTTTGACCGAAATGTCATCTTGCCTCACTATCTGCAACTAAACATCTGATCAAATGTCCTGGGGCAGTTTAGACTGGCACACCCATTGAAATCCTGCCTTGTCCTCCCAAATACGGCCTAACAAAGCCTCCTCTACCTGCCACCTTTTCCAGCCAGCAATGTTGACTGCTCTCCTGGCCTTTGTGCTACTTCTGCCATGCGCCTCCGCCCCGGACTACAGCTCCCCAGCTGCACGTCCTGCCCTGCAAATGGGATGGGAGGGGAGGGGCCCATGGCTCCGTCATCTCTGGCACACAGTAGGTGAGCATCTGATGAGCAAATGTTTAAACTGATACAAAAAGATTTTGCATTTTTATTTTTATGTTTTTAAAGATTTTATTTATTTACTTGACAGAGCGAGACACAGCGAGAGAGGGAACACAAGCAGGGGGAGTGGGAGAGGGAGAAGCAGGCTTCCCGCTGAGCAGGGAGCCCGATGCGGGGCTCGATCCCAGGACCCTGGGACCATGACCTGAGCCGAAGGCAGCCGCTTAATGACTGAGCCACCCAGGCACCCCAAGATTTTGCATTTTTATTTATTGTTCTTTTTTTTTATTGTTTATTTATTTTTGCAATAGTCTTTGCTTTGGTATCTTACAATTCTGCATCAGACCTACTGCCTTCATATTTAATGAACTCTTGGATGTCTCTCCCCTTAAATTCTTCACCAGACAAAACTGGGGAAGGGCAGGGGATTCACGAGTAAGAATGGCAAAATGCTGCTGGCAATAGAGGGTGGCTGGTAGCCACAAGGGATTTCCGCTGACCACTTTCTTTACTTTTGTACGTTTGTAAGGTCTCATGATAAAACATTTTAAAAAGGGCAATTCAGGGGCACCTGGGTGGCTCAGTCATTAAGCGTCTGCCTTCGGCTCAGGTCATGGTCCCAGGGTCCTGGGATCGAGCCCCGCATTGGGCTCCGTGCTCAGCGGGGAGCCTGCTTCTCCCTCTCCCACTCCCTCTGCTTGTGTTCCCTCTCTCGCTGTGTCTCTCTCTGTCAAATAAATAAAATATCAAAAAAAAAAAAAAAAAGGCAATTCACCTAGTTTTCTAAAGAAAATCATCATCTCTATTGTATCTTAGTCATCAACTTTTCAGAAAAAAGAGCCAGAATCGGCATCACCCAAGTTCACTTTGGTACTTAATGTATGTACAGTATGTTGGGCTCTGGGTATATATTTTATTTCCTGTTTTCTCATTGATCATTTCTCAAAAACATTTCCAGACTCCTTGCCCTTCTCATTTCTACAGTCTGCCAGACAAGTGGTATAAGCTATTCAAATAACAGCAAAAGTCTCCCATCCTGGGCATCCTACTGTGTACAGGATGCCTCGTTAGGCACCACCCCCATCCTCATAGAGAAGCCACACCATGTGAGCATAGTCTTGCTGTCAAAAATGCTAGTAATACAGATAAATCAAAACTCCCCCATGATCCTAATCCTCTGAACCTTTCCCCTCCCAAGAGGTAACCATGGTTATCAACTGGGTATGTTTCCTTTCAGATATATTTGAACATATAAAACATTAAAAAGTCAAACACACAACCCCTCCTTCCACCTCCTTTATGTATAATAGACATTAGAGGATAGGGAGGGAGAATAACATGTGCATAGGTCCAGCGGCAGAAGGGAACATCATGCAGTTGAAGAAGTAAGAGAACCCCGGTGTGGCTGGAGAATGGCCAGCAGGTCTGGTAGGCTATAGGAAACCAGTGAAGAGATCTAAGTAAAAAGGGTGTGGGGGCCCATGGGGGGCAGACAGGGATACTACTAGATACTACTTCGTGTTTTGACAAGATTCTCTGGCTGCTACCACAGGAAGAGACAGTGGGCAGTCCATATGTACCCATATATCTGCTGGGTGTAACACACAACAAAGGGTCCTGGAAGCAGGCGGGCAGGGCATGACTACTTAGAAGAGCAAAGGGCCTAGACCGGCCTTGGGGACCCCAACATTTACTGGGCAGGGAGAGGAAGATGAGCCTGCAAAGGAGATGAAGAAGGGTTACCCAGAGAGGCACGAGGAGACAAGGAGCACGAGATGTCATGAAGCCAAGAGGGAGATGGATTTTAAGACAGCGGGAGCAATCCTCTGTGTGGAGGCTCCTGAGAAGCCACAGAAGATGAAGCCAGAACATCATCCACTGTGCCTGTCAGGATGAAGGTCAGCGGCTTGGGGGAGTCATGGAGACAGAGCGAGCCAAAGTGCAGTGGGTTCAGGGGGCGCCGTCAAATGAGGGAAGGGAGAAGGTGTGCAGAGAGCTGTCTTTTGATAAATTGGGCGATGGAGGAGAAAGAAAGCACAGTGGGGTGGGAGGGCATGACTGGGATCAGAGGAAGGCAGGGGACAGTGTCCATGAATCTGGCAGCTCCGACCAAGGGACTGGTATCTCGACCAAACGACTTCAGCCTCTGGTCTCCTTGGCCAATTATTGCTAGGGCGCAGGAGGGCGCACAGGGCTCACAGAGCTTCACAGCTTTGGCCTTTAGACAGGATTATCAGCCAGCATTTATGGAGGGTGCTGTGCTTCCCACTGTGACGGTATTTAATCCCTGTAAGAATCTGATGAGAGGTGCGCTCAGACTGAGCACAGGCGGGGTTAAATAACTTAGGAAAGCCTCTCGTTACCTGGAAATGACAGAGTTGAGAACCAAACCACTAAAAGCCAGAGATTCTGATGTGTTGTCCAAGGATCACCCACATCACACTTTCCAAACTGCTTGTTAAGAACACAGACCTTGGGCCCCAGCCTAGAGCCACTGCATTAGAATTGGGAGCTGGCGTGGGGCCTTTTCCACAAGTGTCCAGAGGCTTTTAATGCCCACCACAAAGCAAAAGCCACTGCAGGAGCCGGACTCCTCCCCAACCATGTGCTCCAGGCTCCTGTTAGCAGTGTGCCTCTCAGCTGCACTCCCCCTCCACCTGTGTACCTGCACCACCTGCCCCTTGCCAGGGGCGCAACGATGAGCTTCACCAGCAGAGGGCGCTGGAGATACACGGAGGAGGAAGAGGCCTGGGTGCCTCATCCCAGGGCTGTCTCCATCCCTCTCTCTGTCCTTTCTGCTCTCCGCCCGACCCCCCCCCACCCCCACCACGCCCCGGCACCCACTTCCCTTTCTCTAAATGGCCAGCCAGCACTTCCCACGGGTGGCTTCTTCCGGCACTCCCCTGGATAGGGCGGCTTTCCGGTGAGTTCTGTTAGCACGACACAGCTAACTTCTCCACTAGCCCGTGGGCCACTGCGACGCCATCCCCAGCATCGCATCTGGGCCTTGGGTGACCCTCCAAATGTGTTTCTTCCCTTGGGTGCCCTATGTATGCGTTAAGTGTAGGGGAGCGGCTCTTCCCTCTCTCTGCTACAGCTGTCTCCTCTAGACTTCTCTCTAGCCCTTCGCAGGCAACCGTGAAAGTTGATGCTTCTTTGTATTAAACTTTCCCTGTTCAGATCACCATGTGCTTTCTGTCTCCTGATTGGATTCTGACTCACAATAACACACCAGGCCATGGGCAGCACAGACGTTAGAAAACGGATGGACATGTGTAAACACAGGGAGATATTCAGGGTGTGTGTAAGAGAAGAGGAAGGTAACAAAATGATGTGTTTGTTACACCTGCATACATCCTAAGTTGTTACAATTATCTACGACAGTACAATTACGTGCATTTATGTATTTCAGCATTTCAGGGTTTTTGGGGTTTTTTTACAATGAGAAAGTATTACTTCTGTAATTTAAAAAGAGACTTTTTTTACACGAATTTAATATTCATATAGATTTTCCCACAGGGATAAAACATGCCACCTAACCAGCTGGTGCTTTCTGGTCCAGGTATTACAGGGCCGGCATTCTGTTTTCCAACTGGTCCCCGTGAGCCTGAGCAGCTCTGAGCGTCCTGACAAAGCAGCTGTCAGTGCCCACTGGGTGCCGGGTGTCCTCACCTGTACATGGAAGCAGCCTCTTAGGAAGCGGACAACTGTTCTGGAGCCATGGGGAAGGAGTGTGTAGAGCGTAGAGCCTGAGCCATGATCCTCCCTGCCACGTGCCCTCTCACGGCTGACAGAACGGACAAAATGGACTCTAAAGTGAGCGCCTGATACATTAGAGACAACCTAACATCCAGGCAAGCAGCCAGGGACTAACTTTTCTCCAGTGAAAACAGAACTCAGAATATTCCCACTTACAATCACAGGGCCATGGTGTGGAGCTACAATGGCTATATGTTCAAAAAATTAACCAATATTTATTGCCACAAAATGCTTTTATATATATATATGTATATATATATATATTTTTTTTTACCTTTTTCTTGTGTACGTTGTGTTGTAAGAGGCGAGCATGGAAACCCATCCTGGTCAGAAATATTTTCGTCATCTTCCCTGTCCACCCCATGTGACAGTGGGACCTTTTTGTTACAAAAGACAAAAGAACAAGTGATAAATGTTATCTGTATCAAATTTCCTCCTACCAAACTCAAATGTCTTATTCCATACCTCCTCCACAGCCACCTGCCGCTGAGACACAAAAGGACCACACCCAGCAGGGCTGGAGGAAACCTCAGCTCCCTCCGGAAAAGCCTGGTAGCAAAGGCAATGCCATCCAAGCTATGCTTAGGCTAAGTAGAACTCTGCGTCCCAGCCATGTCACCTGGGCCACTTGCCTTCCTCACTCCTGCCAGGGACCAGCCCAGGAAAGGGGGCTGCACCTAGCCCGCTCAGCACAGCACCCAGGACCACTCTAGCCGGGTACCGATGCCATGCTAGCCATCCCTATGTGGGCCGAGAACTGCCGAGCTGCCCTGGGAGAAGCCTCATCCAGGTCACTGTGTGGGCTCGAGGCCTGTCAGGTCTGCTAAGTTTGCCATCTGTGTGAGTTGTGTAAATGTTGTTTCCTGAGGGAACAGAACCCCCCCCGCCACTGTCCTGTGAGGGTGTCCTACGTAGGTACCCTGAATGGTGGCAGGGCTGCAGAGCTGGTCCTTACAGACCTCCCCGTGAGGAGCCTGAGACAGTCCCACTGGGGCAGAGGCTGTCTGAGGGGAAGAGCAGTGAACCAGGTCTTGTACAAGAAGCCATGACTGGCACTCTCTGGGCTGCTGTCCCTTCTGCTATCCTGACTCTTCAGTGAAGTCTTGCTTATGTGATAAGCCGGGCCTGGCTGTGCTGTGGGCAAACGGAGGGCCGTTCCCAAGGCTGACAGAGAACTGGCGGCACTGACTGGCAAGATGTCCAGCAGAAGGGGCGTTTCCAAGCCGAGAGCTAAGGCTGTTAGGCCCACCGGGCTCTGGGAACAGGGCTCCAGGGTGACCCCGCTCAGGAGGGCGCACAGGTCTCCCACTCTACTTAGCTTCTGAAGGAAGAAAAAATGACTTCTCCACTCTTATCTCCTGGGAACCAACTGCCTGGTTCACCCCGTCAGAGATCTATTAAGTGACTCCCATCAAGGAAATGGGAAAGTGCGAAGGGGCCTCAAATATCGCCCTCTCTGCTAGTCTCCGAGGGCGAAGGCTGAGCCCATACGGGCCCTAGATTGTAGCTGTGCCACACGCCGGTGTCTGGGCGCCGTACGGGCGCACTGGAAATACGTGCATGCACACATGGCGCTTTCCAGCTCCCTGTTCAAAGAGCACCAGACAGAACAAGCCAATATCCAGCATCAGGAAAACGAGGAAGTACCCGAACGGTAGCACTGCACAGCGGGCTAGTGTCAGCCTGGACAGTGAACTGAGCACCGCGGCACACGACAGCTGAAGACCCTCAAACGCTCCAAACAATACAGGCTGTCCTGACTAAAATCACAGCGTTTTCAGAGTAGGCAAAACTAAGGTGATTCTCCAAGAGCTGATCAGCTCTGGGAGTCGGGGCGGTGGTGAACTCTGGGGAAGCAGTGACCTCTTCTCCGTCACGAAGGGAACATTCTGGGGTACCAGTAATGTCATTTTTCTTTTTAATCTGAGTGGTAGCCAGTTTATAAAATTTCATTGAGCTGCACATTTATGGTCTATGTACCTCTGTGTATAGTTAATACACCGATTAATAAGCCTAAAGAATTTGTGACCATATCTTAAAAACCTCTCTAATTTAAAAGTTTGAATGTAAAACATTTTTTAAACTGCCAGATACTTCTGAATATAAAAATTACCTTGGTAATTCAAACAAAACCTGAAGAAGAAATGGAAGGAAGAAGCAGGCCAAACCAGCCGCAGCGCTGACGTTAGAGGTGCTAGGAATGGCCTGTCCGCACGTGCCCGCAGCACCTGTGCCCGGCTCCTTCACGCTCTTCCTGGGTGGTCTAGCACCCCAGATTTGAGAGAGGAAAATGTACATGCTATAATACCTAGGGTAATTGTAGGTGGGGAAGAAAGGTATAATTTGCAACCTCGTAGAGGGAAAGAAATCAAACTGAAAAAATCATCAATTCAAAGGAAGCCCCCCCCCAAAAAAAAAGAATTAAGGGGAGAGATAGAAAAACTGAAATGACAATGTTAAACTCAAATATATCCACATACACCTTAAATATAAAAGGACCAAAAGGTTCAGTAAAAAGACAAAGGAAAAGTTTGTCAAACCTGGTTAACAAAAAACTATATGCTACAGTGATAAATGGAGGAGTAGTGTGGCATGTAAATTATATCTCAGTGAACTTGTTTTAAAAAACGATATGCTCTTTACAAGACACAGGTAAACATGAAGACAGAGAAAGGTTGAAATTAAAGGATGGAAAAAAACCAGATCATACAACCATCAAACAGAAGAAACATGGAAAATGTCATACAAAATAGATGTTAAAACCAAACACATTTTTAGAGACAAAAAGGTTCACTTTATAGTGACAAAATATCCAATTTACCAGGAAGATACAGTTTTAAACCTGTACACACCTAACAATGTGGCTGGATGCAAAGGAACACATGTTCTGGGATTTCACGCATATAAAGTTCAAAAACATGCACAAGTGATCAGCGATGTCAGAAACCTTCTATTACTTGGAGGAGAAAACCTGCCAACACAGCAAGGAAGCTGCAAGTGTGGAATCTTTTTTTTTTTTTTTTTTAAGATTTTATTTATTTGACAGAGACAGAGATAGCGAGAGCAGGAACATAAGCAGGGGAATGGGAGAGGAGAAGCAGGCTTCCCGCCTAGCAGGGAGCCTGATGCGGGGCTCGATCCCAGGATCCTGAGATCATGACCTGAGCTGAAGGCAGACGCTTAACGACTGAGCCACCCAGGCGCCCTGCAAGTGTGGATTCTTATAGCTTCAAGAGTTTGGGGGCTGGGAGACCAACTACCTGGGTGGAGTCCCCGCTATTCCTTGGCCTCCAGCAGAGATGAACCCGAATGACTCAGGGCCCAGCCCATGGGGCGTGGCCACCTTCCCGGATGCCTCTCCTCACACCAATGATGCTAAGGTAAGAACCCCACCCCAGATACATCATATGTTATCAGAGGCGGAGCAACAGGAGGGTCCAGCTAGCTCCATCTCAGGGTAAAGTCAAGAGTGTGGTTAAGAATTTGCAGTGAACCGGGGCGCCTGGGTGGCTCAGTTGTTAAGCCTCTGCCTTCGGCTCAGGTCATGATCCCAGGGTCCTGGGATCGAGCCCTGCATCGGGCTCCCTGCTCTGCAGGAGGCCTGCTTCTCCCTCTCCCACTCCCCCTGCTTGTGTTCCCTCTCTCTCTGTGTCTCTGTCTGTCAAATAAATAAATAAAATCTTTAAAAAAAAAAAAAAAGAATTTGCAGTGAACCAAGAACTAACTCTGGTTTTCGGGTGGTTTTGTTTTGTTTTTGTTTTTAAGTAGGCTCCATGCCCAATGTGGGGCTCAAACTCACAACCCTGCATCAAGGGTTGAATGCTTTACCAACTGAGCCAGTCAAGTGCTCCCAAGAACTAACTCTGGAAGGGGCAGTTCTGACGTGCAAGGTAGAAGGACCTCTGGAGGTCCAACACCATGCTTGACTAAGGGTTTGGGGATCTGTGTTTCCTCGCCTGCTGCATGAAGGAGACCCCACACTGGAAGATGGCAGAGCTCGCTCACTCGGTGGCTTCTGCACATTGGCTGGAGTGACCACGTGGTGCCCTCCTTGCTATGCTGGCCTTCTACTGCTACCGATGAGGGTGAGGCTCCTGCAGAGGTGCTGGTACTGGTGGAGCAGAGTCAATAATCTCCATGCACAGAGACTGACGGGGGTATTTCTATCTGCACCTGGACATGGACATGCAAATGCAGAGACCACAGGAGACAAGCCACGGCAGGCACTGCTACATCGCCTGCTCAGTAATCGGTGCCCTCTTTTCTCCCTTGCTAAGAGATTCCTGATTTTGTTTGATGCACATGGACTCAGCCCCAGGGTATGACCCATGGGAATCTTCTTCCCCTTGGCCAGTGACCAGTCAAGGGGTGGCCATGTGACCAATGAGACTCTGCTGGGAGGCTTCCAGAAAAAAATGTTCTCCCTAAAAAATACAGAGCAGCATAATGAGAAGATCCTTGCACCACTTCTTCCTTTCTTCTTTGGGATCAGGAGTGGCTGCACCCACTGGTGACCATGAGGAGGAGGAGGCCAAGGGGATCTCAGGCAGCAGCCTTTGATAGGCAGCTGAAACAATATTAGAATCTCCTGCCTTTTGACTTTGTTAGGTCAGAGAGTTAAAGGTCTACTATTTAAACCTTATGTTTATTTATTCCATTTCTGCAGCCAAAAAAACCCTAACACAGATATCAAAGTGACCACAGAGGCTTCTCCTGGAGAGAAGAGGAGGACTGGAATAGGAATGGCAGGTTTCAGGACAAGCTCGTGCTTTCTGTGCACTATGCAGAGCTTTTATAAGAAACATATATTCAGGGTGGGAGGATGGGTTAGCCTGGTGATGGGTATTGAGGAGGGCACATTCTGCATGGAGCACTGGCTGTTATGCACAAACAATGAATCATGGAACACTACATCTAAAACTAATGATGTAATGTATGGGGATTAACATAACAATAAAAAAATTAAAAAAAAAAGAAACACATATTCCTGCATTACCTGTGTAATGAAAAGAAAAATTTAAAGAAATTGAAAACTAGGGAGACAGAAAGGGGACATTCCTAATCCTCAAGAGTAGCAAAAGAATGTCCACTATTTCTTGGCCTCCGGAAGATTCTAGAGAGGACTGGTTTACCCCTGCATGGGTCTCCATCCAAGCACATGGCAGACACTCAAATATCAGTTTGTTGGTAGGTGGTTGGATGAATACATGGACAAGTGAGCGAACGTCTGGCACTTTATGACAAGATGCTCTGCAAAGCCACAAACACAATAGCAAGAAAAAGGACAGGAGAGCTTCGGTAACATTCTATTCATGAATTCTATTCAAAAATAGTAACAAGGCATTTACACTACACTCTCTTCCCTTAAAATCTACTGAAAGCAATCAACAGAATGGGGGGGCGGGGAGAAAAAAAGAAAACTTAGTCACTGGGCAGAAAACAGCTACCAAATCAACAAAATTTGGTATGGAGAGAGAAGCCAAAAGCTGCCAAACCTCCTCAGACTTCAGGCATGCAGATGCTTGAAAAACCACAAAGCCTCACAATTATAAAGGTCCACAGTAATGTTCTGACGGGTGCAATGAGAGCAAGTGTGCAGATGGGCCCAGGAAAAGTACAATCATCCCCACACAGCAGAAGCGAGGGAAGAAGAAGCTAAAGGGAGACACCAATGGAGAACCCACCTTTACTGCCCGGAATCCAGCTTCTATTCTCTCCAAGAAATGAAGGACAGCGCAGACTGACATCAAGAACCCAAAGAGATACAGAAGGCCAAGAAAAGTGACAAGGCAACAAAAGATGTTAAAAATAAACTGGTAAGACTAAAAACCAAAAGGAAAAATGAAACCAACACAGAGAAGGTAAAAGCTATACTAGAAGCAATAACACAGTGACAAAGAGATGAGGAGGGTACACAGAGCAAATCACAGAAAGTGACACTGCAAAGAAAAAAGAGGGACAAGTGATTACAGCAAATAGAACAGACATGGAAGACAAAGGACAGCTGACAAAGTATAACTCATGTTCCCCAAGGAGAATAAAACAAATAGATAAGCTTAGTCGATGATAAAACAAAATAGGGAAGGAAATGTTCCCTGAAAACAAAAAAGAGATATGAAAACCTGTGTCTGCAGAATTAAATAACAAACTAAATTTCTGGAAAAAAGGACAGATAGTAACACACACCGCAGTGAATTCTGGTGAAGTTACTGAACTCAGGATAATGAACGACCCTACTAAGGTGTCAGGCAGAAGAATCAAGTGACCTCAAAGGGAAAAGCAAGGGGGCCAGAGCTCCTTCCCGTCCCTTTGCTGTCTCTCTCTGCAGTCCCTTCAGAAAGGTTATGGCCCCCGCCGACATGGTCTCACGCATGTAACATTTATTGTAACTGTGATTGACTAACTGGTGATCGTGTGACTGCGGACTCTGTCTTACACAGCTTCTCCAGCACCCAGCACAATGCCAGGTCCTCACTGCATGCTCCATCACTGTATGTTGAATTACCAACCTACCCAGAGTGTCCTCCCTAACACAGTCCTTTCTGGGTGCAGAGAGGTTATCTGACTTACCCAAGCCATACGACTGGGAAGTCGAGAAGCGGGGACTTGAACCCAGGTCTCTGAATGCCCATGGCACTGTTCTGTCCACTGGATGCCAGCATCGCGTGAACTGACCACAAATTCACGCCCCCCACTTCCCCTCCAGCCTTACTTTTGGGTGGCACCAATAAGAAAACTGTTGAAAACAAGACTTGCTTTCCATGTTAGGCCATTTCTGAGCGGGTGCACACTTCACATGAAGATGTTTGCCCAACTACCCTGAAACACAGAGAGAGGCATGAGGTATAGATTTAAGTCCAAATCGCCTGATTTGGGTCGCTCTGTTTCCTTATCTTTCTAGTTTTGAAAATTGTTTACTTTAAAGGAAGCACGAAGGAGAAAATTATAAATTATTTACCTCAGATTAAAGAATGTCTATAGTAAACACAGAGAAGGCAAGTTTACTTTTTGACATTAAATGTACCCCACAGGCAGTATCTCCTTCAGAGCTGGTGCCATCGAGCAATTAAATAGCATTCTTACAGGATCTACACACCCATTTTCCCCAAAGGTATATACTTTAATCATTTCAATTTGAGAATATTTGGCCAGTCTAAGAAATAGTCTCAATAGGCAAAAGGACAATAAACACAAATTTTAATTCTAAACAAAGAAACTTGATCGCTCTGGTCTGAATCCTGCCTCTGCCCCTGGATGGCTGGTTGGGCAAGTCACTTACCCTGTTTCTTCACACACTTAACCCCGAGGGTGTGAAGTAAATGAGATGGTACATATAAGCTGCCTAGCCTATACTAAATGCTCAGAAAATGTCAATGTGCCTTCTTGTGCCTCTTGTGTCACCCCTGGAGCCCTCTCCCCACCCCCGCTCCCAAAAACCTAATGGCAAGACTGTGGGAAATTAAAATCCCTTTCCAGCTTAAAGGGCCCTTTCATTCATGCCATCTGCAACTGGCCAGGACAAGGTACAGACTCTGGTAAGTCCTTCCTATTTACAATCAGTTCGTAAAAGTCCACCTCTGACTCCTGGGTTGTATAGGGACGGCATTCCTATTGGCTGGGATGAACAGAAATGGGGTGACTGGCATGCATACACTGCTGGTGGGAAGGCAAAAGGACAAAAACTGCTTTGGAGAACAATCTGGCAACATCTGCTGTGACCCAGCACACATAGTGCATGGACCAAATATGCAAGGAAATAATCCAAATGTTCATTGGTAGGGGCATAGGAAAAAAGGTGCCATGGATTCATCTCAAAACTGCAATGCTGAGTGAAAAAAGCCAAGAGGTGGAATGACTGGTTCACTATGATGACCTATTTACAAAAAAAAAAAAAAAAAAATTGTAGGGGCACCTGGGTGGCTCAGCTGGTTAAGCGACTGCTTTCGGCTCAGGTCATGATCCCAGAATCCTGGGATTGAGTCCCCCATCAGGCTCCCGGCTCAGTGGGGAGCCTGCTTCTCCCTCTGACCCTCTCCCTTCTCATGCTGTTTCTCTCTCGCTCGCTCTCTAAATAAAATCTTTAAAAAAAAAAAAAAATGTGCTGTATTTGTAATTGCTGACACTTATTTGTGGTAAAAGAATAAAAACACAGACTTCTAGAATGTATTCCAAATCCAAGAGCAGATGGCCTTTCAGGGAGGGAGACAAAGAAGATTTCAACCCTAACTATAATTTCATTTCTTTTTAAAAAAATCTGAAACAAGAAAAGATAAGCAGTCAATAGTTGCTCATCTGGAGAATGAGAATATTAATGTGTTATATTACTTTCTACTTTTCCATTTGTTTTCTTGCTGGGTTATAGAAAATATAGACATTCAGCTTTAATATAAACTGAAATGTCAGACAGTTTTCCAAAGTGGTGGTACCAGCTCACACACCCACCGGCATTAGACGGTAACCTCACCAACCCTTGATATTGCTAGTTGTCTTGCTCTACCTTTCATATCTTAAACTAAAACAAAATTTCCCAACTGCACATGGGTCCTGAAGCCACCATGACAGACGTGCCTACAAAATAAAATATGTATCCTGCGAATGACAAAGGAGGTTGTTCAGGTTACTATAATCTCTTTCTTCTATGGGAAATGGGGTAGCAAGCTTTACTTCCAAAATAGTTGAGTGATAAACAACTCTGTCTGTAACCTCCATGCAAAATACTAGCCAGAAAGTATGCAGACTGAGGGGCAGAGGGACTTCCCCTGCGCCCACGGCAGAACCTGCTCTGGGCTCGGCTGCCACCTGCCTGCTCCAGCCTCCTTGCTGTAGAGAAACCTCACTCTGCATGTTACAGTCTGCATGTGTTAGAAAGTGACGGTTACTTCACAGAAGGAGTCCTCAAACTAAGATCCCTAGGACCACTGAACATATGTTTCAATACAGTGGGGGGTACTCAATAGAAATATAATCACTCTGAATATCATTTGATGTTGCAAATCTATAATATCGTCACTATGAATAACACGTTATAGTGACGGTGAAAGAGAGAAAAGAAAAAGAAATTACGGTGCTGTCTTTTGCCGTTGAAGAAACAAAACTATCTAGTTTCCCGAACCCAGGGAGCACAGAGTTGAAACCAGAGCAGCTCGGGCACTGGTGCAGGAACGGGCTCCATCAACCTCTCTGTCCCACGGTCCCTCCCGTGTGACGGGGCCGTGGGGGCTAACTGCACGCAAGAGCTTGAAACAGAGACTCCCGTACGGTAAGCACTCAAAGAATGTCCTCTACTACTGAGATGAATGACGATATTCCTCTTGTTGGACATGAATTTGAAGAAAGGCTGCAACATGCTTGTTGATACTGGAAAAGTGACAGGAAAAGTAGCTTTGGGGGCCAAAGGAAAGAGCAGGTTTCCTTAGCACTGGCTGGAAATCTACATTAAGAATGTGAAGATGTTTATCTTCGTCTCTGAAGGCCCTGTCTTTGAATAATAAAGAAATAAATAACAATAAAGAAATTTGTGGCCTGACCAGATAAAAAAATGAGACTGTCCTTGTTCAGAAAATCAGGCCCCAGACAAGAGCCATTAAAGGCAGAAGAGAGAAAAGAAAATCCTTACTGATGCACTCTACACAATTTGCGGTAAGTTAAGAGGGTGCAGAAGACATTCTGGAATGTGAGCGGCACCTGATTTCTGTGGGGCACGGCATACACAGCGTCACTGAGACCTCCCTCCGCTTTGTAAGCGCTGGCATCCGCCGACTCCCCGCAGCTCGAGGACAGCTGTGCGTCAGTGTCCTCCTCCTCCCTGTAGCCCAGCATTTCAAAGGACGGCAAAGAAGATCTTCTTGTCTCATGCTGCCAATTTGGTCTGCATTAGAAGGTCGGGAGCAAAATAAATAAGCAAGCCACTGAATACTTCACGTGTATTAGATGCCCCACCTCCAAGGCCCCACCATCAAATTATTATAACCACCTTACGAAACATACAGAAGCTAAAGGATTAAGTCATCCACGATCCCATCTCCTTGTACACTCAGCATTTCTTTCTAGCCTCTTACGTAGGTTTTTCTAGTTCCTATCACTGCCTACCTACACAATTTGCCTCATTGGTAACACGTTTTTAAAGTCAAAACGTAAAAGGTGGGACCCAAGTAGATACACCAGCTTAGTCAGCCATTTTTATGTACTTAGGTTTTTTGCCTCAATTGTCACTGTTATAAATACCTCTGTTACGAACATCTACGTGCAAATAATCTCTTCCGTTATTTAGGATCCGTCTTAGGAACCAAGTTAACTGTGCAGTAAACTGCTGAGTCAAATGGTGTGGCTATTTTGGGGGTCTACAGGCATACTGCACAAAATCATTTCACCAATCAGCTCCCCAACCTGTGACCACATTAGTAACAATTTTCCAAAACTTGGCAAAAGAACTTAAATCTTACTGTATAAATCTGCATTTCTTACCGAAACAATATATTTCCATATATTTGTGTGCAAGTCCTAATTCCTCTGTGGTGAACTGTCTATTCATGTCCATTGTCCACTGATCTACTTTGCTTCTCGTATGTCTATTTAAATTTGAAATTAACCTTTTTATCTACAAAGTTCAAAACTGTTTTTACTGTATTTTTCCTATTCTATTAATTCCATTGTAGCTATGTAAGGTTTTTTTAACATACAGATGATTTAAAAAAAAAAACAACTTTTTTTTACCTTCTAAATTCTTAGCTTAGAAGGGCATTGCAGGCATCTCCCTCTGAGAGGTTTGATAAGAGTGGCTATAGGATTTCCTGGTCTTATTTATGTGTATGTACAGATTAATCCTTTCATTTAATAGGAATCTGTTTGGTATATGAACTAGGCAAGGCTCAAAGCTGATTTTTTTTTTCTACTACTGTTAATCACTATACTAGAATCCTTTCCTTCCCCTTTGCTCTGTGAGGCGGCCTTTATGAAACAGTCACCATGCATGCAAACCCCAGATCCCCTCAAGGCATCCACACACCACTTCTCTATATAACCAGTCCTACTGTTTTCACTACTTCAACTACTCGTTTTAAATATGAAGTGGCTAATCCAACTCTCCCCCTGAGTCAAAACTCTCCCTTTCCGGATTTCCTCTGATGGTCTTAATCTGCTCATTCTTTCTAGTGAAGTTTAAAATCATTTCCTCATCTTTAAGTTCTAATCTGGCTGAAGTGAAATTCTTACCAGGAGGAAAACAGGCTATACTCAAACATCTCAAAACGAAGTCAAGATTAAAATGGGAACACCAAAAACATTAACATGTCCTAGAAGGAAATAAGCAAGCATTCATAGAATAGGGAAGGCCTTTCTAGATTTCACAATAATGTCAGAAACTACAAAGACTGATTAAAAGGTATGCAAAAAAACCCCTCAAAAAAACAAAATTGAATAAACATGACAGATAAAAGGCAAATCTGGTCATGTATTCACCCAACCCCATCCCATAAGCCCTTAAAGCCCTCAGTGTCTTCCTGGTGTTCCTAGGGGGAGGGGGTGGGGAGGACCAAGCCTCAGAACAGGACACCAAAGGCATCACCAGGCTGGCCCCTGCCCACTTCTCCAGGCCATCTTGAATGACTGCCCACCTCACCCAAGTGCCCCCAGCCACAAACATCTTCCTTCAGCTGCTCACATGTGTCCTTGTGTCACGCTCCCTCTTCTCGGTCTTGAAAGCTCATCCGAGCCCCACACTGACCAGTTCCCGCAAGCCCCTGAGCCATTCCCAGGCACTCCTTGTACCTTCCTCAGCTCTGCTCTCAATGCACTCTTCCTGAGGAGGAAACCTTCCTGACCGCCCAGCCCGACGTCGGCTCTCGCCCAGCTCAAGCAACAGAGGAAATGTTGTTAAAGAAGAGAGAAGGTTGTAGTATGGGTGCCAATGAAGGTAAAATCAGTATGGATGTTCAGAGAGGGGCCACACAAGAAGCGGTGGGTGACAGCTCGCGCATCTAGCCTGTGGTGCGGGGGAGTCCTGTGAGGGGCTGAAGGCAGCCCTGAATTCGCTGGCTCTGCGCGGCCACGAAAACCAGCGCTTTCACAAGCCAAAATCTCACAAGAGCCGCTCTAGAGAAAATTCTGATACGAGTCAAAAGCAATCAATGTCCCAGGACAGTGACCCTTTGAGCCTGGTGATGGAAACCCGAGTACTAAGCTCCAGTCCTGACCACACGCACACGCGCAAGCGCACACGCACGCACGCGCACAGAAGCACACGTGAGCTGGGGCTCCTCCCTCAGAGAAGCCGCAGAGCCGGCGATATGGTCCTTACTGAAGCCTCAGCTCGGAGGTGGTGGCATAGGGTTCGATGAAACTGTCCTTTTCAACGTAGGTCGTGTCACTCTCAGACAGGGATCTCTGGCGAGGCTGAGGAATGGCAACGGTCCGGCCGGTCAGTGTTGTTGCTAGGATGACTGCAGCCAGAGCAGATCTAGGCACAAAAACATGCCAGGGAGAAGGTGAGACGCAAACCGGCAAGGTGAAGGCTGAACAACAGGACACGAGAGTTACTGAAGGGTGACCTTCTGTTCCATATTTAGTGCGTAGCTACTGACTACGTGCCCGCCGTCTGTTAATGTGCCTCGTTTCTTTATCACACCAACTGAATGAATGGATATTACTGTCATCTCCATTTTTTCCTAAAACATAAATGACTTGTCCAAGATTTCCTAGCTAATAGGAGATGGGTCCAGGTCCCTAATCTAGGCAGTCTATATTCAAGTAGTTTCCTTTTAAAATGAAAGATCAGAATGGGGGGCAATAAAGGGAGATATAAAAAAATACAGAAGATTTTATTTTTAAATTTTATTTTATTTTTTTTTATATTTATTTATTTGACACAGAGAGAGCACAAGCAGGGGGAGCGGCAGGCAGAGGGAGAAGCAGACTCCCTGCCGAGCAGGGAGCCCGATGCGGGACTCGATCCCAGGACCCTGGGATCATGACCTGAGCTGAAGGCAGACGCTTAACCGACTGAGCCACCCAGGCGCCCCTTAAATTATTTTTTAAAAGATATATATTTATTTATTTTATCAAGAGAGAGAGAGCACACACGAGTGGGAGGGGCAGAGGGAGAGAGAATCTCAAGCAGACTCTATGCTGAGCGCAGAGCCTGACCCAGGATCTCACAACCCTGAGATCAGGACCTGAGCCGAAACCAAGAGCCGGACACTTAGCCAACTACGCCACCCAGATGCCCCCCAAAAAGATACAAAAGATTTTAAAGGGCATTTTAAGAACACTTGCAAATTATTCAAAACTATAATACTGGGAAGATAGAGTAATGGATTTACCCTCCCGCTTGAAAAAGCAAAACAAAGCAACAGATTTACAACTGTGTCAGCTTACTGCCTGAGAGAATTTCCAGGTCATGGCACAGGGAGGAAGAGCTGAAGTGGAGCCAGGTGGACCTCCTGAGCTGTGGAGACGGAGCTGAGCGTCCAGGAACAGCAGAGCGGACAGAATTTGCAGGACAGAGGACTGGAAAGGAGAGAGCTGAACAGAGAGAGCTCCGGAAATCTGCAGACGGCCCCTGGGTGTTCAGCAAAACATTCCTCAGTGCATGAATGTGAGGAAACTATCCAAGGCTGGGGGAAGAACCATCCACAACAATTAGAGGATCAGTTCCAGGTGCTTACACACGGTTGGGGACAATGCCTGTACCCACCAGACAGATGGGAAAAAATTATAATCTACAGGACATTGAGTACAGTCCTCAGAAAGGTCTTGCCTCAGTAGTGGGGAGTAATTAGCCCAGGATTGAGCACTGCTTCAGATGTATCTAACAAATCATAAAAACAAGACCTAAAAGATCAAATCAGTTCCAAGTAACTTAACTGCATCCCAGAACAAAATTCCAGAAGATTTGTAGGAATACAAAAATATCAAGCACACAAGGTGACCCTTACAACAGTGTCTAGTATGCAATCCAAGATAACCAGGCATGCAAAATTATAGAAAAACACGACCCAAAATGACGAGAAGAATCAACAGAAACCCACTCAGAACTGAACGCATATGTTAGAATTAGCAGAGAAGGACATTAAGATAGTTATAACTGTATTCCATACATTCAAAAAGCTAAGTAGAAACACGAGAGATTATTAAAAAAGACTTGAGCTTTGGGAGCTGAAAATTACACTGTATGGGACAGACAGCAGATTACCCATTGCAGAAGAAAACACTAGTGAAACTGAAGGCAAAACAAGAGAAAATAGCCAAAATGAAACACAAAGAGGAAATAATTTTTAAAAAGCATCATGAGACATGGGATAAAAAATGCGACTGTTTTATGCTTTAAGCCACTAAGTTTTGGTGTAAGTGTTACACGATAATAGGTAACTAATACAATACAGCCTTTTCAACAAATGGTCCTGGAACAACTGGATATCCATATACAAAAAAATGAACTTGAATCTGTGCCTCCCACACCATATTCAAAAATAAACTCAAATTGGATCATAGACCTCAATGTAAAGCCCCAAACTATAAAACTTCTAGAAGAAAATATAGGAGAAAATCTTTGTGGCCTTGGGTCAGGCAAAGATTTCTTAGATATGATGCTGAAATAATGATCTGTAAAAGAAAAAAATTGGTATGATGAACTTCATAAAAATTTAAAAATTCTGCTCTTTGAAAGACACTGTTAAGAGAATGAAAAGACAAGCCACACACGGGGAGAAAATATTTGCAAATCTCATATTTGATAAAGGACTTGTATCCGGAATATATAAAGAACTCTCAAAATACAGTACTAGGAACACAAACAACCCAATTTTTAAAAGTGAGCACAAGATTTGAATACACACTTCACCAAAGAAGATATACAAATGGCAAATAAGCACAAAAGATGCTCAACAAACTTAGGTATTAAAGAAATGCAAAATAAAACCACAATGAGATACTACTACACTACTACTCTTAGAATGTCCAAAATTTACATTCATAAGCACATCTGTGGAGGGAGCCTCAAGAAATATGACCCCT
This sequence comes from Leptonychotes weddellii, assembly GCF_054177405.1. Classification (NCBI taxonomy): domain Eukaryota; kingdom Metazoa; phylum Chordata; class Mammalia; order Carnivora; family Phocidae; genus Leptonychotes; species Leptonychotes weddellii. Next base: position 35,886,678 of record NC_138384.1, read on the forward strand.
TGGATAGAGAGATCCAGAAATCTGCAAGGAAGAAGTTGGGAATTTCTGATGTGCACATGGACTCCAGGCACAACAGAGCTGCCTGGGCCAAAGGAATAAGGAATGGGCCACACCAAATCTGTATACGGTCGTCCAGAAAGCATAAGGAAGATGGAGATTCACTAGACAAGGTCTATACATTGTTATCTACGCACTGTCACCACTTCCAAAATCCTATCAACAGGCAGTATGAGTTAAAACTACTGTCAACTAAAATTATGAAACCACACACACACACACACACACACACACACACACTACTGACCAAATCAAGTGTTGGTGAGGATGTGAAGCAACTGGAACTCATACAATGTTGGTCAGAACATAAATAAAACCTTTGAAAATAGTTTGACAGTTACTTAACTGTATATTTATACACCTAGTATATATGACCCACCTATTCCACTCCTAGGTATTTATCTGAGAAAAACAAAAGTGTGTGTAGAAAACAAAGATTTGTGCACAAATGCTCACGGCAGCTTTGTTTTTAAAATAATAAAATGTGAAAAAAACTCAAATATCCGTCCACAGGTAAAAGGAGAAACAAATTGTGACATATTCATTATTCATATGATGGAACACTACTCAGCAATAAAAAGGATGAATTACTGATTTTCACAACAGTATGGATGAATCTCAAAATAATTATGCTGAATCAAAGAAGCTGGTATAATTATTTTGTGTAATCCCACTTGTATAAAATGCTAGAAAATGCAGACTAATCTAATGCGACAGAAAGCAGATCAGGTGGCCAGGAGATGGGGGTGAGGGTGGATTGGGCAGAGGAATGGGAAAGGGGAGAGAAGGACAGGAGGTAGGAATTACAAAGGAATATGGTATGCCTCCTGAGAAAAAACACTTTGAAATATTTTTAGTGTTTGTTTTTTCCGTAAGTACCATGTTGTTAACAAGAAGAGCCGTTTATTAGTGTTTACCCCGAGCCGAGGACTGTTATAAGTCCAGAAGGAAACCTGAGGGGATGATGGATATGTTTATTATCTCGATTGTAGTGATGGTTTCATGGATGTAAACATATGTCACAACATGATGCGTTTCAAATATGTAGTTTATTGTTAAGTCCATCATACCTCAGTAAAACTGGTTTAAGAAAGAAAAGACTGTTAAAGTCAAAAATAATAACAATACATTGTGGGATTTATAACATATGGAATTAGAAGGGACAACAGTAACACGAAGGATGGGAAGGAGGAAACGGAAGTAAATGGCTGTAGGATTCTTACGCTATTACGCTACCCATAAAGCGCAGTAACATCTCAGTTTAATTTGAACACCATTTCCTACAAATAAAAAAAATGTAGAAATACACCACATTTGCCAAAGCCTTGTGGACTATTTTGGCTTATAAACATTATAATCCAGGAAGATATTTTTGTACAGCAGAGGAGACAAGAGGTCTTCTAATGAACCTACAGCATGCTTGCCATGAAATGAAATGTGTTGGTTTTCCTGCTTGAGGATGGAAGGTAAAGCTAACTGTCTTGCTATCACTGCGGCCACATAAACATGGAAGCCCTAAAGACACAGAGTTAGGGTTGGTCACACAGACACTGAAGAGCTGGACTGACAGACCCACAGGTGTACAGCTGTGAGACTTCGGACCAATGCGTGACACTTGGGACCGAGCTAGAGAGGCCAACAAGACCTCTCTCAGAGGGTCGTTGAGAGGACAGAATGAAATCATGCTTCTGAAGGACTTATAACAGTCCTTGGCTCGGGGTAAACATTAATAAATGGCTCTTCTTGTTAGCAACAAGTGTTTTTCTCAGGATGCATACCATATTCTAGTTTAAAAGAACACTAAAACAAAGAAACTACCTGTGCATGAAATTCGTTCTTACTGTCAATTCATTGATAAGTGTCAAGCCCAAGCCATGTATCCATGTGTTTTATGGATAAAAAACAGTCTAAAATTCTCCTGTGTCTAAGCCCTTAGAAGGCACAGGCAGGGGTGTTAGGTATAAAAGAAAGCCAGTTCTCTGATGTTGGGAGCATTGGAAGATGGGGGAATCCCAGGCCCTGGAGAGTGAACATCCTTCTTCCTTCCTTCCCCAAAATCAGCTCTTTTAAAAGGCAGACTTGTATTTCAAAAGAAAATTCTGTGCATAATTCAAATTCCTTTCAACATACTATGAACCTATATACTTGGGCTTTAATGCTTTATACCTGGAAAACTACTAATCGCCTTCAATTATGAAATGGGCAAACTCCATACACCTGAAAGGGACAGATCATTATCCCACAGAGAAACCATATTAAGTGCTTCATTATGGAACCATGATAAGCATTTCGAAGGACGTGAATCTAACGGCCTGTTCACCTGAGACTCACCTTGGTCTCTCTGGAGAAGGGTTGGGGCTGCGGGGAGGAGGTGTGCGGGGCACAGCCGGCTTCGGTGCGATGCTGGCTGCAGGTAGGAGGCCATGGATGATGTGTTTCTGCACAAATGAAACCCAGCAGCGTCACTGGTGTATGGGACCACCTGGGTCTTGTCACCACCCTGCTTGGGGCCTGAAAGGGGACACCTGCACTGGCCACCCAGGGATCTAACCCCACCAGGAACCCAGTCCTCCCCCTGCCATCCCCAATTCCTATCTGGCCAGGCAAGTATGCCCACCCAGGGAACACCACTGCAGCTGCCCATTGTGGGGAACCTCTCATCCTTCCCTCCTCAGACAGGCTTCCCTGACCATCCCCCAGAGTCACTCTCTGGGACCTCCAGTCTCACAGCACCACCCCAATGACCCTACTCCCGCACACGCTACCCCACCTGCAGAATGGAAGCTTCCCGAGAGCAGGCAACCTTCTTGTCTTTATCAAACCTGGAACTCAAGCACTTCCCCCATTACTCCACACTGTGTAGAAGCTTAATGAAGATTTTAGACAGTTTACCTCAAAGATGCAGAATAACAAAAACTAGTTCCTACACACAATGAAAATCAGAGAATCTGGCTTTAGGCAACTGGCAGTCATTCAGAAGTTTCTGAGTATAGCCACTCTCTAGGCACTAGCCATTATTCACACCTACTAGAGGCAAAACACCAGGACTGCAATGAAGAAACCTGGTCTTCATCGACAAGGTAATAGAATGTGGAGGGAAAACACCCAAGTACTTATCATGTAACACAGAATTATGGAAAGTGCCAAGGGAAAGATAAAGACAAATTTGGTGCTGGGATGGCACAGGGAGGGAAGGGCTCCTCCAGGTCTGGGGGCCAGCAAGGGGACCTCTAACGTCCCGCTGGAAAAAAATCACAGAGGCATTTAGACTGGGTCATCAAAGATGGCCACTGCTCTCACATGTGGGAAATGAGGTGGAAAAGCATTCTAGGAAGAGGGAACAGCATGAACAATGGAAAGAAGCAAGACAGTAGTGGCAGTGTTCTAGAACTAACAAGTATTCCAGTTTGCTGGAATATAGAAGCGTCTGAGGAGAGGCTAGAAGAATGCGCTGGGGGTAAGAGTGGGGATTGTTCCCATTTAAGAGTTTTTATACGTGACTAAGGAGAACCTGTGGCTTAGTGAGGAACACCCACCGAAATTGGCCCCTGGAAAGGCTCATCAGGCAGTGGTAGGCATGAAATTGGGAGTAGGCGCCTACAGTGTCAGGGTGGCTATGATAAGGTTGGAGGAGAGCATTCCAGGCAGAAGGGATAGCAAAGGCCTAAACGAATAGAAGAAATGGCTGGAGTGTGTGGCTGTTGGAGGCACTGGGTTTTAAGGAGCGCAGCAGCACGATCAGATGTCCAATTTAAGAGGCGCCTGGGTGGCTCAGTCGTTAAGCGTCTGCCTTCCGCTCGGGTCATGATCTCAGGATCCTGGGATCGAGCCCCGCATCAGGTTCCCCGCTCAGCGGGAACCCTGCTTCTCCCTCTCCCACTCCCCCTGCTTGTGTTCCCTCTCTGTGTATCTCTCTGTCAAATAAATAAAATCTTAAAAATAAAATAAAGTAAAATAAAAGAATCCCCCTGGCTGCCATGTGGAAAACGGTCCTAGGAGAAAGGCAAGACTGGAAGCAGAGAAACAGTGGGGAGCTGCTGCAGCAGCCAGGTAGATGCTGGAAGCCAGGGTAGGGGCGGGAACAGCTGCAGGTTATATTTAGTGGGTAGAATCTATGGAACTTGGCTGATGGGGTTACGCGGTGGGTAGCGGAGGGAGGACTCAAGAACGACCTGCCACTGGGGGATATTCAGCAGTGGAGTAGGTTTGTGCGGGCAGGAGTATTCCCCGACACCAGAGCAAACGTTGCAGGGGAGACAAAGCGACTCCTGTCTCACTGAGGCCGACCCTGGGATAGAGGATGCTTTAGAACACAAAAAAATCAGGGCTTCTCGAGTGGAAAACAACTTCCTTTTGTGCTGCCACCTGGCCTCAACCTCAGGCCAAATCCCAACCCCCTCCCCCCCCGTTTAACTCCTGGCCCCCCGGATCTACTTACAAACTGGCTTTTGCGGCCCCTGCGAAACCGCTGGAGCATCCTTGCTGCGGGGAGTGGCCGAACCAGGGCGGGACCGACGTGCAGATATCCTCCCAGGCGAGGACCGCTCCCTAGAACCTGAGCCCCTCCCGCTGGCTTAGCCCCAGACGCTTTTTCTACGCAATGCACTTCGCAACAACTTCGTCTTCCATTGGCTCTGCTTTCGCTTCGACCAATCAGAGCTAAGGTTACTCCGCACCCGTCGCTCTTGGCAACCAGTGGTCCCCATTCAAATTCCTCCTGGGCGGAAACAGTGTGTAGTCTGTTCTCTTATTGGCCAGCTCAGGTGTCGATCTCTGACGCCATAGCCTATCTAGCGCCGTGGGAGGTGGAGGGCGGGCAGGATGAAAAATTGGCAAGCGCCCCTGAGGGAAACCGGAAGTGTCGCGCCGCGGGTGAAAGCTCAGGATCCTCTGGCAGGGGCCCAGGTGGGGTCCGGGCTGGCTCCGGACCAGACTGAGCAGTCGTGCCGCAGACCGAGCGGGGGTACCAGGAGCCAGCAGGTGACGAAAATGAGGGACGCGGCTACCAGGACGGGAATCTCCTGGGTCTTAGACTTTGGCAGATAATTCAGTCTTTTAAAGACACTGCAAGCGGGTTCCTGCCAGAGAGGCCCCGACTTCGAGGGGAGCCTGGGGCGGTGTGCGGGAGAGCCTGCTCGAATGCCGTCTTTTGTTTTCCTTATTAGATCGAGGCCGCCGATGGCCAGGAACCCCTCTGAGAGCACCGGCCCCATGCACGTGCCTTTTGGGCATGTTGTGGCCAACGAGAAGTGGCGCGGGTCGCAGCTCGTGCAGGGGATGCAAGGTCGGTGGGCTGCCCTTTGCATAAGTCCTCTTCTAAGCTTTTTCAAAACGTGCTACCTACTGTCGCCTTTCACCCAGAGCTCACGGAACTCCTTTTTCTTGTCTGTGTTCTAAGGGAAAATTAAAATCGTTTTTGAGGATGGCCTGACACCGGTGGATTTTTACTTGTCAAGCAGATCTTGCATTCTTTATGTCACCGAAGCTGATTTGGTGGCCGGAAATGGCTACAGGAAGAGGCTTGTTCGGGTTAGAAATGTAAGTACTGAATTGAAGACACTGAAACGGAAAATTGACTTCCATCCGCTGCCTCCTCCATCCTCTGGAATAATTTATATACAACCATTGGCCATTCCAAGCATTCTTGGACTGATAGCTTTCTTAAACTGGAAGGTAGTTTTGTTACAAAATGGTTTACTGTTTGGGTTTTTTTCTCCCTTTGAAGTCCAGTAATCTTCAAGGGATTGTAATAGTTGAGAAAACGCAGATGAGTGAACAATACTTCTCGGCCATACAGAAGTTTACGGTGCTGGACCTTGGGATGGTGTTGCTTCCAGTGGCCAGCCAGATGGAAGCATCCTGCCTTCTCATCCAGTTGGTAAGTACTGATTGCTACTCCGCTGCAGGAGCCCTGCCTTACCGACTCTCACCTGACTTGCTGGATCTTTCACTCCTGCTGCTGCCCTTGCTACAGTTGCAATCCATCAGTCCTGTCTACAGTATTCCTCACTTATCTGTGGTCAGCTGCAGTCCAAAGCACATGATCCTTATTTATTTATTTATTTATTTATTTATCTATCTATCTATCTGAGAGAGCAAGGGCACAAGCGGGCAGAGGGAGAGAGAGAAACAGACTGCTGAGCAGGGAGCCTGACGTGGGGCTCGATCCCAGCACTCTGGGATCATGACCTGAGCCGAAGGCAGACACTTAACCAACTGAGCCACCCAGACACCCCGCAGATGATCCTTTTTTGAATGAAAACAAAAACAAAAACCTCATTCTCCATTGTCTTCACTGATTATTCATCTTGGCTGGGCTTTAGAATTTCCTGAGGAACTTTTAAGAACAGCGATACAAGAGCCTTACCTCAGACCAATTAAAAATCAGAATGTCAGGATAGGGCCTTAAGCATCAATTAATGTGTTGTTGATTTTAAATTTCCCTTTTGATGTGCAGCTAGGATTGAGAACCAAATTGAAAAATGAAGGAGCCCCATGTTGTTCATAGATCACTCTTCCTTCTCCGCGGCATCCCTTGCTTCATTGTTCCTAACTTCTCCTGATGTAATGCTGTCTATCGTCTGCCTTCCTATATCCACCACTAACTGAAAACCGGATTTCTCCTTTGATAGGCAAGCTCTATCCAGGTCCTGTACCAAGCAGGTCCAGTTTAGTTTTAATTTAATCCCATACTGGGTGCCTGGGTGGCTCAGTCAGTTAAGTGTCTGCCCTCCACTCAGGTCATGATCCCAGGGTACTGGGATCGAGTCCCACATTGGGCTCCCTGCTCAGCAAGGAGTCTGCTTCTCCCTCTGCCCCTCCCCCCTGCTTGTGTGTGCGTGCTTGCTCACTCTCTCGCTCTCTGTCAAGTAAATAAATAAAATCTTTAAAAAAAAGATTTAATCCCATACAACTGAATTGTTTCTTAGTGGGCCACAGGAACATGTTTGAATTCCTCAGAGTATGTTTGCGTTGCTTTATCCTAAGCATTCTGAAAATCCAAGTTTTAATAAATTGTTCTCTTAGTCCTTTGTGTACTCATATGGTTCATCCTTCAATAATTTTGCTGATGCCTGAAAAATTATATTCATGGTGTATGAAAACATTTGTAGTGGTAAGTCAAGCTGGACCAAATGGAAAAGGCAAAACTAAATTTCCATAAATTTTTAAGAGAACGGCCAGTCCTCTAGAGGGCGCTCACGTGCTTTCCCTTTACCATTGGTTTAGGTTCAAGAACAAACCAAAGAGCCCAGTAAGAACCCTTTCCTCAGTAAGAAACGGGCTCAGATCCCTGAGCTATCCCTCCTTCGAACTGTGCAACAGATCCCAGGAGTTGGAAAAGTTAAAGCTCCCCTTCTGCTTCAGAAGTTCCCAAGTATCCAGCAACTAAGTAATGCTTCCACCCGAGAACTAGAGCCAGTCGTGGGACAAGCCGTAGCGCAGCACGTTCAAGCGTTCTTCACACGGCCCAGCTGGGACCGCAGGCTACCGGATCTTGTTTGATTTTCATATTTAAAGATGGAGAACAAAGACTTTCCTGCCGCAGCACCTAATGAGTGACTGGGTGAGGCCTACACGGAAGCTGCCAGTTGCCCTGCCTTGCTCTCTGGGTTGGGGCGTTTAAGTTAGTGGGGCTCCCGATAGCCCGGCCCTCACTCTACTAGTGGAAGAGGAGGTGTGGAGGGCACGCCTGTCCATACAGCATGTGACTCTTGATCTCGGGGTTGTGAGTGAGCCCCACCTTGGGGGTAGCAATTACTTAAAAAACAAAATCTTAAAAAACAAAAACAAAAAAACAGGGGCCCCTGGGTGGTGCAGTCAGTTAAGTGGGCTCAGATCATGATCTCAGTTTTGAGATCAAGCCCCGCATTGGACTCCATGTTTAGCATGGAGTCTGCTTGGGATTCTCCCTCTCAAAATAAACAAACAGGGGCACCTGGTGGCACAGTCGTTAAGCGTCTGCCTTTAGCTCAGGTCATGGTCCCAGGGTCCTGGGATCGAGCCCCACGTCGGGCTCCCTGCTCACCGGGAAGCCTGCTTCTTCCTCTCCCACTCCCCCTGCTTGTGTTCCCTCTCTCGCTGTGTCTCTGTCAAATAAAATCTTTAAAAATAAAAATAAACTAAATCTAAAAACAAAAACGAACTCTTTAAAAAAAGAGAGAGAGAGGGCCCACGGGGACCTTCCTAAGAGAGTTGAATAAGGGACTCTCAAATTCAACAAAAAGCCGGCCCGGGCATATTGCCCTGTGTCTATCATGGAAAGGTCTAATCAAATTTCAGGAGGTAGATGTGACCGTCTAAAGGAAACAAACTTACAATGAAGCGCTGTGCTGTGTACCATAAACCCCTTGTTCCTGGTGGCAGAGCCCGTGTTCTTGCAATGTGGTCTTAATATTACTGTTTTGAGGGTGTTGCCAGTGTAAATAAACAATTGTACTGCCTTTTATCTTCCTTCCTTCCTCCCTCCCCCTTCCTGGTAGCAGCACAGTTTGTCCATAGTCACTGAGCATGTCTTCTCAACACAGCCTGGAGTTTGGAGTTCCCTTTTAAAGGTAGAAAGCCAGTGTGTATGAAGGAGGAAAAGAATGTGTTTGCCAGTGTATAGCCCAACAGTGGGAAGAGATAGAGGAAAATGGCAGGGCAGATGCATCCAGAGAGGAGAGCCCCGCGTGGGGATGAAAAGGTAGTCAGCCACTCAAAAAAGAAATGCACTTAGCCACTCTGGAAAACAGTATGGAGGTTCCTCAAAAAGTTGAAAATAGAGCTACCCTGTGACCCAGCAATTGCACTACTGGGTATTTACCCCAAAGATACAAATGTAGTGATCCAAAGGGGCACCTGAACCCCAATGTTTATAGCAGCAATGTCCACAATAGCCAAACTATGGAAAGAGGTCCATCGACAGATGAATGGATAAAGATGTGGTGTATATATACACAATGGAATACTACTCAGCCATCAAAAAAAAAAATGAAATCTTGCCATTTGCAATAATGTGGATGGAACTAGAGGGTATTATGCTAAGCGAAATAAGTCAGACAAAGAAATACCATTTACTTTGCTCATATGTGGAATTTAAGAAACAAAACAGGGTCATAGGGGAAGAGAGGAAAAAATAAAATCAGAGAGGAAGACAAACCACAAGAGTTTGTCTTAATCATAGGAAACAAACTGAGGGTTGCTGGAAGGGAGGGGGTGGGAGGGTGGGGGGATGGGGTAACTAGGTGATAGACATTAAGGAGGGCACATGATGTAATGAGCACTGGGTATAAGACTGATGAATCACTGACCTGTACCTCTGAAACTAATAATACATTATATGTTAATTAACTGAATTTAAATTTAAAAAAAAATGCCCTTAAAGATGCCATATGTTTTCAAAGATACTAAGGTAATTTGAAACCTCTGTAAGTGCTGTTTTGTGAAATGTTAGTCATTATAAAAGACCAAACCATAAGAACATTTTGTGCATTAGGGTAGAAACAATTTGAAAGAGGAGTGAAATAAGTAGGAAAAAAGTGAAAAAAAACAAAAACCAAAAAAACTATTAACTCAGGCAAATGAATATGTTTATTTAAATATTTATACAAAATGTCCCTAACAGTAGTGGATACACTTTCCCAAATACGGTTGCTTCCCTTTTGATATTGCCCACTAGAAAATATTTACGTTCTTGTTAATTCTCAAAAATAGATTACAATGCTATTTTTTTTTAACTATATAACTTGTACTATGTCAACCGTGAATCTTACAAGAATCACGGCATCATCCACCTTATGTCAAGAGAAATTGACAGGTAAGAATGTCATTTTAAAAAGTCAAATAGAGCTTTAAACTAGAATCATTTACATCTTTACCTTATAAAATGTTTCTAACCCATCTTAAAGACTCTTAAAATATATAATTACGTATTTTCTACTTTAAACAAAAATGTTTTGAGTATCAAACAGCATATTGTCTACCTTGTAGATAGCATCCCCATCTAACACTGCCACTGTGTTAGCAACTTGTAAATGACATCAGACTAGAAGCAACACTGTTCCTAAATTGTGTGTGGTTTTTTTGTTTTGTTTTTATCTGGTAAGTTATGACAGATTTGTCACTAGACTTTATCTGGCAACAGCATTCATATTATGTAGAAATAATCGTAAAATCTTACCATTTTAGGTTCATGAATTCCCCTTAGGAAGCAGTTCTTTGGAACATTTCTTAATAATACTAACTTAGTAATATAACTAAATCGGTATAGTTCCTTGACCTGCCTTAATTTGGGGTCATCTGAATTCCGAGTTAAGGAATGATCTATTACCCAAGGCTAGAAATGATTACAAGTAGGACCAAGAGAGGGAACCCTATTTAATTCTGATAGTAACTACAAATTGTCACTGCAGCTGTTAAAAATAGCCACATTTTCAACACCGTTCTATTTACAATACTTTATATAATAAATAACTTGCAGCAATATGGTGACACTCCCCAATTTCTTGAGGTTTCTTGTTACTTTCATTCATGAAGACCTACCAATTGTGAGTTTACCCAGTGACAAAATGGGATTTGCGAATATTTAGAAATTTTCCACTGTGGCACAAATAGGAAGGCCTGGTCAGCACCGGAGACATCTGGGGCCTGGACGTTTTTTGTTTCCTCACATTAGTACAAAGAACTTTCGGAGTTGAGAAGGCTGAAGGGAGAGGGAAGCTTCTTCTTGACTTGAGGCCTCGCAACCCCAACTGACGGGAGGCACAAGGTGCTGGCCGACTTCTGCCTGTTCTTGTTGGTGCCCCAACTCAAAAAAGAAAGCTTCTTCGAGATTTTCTTGGTTTTATCAGTTTTATCATCATCATCTATGGCTAAACAGATCATGGAGTAGGTTTTCTGCATTCCCACAGAGTATGTTGCACACTTATTATGCTGCACATGGGAAAGACGAAAAACGGTGTTAGAAGTCCTCAAGATAGTTGATAAGTGACTGCAAAGTCTGAGGCTCACATTTTGCACTTACAGAATCCTTTTTAAAATTAAGTTGATATAATTCTGGAACTCGAGTGAATTAACGCTTACATAGAATTCGGTTCCTAAAAACAAGGACAATTTTTAAGGAATAGACTCAGTAGTAGTAATTTAGGCTAGCAGTAGGACTCGCTTTTTAAGGTTCTTATTCTATTTGTAAAAATAATACTCATGCTCAACAATATGAAAATACATATACTAAAGAGTAGGGCATCCCTCGCACCTTGACTTCCAGGCCTTTCCCCTGAAGTAAGCACGATTACTATTCTGCTTTTATTTTTTTAATTTTTTTTAAAAAATTATTTATTTATTTATTTGAGAGTGAGAGAGAGCATGAGCATGGGGGAGGAAAGGAGGGGGAGGGACAAGCAGACTCCCCACTGAGCACAGAACCTGATGCAAGACTTGATCCCAGGACCCTGGGATTCTGACGGGATTGTGGCCTGAGCCAAAGGCAGATGCTTAACTGACTGAGCCACCCAGGTGCCCTCTGTTACACTTTTGGAGATGATGTTCCGATCCAGGTATTGATGTGTGCATAGGTATACGTCACCGTTTGTCTTTCCTGAAAAGGAAGACACTACACACTGGTCTGCCTCTTGCTTTCTTCACTTAATGAACATACCTTGGATTTCAGTCCATGCCAGTAGGTACAGATCAACTTCATTCTCTTTAAAGATTTTATTTATTTATTTGAGACAGAGAATGAGAGAGAGAGAGCACATGAGAGGGAGGAGGGTCAGAGGGAGAAGCAGACTCCCTGCCGAGCAGGGAGCCCGATGCGGGACTCGATCCAGGGACTCCAGGATCATGACCTGAGCCGAAGGCAGTCGCTTGACCGACTGAGCCACCCAGGCGCCCAACTTCATTCTCTTTATAGACAATATGGAATCTGTGGTGAGGATACTCGTAACCTTTCCCCCCTATCTTTTAAACTGAGGAAATATACATAACCTAAAATTGGCCCTTTTAACCACTGTCAAGGGTACAGTCCAGTGGCATTAAGTACATTCAACTGCTGTGCAGCCATCACCACTGTCCACCTCCAGAACTTTCTCCTTTTCCCCAGCTGAAACTCTTTGCCCAGTGAGCACTACTATTAACTTTTAAAGGATCGTGTAGGGTTCAAATAGGAAAGCTGCAGATACTTTTCCAGAATCTTCCATGTGGGTTATCCCCTGCTTCCAAGGTTTGCCTAACATTGGAGTTGCTTTGTTCACCAAATGTTTACTGAACATCTACTATGTTCCAGGCACCGAAACCAGGCCTTTAAATATACGTACTACATATCTAAAGTGGTGGGGGATGATAGTCATCATAGAAATCAAGGCATTTGAGAGGTGGGACAATAAAGAAGGGAAGGGGTATTCACTCTAAACTGTCCCTCTCGAGTCTGGATCCTTTGGATGAAGATGTCTCTTCCTTTTCTATAAAACTGCCATTTACTCCCAGCATACTCTACAAGACATGCATGCGCGCTCCCATTAAAAACAATAATAAAGGGGCGCCTGGGTGGCTCAGTCGTTAAGCGTCTGCCTTCGGCTCAGGTCATGGTCCCAGGGTCCTGGGATCGAGCCCCGCATCGGGCTCCCTGCTCGAAGGGAAGCCTGCTTCTCCCTCTCCCACTCCCACTGCTTGTGTTCCCTCTCTCACTGTATCTCTCTCTGTCAAATAAATAAAATCTTTAAAAAACAAACAAAAAAATAATAAATAGTTCTGGATGTAGATTTCATGCCTGCAAACACTTTTCAACCTTAACCTGCTTAAACTCCATTATGCATCTTTATGACCATTCTCTTATAAATACCCTCGATCCTCTCCCATACTTCAACCAGCGAATGCCAAGTCTAGTTAAACTCCACCCTCTGCCTCCCCCCAGGCCTGTACCCAAAGGGCTGCACGTTACTGGGGGATGTTTACCAAGCCGACTGGTCTCCCTTGAAACCCTAACCCTGGCCTCAAACCTCTACAGGGCACCTCATTACCTGGTACTCCTAAGGTTGTCCTAGTAAATTCATTCCTTCTCTCCTAGATGTCTCCTTGAAGCCCCACACATGTCCTCCTGATAGTACTGTGCTATACTTAATAGCATCTGTTCCTAAGGACAAATCCTTCTGTGTGCCTGATTCTCACTCCCTCCTCCCGGTATGTCCTCCATCCTGCACTCCTGCCTCCCCGACCTTTACTGTGTTATCGATACCCACACATACCCACACGACTACCACCACCCCCCTTGAAAAGCTTCCCTTTTCCCTATGTCCCCCTCCCAGCTCACGCCTCCATGTCTGCTCCCTTCCTGCCACTCCCTTTTCTCTTGTCCTCAAGCACCATGCTCCCCATTACCCATTCTCCAAATAATCCAGGCACCCCTCTGACTCACAGCAATAGGGAGCCCGGTTTGAGAGCCTGGCACTCATTCCACTTTGTACAAATGAGGAAACAATCCTAGGGAGGGTACTAACTTGCTGAAGGCCACACAGCTGGTTTCCAGCAGGCAGGGCCCAATTCCAGGCCTGGGGTCTCTCCGCTACATCAGCAGTATTCCAAACGTGCCCCATGGAGGAGTGCTGGGGGTCCCCACCGCAATCCAAAGACTGCGGAGCAGATCATCTGTTCAGCTAGGTCCCTGGGCTTTATTCTCATTATCTGGTTTTGTTTGGAGCAAAGGCCCAGCAGTTAAAAACTCGGCGCTCGGTTGCCACTGTCTAAGGCCTCGCTGGGTGACAAGAATAACCCTATCATGGTTATTATTACACCTCTTGTGAAAGACACATATCCCATGCTAGGCACCACCTCGCCATCTTCCTGGAGCTCAGAACCAGTCCCTGATGCCCATGGTCACCACGGGCGATAAAGCCAGGATTCCTTTTCACGCAGTCTGCATCTAGAAAGTCTTGCTTTCTACGTCTACCTCAGCTCCTTCACAAGCCTGGCTCCAAGTTATTACAGAATGGAAAGACAAACCTCTCTCCTTGTAAAGCCACACCATGTGCTGGGCAACACACACATGCGCGCGCCCCAACCCTCTGGTCCCGAGCCCAGCTCTTTTATTTATCCTGCTTTTGGACAACCTTCTTTTGTTTTTGGTTGGGACCCTGATCCCTTGCCCAGCAATTCTAAAGATTCTGCCCCTAAAAATTCCATTTCTCAGTGATCCCTTCCCCCAAGATGCTCTGTGAGTCCGACTTCATCTTCTTTCATTTTTAAATGGAGATATAATTCACATACCTTAAAGTTCACTATGTTAATACCACTCCGTGGCTTTGAGTCTATGCGGAGTTGTACAAGCACCACCACCACCTAATTTCAGAACAATTCTTTCCCCTCCCAAAGGAAACCTTAAACCCATCAGCAGTTACCCCCCAATTCCCTGACCCCCCAAGTCCCTGGCAACCTCTACTCTACATTGTGCTTCTATGGATAAGCCTGTTCTGGACATTTCTTATCAAAGGACTCACACGATCCATTCACTTTCCAGGCCTCTCTCATCAGAGTTCTTTCCATCTCTCCATGGAAAGTGTCCTTTTGTCCTGCTGTCAAATATAATAAACACAACTCCATCTCTTAACTGTACTCTACACAACCGACCGTTTTCTCTTGGCAGGATTTTCTTCTCTCGATTCCAGAAGCTTCTTTTTATCCTCTCTAAATGCCGCTCCGCAACTTCCTTTGCGCCTGCTTCTCTTCTAACTGACCTCCAGATGCTTGCTGTGTCTCCAGGTTGAGTCCCTGACCCTCAGCCCCTCGTGGGTAATTCCATTTACTCTCTTCACAGCTTTAAATATCATCTCTGTGTTGGTGATTCTCTGATGTTTATTTCTAGCTCTGACTTCTCCCTTGAACTGAAGATGTGGACATCCAGCTGCCTACTTCACATTACATTTGGGCGTCTAACATCATGTGAAACATTCACGGTACAACTCTGTTTCCTCTCTCCTCTCCCTCCCTCGCCCTCTTCCCCGTCATTACAAAAAACGGTGCCTTCGTTCAAGCCCAAACCCGGGGAGTCATTTTTCTCTCCAGGATGTTTTTTACACAAATCATCTACAAACCTCTGTCAGCTCTACCTCCAAAACCACATCTCGGGCACATGCACCTCTCCCTCCCTCCGCCGCCACCCGCCCTAACGTCAGGGGCTAAGCTCGCTGGCCCGGGCACCTGCCCTAGCCAGCTCCCGCTACTGCCGCCCAGCCAGCCTCCAGGCAACAAGACGTAAGACGTCCTTCTGAAATAAACATCATTCCCCTTCTCGAGAGGCTCAATGGCTTCCAAACTCCCACCGCTGCCTATGAGGCCCTGCCTCCCTCCCACCTCACTTCCTGTCACTCCCTCCCTGTCACCATGTTCCAGCTGGAAGGCCTTCTTTCAGATCCTCCCACAGGAGAAGCTTCTTCCTGCTACAGGGACTCTCTGCACCTGTTGGTCCCCCTGCCCAGAAGGCTCCTCTTGCACCTCCTCAAATGGGGGGTTCGTCCCTGTCACTCGTTGTTTCAGTACAAGCCCTCTCTAGAGGAGCCTCTCCCGCCTCCAGACGTTCTTTGCTTTTTTGTTTTTTTTTTAAGATTTTATTTATTTATTTGACAGAGAGAGACACAGCGAGAGAGGGAACACAAGCAGGGGGAGTGGGAGAGGGAGAAGCAGGCTTCCTGCTGAGCAGGGAGCCCGATGCGGGGCTTGATCCCAGGACCCTGGGATCATGACCTGAGCCGAAGGCAGACGCTTAATGACTGAGCCACCCAGGCGTCCCCCACCTCCAGACGTTCTGTCACGTTACACATCGTATTTTCTGTACTGTACTTATCAGAATCACAACCACGTATTTGCGTATTTAGTGCCCGCTCTATGGGGGCAGGGACCGCATCAGACTAGATGAACCATAGCTCTAACACCAAGGGAGGGCCTGACACACACAGATGCTCAGTCACTATCTGTTGAATGAATACATGAGTACCGTTATGGAGGGAAGTGTCTAAGGTACCATTCTGTACCATTTCAGTATTTTTTTTTTACCATGAGTACATATTACTTTTGTAATCAAAAAAGAACTTAATCAGGCAGTGCCTGGGTGGCTCAGTTGGTTGACTATCTGACTCTTGGTTTTGGCTCAGGTCGTGATCTCAGGGTTGTGAGATAGAGCCCCGTGTCCGGCTCCACGCTCGGCGGGGAGTCCGCTTGGGATTCTCTCCCTTTCCCCCTTCTGGTCCCTCTCTCTGCCGCTCACTCACTCTCACGCTCTCTCTCTCTCTAAATTAAATCTTTAGGGATGCTGGGTGGCTCAGTCAGTTAAGCATCTGCCTTCAGCTCAGGTCATGATCTCAGAGTCCTGGGATCGAGTCCCACATCGGGCTCCCTGCTCAGCGGGGAGCCTGCTTCTCCCTCTCCCACTCCCCCTGCTCATGCTTGCTCTCTCTTTCTCTCTTGCTCTCTCAAATAAATAAAGTCTTTAAAAATAAATAAAAAAATAAAATCTTTTAAAAAATTCAGAAAAATAAATCAAGTGGTTCTTTCATCTACAGCATTCTTTTTTACAGTTTTCCAATGATCTCTGGCCCCAGGTGAGCACATCCCAGCAAGGACGAGTTTAGGAGTCCAGTCGTCAGGTCGCCAATGCAGGCAGGAGGAGGTGCAGGGCCTGGCACACCCCTGGGGCTGGACTCACGCCGGCCTCACTCTACAACTCTGTTTCCTGCCGGCCTGTCAGCACTCACCATGGACGAGGTGAAGTCCAGCAGGCTCACAATCTTCATCTCCACGCCGTCCCTGCCACACGCCTTCAGCAGCCTCATGACCTCGCTCACCGTCAGCCACTTGCAATCCACGTCTTGAATGGAAACGATATAATCCCCTTCCTTGGCCCCTGCCAGCTACAAACGTAGGATTTACAGGAAGGTCAGTGTTCTATTCATTCCAATCCCTGGATCAGTTCCCAAGTACATGAACAAAATCGACAGCACGCGTGAATCCTTTGCTCTTTGGGCGGGTAGCACCCGCAAGAGGCCTTTCACAGTCAGACCTTTTACACAAAGGAATCCTAAATTCATTCCTATACCCAGGTAGATTTGTTTGGGTAGCTTTCTTCGTACGTGACTGGTCTGACTGCTTCCAAGGCAACGGTGAGTTTTTCTCCTGATCTAGAGAGGCACACGCTTACCGCAGCAGAGCAGTGAGGATCCAGGAAGTGGACCTGAACGGGGGAGTTTCCTCTCAAGGTGAACCCCAAATCCCCTTCTTCTGCAGTGAAGTGAATGCTTCGAGGAGGCGTCCATCTCTTGTTAGCCGAAAACACCGACAGGGGGCCCTTTGGAACAGAGCAGCATTAGGTGTAGGATCTGAAGGCTGAATCAGGCACTTGAAAGCTACAGGAAATGTCACCTTGTCCTTGCAGATGTCACTCGGCCTTGTTCGGAGACCAATGACACCACTAGGGACAATACGTGCTACAGCAGTCAAACAAGAACATTAACTGCCATTTTCTCTAAAATAGCCAATATATTTTAAAGAAAATGTTGGGGTTTTTTTTAGATTTTTATTTATTTGACAGAGAGAGAGAGAGCACAAGTAGTGGGAGTGGGAGAGGGAGAAGCAGACTCCCCACTAAGCAGGGAGCCTGACACGGGGCTCGATCCTAGGACCGTGGGATCATGACCTGAGCCGAAGGCAGACGCTTAACCGACTGAGCCACCCAGGCACCCCAAGAAAATGTTCTTTAAAAAGTCATCTTAGGGGCGCCTGAGTGGCTCAGTTGGTTGAGCGTTCAACTCTTAATTTGGGCTCAGGTCATGATCTCAGGGTCCTGGATCGAGTCCTGCATCAGGCTGTGCGCTCAGCACGAGTCTGCTTATCCCGCTCCCTCTGCTCCTCCCCCTGCTCCCATGCACGCACTCTCTCTCTCTCAAATAAAATCTTGGGGCACCTGGGTGGCTCGGTCGGTTAAGTGCCTGCCTTCAGCTCAGGTCAGAATCCCGCCATCCTGGGATCGAATCCTGCATTGGGCTCCCTGCTCAGCAGGGAGCCTGCTTCTCCCTCACCCCTGTGGGGCTCCCCCTGCTTGTGCTCTCTCACTCTCTCAAATAAATAAATAAATCTTAATAAATAAATAAAATCTTTTTTAAAAATCATCTTAATATAAAGTCTCTAATTTAAAAAGTCTAATAATATTATTAGGGCGCTGGGTGACTCAGTCGGTTAAGCATCCGACTCTTCATCTCTCGGCTCAGGTCTTGATCTCAAAGTCATGTGTTGGGCTCCACAATGGGCATGGAGCCTACTTAAAAAAAAATCTAAAATGATCTAAAAATAGCCTTTTACATACTTCCAACTTATATGAGCTGTCCCCTTGAGTCACTATGAAATAAGCATTCAACATACCAGCTTCTGGAAGAAGTCTGTCACTGTCACCTTGGAGAATTGTGGCAATATAATTTCAACCTCTTGCTCAGTTTTAGCTGGAAAAGAATATTAAAAGGAAAAGTGTAAATGTTTCTGTAACTGAAAGTGATCCTTGAAAACTCAAGCCTAAGTCTTTTTTCCAAAGGGAAGAGAAGCAGACCTTTCTCCTGGTCTCTTGGCCTTCCTCTTGGTCTAGACAAGTAGTACAGAAGATGGACTGCTGGTCAACCCCCTGGCCCAGTGTCACCTGTACCTTCCATCTGGGTACCTGCCATGAGCCATACCTTGCTGTGGGGCTGGGACAGAATAGTGACAATCAGACACATCCCCTGCCTTCAAGAAGCGTACATATATTCTAGCAGACTTCCTTTGGCACTCATGAAACCCGACTAAGAAGTCATCTACATTTCAAGTGTGGCTATTACAGGAGGAAGTACCGTGTCTCTCAGCACACAGTCCTGGGTGAGATGAGCGTCCTCTTTTCATCATTCACGTGTGAGATGAGGATTTTAGTGGGATGTCAGTTTGTCAGGTCGTGTCCACTGAGAGCTTAAATCTCCACCATCCTATTCATGGGAGGCTCAAGCCAACCCTTACCACGAGGCTAGTCAGCTCCTAACACAGGATCCCAGAACAGGCTAAGTATACAGAAAGAACAGCATAAAAAGAAAATCTGAGGAAGAAGCCTGATCCTGCCAAGGTAGAACACAGCCCTCTACTTGCAGGATGGCCCTGGGGCTTCTACAAACTGCCAGACACAGTGTTGGGCTCAAACAGGGTGCCCATCCATTACCAGAGTGGCACCATCAGCCCTGGACAGCCTCGCCAGGAGCCGCGTTCCCCTCCTCCCTCCGTGGAGGTCGTATCTCTACCTCCTGGCCACAGAGCACACTGTGTGGACAAAGGGGCCGAGGAGGTGCCAGTGTCCATGAAAGAGAATCATGGAGTGCCATTCCTGCCTCCACCTACCAGCTTGCTCACCTGGGGCAAAGAGTCTGATTTCCCTAAAGCCTGTACTGGCTCATCTTTAAGAGGAGGGCAATCCTAGTCCCTCCCTATAGAGCTGGAGGGAGAGTTGAATGAGATTCCACCTGTCGTGCTTACTATTGTGCCTGGAAGACCTCAAATGCTCAGTAGATATCCGCCAGCATTACCACAGTCAAGCCCAGGGTTCCAGCTTGAGCAGGGCTCTGTTTCTAACAACTGGCCCCTGGAAATTGAGGTGGAACCTCAGAGACAGGAGACAGAGGTGTAGGAAGTGGGGTGGAAGGAGGTATGGACAAAGGGGGTTCCCTTGATTGGGCCACCCCTTCCCCTAACTCTTTAAAAGATCTTAGTCATTCCTTAACTATAAAGTCACCTCTCAGAGAGGCCCCCCAACTCCTGCCTCCTAGGGCAGAACCGACAGCCCCCTCCCCAAGGGCAGCAACAACTGTCCCATTCACTTCCATCTTCCTGAACCCCGGATGGTAATTAACATCTTGGAAATGCCTAGAAAGTGCTGGTGGTGCATGATCTCACTGATACGTGGAATCTAAAACAGTCAAGCTCATAGAAGCAGACAGCAGAATGGTGGGGTGACAGTGGGGGTTGGGAATGAGGCAATGTTGGTCAAAGGTACAAAGGTTCAGTTGTGCAAGATGAGTACGTTCTAGAGATCTAACACAGCATGGTGACCACAGTTAACAATACTGTATCGCCTACTTGAAATCGCCAAGAGGATAGATCTTGAGTGTTCTCACCACACACACGCACACATGATAAACTAGGTTTTGAAGAATTTTGACTGCCAAAGTAAAAATTTTCCCTGCACCCCCTGGCTCTACTCTTTCAGCGGAAAATTTACTTCTCATTTCATAATAAAAAAAAAGTTTGTCCTAAAACAAGAAAGAGGGAAAATGTTGGTACTGAAGGAAGGAGAGAACAGGAATGAGCAAGCATAGGGGAGGGAAGAAGGAAGCATTTGGCTTTAAAACCTTGGAGCTGGAGGTAAAAGGCCGATACAGCAGAGTGCATTCCCAGAGGCAGACGGAATCTGGGGGTGGAGCATTAGCAGAAGCATCTAGGCGAAGGTAGTTTCTGAGGTCTCCTGACTAGAAGCGATAGCTAGAACCCCAGGGAGGTTATGAGACTTTAAGGAAACCATCCAGAGGAGACAAACCAGCGAGAGTAGACCCCCGAGAATGCCAGGAGGGGGTGGGTGGGATCGGGCGAGAACAGTCAGCAAAGGGGGTGCTGAGGGAGGTGGGGACAGAAACAAGGCGGCAGGACACCCCGACACCGAGGGGGGCATATTGAGAGACGGGGGGGTCACATGCTACCACGAGGTCACTGACGACAAAGACCATAAAGAAGCCCCTGCACTGAGGGAGCAGAGAGAGAACTCAGGGTCTGCCCAAGCCTTCCCGGATGAGCGGATCAAGGCTGTGTCTCCGGAGAAATGGGGGCACCCTCTGCACCCCCCACAGGCTCCCAGGTCACTCACAGATGATGTCGGGAGCCTCGATCAAGTTCAGCAGGTCGTCGTCCTCCCTGTGCTGAGCGTCCTTGAGCCGGGACCGCTGGTGCGCCGCGGACAGCACCTCCTGCAGGACCTCGATGTCGCGGAGCTTCTTACACAGGCTGGCCTCCCTCACGGACTCTTCGTGATGCGCCACGGCTCGGCGCACATGCGACTTGCCTGCCCCCAGAAAGCAAACCCCACGTGACACGGTGCACCCGCCAACTGCAGTGTGAGTACGTTGGGGAGAACCCAGGTGCCCAAGGACCAGCCCAGAAGGGTGCACCTTCTCTTTTCTGAACGATCTGCCTGGACAGCGTAAGTCCCTCTTAAATCCATGTGCAATATGCTCACTCGGGTCTATAAAACGTTCATTCGGCAAATATTTACCAAGTGTTCTGGGCACTAGAGGGGAAGCAACAAACAAAAACTAGCCCCTGTCGTCATGGAGTTTATGTGCTGGTGGTTGAAGACAGATCATCAACAAGCAAAGAAATCAGTAGTGGATCATGGGTGATAAGATTAGGGAGAGAAATAAAGCAGGGCAGGTAGCAGGTCTAGCAAAAGAAGACTGGGATAGAAAGTTGCTCTTCTATGATGGGTGATCCAGGAAGGACTTCTTGAAGGTAACTTTTGAGCAGAGCCCTGAAGGAGGCGAGGGGGAAGCTACAAGGATATCTGACAGAAGGGCACTCCTGAAAGATGGAACAGCAAGTGCAAAGGCCCCGGGCAGGAGTATGCCTGTGTGTTCCAGGGTTACAAGGAGCTTGGGACTGTGGCCGGAGGGAGTGAGGGCTGGAGGGAAAGGCAGGGAATGAGGCCAGAGAGGAGCAGGGGACAGACATGTCTCCAGCCTTCTGCCCCTACTCTGGGTGGTATGGGAGCCCATTAGGGTGTGAGGACTGATGTGGTATGACCCATGTGAACTGAGAATGAAGGAATGAAGGAATAAAGAGGAAAGCAGGGGGACCAGTTATGAGCTGCGTGACCTCTCTGGGCCTCTGTTTCCTTAACTGTGAAATGGGGATCATATTATGCCTATCTCACAGGGCTATGTGAGATTGAAGGGAGTCAATGTGTGGTAAGTAAGCACTGCATCCGTGTGGCTTGGACCAGGGTGGAGGGTGAGAGGTGGTCGGATCTGGGACGCATTGTCTAGGTAGAGTCAATGGGATTTGCCAATCATGGGTGGGGTGAGAAAGAAGGCTGAAGGCGGGAGGTGAGTCCCGGATTCCTGGCCTGCACACCTCTAGGCTGGAGTTGCCATCAGTGAGACTGGGAAGTGCGTGTGGGTGTAAGGAGCAGGTCTGGGTAGTAGAGGAATTCAGGCTCGCACATGGGAAGAGAGATTCTGACACCTGGCAGAGACCAAACCAGGACCACTCATCACCAGTTCTTAGGTGTGACAGAAGAACATTAACAAATGTGCCCTTCCACGTTCGGATGACCAAGGGCCATCCCCTGGACCACTAGGGGGTGGGAAGATCGTCAAAGCTCTGGCTCCGCTTTGGGAGGCCCAGGGCCTCAGAGAACCTGCAAGAACACAGCCCCAGGAGCCTGTTGAGGCTGCAGACTGTGCCTCACGGTTTCTGATCCAGAGTGGCCAGGATGACCCAGGATGCCCTGCTCTCTGGACCCTGTCCTGGGGACCTGTCTGGGGCTGTCTGTGAGCAGGACCAGCTAGCTGGGCATCGAACAGGGCCTGCAGACAGAGGGAGCAGGACAGCCGAGGCATACCCAGCTGTCGGCGCTGGTGCCCGTTCTTCAGCGTGGCTAAGGGCGTCAGTCCCTCCGGCATGTGGTCGTAAAGCTGGGACAGGCACTTCTCCTGATGATCCTCATCAGCTCCCGGCTTCACTGCAACGAGAGCCACAGGGTAAATCCCTTCTTGTGGATGTGACCACAGACTCTGGAGACAGTGCCTCGGACCCCTCAGAGAGGGCACCTGGGATAACAGGTCTCCTTTCAGCCCCTGGACACACCGGCCATCCAGCTCACAAGTCTTTGTGCACTTGGGGCCAGGTGCACCCTAGAGGCTCATGGTTTGGCTCTGAGCCCCTACTCTACCTCCTCCAACTCACCCACCTCACGGAACTTCCTAGCATAGCCCAGCCTCAAGCCTCTGGTGGCCTCTGTGCCTGCATCCGCCCTCCCTGGCACGCATCCCCTCTCTAGCCTCACCAAACCTCTCACCGCCACCCACCTCAACACTTCTGGCCTCCATTCCAGAGCTCCGCTAGTGTTCTAGCTCTAGCTGTCCTTTTCCTCCTCGTTCAGCTGCAAAAGTGCTCCTTAGACTTCAAGGTCCAACTCAAATGTCACCACCTCTGAGAAGCCTTCCATGACTACACCAAAAGAGTCCAACTGCTGGCCCATGTGTGTTGCTACCGCAACTGCTGAATGGTTTATGTGACTTGTCCTGTCTACTGTGGGGCGACCTTGATTAGAGCTCATGACAACAAGAGTCTCACCTGACCTCAAATCAGAGCCAAGACTAGGGTGAGGAGAGCAAGACACTCACCTCGGGCTAAAAATTTAAGAGGGCACCACCAAACACTCAGCAGTCAGGATACAGGATAGTTTAATACAATTTTCTAAATACCAAAATGTATGCTAAAAAAAATGTACGATGAACAGACATCAAAATTCCTCTTTGCTTCAGGCTCCGAGGTGGGTCAGCACAACATTGTTACTGATCTGTAGTCTTATTTAAAATTTGGATCACCGTGGATTTTTTCGCATTAGTTCTGATTCATTTAAAATATCACATCCAAAGATTATCTTGAATACTGAGTTTGGGGGCATCCCCTTAGGTTCGGTGCCTAGGTGAGTGCCTCACGAGCGCTAGCCCTGGTCCGAGCCCTGGTCTCAACGCCGGGGGGTGGGGGTGGGGGGTGGGGGAGGAAGTCATCTCCTTAGAGCTGTCTGCTCCATCCCAGGCAGAATTACACTCCCCCTCTTCCTCCATAGCAGTAACGGAGAACCCCTAAATCCTGGGAGCATCTCCAGGGCAGACAGACAGCTCTCACTCAGCTCAGAATGTTCTGGAAGCACAACCCTGACCAAAGCCCCAGAGCCTCCAAGCCCACAAGCCTTACACTGGTGGTCGATGAGAAGGGTGGCCACAAAGTAGTGGGCCAGGGCTCCGTAGTGGTGAGCCTTCACGCAGGCCAAGCTGGCCCAGGAGTAGGGGATGTTCTCCTTCACCGGTGCCTGGCTCATGGCCGTGTGCAGCTGCCGATAGACCTCCCCCACCTGCAACAGAAGGAATGCTGGGGATGGGGAGCCTGGCCCAGGGGTGCTCACGCACCCAGGCTGTAGAAAAAGAGCCCTTTCTTCTATGGAGCAGCCCTGCCGGCGGCCGCTCCAGAATCTGGGAGCAGCTCCAAGGCTTCCTAGTTCTTTCAGCATCAGAGTTCACAGCGAGAGTAGGCAACGGTCATGATGCTGGGTTTTTGGCCTAAGCTGCAGATGGAATCAGTGATCCGTATCAGAAACGCCACAGCTTGCCAAGAAAATGCAAGCTCACACTCGGTCCAGGGCAGGCACGCCGCCCAGGTCACAGGCAAGCTGCCGTGGGAAGCCGCCGCTGCTTCCAATGGGCCCACATTGACACATCCCGCCCACCCCCAAAAGTCACGGGACCCAGGAGGGCTCACCTTGGCAGCCTCCTGAGCCACCTTTACCAGCATGAAGAACTCGTTCTGGATCCCAGGAAGGCAGATTTTCTCAAACACATTTTCTTGGGCTTGTGCAAGCATCATTTTGACCAGCACGCTGAGCATGGCAGGACTCATGTCATAACTTGGAGTATGAGTGAACGTCTCCTTCAGGTGATTTAAAACCCCTACAATTGGAAATTTTTTTGCACGTTAGTGGGGGGTCATATCGATTTCACCATACTGTTCAAAAGCACAGAGATGGAGAGAGGCAAAAATTAAGAACGTGTTCTGGAACGTTGTGAAAAATCTGATTCTCAGTTACCGTAAGATCGCAATTCCCTTCCTAAGTATACACCCTGAAGAATTGAAAGCAGACGGAAACCGATGGAAATCGATACTCGTACACCCACATTCACGACAGCATTAGTCATAACAGCCAAAAGGTAGAAACCAACCCAAATGTCCATCAACGTACAGTTAAACAATGTGGTGTATACATACAACGGAATCATTTTTCAGCCTTAAAAAGGAAGGAGATTCTGACACATGCTACAACATGGATGCAGACATTACGTGAAGTGAAATAAGCCAGTCACGTGGGCAAATATTCTGATCTATGAGACAAGGTATCTGAAAGAGCCAAATTCAGGGAGACAAAAAGGTAGCATAATGGTTGCCAGGGGCAGGGGGCAGGAAGGAATAGTTAAGTGTTTAATGGGTACAGAGTTTCAGTTAAAGGTTATATTTATTTGAGAGAGGGAGAGAAAGAGAGAGCACGTGCATGCGTAGGCAGGGGGAGGGGCAGAGGGAGAGAGAATCTCAAGCAGACTCCACACTGAGCACGGAGCCCGACACGGGGCTCGATCCCATGACCCTGAGATCAGGACCTGATCCGAAACCAAGAGTCGGACGCTGAACCCACTGTGCCCCCCAGAGTTTCAGTCCAGGCAGATGACAAAGTTCTGGCGATAAGAGAGTTGCCTGACCACGTGAATGTACTTAATGCCAATGAACTGAACACTCGAAATCGGTTACAAATGGTCATTTTCTTTTGTGCATCTTAACAAAATAAAAAAAAAAAAATCAAGATTCTTTTCTAAAACACTTCCATCTGTATCAAGCGAGGAAACCAGCCTGCTCCCTGTTTACTCCTGTCTCACCTGGGCCAACCGTTAGGCATCCCATATGTGACCCGGCGTTTAATGGAGGTGAAAGCAGAAAGCAGGCAGGCTAACGGCGGGAGGCCTCTCCGCGGGACATGCTCCCACTTAACACCTGGGTCATGATGAAAATCAGGGCTTTTCCCCAGGACCTCAGGAAAGACCAACCCAGCCACTCCAATGGAAATTTTCCTGCTGTGGCCCTTAGCTGACTTTTTTATATGTTAGAAAATTAACTGTCACAGCGCTGACTGACAGTCAACCAGAGGCTGAAATAAAATCTCTGACATGAATCCCATCTGACTGGTTCCTCTGGTTTTGTTGCAAAGCCTGAACTGCCCTGTGGACAGATGGCAGAAGCTGCAGGCTATCTGCTCCCTTCTGGGGTTTGCTCCCGCTCTGTTCTTAAGCTTCATGTTGTCTATGTTGCTGTCATCCTAGAGATGGGTCACCAAGCATGCCTGCTTTAGGTTCCTCAGAAAGAAAATGAGCCCAGGAAAGGATGTACAGTAAAAGAAATCCACTCCCACATGGGATCTTAGCATGTTGTTTTATCCCAAAGGATCTTTTTTTTTTTTAAGATTCTATTTATTTATTTGTCAGAGAGAGAGAGCACAAGCAGGGGGAGCGGCAGGCAGAGGGAGAAGCAGGCTCCCCGCTGAGCTGGGAGCCCGATGCGGGGCTCGATCCCAGGACCCTGGGATCATGACCTGAGCTGAAGGCAGATGCTTAACCAACTGAGCCCCCTTGGGCGTCCCCCAAGGGATCAGTCATTTTAACATAAGCGATTTCACGATCAGCCAAAATGACAAAGCTCTGGTTCTTCACGGCCTTGCAGAGCAAAGTGAGACGCCCCAAACATCCCCTGCTGGGAGTAACTCCCCAAAGCAGAGCGACGAGGACCAGCACAGAAGGGAACTTGGCGCGGAGCCCGCTCAGGGGATCGTGCTGTGGTCTGGGCCGCGTGGCTGCTTTCTCCCACCATTCCCAGTGGCAAGTCCGCCAGCCACAGGCCCTGCTGCAGGAGAGCAATGCAGGACCCTCAGACACCCCCGAGCCAGACCCACCCACTACACCCAGCCTGGCAACCTCCGGTCCTCTACAGGTTGATGCTAAGTGTCACTTGACAGAGGGCTCGGAGGAGAGCCTCGGGCAGGCAAGTTTTCCGCAATGAGCACAATATAAACACATGGAAAGTAACATGTAGTGATGAACCAGGCCTGGTGAAAGAGAAAAGAAAGAGCCTACATTTGCACTCTTTGAGAAAAACGTATTCCCCTTCCCCAATACAGTGTTCAAAGGAACAATTCATTCACTGCCATCCTTGGGGCCACTCATTCGGAAAAGATTAATTGTTAACCACGGGGTTCGCTGTGTCCATGGGCCATTAGGGCTTGAGCCGTTAAGCAATTCTCTCGGTGGGAAAGTACACCAGCACTAGAAACCCGCCTGGCCCTTACAGCCCTGGGAGCCCAAGCATGGGCCTGGGGAAGGCCCACGGACCCTCTTCCGCTGCAGAACCCCGGGCCCTGCCCCCCAGTGAGGCCAGGACGCTATCCCGGCAGCCTTCCTGGAGACACACCTGCGGCTCTCTGAAAGGCGTCCACCGCGCCCTCCAGCCCAGACTGGGTCCGCCGATTGCACCGGGTCCCAATCTGAGTGTAGAGGGCTCCGATGTTAAACAGAATGCTGGCCTTCTCCAGTAGCAAGTTCTGCTGGCTCACCGGAACCCCGGTGAGCGAGTCATACCTAGTTAAAAGAAATAGGTTTTGAGAACATGAATTATTTGGCTGGTGAAGGCCGCTTTGGGGTGAAAGCGGGCAAAATTCACTTCTTGAATAAAATACAAAGATGCACATGCAATGAAGCATTCATTTCCAAGCAAGCCAACGGGCTGATCACACTGAATAAAGATACCCACAATTTCACACAAAAGGAAGGCTTCTCAACCAACATGTCCTTCCAAAAGTGAACGGATAAAGAAACTGCAACACAACCATACAGTGGAATATCATTTAGCAATAAAAAGAAATGGGTTATCAAGCCGTGAGAAGACATGCAGGAAACTTAAATGCATATTTCTCAGTGAAAGAAGCCACTCCGAGAAAGGCTACATACTTTATGATTCCAACTATCTGGCATTCTGGAAAAGGCAAAACAGTGGAGACAAAAAGAATCAGTAGATGCCAGGGTTGAGGGGCGGGGAGGGAGAAAGAGGTGGAGAAGAGGGTTGTAGGGCAGTGAAACTACTCTGTGTGATCCTATAACATGGAAATGTGTCCTTACACATGGGCAAAACCCATGAAATGACTACCACCAAGAGTGAACCCCAATGTAAACTATGGACTTTGGGTGATAATGTGTGGGGGTAGGGGATATATGGGAAATCTCTCAATTTTGCTGTGAACCTAAAACTGTTCTAAAAAATAAGGTATATTAAAAATATGTGTTCTCTTGGGGCGTCTGGGTGGCTCAGTCGGTTAAGTGTCTGACTCTTTTTTTTTTTTTTAAAGATTTTATTTATTTATTTGAGAGAGAGAGAATGAGAGACAGAGAGCATGAGAGGGAGGAGGGTCAGAGGGAGAAGCAGACTCCCCGCCGAGCAGGGAGCCCGATGCGGGACTCGATCCCGGGACTCCAGGATCATGACCTGAGCCGAAGGCAGTCGCCTAACCAACTGAGCCACCCAGGCGCCCAAGTGTCTGACTCTTGATTTCAGCTCAGGTCATGATCTTGGGGGTCGTGAGATCGGGCCCTAAGTCGGGCTTCATGCTAGGCGTGGAGCCTACTTAAGATTCTCTTTCTCCCTCTGCCCCCGACCCCCCTCTCCCACTCCAAAAATACGTGTGTGTGTGTGTGTGTGTGTGTGTGTGTGTGTATGTCTTCTCCTAAAGGAAACATAGCAATTATGAACTCCTCATAATTCTTCCTCAAGTCTAAAAGACTCAGGATTTGTTTTAAAGTTCACCCGTCAACCAGGAGGTAGACGTGGAGATTCTTCCTAATTCAACACTAAGGAGAAATCACCTTTACCCTTTCACTCCGAGTAGGCAGCTAAGGCATCTTTAGCAAAAGTCATGTGCCTATCCTTTCAAAAGGACAGCATCTGTAGCCACCAGCGATGGTGCAATGTTGCTCCGAATATGCCCCGCGGCCTCCTTTCTCCCATGCTAAGTACCCTCAGGGAAGAGGTACCGCATCTCCAAAGTATTTAAACAGCACTAACCTTCGAAAATACCAACTCTGGAGAAGAATCAAATGCCCCACTTAGGTTTTTAAGAGCTGATCTATTTCTGTTTGCTGCCTTTGTCGTTGGGACAAAACCCGACTCCCACCCCCTGTCCCATCTGGAATAAGAATCTTGCTTCTTGTTAGTTCTACCTCGGAGCCCCCGTGTTTCCCCAACAATAAAATGAGCACACACACAAAAAAAGCCTCTTCTCCTCAGCTCACTTGCTTGGAGAAGCAAGAAGCCACGGTCTGTTGGCGCCTTCTCCCCTTGGATCCCCTTCATACATAAACACCCCTTGATCTACGTGTCTCCAGGCTCTCCTATAGAAATGGGACCGCTTGAAAGAGGGGGCGGGGTTGCAGAGGAGCCTCAGGGTGCCGAAGGGGAGGGCAGCAGGGGGGCCTCAGGTACCTACCACGTAAACAAGATCCCCATCTGTCGGGTGGGCGGGAAGAACCGGTTCTCCACAAATCCCAGCTGGATGAAGTAGCTCATGAGCAGTTCAACCCCGGCCTCATCCCGGCTGGGTGTCCGGCAAGCCTGGAGGGAAAGGAACCACCGAAGGGGCGGGGGGGGGGGAGTAGGTGAGGACGCAGCTCACAGCCACCCCAGATGTCACACTTGCTATGTTTGCAGAGCCTGGACCCCCGCTGCTGCTACCCTGAGCACTAGGAGGGGTGGAGAGGGCTGGGGTAGGCTCAGGAGTCCCCGAATCCAGCCTCAGATGTGCCAGGGGGCGTGTCTGTCCCCTGCTGTGGCCAGGCTGAACAGAGGGTTCTGAAAGCACCTCCCTAGCACCTCCAACCACCCTCCATGGCAGCCACCCTCCCCTCCCCTTCCCTCCCCTGCCCGCCACACACCACACCGCACCTGTCTCAGATCCATCAAGTCTGCTATTTCGTCTTCATACAAGTAGCTGTCCTCACTGTAATGTTCCAGGATGAAATCCTGTAAGAAAAAGGAGATGAGATCCTGTAAGGTGTCATTCCAAACCATAAACAGGTAAAACAGGAATGTCTAATGTGCCCCCCTCCCCCGGTTTAAAAATACATGTAGAATTCATACAACCAGGAGATTATATGCTACAGTGATTTTTCTGGATGGTGGGATTTATTTTCTGAACTGCATGTGTATTTAAAAATGTTCCTCTTGTTGCTTCAGTAAAAAGGAAAGTTGAAGTTGTTTTTTTAATTTTAAAATGTGTTTGTGGGGGCGCCTGGCTGGCTCAGATGGTAGAGCACATGACTCTTGATCTCAGGGTCCTGAGTTCAAGCTCCACGTTGGGCATGGAGCCTACTTAAAAAAATAATAATAAAATATAATGTCTTTGTGTCACATTCAAGTGACTGTGTAAGTGACAATACGTTGAATAATTGTGGCAAACATCCCAGACACTCAGGAGCTCTGATGTCCATCCTGTGGGCCGCCTTCAGTACCTGGGCAGAGGGCCTTCCCAGCAAAGGAAATTCACATCTAGGAGCTGGTAGGAGGCTACTACCCTCAGGGACTGCGAGAGGAACCTTTGTGAGAGCAGCTTTGGGCACTTCCACAAATGAAGCACTTGGATGAGACCCCCTAACCGGGTCCCCAGTCCAGCGTTCGATGACAACTCTGTGAGTTCATCCAGGCATACAGCACACACAGACGCGCGTCTGCTATGTCCAGGCACTGTTCGTAAGGCCTGGGCTCCATCAGTGAACAAAACAAAGACTTTTCCCCATGCAGCTTCTGTTCTCACAAGGGGGCACAGACAATAAGTGACAGGCACAACAAATAAGTAAATTAGGGATGTCTGGGTAGCTCAGTCGGTTATGCGTCTGCCTTTGGCTCAGGTTATGATCCCAGGGTCCTGGGATCGAGTCCCCCATCGGGCTCCTTGCTCAATGGGGACCCTGCTTCTTCCTCTCCCCCTGCCCTCTCCCCCCGCTCATGCTCGGTCTCTCAAATAAATAAAACTTAAAAAAAAAACCAGATAAATAAGTAAATTATATTATATATTAGAAGATGGCAAGTATGATGGGGAACAAACAAAAATAAAAATAGTATAAAGGGCATCGAGAGTGGCTTCTTGCATAGCATCTGCCCTAAGTGCTACCAGAAAGTGGAGGAAAGACATGTTCAACTGTGTGTTCTCAGGTGTCTGTGAGTGGATTCTCATTACACACTTTCTACACTAAAGCCCCTCCTGCTTTGTTCTATGCTATGTTCCGTGCATACACACATACATACACACACACACACACTCACACACCCTCGTCTTATAAAAATGGGGGTTTTGTTGAATGAATATACACATTTGCTGTGCTTTTCTTTTTGAACTGGCAATGTATCAAACATTTGCATATGTCATATGACTTTAAAAAAAATTTTTTTTAAAGATTTTAGAGAAAGAAGAGAGAAAGAGAGCACGTACACGTGGGGAGGGGAAGGCGCAGAGGGAGAGGGAGAGAATCTCCAGCAGACTCCGCACTGAGTGCGGAGCCTGACTCAGGGCTCAATCCCATCACCTGAGCCAAAATCAAGAGTTGGACACTTAACCGACTGAGCCACCCAGCCACCCCTCCATAACACAACTTTTAATGATTATGTAATCCTCCAATGTAATGCGTGTACAACTCATCTATTAAACAAATAAATCGAGCACCTACTATGTGCTGGCCAATATATATCATGATATTCTTTGTTTGTTTGTTTAAATATTTTATTTATCTATTTGACAGAGAGAGACACAGTGAGAGAGGGAACACAAGCAGGGGGAGTGGGAGAGGGAGAAGCAGGCTCCCCCCACTCTCCCCTCAGGGAAGGAAGCCCTATGTGGGGCTCGATCCCAGGACCCTGGGATCCAGGGTCGATCCCAGGACCCCAGGACCCAGACTGAGCCACCCAGGCGCCCCTATATCATGATATTCTTAACCTCTTCTTGTTAGACATTTAAGTCACTTGTATGTTTTCTGTGATTAGAGATTATACCATGATAGTCATCCGCAAGCACACCTCTGATTAGCTCCTCAGCATAAATTTTGAGATGCCTTGCTGGGTCCAAGGATATGCAGAGGCTCCTTCTGTTTTTCA
>NC_138384.1:35919259-35950147 GCF_054177405.1 Leptonychotes weddellii
TTTTTTTTTTTTAAAGATTTTATTTATTTATTTGAGACAGAGAGAATGAGAAACAGAGCATGAGAGGGAGGAGGGTCAGAGGGAGAAGCAGACTCCCCGCCGAGCAGGGAGCCCGATGTGGGACTCGATCCCGGGACTCCAGGATCATGACCTGAGCCGAAGGCAGTCGCTTAACCAACTGAGCCACCCAGGCGCCCTCATTCTGAAAAGTTTAAGAACAGAATGAAAGTTTCATTTTAACCTACTGGTGTGCTTCCCACCCTGTCAGGTAAGAAGCCCTGGGATCTGAGTGAGGGCTCCATTCCTTTGTGAAGCTTATCTTTAGGTTCTGCCCACTGAGGGGGGCTGCGGTTACACCCCGGGGGGTGGCTGGTGGGCAGCACTCCGTTTAGAGATGCCCTTTCTCTGCAACTGCAACCCTGCCATTCAGCTCAGCCCCACCTCTGCCCAAGGCATGCCCGTGGCCTCCACCCCAAGGGGGGAGAAGTTATTCAGAGCCCTAATCTTCTCAGGGATTCCCCGTATCAGTGGCCTTTGGACCAGTGGGTCAGAAACGAGTTAAGTTCCTCCTTCTACAAAGTTTTCTCACCCTTACTTGCCAGCAGGTCACCACCCACGTGCCCCCAGGCAGCACCCCCAAGTTCCAATTACACATATATTATAATCTGAGTTGGAATGGTCTTACAGCTAACAACATCTTTCAAGCCATTCAATGATCTCTGATTTAAAATAAAAATCAGGAAACTATCTTTTTGCAGATAGAAGACTGACATGTCGGGGCGCCTGGGTGGCTCAGTCGTTAAGCGTCTGCCTTCGGCTCAGGTCATGATCCCAGGGTCCTGGGATCGAGTCCCGCATCGGGCTCCCTGCTCAGCGGGAAGCCTGCTTCTCCCTCTCCCACTCCCCCTGCTTGTGTTTCCTCTCTTGCTGTGTCTCTCTCTGTCAAATAAATAAATAAAATCTTTAAAAAAAAAATAAATAAATAAATAAATAAATCACTACATTGTTAAAAAAAAAAAAGACTGACATGTCTTTTAATGTGAAGCTAAATGAATATTAAAGTTCTAAAATAATGGCCCTCCTTTTCCTTTATGCTTTCCAAAATTACTACGAAGGGATGGTCTGATCTGACTCCAAATCACATGCTTCAACCCAAGCTGTGTTCCATTTTACAGAAAGGCTTTAATAACAAATTCCTTTATGTACATTCCCGGAGCTAAGATAAGCAGCCATTCCAGCTCATGGGTAAGAACTTTTTCCTGCTCCTATACTTTACCCAACTTCTGGCTGGCCCACAGATGCGGAGTCAAGTTTCTAGATAAGACAGAGGAATGCTTAGGATTAGATATGATTGAGTAATTAGAACCAAAACAACATTATTTCTTACTGACAGGTAGGAATGCTGGGCCAGC
Source organism: Leptonychotes weddellii (assembly GCF_054177405.1). Lineage (NCBI taxonomy): Eukaryota > Metazoa > Chordata > Mammalia > Carnivora > Phocidae > Leptonychotes > Leptonychotes weddellii. Next base: position 35,920,672 of record NC_138384.1, read on the forward strand.
TGGAAACACTAGGAACCCACAGGACTACATGGAAGCTTCTGGGAGCCCCGTGAGGCAAATCTGGGCAAGACTGCTATAAAGACCCCCTGGCATCTCCAGAGGCTGCTAGCTGTCCACTGGCCCCGGCCAGTGGTTCTCTGCTGCTGGGGACCCACAGTCCTCACTCATGCCTTCCTTCTTGGTGGGTTCATAACAGGATGTTGAGTGACTGCAAACTGGAGGGGTTGTGCCAGGGCCCCAAGCAGCACCTGTCACACCTGCAGGAATGGTGCCAGGAACGGTGCGGGGGGGGGGGGGGGCGGAGGGGCGTTGCTGAACTATCCTGGCCTCAAGGGTCAGGGTCCTACAGTGAAGTGAGTCTTTCCACCACACAGAGTCTGTTGGTTCCCTTCCCAGACTAAGGTGTGGGCAACTGCAACAGGGTTAAAATGCTGGAAGGATGGTCCCACAGCCAACACCCAGAAAAGCAAGTACACTAAGTGAAGCCTCAACTTCATCACATGGTGTGTCCCATGAGTCAGACCACTGGTGTGGACCCTGAGACATAGCCGAGATCCCAGTGACGCCTCAACTTCACCATATGGCATGTCCCATGAGTCAGACTGCCGGTGTAGATGCTGGGACAGCAGCCGAGATCCCACAGTTCTGAGGCTTGCTGGTCAAGTGAGCTACTCAAGATCCTCCGGGAGGGGAGGGCGGGGGCAGGACTGAAGCCCACGTCCCTGCTTGCTGCCACTCTAAGGTGAGCCGTGAAGCAGCCAGCAGCAGGAATACGGGGCGGGGCGGGGGGGGCAGTGAGGAATGCCGGGACAGCTTGGCTGCAACCCCCAGACACCCCTCCTGTGCTTCCTGGCTGAGGGCTGCCCAGCATCACTGAGCATCCTTTGGACACAGTGACCTGGACCTCACAGCCCTTGACAGTCAAGGGTGGTAATTCAATGCTCCCCCATTTTCTTTCCAAGAGGAAAAACACTGACTTCATGCCTACTCAGTAGGAAATTGAAGGCCCCTGGCCCCTGAGATTGACTCAGAGTGAGCACGTGACATAGGATAATCAGAACCCATCAGGAAGACATCTTCATTTTTCCCCACTGGCCTTTACCATCGTTGGGGAGTGTCTCCCCAGAAATGAAAACCAATCCAGGGGGAACACAGCTGAGAAATTGTTCGTAGCAGCATTTGAGCCCTAGATCAAGCCAGACCTGAAACGATTCCTCTGGACTGCTCAGTTACAGGAACCAATGCATTCCCTTTTGTGCAGAAGCTTTTTAAATTGAGGTATAAATTACACATAGTAAAACACATAGATTCTAAATATACAGTTCAATGAGTTTGGACAAATGTATAAACCTCTGTGGGCGCCTGAGTGGCTCAGTTGGTTGGGCGACTGCCTTCAGCTCAGGTCATGATCCTGGAGTCCCGGGATCGAGTCCCGCATCGGGCTCCCTGCTCAGCGGGGAGTCTGCTTCTCCCTCTCCCGCTTCCCCCCTCTTGTGCTCACTCTCTCTCTCTCAAATAAATAAATAAAATCTTTAAAAAAAAAAAATGTATACACCTCTGTAACCACTACTCCAATCAAAAAGAACATTTTCATCACCCCCCAGGCAACCAACACTCTGGTTTCTATCACCACAGACTTCTGCTTGTCCTAGAACTTCAGATAAATGGAATCATATAGTATAGACTCTTCTGTGTCTGGCTTACTGTGCTCAATATTATGCTTTGAGATTCACCCATATGGTTGCACTCATCAGCAGCCTGCTCCTTTTCATTGCTAGAATTCCATTGTAGGGATGCGCCACAGTGTGTTTATGTGTCATTTTGGATTGGATTTTTCTGGCATCTGCAATTAATTCTTTCATGAGTCCTAATTAGAATAAGTTCACCTCGAGTGAAAACTCCCTTTGTCAACATCCCCCTGGCGTGCCCTTTGTGCCTTAGTCCCATCGCTCAGCTGGGAAACAAGTATTTAAAAGCAATACCCAGGCGCAAACTGGAGGCACTTAATTTGCCAGGAAGGAAAAGCTACTCAGCCTACACCTTGCAGAGACAGACCTGAGGAAGGTAGAAAGGCCAGGCCACCCAGATGGCAGATGCAGAGGGAATGGAATAGTCTTTCCCTCTCCACGCCCCTCCCCAACCACCCCCCCAAACCCCACACTCAGGTCAGTGCCTGGCGCCTGGCTCCCCTCGCCCCAGAAAACCAGCACGGGCTCTTGCACACAGCCAAAGAGAAAGCTTACACACGGAGATGTTTCTGCAGCAAACTGAAGGCACAGTGTGCACCCGGGGTCTCCCGTTCCGGCGTGAGACTGGGGGCAGGGTCTCCTAGCTAGAGCCCCCCTCGCACAGCACGTGGGAAAGAGGGTGCTTTTTGCTGCTCCTGTAGCACAAAGATATTTTCTCTGCTTCTGTCACTCCTTCCTAGTTGTGCGATCCCCCACTCAACCACCCAACTCTGGAAAACAGAACTGTGAGTTGGCCAGAAGCTGTCACCCAGAAAGCACTGAAATAGCAGGTAATACCCTGCAATACACACACACATCTAATTTAACTTTTCACCATGCTCGAGATTCGGGGCAGGTTGGATGATGAACAGAATCTAGCTTTTCCGTATCCATAAAAAGCGTAAGTCCGGCATTTTTCAAGAGCCCTCCTGCCCTTCCAGGATCTTTGCCGGGCTTGGGGGCTGCACATCAAAGAGCACCTGCTCTTCTTCCGCATCCCCAACCATTCGCACAGGGTGGGGGGGGGGGCAAGGGGTGACACAATATGAAATCAACACTTCGCCATAATCTTTAACTAAAGGCTGCCTTCAGTCACTTCTACGAATCTTTACCATCACCTCCTGCGTACCACTCACAGTTGTTTTTCAACGTGTTGAATGAATAACAAAGCCTTTACAAACACCGAAATTTTCCATGAAACAAATATATTTCCAGTCCCAACTAATGACCTGCTTATTTCAACTGGTAGGATTCACTCAGCCACAGTTAACGGTTCTTGTCTACAGAGCGCGTCTGTGCGGGGTAAGGGCTGGTATATGTCTGTGAATTTGCACACTTCTGTAATTACCTTTTTTTAAAGTTTATTTTAAGTAATCGCTACACCCAACGTGGGGCTCGAATGCATGACTCCAAGATAAGAGTCGTTCGTTCCTCCGACTGAGCCAGCCAGGTGCCCCTGTAATTACTTTTTTCTGGAATTATAATAATTCATGTTACTTTTATAATACAAATAATTCTGGAGAAAAAGAAACTACTTCTGAAGTTCTCAATCACCTGCCCTTTCCTCTTCTTATAACCCAATCAAAACCTGGGACTTGCTAAGGGCATACAGCCATAGTGAAGTGTGGATCTGACTGGAAAGGCCAGAAAGACTCGCATCTCTCCCCCCTGTCCCTGGTGCTGCAGGCAGATCTCGCTCCTGGCCGGCGCCCCTTGCTGCCCACTTTGCCACCCTATCCTGTGGCTGGGCTGCCCCTGCGGCTACCTCCAATGTAGCCTTTCTGTCACGAGACTCTGGCACCTGATCCAGAGAAGGAAGTGGTGACGAGGCTAAGGCCAATGCCTCGTATCAACAGGTGGTGTCTTGGGATCCATCCAAATAGCCCCAGGAAGCAAGGGACATTTACGGTGTCACAGCTAGTCCATCACGCTGACTCTACTCTGAGTCACCGTGGAAATTCTGTTTCTGCCAGGCGACCCCTCCTGGCCAGGATCCCTCAGTGTGAAGAGGTGTTTGTCATACACAGCCTCTGGACTCCTAGTGTGTAACCGTGCAACCAGGCAGATGCTCACCAAGGCCATGATCAACCTGGAGCCAGCCTGGCCTTTAGGACCTGGCTTAGACCATGGCGGTGTACCGGGCAGGGAGGGGGCAGCATCACCAACTTTCACACCCCTCTTCCCTCCCTCCCCATCTGGGAAAGGATTCAAGGCTCCAAGGGGATGGGTCCAGACACCTGGAGGGACGTTATCACTACCCAATAAAGGTGGAGCTGATGGAGCCCCCAGGACCCACACTGTGCTCTGTGGACCTAGCCCAAAAGGAAGCATCCCCACACACAAGTGTGCTCATAATTAGATGATGTGCTCACGTGCCTAACACAGAATTACACTTCACTAAGATGAATGGTGCAGAGCGGGAACTAGGAGGAGTTTCTAGGTTAAAAAAAAAAAAAAAAAAAAAGAATTCTTCCTTCTCTGCTGGAGCCTTGAGGAAGCCCAGAGAAAACAGGGACCATAAACCAGGACACGGTGAACCTTGGGGCCCTGTCCAGCCTGGAGGTTTCTGTGGACAAGAAACAACTTCTCCTCCAGCTCTGGGGTAAAAACAATGGAGCTAAATTCATTTCGGGTCATTTTTATTCCCAAAGGATGAAGAGGCAGAGATAAGGACAGACAATACTGCACTTTGTCCTGATTGAATCTTTCCACACTCTGCTAAGACCTTTCATAGAGGGCCCCTTTCAACAGCCCCGGGGAAGGGCTTTCTCAAGTTTTTCTCCAGCTCGTTTTCTCTCAGCCACGGAGAGGATTTCCTGTGGGTTTTAGGACGACAGCACCCAGAGATCTCCGGAGACAGGATCTGCTCCAAGGATACGGTGCCCCAGAAACTTACATTCCTCTGCATTAACTAGAACACGCCTTCTTCCATTCTCCCACCCACTTCCATCAGGACGAGCATGAAAATCTGTTTGGGAAAAAGCAGCTCCCTTTCCACCGGCCTTTCTTTTAAGAAAGTAATGTATGGTTATAGAGCATGTGACTCTATGTAAACATATTGATGTAAAGGGAAAAAAGGAAAAACCGGCGAGAAGCCAGAGAAGAGAGGAACACGTTGCAATAGACCAGAAAGTTTTCTGTGGGTTTTGTTTGTTTTTAATTCAGAGACCCCACCCCCACCCCCCCCAGCTGCCAGCCCCAGGAGGCCAGAGTCTATACTGGTGGCCTGGGGCCAAGCTGTGTCCGTGTCCTTGGGCTCTGTACAGCCAAGAGCTACATGACCCCAAGAAGACCCTGATTTACTGGGGACCTCCCTCTCTGCCGATGATTGCCTTGTACATTTGGGGTCTAGGCCCTGCCGGCAGAGTGAACTTTTGGGCAATTTGTTTGCATTTTGTATGCAAGTCACACAAAACAGAGTTGAAGCTCTGAATATGGACTATGGACCCCCCCGCCCACAAGCCCTTCCCAAATACGCTTTTTTGCTCTCTGTTCTAAAGCAAAGAAGCAGATTCCTATTCAAGCATGGCCTGAGCTATCTATCTGGACAAAGCGCTGACTCCCAGCACTGCCCGCACCCCAGGACATGAGGCCCACCGCGAACAGCCACAGAAGCCAGAAGCCAGACTGAGCGAGAGTCGAGTCCGCCCCAGCATCTGACAGGGGTCAGGCTCAGAGCTGTCACTCAATAAATGCTTTTTGAATGAATGGAGCAGAATGGCATTTTTGAGAAAAAAAGGAAGGAGAGAAAAGACAGAATAAAGAACATTCGGATGAAAGAGAAGCCTGATTTCAGTAGCAGTTAATTTGATCCTCTGAGTGTGTGCAAAATTTCCCAAGCCCAAAGATGGGATGGAGGAGCTCACCCTGGGGGCATCTCCAGTCTCAGGGGTTCTCGCGTACTGCCCCTGGTTGGCTCATCCACCCCGGATGTGCAGCAGCTGTCTCCAACTTTTCTTTTTCTTTCTTTCTTTCTTTTTCTTTCTTCTTCCTTCCTTTCCTTCCTTCTTTCTTTTTTTCTTTCCTTCCTTCCTACTTTCCTTCCTTCCTTCTTTCCTTCCTTTTCTCCCCTGAATCTTCAACCTTGCCCTCCACCCCAAACTTCTTTAAAAAACAGCTTTAAAAAGGCTCTAGACTTCCTCACTCTGAAATGAACCTGCCTTCTCTCTCCTCTAATCTCCCAACTATCACCTTCTCTGCCCTTCTCCCCTCTGCACCCCACCACATTGGCTTTTGCCCCGACTCTACCCACTCATTAGCTAACAACCCCCTAAAGAACTAAATCCAGTATTTTCCAGCACTCCTCTGATTTGTCAACCCCACCTCTGCACGAAAAAGACTCTTCTCTCAGCTTCCTTGACACTGCAGCCCTTCTGGCTTGCTTCCCATCCCTCTGCTTGTCCCTTAAGTGGATATATTATTCCCTTCTGTCTTGGGCCCCCTCACAACACCCCAAATGCCTCCCAACTGGTGCACCCCCAAAGCCGCATCGCCAGCCAGGGTGCTCTCATGCCTGTCAGGTCTGTAGAGTGGACTCCCCTGTGAGACCACCACTTGGATATGTCATGGGGGCCTCAAATCCACCTGCCCTACACCAGGCTCCAGGTTCCCCCGCCTGGTGCCTGCCCATCCACCCAGACACCTAAGGCAGACAGTTTGGATTCCTGTCATCAGCACCTTCCCCACACATCCCGTCTGTTAACTCTTCCCATCCCCGCTGACACTGCTGTTGCTCATCATTCTGACCTCCTCACTAGGATCCCTGTCTCGATGCTGGACCCCCGGTTTGAGTTCGGGGTGCAGGCTGGTGGTTAGGATGGGTGGTGAGGCTGTGTTTACACAGCACTTTATAACTGACTGGAAAGTCCTTGATGGTATCAGAGCAGGCAGGGCAGAGACGATGGAAATTTCAGGGAGCTAAACCCCCATCCTCCCTGGCCTCTCCCCCAGTCCCCACTCACAGATCACTCAGCTTTCTGGGACATGAATCTTTCACATCTGGTCCTTCTTGAAACACTCGAATGGATCCCTGAGGTTCCCTGGTTCCTTAGCAGGATGCATGGCTCCGAACAGCCTCGTTCCCACTTAGGGCTGCACACCCTAGAGGGTTCCAATTCATGCCTTCGCCCATGCTGTTCCCTCTACCTGTAGTGCTCTTCCTCCCCTTTTCACCTGTCTAACATTTACCTTTCATTCAGGGAGCATTTGTTTTAGGTCAAACTGGCTCAGATCACAAATTGAGAAGGGGTTCAACATCAACACCTTTTAATATTCTGGTACAAAGAACATTTTTTGGGCTGGTATGATGTAGCACAACGATCATTACAAGATATCCTTTTCAAAAGAGATGTTTCTAATTGTAAACCAGTGTTTCATCTTATTTTGCACCCACGATTCTCCTACTGACCACCAGAGAAACTGCATCTAAAAACACCCAACCTTGCATCCTTTCCCAGCTTCCCTGCCAACCGGGCCGTCCCCTCTCTTTCCTGTGCTCATCCTCCCCTGGAAAACCTGTTCTGGAAGACTTGGGGATGGAACCCTCACAGGTGTTCCCCTCCCTCTGTCATTTGCCCCAAATGCTGCTGTGGGTCCAGACTTCCACCTGTTGAGAGAACAAACGATTCAGGGAGAAAATGAAGTCCCAGGAAGAGACAGCAACTTGCTGAAGGCTACACAGGAATTTTGTCAGGGTGGCAGTCAGGTTCTGGGGCCTTAGGACCAAGATCTAGGGATTCCCAGGCCCCACCTCCTTCTGCAATTCTACGGCCTGTGATCCTCTGTCCCAAATGCCACACATAATTAGAAGTTATAATCCTGTAATTCCATGATGACATCTTAGAACTTAAATATACTTTAAAACTACTTTTTTTTTTTTTTTAATGCTAAAAGCAATTTAACCAAAAAGAATTTTTCCCACTCTAATCTCACCTGTTTCTAGTTCCCCTCCTGTCCTGCCCATCCCCTGGGGCCACTGCTCCTCACCAAAGAGGAAAAGCCCAAAGGCTGTGTCAGGTGGAAGAAGGAAAGATTCCAAGTTCATTTGCCGACTGGATCGTTAGGCTTTTAATAATTAAGGACTGTCTTGTGGGAAACAGTTTCACTTCCCTATTTATAATTAGGCACTCCGCCTGCTGTCCTATAAGTTATAAAAACAAAACAAAACAAAAACACAACAATCTCTCAACCTACCCAGTCAAAGCTGGCCAACCGCCAAAGGCTATTTTTAGACTCGCTAGAACCTCCAAGGAGGCAGGGTGGAAAGTGTCACCGTGCCTCTGGGTTCGAAAGCATCTTTGTACTGCAGGCCTGGCCACCTGCGGGCATCTCCGCGCCCCCACCCTGCGGGCTGTGGTCGCTTTTGAGGGACTGGGCTGCCGGACTGTTATCCCAGGGCGGGTGGCGCGGGGTGTGCCGAGGGGGGCAAGGACGTACCAATCTCCCGCGGAGCCCGCACTCTTTGCGGGTCTCTCCAACAAACAGATAAATCCGCTCTGGCATAAAATGAGCAGGGGCGAGGCCGCGCCCTCAAGTCTGCTGCGCGTACTCCCTCCCAGGCGACTCGGGACAGAAAAGGGGGCAACGCCCGAGGTCACCTCCCACCGACAAATCTCCTCTGCCTTCTAAAAGTCGAAGAAGCGGACACTGGAAGCGTCTGGAGGCTAGAGGAGAACGCCAAGCCACCTGGAGTGATCCCACTATCTCCACCCGCGCCCCGACCAGCGCTCGGGTTCAAGGTGGGCTCCGGTCCCAACGTGCCGCAAGGCTGCGGGAGCCCCCCAAACTAGGCATTGATCCCTTCCCCAGCCGCACGGGATCGCCGGCCGGGGCGGCCACGGGCACCCCTCCTTGCCCCCAGCCTCTGCCGCCACCTGCGCGGGGCAAGCCCCAGGCACCCCTCCCCGCCCCCAGCCCCGGAAGCCACCTGCACTGTGCCTGAGGGTTCGAAGCCGCCGGAACCCTCACCCGGAGCCTCTGCCCCTCCCGCCCCAGGCCAGTGCGCCCCCTCCCCCTCCGGGCCTGGTCGACCCCGGCCGCGCGCTCCCGCAGCCCCCTCCGCAGCCTGGGTGCAGGAGGTCTGGAGCTCTCCGTAGGCAGCCCGCCCACCCGAGGCCACCCACCTTCCGAAAGTAGCCGTCGCTCTCTTTTTCCAGCGGCTGGGGGGCCGCGGGTAGCAGCGCGTCGGTCATGCTCGCGGTGCGGACGCGGAGGGCGGACTAAGTAAGGCTCTTCAGCGCGTCCGCCCGGGAGGGCGCCGGGATCCGCCCCCGTCCCGCCCCGCCCGCGCGGCAGCCCCTCCAGCCCCGCCCCGGGGCAGGCCCCGAGCCCTGGAGTCCCAGCCGGGTCCGCAGAGACCACGCCCCTGGCCCCGCCCCGGCTCCGGATTGGCCGGGCGGAGCCGCGCCCCAGGTCCGAGGCTCGCCGCGGGGAGAACTGGGGCCCCTGGGCGCCTCGCTCGCTTTCTCCGAGCCTCGCGGCCTTACTCTAGGCTTCGATACTGTGTCAGTCCTGCGGCGCAGAGGCGGGGGTCTCCGAGGCCGCAGCAAGGCCGGAGCTAGGAACCCGGCGTCTTGTCTGGAGCCCCGGGGGTAAACGCGGTGCGCCCGGATGAAGTCGTGGCACCTCCCTGAAGGAGCACGGACACCGCGAGGACAGTGACCAAACCCGACGCCACGTAGAAGGCGCGGCGGGAGTGCTGGACCCTGAGCCGAGTGGTCAGGAACAGCTTCCGCCTCGGGGGGACCCGGGACCGAGTCGGGGACGGGGAGGACGAGTTCGTTGAGCCCCTGCGGGCCTTAGCTGGGTGACTCAGACCTTTTGGCGTGGCGGTCAACCCCATTATTCCCCCACCCTCGCTGCAGAGAGTAGGCAGATTCACTGGGGGTCGCGGACCGCGCTGGGGGATCCCCAGAGTCTTGTGCCGCAGAGACTGGATGTCCTCGAGTGCCTTTAACTACCACTGCAAACCTCAGTTTTCTCAGCTGCAAAATGGAGTCAGATCGTGCTCTCTCGAACTGGCCGACGGTATTGCGACGAAAGTGCGTATTATAGCCCTTAGGCTGGGGTGTAGACGCGCCTAGCTTAGGAGTGAAAGGGGGACGCCGGGGTTCACACCACCCTCTCACCAAGCCACCCCCCGTTGACCCGTGGACTCCGGGGCCAGATGCCTGGCGAACACAGTGCCCAGAACCTGAGGCCGGAGCCGGAAGCCCCCCCAATCCGCCCGCGGGGCCACGCCCCTCTGCGCTGAGGTCTTGCAGTCCCTAACCCCCTCCCCCAACCGAGGGACACTTTTGCGCAGTTGGTACTGTGTTTGGCCGTCGCGGTAGATGCAGCAGGTAGAATGGAACACAATCTGCTTTCAAAACAAGCCATCCATTTCCTTCTCTTCAAAAAAACGGGGGGGTGGGGGCGGCGGAGCGGAAGGGGGGCGAAGTGTGTGCATCAGGGGTTGTTCAAGAGTTTTAAAATAAATAGTGGCAACAACCAAGGACAAATGATCGAGTAAATGTAAAACAAAAACAAAAACAAAACAAAAGAAACCAACCACACAAACAAAAAAACCAGAAGAACCTCTAAAACAAAAAAACCCTCCTCATCACTGCCTGCAGACTCTGAGATGCAGCACAAGAAAAGGCCTGTCCAGAAAGGACTGTTTTAATTCTAAGAACCTGAAGAGTCCTAACCAGCTCAGGTCCAGGACAGGTGTTTGGGAAACTCTGATGCAAAAACTCCCTGTCTCTCTTAAGGTCAGAAATTGACTATTAAACTAATAGCATATGTCGGTCATCCTGTAATAAATCCATTGCCCTGGAAACACACCAGGTGGGTGCTGGGAGTTTAAAAACAGTCTCTCCTGTTTCAGGGATCCTAGGGTGGCAGGTCACTCTCTTCTATCTGTACTATTACTACTACCGATAATAAAGTTAATAACAGAATCTCTGCTCTAGCCATTGAAAGTTCATAGAGATTGTGTTTCATTCTCATGACCCTCTGGCAAATAAAAGGATTAAATAATCTCCATTTGACCCAGGAGAAGACCGAGTCTCAGAGAGTGAAGTGAGCAAGGGCATAGTCCCTGTTAGTGGCTAAGATCAAAAGGTTTTGGTTCAATGACTTCAGTCATTCCCTATCACCTTAGATTTTTGTCATCTCCTACCACCTTGAAGCTCCATTTGCCTTTAGAATTTGTCACATATATGTGCCACTTGCACTATTACTGACTTAATAGTCTTCCTTAAAATTACTCACATTATTTTTTTTTTTAAGATTTTATTTAATTATTTGACAGAGAGAGACATAGTGAGAGAGGGAACACAAGCAGGGGGAGCAGGAGAGGGAGAAGCAGGCTTCCCCGCGGAGCAGGGAGCCCGACGTGGGGCTCGATCCCAGAGTCCTGGGATCACGACCTGAGCTGAAGGCAGACGCTTAACGACTGAGCCACCCAGGCACCCCTCACATTATTTAAACAAACTTTATTTGAAAAGACAACCATGTCGGGACGGCTGGGTGGCTCAGTCGGTTAAGCATCTGATTTCTGTTCAGGTCGTGATCTCAGGGTCCTGGGATGGAGCCCCACATGGGCCTCCGTGCTCAGCGGGAAGTCTGCTTCTCCCTCTCCCTCTGCTTCTCCCCCTGCTTGCTTGCTCTTTCTTTCTCAAATAAATAAATAAATAAAATCTTAAAAAAAAAAAAAGTGAATCCAGGGCCTCGTGGGTGGCTCACTCAGTTAAGCGCTGGACTCTTGGTTTCTGCTCAGGTCCTGATCTGCCCACTCAGGTCATGATCTCTAGATCACCAGGAATGAGCCCTGGGTGGGATTACTCACTGAGGTGGAACCTCCTTGGGATTCTCTTTCTCCCTCTCTCCCTTCCCTCTCCCCTCACAGGTGTGCACTCTCTTAAAAAAAAAAAAAAAGTGAAAACCAAAATCTGTTATTTAATATAGCCTGACACCATTGCCTTCCTGAGCTGCTTTTTTGATTAAAAAGGAAGAACAAGAGAAAGAGGCATAATGTTAAAAACACACCAGCCCACCCTCACGCTGTCTCCTGGCATCCTCAGAGGAAAAGGAGCACTTTCCTGTGAGTCCCAGCAGGCCACATGAGCCATCTGAGAGTCACTCCTTGGGGCTGTGCACATCAGACATCTCTAGCATTCTCATGGCTCATTGCAGGGGGGCCCATGGCCTGAACCCCATATCTCTGATCCCACTATGATCAGGGAATGAGAACTGCTGTTGCTGACCCAGCAGGAGAGTAACATCTAGCCTTCTATTTGTCACCCCTACTGGTGGTATGCATGACAAGAACTGCCAAAGAGTCCCTGCGCTCCTAACAAAAAAAGCTGGGGGGGTAATTTCTGAGGTAGACAAAACGTTAAAATCTGAACTGCAAACAACTGTTTTTGTCAAGCCAGTGGTTGACTGTCCAGGGACCCAGTTCCTCCAAGTAAAACACAAATCCCACCACCTAATACCTGCTTGTTGACAAAGGAGCATTAGCTTCTCTGATATATATCTCCTCTTGGAGAATCCTATGAAATTTGCCAAATTTAAAGAAGAAATTACAAGTAATCCTTACATGACTAAAATTCATTGTAAACTATAGACCAGATTTTGCAATTTTTATTTAAAAATTCTTAGAAACTGAAGCCATATGGTCCCTTGGAAATATACCAACTACAGAGGCCACATCAGGCTTGGCAGACTCTGCCACTGAGTCACCCTGGCCAGATCCTTTAACCCCCTTGCGGCTTCAGTTTCCCCAGCCATAAACTATGGTCTTACACACAGCCGTTGTTTATTGCATGCTTACTCTATCCCAGGCACTGTGTTACGCACTTTGTGTACATGATCTCCGTTGGTCCTCCCACAACCCTAGAAATGGGTACTTTACCATCCCCATTTTACAGAGGAAGAAGCTGAGGCTCAGAGGTCATCAGCCTGGTAAGCTAGACTGTCTGGTCCTATATCATACACAATGCTACATTACACTGTTCCTGTGATTATTTAACAGGAAGGCTACTTTGGCATACTGAGAAGTGATTAAGGATTAAAATAAATGAGCGACAGATGGCAAAAAATGCCAGATATTCATGATAATGTGGAGCAACTAGAATCTCATACATTGTGGGAGTATAAATCCTTAGGACCACTTTGGAAAACTGGCATTTTCTAAATGTATCTAAAGCAAATATATGCCTAACTTGCGATCCAGCAATTCCAACTCTAGGTAGATAACTCATAGAAATGCATGCATGTGTTGTGTTCGCTGTAAAACATGTTCAAAAATGTTCACAGCTGCACTTTTCTTTTTTCTTTTTAATTTTATTTATTTATGAGAGATAGGGAGAGAGGCAAAGGGAGAAGCAGGCTCCCTGCTCCGATGCAGGACTCAATCCCAGGACCCCAGGATCACAACCTGAGCTGAAGGCAGATGCTCAACCGACTGAGACACCCAGACACCCTGCACTTTTCAAAATAGCCCTTAATTAGAAACTACTTACATGCCCATCAACGGTAGAATGGGTAATTGTGGCATACTCACATAATGAAAAATTTTACACAATGAAAATGAACGTAGTGCTATTACAAGCAACAGGTATGTTGTGAGCAACATATTTTGCCCACAAATATAACATTGAGCAAAAGAAGCCAGAAAATAGTGTATGATTCTATTTTATATGCAGTATAAAGCAGATAAAAAGTTAGTCCATTCTGGGACTATTGCTTCTGGGACTCAGGAAAATTTCTATTTCTTGATCTGCCTATTATTACATGGATGTGTTTACTTTGTAAAAATGAATAGAACCATGTGCTTATGATTTGTGCACTTTTCTGTATATATGTGATATTTCTTTTTTTAATGATTTATTTATTTGAGAGAGAGAGAGCACACACCCGTGCACATGCATGAGTGTGCACGAATGGAAGAAAAGCCTCAAGCAGACTCCCTGCTGAGCGTGGAGCCCACCATGGGGCTCCATCCCATGACCCGACGCTTAACCAACTGAGCCACCCAGGTGCCCCTATATATGATATTTCAATAAGAAAACTCAATGCAGGGGCCCCTGGGTGGCTCAGTTGGTTAAGCATCTGCCTTTGGCCCAGGTCATGATCTCAGGGTCCTGGGATAGAGCCCTGAGTGGAGCTCCCTCCTCAGCCGGGGAGCCTGCTTCTCCTTCTCCCTCTGCCTTCAGCTCCTCTGCTTGTGCTTTCTTTCTCTTTCTCTGTCAAGTAAATACATAAAATCTTAAAAAAAAAAAAAAAAAGAAAGAAAGAAAAGAAAAGAAAACTCAGTGCAGGAAAATGAATGACGCCGATTCCAAAGCATGTAGAGCAGGTTTCTATGGACCACGAGGAAGAAATTACTTCATACCCAGGTGATTCAGCACATCTTCCTATCTGCAGTTTTCTGATAAGATTCTGAGATTTGTCCCTTTTTGCATGTCTAAGAAAGGAAGGGTCTGTGGTGTTTAGGCTGCTATAGTTTGCATAAAACACATGTTGCCTTTAGGTTCCTGCTGCCAAGAATCAGGAGTATGAGGTTGTAAGGGTTCAGGGTCACAGATGGAGCATCCAGTCATCCTAAAAATACCCAGGAGACAACTGAGAGCCACTCTTTGAGGAAGCTACAGGGACTTTGAAGGGCCCTTGTTCCCCTGAACCCCAGCGATCAGGAATCAGAAAGTAGTTATTACTATCTTACCAAATGCTAAGGATTGTCAGGAATCCAATTGAGTAAAACTCTCAATAATGACTTTATTGGGTTTTTCTTGCCTGGTTAAAAGCTATAAACTGAAGAAAATAGGTTTAGGTAATTTAGAAATAAAATCATGGACCTTCACGATTTGTCTGGGTGTATGGATTAGCCACCAATCTTCTTTACTGTCAATATCTACATTTAGACTCAGAATGACAGTTGATGGGCAGATGATCCTGGGGCCCTGCTGGGCTTCAAGAAACAAAAAGATGCCTTTCCCTTAGTACATTGGTACACACTAATACATACATTTAAAATCAAAACCAAGCCACTGACATAAAAATGTTTTGGAAAAAAACCCCAGGGATGTAGCTAAAAGCAAAAACTCAAATGGCACAATGTTGTACACCTTCATCCCTTCTACCCTGGTGTACTTTGATCTGTGGCCACCACTGTTACTGGTTTCTTTGGGGAGTTTACTGGAGATATGCTATGCATATCGTAGTGTATATGTGGATGTATCCACACTGTGGATATAATAGCCACAATAAATTTGGCTTTTTGTGTTTTCTTTCAGTATTACGGGCAGCACCCTGTGTACTCTGTCTCACCCCTTGTTTTGCTCATTTAACAACACGTGTTGGAGATCATGCCTCACCAGCATTTTTTTTTAATGCCTTAGACTATTCCATCATATAGAAATGTAATTGTATAGTATAGTAATTGTTCCAGCAAATTACCCCAGATCACAATGGCTTAAAAATAGGAACAGTTAGTTTATTGTTATCTCTCAGGATTCCAGGAGGTGGCTGAACTCAGCCAGGAGGTCTTGCATGCAGCTGCAGGCAGATGGTTGCTGGAACTGGAGTCATTTTGAATCTCCCTCACTCAAACATCTGGCCATGGATGCTGACGGTTAACTGGGGCCTGGGCTTGGTCACAGACCTACACAAAGCCTCTCCCTGTGGCCTGGGCTTCCTCGAAGCAGGGAGGTTGGGTTCCCAGGGCCAGCATCCCAAATTGAATCTGCAAGTTTCTTAAAGCTTGGGTATGGGAGATGTAATGTTACCACTTTCGCTGTAATCTTTTGGTCAAGCACTTATGGAGCCTAGATTCAAGGGGCGGGGACATAGACTCTGTTCTCAATGGGAGGTGTCAAACAATTCTGCGGCTATTTTTAAAACTTGTTTTAAAACATCTTTTGTTTTTAAAGTCATGTACCATGATTTATTTAACTTGCTATCCATTCTTTTTTTTTTTTAATTATTTATTCAGTGCTTACTATGTGCCAAGCCCTGTTCTAAGTTCTGAGGATACACCAAAGAAAATAACAAAAACTGGTCCTAATCAATGTCCTTGTGGAGCTTACAGTTTTGATGCAGAGAGAAGTAGACATAATAAGTATATCAAATTATATGGAGTATTAAAGGTGATAAGTGTTGTGGAAAAATGTAAAGTGGGATAAGGGGAATAGAGAGTGTAGCAAAATTTTTTTTTTTTAATTTTTAAAAGATCTTATTTATTTATTTGAGAGAGAGAGAGTGGGAGCACATTCTCCTGCACTAGGGGTGGGGGAGGGGCTGAGAGAGAGGGAGAAGCAGACTCCCCACTGAGCACAGAGAAAATAGGGGTTGTTTTTAAAATAGGGTCAAAGAACACTTCACTGAGAAAGTAACCTTTGAGCAGATAACTGAAGAAGGTGAGGGAATGAGTCATGTGGCATCTGGGAGAAGGACATTCCAACCCAAGGGAACAGTGAACGCAAAGGCCTTGAGATCAGAGGGTGCTTACTGTGAGTGCTCAAGCAACAGCCCCACTCCCAGAGATTCTGATTTCGAAGCCCTGGGGGATGGATAAAGGGAATTTTAACAACATCCTGGTGATTCTGACTCATGCCAACTTCTGACCCTCATTTTGAAAACCTGGGCTTCATCTGCTTTTCATCTCAACCTCACACCTTACTAGCTGAGCTTCATCTTTCCCTTCTGTAAAAAGGTGTTTGGGGGTGGGATAACAGCACCCCATTTGAGAGATGGTTCTTTCTTTAAGTTCAGTAGGGACGTCCTGAGCGTCCCCACCCCACCTCACAGCAGCCTTTTACAGGTCTGTTGGCTTTTTGTTTCCCTTTTCTCGTCTTCTTTCTCTTTTTAGTATTCTTCCGTTTTCTTTTTCCTTTTCTTTCCTTCCTTCCTTCCTTCCTCCCTCCCTCCCTTCCTTCCTTCCTTCTTTCCTCCCACTCTCTCTCTCTTTCTCCCGAGTTGCCTTAGCCATGGACATCGGAGTTCCAGTGTCTCGGAATCCTTCCAGAGGTTTAGAAGGGGACTCCACCTACACAAACCTAAGAGTGATGTATATAAAGCGCGTATCTGTGCATATCCGGAAGCACAGGCACTTTCCCAGCAGGTGGCGGGGTGGGAGTGAAGGTGGACGGGAGGTTGCTGGCAGGGAGAGGGTCTCGGGGGCCAATGGGTGGGGGCGGGCAGACAACACGGAGCACCAGCCACGCGGCGGGACTTCTGGGTGGCTTCCAGCTTCTCCCAGGCGCGTCCTCCTGACCGGCTCCACGCGGAGCTAGGATGGGTTATCATGGCTGCCAGAGCCTCCGAGGCAACTCCTGCCGGGTCCGGCTCTCACAGGACGGGTTCGAGAACTCCCAGGCACAGACGAGAGGCAAGCCCGCCTGCACATTCCTGCACCTGCACTCACAACTTCACTTAGGTTCGCGGAGGAGAAAGGGCTGAAGGCTTTTGGCCCTTCGAGGCTTCCGTAGCGAGGGGGCGGGGCCCGGAAGGGGCAGGATGGCGGCGCTGGACAGTGACAGTGATGAGGACTTGGTCAGCTATGGGACAGGCCTGGAGCCGCTGGAAGAAGGTGCGGGCCAGATTGGTCGCTGGGTTCTGTGAGAAAGAGGTCCAGGATTCGGGGCAAAAACACTCAACCCTGTGCCGGGCCTCGGGTGGCCCCGGGGCAAGGCTCTCTCGCCACTGGTGTCGGGAACAGAGACGAGAGAAACGTGCGGTGTGCTTTCGGAGCGCTCACGTTCTGGAGGGATGGATGTGAGATCCTGAGGGGTGGGAAACAAAGATGACGAAACAGGCTCGTGTGAGAACGGGGGGTCGTCAGGCATTGTCTTCCCTAGGAGAGGACGTTTGAGCTCAGACTTGAAACAGAGGGAGGAACCAACCATATGAAGATCTGGATAGGAGAGCATTTCAGTTAGAGGGAGCAGCAAGTGCAAAATTTTCTCGAGTCAGAGCCAGTTTGACAAATTGAGGGACCGGCAGGACTGGTGTGGGTGGAGCCGACGGCACCAGTGGGAGACTGGTAGAGATGATGTTAGAGGGGGAGGCAGGGGCTGCATCTACGTGGTATGTTAAGGGTGTTTGGATTTTATACTAAGTGTAGAAGAGCCATTGCGGGGTTTTACACAAGGGAGAGATGTATATTTTAAGATTATTTCGCGCTGGATTTTGAGAATAGGCGGGTTGAGGGTGGTGGTGGGCAAGACTGAAGGAGGGAGATTAGCAAAAAGAAGTCTGGAGATGAGGATGGCTTGGACTGGGGTGTTAGCACTGGCGGGGATAAGTAATGGTCTGGGTAGAGGTGTAGGTTGAAGGCAGAGCAGACTGGACTTGCTGCTGAAATGTGGGGCTGAGGGCAAGGTGAAGTAAGGTTCTCTCCCATGTTTCTGGTCTGATCCCTTAACGACTCGATTTGTTAAGCAATGTATTGAGTGCCCAGTAAGGACTGATGGCAGTTCTAGCCCTGTGGGAAGGACCAAGGAAGCATGGTAGCTAGGAGTTACTTGCAGGCCTTCTGTTGGTGGGACTTTATTTCCCACCCTGACCACATATTGCCAGGTTAGTTGTACTTCTGTACTTTCCACTGACGACCCTTTTGTTCCCTACCAGCAGTTCTAATCATTAGAAACTTTTGCTGGACACTGGCCCTATTTCTACCCTCTACTTACAAAAGACAGAGGGACACTAGTCTCCTGAAAGCTTCTTTGTGTTTGAAGACAGCTCTTGCATTTCCTCTAAGACATCTCTGTACTACACTCAACATCCTCTAATATATTCAGTTTAAAGTCCTTGAAACCCCAATTTGTCAGAGCCTTTCTCCAAGTATGGGACCAGAGTGTGGGTAGAGCAGGGCTACCATTGGTATGTTCTTCATTCTAGACTGTAGTTCTTTATTTTTTTAAAAGGTTTTATTTATTCATTTGAGAGAGAGAGTGAATGAGAGCACAAGCTGGGGGAGCGGCAGGCAGAGGGAGAAGCAGACTCCCCACTAAGCAGGGAGCCTGACGCGGGGCTCCATCCCAGGAACCTGGGATCATGACCTGAGCCGAAGGCAGACACTTAACCGACTGAGGCACCCAGGTGCCCTAGACTGTAGTTCTTTAATACGAGCTAAGATCACATTAGCCTTACTGGCAAACGCATCACCTCATGATCTCAAAGAATTTGTTGACAAAGATCCTGTATTGGAGGAGTTTCAAATCTAGTTGAAAACAAAAGTACAAGGTTTGCAAGTGCTACCTTATATGATATAGAGAGGAAATAGCCTACACAAGCTAGCAGAGAAATCTGGGAGAGCAGGATGGGATCCCTTGAAAACTGGTTAGATTTCACTATGCAGGAAGAGGGCAGGGGTTAAACATGCATGGGTGGAGGTTATTACAGCCAGGTGGGGCAGCTGTTTATACATTTCTGTATTTCTTGTCTTATACTCATTTCCTTGTGGGTGACATATTGTACCATCAACTATTTGATCTGCATTTTTCTAATTCTTCCTCTTCGATCATGCACAGAATCTGAAATGAAGCCTAGTGGCCTAACCATGCTTTTGAAATGGAAGGAAGGGGCTTTGGATTTGTAGACCCTTTTTGCCCCCAGTCTAAGATCATTCTTTAACTTCTCAGCACTGGAAGTTTTTGAAGATTGAGTCATTGTTTCCTATGCACTTTGAAGTGTAAATATACTCTGAGTACATTTTACAGTATAACATACTAGACCAATAATCACTTTCCTTCTGCTTTGAAGTTTTAGTGACAGGTTAGACAAGCATTGGTAGAGGAGGAACTCTACCACTTAAAGTTGCTGGCCCTGACAGAAAGGTTTACTGGTTAAGAGACAGGGGCCGAAGTGCTTGTCACACACAGACCCATAGGCACATAGGCTCTCTGGCCTGCAAGGAAGGGGGCACCAGCACTTACCAACTCTCATTAGATACTTTTAGTTGGCTCTGGAATTCTCCTCATCTCTGGTTCATCCTGTACTCAGATTAATTTTAGGACGATTTTCCTCTTTGACGTTATGACTTTCCCACTTAACACTATCTGTGGCTCCATCACCCCCAGGACCATACCACAGACCCCGAAGCACTGTTTTCAAGGCCTTCTGCCCTGTCTGCCCTTCCAGTTCCATCTTCTGCTCCTTCCCTGCCTTCTGGTCAGACTAGACTACTTTTTCAAAATATCTGACATTATCTTTTTAGATTTCCTGTTTACTGATGGAGTTAATACTTCTGTTGGGAATTGTGTGTCTGTCAGTAGCTGTCAGATTCTGCTCATGCTGAGGGACACTGTGATGTGGTCCTTGTACATCATCAGAAGAGTTCCTATATATTCAGGTCTCCTCCCCTGGGCTCTGAGGGCCCTGGAGACAGGGACAGAGTTGTGGTTAGTTTTCCACACCCAGGGTCTAGTACAGGGCTGCTTCCATGGTGAAGGATAGCATGGGTGATATCCCTGGCTTGGAAGTAGAATTAAGATCTGATTGCAGCTTTGTGCTTATTAGCCGTGGTCATTGGGGCAGTTACTGAATCAGAGCGTCCTTATCAGGTACAATGAATGAGATAATATGTGTGAAAAGAAGGGATTACTTGTTATTAGTAGCAGTAATTATAAGAGGGCCTGGCTAAGATGTCACCTCCTCCCTGGAGTTTTCTCCTGATGTGATTAGAGGTGGCGCCTCCTCCTCAGGAGCCCTGTGGGCCCCCGCAGGCCATGCTGGTTGGCCCTCATTATCTGCCGCCACAGTTTCCTCTTAGCTGTCTGCAGATCTTATCCCCCCTTCCTGATTAAGAGCACCTTGAGAACCGAGCAAGAATAGCACCTCGCATTGGCAGGCCCTGCGCTCTCACCCTAACCCTGTGGTTCTCAATTGGGGCTGATTTTGCCCCTCAGTGGACATTTGGCAATGTCTGAAGACATTTTTGTTTGTCATGTGGGAGGGCGGGGCATGCTTACTGCCTGGCATCTGGTGTTCCAGGCTAGGGATGCTGCTAAACATCCTACGGTACACAGGACCGTCCCATAACAAAGAATTATCCAGTATCAGCTGCCCATAGTGCTGAAGTTGAGAAACCCCCCTTAGCCAGTAGTCATGCCAGGTGCACACATGGTAGTGGATCGTGTGTAATGTATTTCTAAGAAACAGTGACAATCTTGTATTAGGGGACCCAAGTTGTAATTCAGTTCTTCAGAGTGAAATGAAATTGTAGCTGATATTGACCGAGCTTCGCTATGACTAGACACTGTGCTCAGGCCTCTGGGTGTGCACCAGCCTACCAGGTAGGTTCTGTTTCTTACCCTACTTTTACAGTTGGGGAGGCTGAGACTTGGAGAGATCAAGTAACTTGGCCAAGTTCACCAAGCTAGCAAGTAGTAGGAGAGGGGGATTTGAACCCAGATCTCCTGGTCTTCAGAACCTGAGCTCTTGACTGCCCTGCTATGGGTTATACTCCAGAAATGACTTAAAGACCTCACAAGCTACTAGGAAGAATTTAGCACTGTGAGGCTAGAAGTTCCTCTACTTTTTGTTCGATCTTCCAGAAGGAGTAACTGGCTTAATTATTGAATTAACAGGTACATATGGCCTTTCCTACTGTATATAATAATAATAATAATAATGGCAGCTAGTATTTTAACAGTGTTTATTGTGTATCTCTTCTTGCTAAGCACTTTATAGGCATTATCTTATTCAGTTTGCATAACAACTCTATGAAATAGCTATTACTATTCATGTCACCCCCATTTTACGGTTGAGGAAATTGAGGCATAGAGAAGTCAAGATGATGGAAGTCCTGGTGTTGGGAAGGTGGGGTGACAGCGCTGTGACTCTCAACTCTGTGCCTTTAACTGCTCTATAACTTGCTTTCTGTGCTGAATGTTTGAAAATAAGTTGATGGTTACTTTTTATTTTAAATAGATTCAGAATTCTGAATTGCAGTTGATAAAATTAGGCAGTAATGTGTGTAATAGTGCCTGAAAGTTTAAACCTAAGGAACTTTTAGACTTTACTAAGTTCCTTTTTGCTTATGTGTTGTAGCAACCCACCCGTGTTCAGCAGAGCAGGAAAAGGATTATGTCTAAAGAGCAGTAACTATGGAATCAGGAGATTGCCAGAAATAAGGAAACTCTTAAGATTTGGGGAGAATGGGCAATACCAAAGGAAAAAATCTGGACTCGGGATGCTGTGAAGTTCTAGGAGAGATACAGAATTGTTCCTTCTGTCGCAAACCTCTGCCATGTGCCAGCCCAGCAACTTGCCTCCAGCACTGCCAGTAGGGTTTACCTCCATCTCTTTGAACCTCCCCCTACCACCACCATGTAATTCAGTTTACATGTTAGAATTTTGTGGGAATCAGGCCACTCTTGCTAAAATGTATGTCTAATACAAATAAGAGATGTCTATAATTGCCTTAGAACTATAAAGAAGCTTGATACCATGTGTTACTTTCTGAACTGTATAGCAGGTAAAGTCTAGGAATAAAAAACTTAATTAAAATTGTTATACTTGAGGGGCGTCCTGGTGGCTCAGTCTGTTGAGCATCGGACTCTTGCTTTCAGCTCAGGTCCTGAGCTCAGGGTCGTGGGATCCAGCCCTGCATTGGGCTCTGCGCTCAGTGCGGAATCAGCTTCAGATTCTCTCTCCCTCTCCTACTGTCCCTCCCCACCACTCTCTCTCTCAAATAAATGAACAACTCCTCTAAAAAAATTGTTATATTTGAAACTACAAGAAATAAACAGTTCATTATGTGTAAGAAACGACATTTTCCCTAAATTTTTTCTAATCCACCATCCCCTTCTCTCTCATTCAAAATATTTTTTTCAGGTGAAAGACCAAAGAAACCAATTCCTCTTCAGGATCAGACTGTCAGAGATGAAAAAGGAAGGTATAAACGATTTCATGGAGCCTTCAGTGGAGGTTTCTCTGCTGGGTACTTCAACACCGTTGGCTCAAAGGAAGGTATGATTTTCCTGCTTATAGCTATAATATTGCTGAAGCAAATGACTGAAATACCATGTTTCTTTCCTCTCCCTTAAAAAAAAAAAAAAACTTCTTTAAACATTTTAATACACACACCACAGACTTTTGTGTTCTTTCAGTGTTTGGCATGTTTGCGGAGTCCATTGGTGTGTTGTTCATTACCATCTGAGAGTGGAAGTTTTCCTTCACTTAAAGAAAAAAAAAATACATCCTAACCAGATGGTTAAATGATGATTGTGACTTCCGTTTTATATCGCGTCTTGCCACACACGAAGTGCTGTCACACAGATTCACTCAGGTAATCTTCATTTCACAAGACTCAGTGACTGAGGAGGGCAGGTGTCAGAGCTGCTGTGTAGGTGAGGCCACTGAGGGTCAGAGCCATTCCCTCCTGACACTGGGGACCACAGCAGCACTTGTCAGTACGTGCTGTCGACCCGAAGAAAAATCAGTTACAACTTGCACATGCAGTATTTAATAAGTTCTGCATTGTTTAAAGTAATGCATGTTTTTTAAACGTTCTCACATAGAAACTGGAAGAAAATGGCTTTTATATGTCAGATATGAGGATGGGATGAACGGAGTAACTCCTGTAGCAGTTGTTAAGAATAAGATGGGGCACGTCTTTTATAGATACATACAGTAACTTGTATAGAACAACAGTACAATAAAGATGAAAAAAGCAGTGCAAGAAAGAACTAGCCACGTAAGAAAAATAGTTGGGGTAAATAAGGTGGTTTAAAGTTTAGTATCCAGAATGTATAAAGAGCAGTGAGCAAATGATCAAAGTATTTGAACAGTTTACTCCAGAGGTGATAGAAACGCTATGGAGTATTCAGCCTTACTATTAGGAAAGGCAAAGTAAGGTAACTAAGGCACTATTAAACTTGCACACTTATTTTTAACATTACAAATGTAAAAAATGGCAGTAGGCTTTGTGAAGAAAGAAGGACACTAATAGACAGCTGACTGTTGCAATTTTAGCTGTGCTGCCTGCTGTAATAAGACCAGCTCACGTGATTGTCAGGTAGACTATGATAGGTTAATACACTGGAGTATCTCTTTACCATGGGGAGGACGGTGCAGAAATCGGGCAGAGACTACAGAACTCCAAAGTGGAGGAAGGCAGTAGCCTGGGAAAGCTGATCCTCACTCCTGGATAGCTGGGGCTGTCTCCCAGGCCTGCCCAGAAATCTGGTCTACCCACTGACCAAGAGTAGATCTGCCCCCATTCTCCTCAGGTCCACAAGACTCTTGTAGGAAATCAGAGAGGAGGTGTGTCAGTCTTAGAGAAAACTAAAAAAGTGTATCTTAGATGGTTACAGATACATTTGACCTCCAGACCATTCTCATGCTGTAGGCATGGCACATGCTTGGTGACCGTGGACAGGAAGCAGGGGTGGTGTTATAGGACTCAGGAGTGTGATGGAACAGGGGGCCTGGGGTGGGCACGGCCTGCCCTTAGACTAGCCAGGTTGAGTCCTTGTCCTCGGGCCGGGGCCCCCTGAATGTTCCCATTGCTTCTGTGCCTTGCTTCTGTGACTCTGGTTCTAGCCACCCTTTCATGGCTGACTCATGCACCCTGACCTAGTATTTCTGTGATATGTTAATAAGTTGGTGTCTGTTGTTATCCTGCTGGTCTCCAGAGTGGTCCTCCCTTTTAAGGTGACCTTGCATCTTTTTGCTCACATGCCACTTTCAATGTAATAATTTGATTTCTCTTGGTTCCAAATTCTTAGGGGGAAACCTCACAGTATCCCCTAAGTTCTGACAACAGGAGATGTGGGCATTAATATGTTTATGTCATGTAATCATGTCTATATGAGCAGGGAGGGAGCTAAGAGTTTGTAGGTATTGGGGGTTTCTTTTCTTTCTTTTCTTTTTTTAAATGAAAAGCTTCAGCCTTTATTAAATAAAAAGGAGGTAGAAGAAAAGTAAAGGAACAGGCCAGGTACCCCTCCTTCCAACCCCACATATACGGGCATACAAACAGACACAACCGAATAAATGACAGGGACAAGTCAGGGGGCAGACTGAAGGGCGGAGGGAGGCAGCACCCTCCGGGAGTGGGCCCGGACCCAAGGGTGCGCAGAGACCTGGGCCAGGGGCAGCCGATCTGAGGGGTTATGCTTGAGCAGCTTGGAGATGAGGTCCTGGGCTCCCATGGGCACAGAGGCGGGGAACTTCAGGTCCACCTTGACGATGCGCCGATACGTCTCATTGTGGGAAGCGCTCTCGAAGGGCGGGTTTCCCACCAGCAGCTCATAGCAGAGGACTGCGATGCACCACAGATCCACCTTCTTGTTGTGCGTGCACCCTTCAGTCATTTCTGGGGGCAGGTAGTCCAAGGTACCACACATCGTCTTCCTCCTCAGGGAGGGGGCATGCACAGACCAGCCAAAGTCAGTGATCTTCAGCTCTCCCTGGAACCCCAAGAGCAGATTCTCCGGCTTTATGTCTCTGTGAATCACCTTCTTCCCGTGGCAGTACATCAGAGCATCTGCCAGTTCTTCCATGATCGTGGCTGTTCGCTGCTCGTCAAAAGTGCGGCTCTTCTGCAGTTCCTTGTAGAGCTCCCCGGGGGGGGCGTACTCCAGAATCAAGGAGATCCTTTGCCGGTCATAGAAATAGTTGTAGAGGCGCAGGATGTTGGGATGCTGCAGGTGGGCCTGGATTTCAATCTCCCTGCGCAGTTGGTGCTCCACGCCCTCCTTTTCTGAGACTTGAAGAGGACCTTGAGAGCTACAATGAAATGGCTTTTCTTCTCCCAAGCCAAGTACACATTTCCAAACTTGCCTTTGCCCAGAGGACGCCCGATCTCAAAGTCGTCCGTGGTGAAGGAGCACGTTGAGAAGTTGGGTGTCCCACTGCTGTTCTCCACCACCTTCTGGGCAGGGGCAGCTTGGGCTGGGCGTTGGAGCGGCTCATGAGGACAAGCGCAGACGGGGTGGCAGGGTCCTTCCAGAGGACTCTCTGGGGCAGGGTGTTCAGGCCAGGCTGAGTCGTCTGCCGGCCGTAGGGCCAGGGGTGGGCGCTCTCCTTCTGGGCCATCCTTAGAGGGAAAGGGGGAGGAGAGCTGGGCACACAAGGGAAACAGGGCTGAAGCCCGTGGCACAGCCACCCTCCGGGCCGCGGGCAAACGACTCGGTATTGGGGGTTTCAAGCCCATAATTGCACTGTTACTGATTTAGTTATAAACCAAAATTGTAATATTCTAAATGCTTTTCTTTCAAGGATGGACACCCTCTTCCTTCGTGTCTTCACGACAGAACAGAGCAGACAAATCTGTTCTTGGTCCGGAAGACTTTATGGATGAAGAGGTGGGTAGGCAGAACTTTAATTGCCACGTAGCCGGTGGGATGTGTGCGGTTGGCTGTTGCAGCACCTTTACTCTCTCCAGAAAGTTCAGTGAACGATGCCTTCTTTGTTTGCAAAGCTTTATCTTTTAGGTATTTGGACTAGTGTGCTCTGTACATCAATGGATTCTTGTTCACTGGGATAATGTCTTATGCTGGGGCCAGTTTCTAAAGTTAAGAGTGGAGAGCAAAGTCATTTATAGGCAAATTTCCTTGAAAAGGCCCCAATTGCCCCAAAAGTACAGTACCCATGGAGCTGAGCCTGCAGCCTTCCTTCCATAGTGACTGCTGTACACACTGCAGTTGAAGGAACAGTGAACGACTAGACCAGCAAGGAGTGAAAGGGAGCCATGTGCAGACATCTGGGTCCATCATTAAAGCAATGATGACCGCCACCTTCTTAGGGGCAAATGGGGTTGGTGGGGGGGGGGGGGGAGGTCCTACTGGCCTGCGGGATGGGCTCCAGTTTTGTTTTGTTTTGTTTTTTTTAAAGATTTTATTTATTTATTTGACAGAGAGAGACACAGTGAGAGAGGGAACACAAGCAGGGGGAGTGGGAGAGGGAGAAGCAGGCTTCCCACTGAGCAGGGAGCCCGATGTGGGGCACCAGTTTGTTTTAAAATTAATCCTCTGTTGCCTTAAAACCTAGTCGTGGATGCATTTGTGATAAAGATGAACTCAAACACTCTATTAACACGCTTTAGGCTGCAGGTAACAGGCAAGCAGAGGTCCCCTTCCTATTTGACTAGCGTAATCTATAAGGAAGCGTGACTCACGCAACAAGACGTCTAGATGTCAACGAGACCCCAGGTCCTCTCCTCTCTGCCATCTTCTGCAAGTCAGCTTGTCCTCATACTAGCCCTCCCTGTGGTCCCACGGTGGCTGCAGGAGTTCCAGATGGCACATCCAGGATGACAACATCCAGTGGAAGGAGGACTTTTTTTCTTGGTACCTTTTCTTGAGAGCAAGGAAACCATTCACATGAGTCCTGCTGTGGATTTTCCCTCACATCTGCTTGGGCAGATTGTGGGTTTGTTTTGTTTTGTTTTTTAAGATTTATTTATTTATTTTGAGAGAGAGAGAGCACGTGCGTGTGGGGGAGGGAAGAGAAGGAGAGAGAAAATCTCCAGCAGACTCCCTGCTGAGCGGGAGCACAACATGGGGCTCCACCTCACGACCCTGAG
This sequence comes from Leptonychotes weddellii, assembly GCF_054177405.1. Taxonomy (NCBI): domain Eukaryota; kingdom Metazoa; phylum Chordata; class Mammalia; order Carnivora; family Phocidae; genus Leptonychotes; species Leptonychotes weddellii. The sequence continues at coordinate 35,947,918 of NC_138384.1, forward strand.
ATCATGCCCTGAGCCCAAACCAAGAGTCGGACGCTGACTGAGCCACCCAGGTGCCCCGGGCAGATTGTTTTACGTGCTCATTCTCGAAGCAGTCCTTGGCAAAGGAAATGGGCTCAAAGGACTGGCTTAGAAAAGACATGAACCCCCATTCGCTAACCCTCCTGTGGTCCCAGCATACACACCAGGACACCACTGGGGGAGTGCATGGTGGCACAGAGGAAGGCAGGCGCCTGCACACTTCACAGCTCTTTGAGGACCCAGGGAGAGGCACAGGCTGTTGGAAAGGCAGCCAACAGGAAATTCAAAAACACTTAAAGTATCGCGTAGACGCTTAGGAATGCTTGCTGGCTGTGACTCTAAGATTTGTCCCCTGCACTCTGACCTTTGAAATATTGTCCAAGAGGAACACACTTACTGTAAAAGTAATTAGTGTATTTTAATTACTTCCTGTCTTCTTAGCTTGGCTGTGCCTCATGTGGCCTCGCTGAGTGGCCATCGTCATGCCCTGTCCTCCGCCACCAGCCTTAGCTTATGGGCAGGGGCCAAAGTCAGATGTAAAGTCAGCTGCTGCATTGATCCCTAACTCAGTTGGGTAGTTTTTGTTTGTGTGTTTGTTTTTTAAAGTTTGTATTTATTCATTTAAGTAATCTCTACCCTCAACACAGGGCTCGAACTCACGACCCTGAGATCAAGAGTCACATGCTTTTCTGACTGAGCCAGCCAGGCGCCCCATCAATTGTGTAGTTTTAACTGGTTTTTTTTTTTTTTTTAAAGAAATAAAGCTATCTGATGTAATACAGTTAATCACTTACCAAATGATGTAAGTAATTCTGTTTGAATGTTTTTTTAAGGATCTTAGTGAATTTGGGATAGCACCTAAAGCGATTGTTACCACGGATGATTTTGCTTCCAAAACCAAAGATAGAATACGAGAAAAGGCCAGGCAGTTAGCAGCTGCTACTGCCCCCATTCCTGGAGCTACTCTGCTTGATGACCTCATAACACCAGCAAAGTAAGAATTTAATTCTAACTTTTCCGATCTTGGCATCACTGCTTTGCATATGTATAATGATCTTAATTACAAGTAGTTTGGTTACAAGTAGGAGAAGCCAACTTGAGTGAAAAAGGGGGTTTTGCCAAAAGGATCTTGCACTTTTATTGCATGGCATGTTCTAGAGCTCCAGTGACTAGCTGTGCTGCTGGGGCTCCTGGAGGCTGGTGAGCTGTTAGGAACGAGGGTGCCTTCCCTCCCACCCTTTCCCTCAAGCCTTAAGGGCTCTCTCCTGTCTGCCTCATTCTACCCTCTCTTTCTGCATATCTCCTTGTTCTGCTCCTGGGCGTGTAGCCTGATGTGGCCGCCTCAGACTCATGGTTTCCCAAACCACAGACTTGACAAGGACCATATAGAGTCCCTAGGTGTCCATTCCAAAGGCCCAGCAGAGAGGGCTTCGGATCGACTTCCTCAGGCTGGGTGTGCACCCAAATCCAGTCAGCTGTCCACGGCAGGGCCATGCACTGCTGATGCGGAGGGGGGTGGGCTGTATTTAAGGGCTCAGGCACGACAAGGGCGTGAGCTGGACAGGGACTCAAAGGCTGCTTATTTCCTACTGTCCTCTAGTATTATAAAAGGAAGTTCACATTCAGTGCCTTGATATCCTAGATTATCTATTGGTTTTGAATTGCTGAGAAAAATGGGTTGGAAGGAAGGACAAGGAATCGGCCCTCGAGTAAAGAGAAAACCACGCCGACAGAAACCTGGTATGTATACTGATTGTCACCCATTCTGTAGCATACTTTTTTTTTTTTTTTTTGAGAGAGTGAGAGTGAGAGAGGGAGCATGAGCGGTGGGGGGGCGGGGTGGGGAGCAGAGGGAGAAGGAGAAGCAGACTCCCTGCTGAGCAGGGAACCTGACACAGGGCTCAATCTGAGAACCCTGGAATCATGACCTGGGCCAAAGTCAGACACTTAACTGACTGAGCCACCCCGGCGCCCCTGTAGCATACTTTCTAATGGCTACATGTTTCTTTTTATTTATTTATTTATTTATTTATTTGAGAGAGAGAGAATGAGAGAGAGCAAGCACATGAGAGGGGGGAGGGTCAGAGGGAGAAGCAGACTCCCCGCCGAGCAGGGAGCCCGATGCGGGACTCGATCCAGGGACTCCAGGATCATGACCTGAGCCGAAGGCAGTCGCTTAACCAGCTGAGCCACCCAGGCGCCCTAAAAAAAA
>NC_138384.1:35950247-35955919 GCF_054177405.1 Leptonychotes weddellii
TTTGTTTGTTCATTTGTTTGTTTTCAAGTATAATTAACATACAGTGTTATATTTCCACATGTTTCTTTTGACTCCCCCAAAGCTTAACTGCTAATAGCCTACTGTTGACCAGGATAAGCAGTCTATTAGCACGTATTTTATATGTTATATGTATTCTATACTCTATTCTTAGAATAAAGTAAGCTATAAAAAAAATTTATTAAGGAAACCAGAAGGAAGAGAAAATATATTTACATTAACTATACTGTAAAAAGTCTGTGTATAAGTGGGCCCGTACAGTTCAAACCTGTGTTGTTCAAAGGTCAACTGTATTTTTAAAAAAATTTAATTTTGAGTATAGTTGACACACAGTGTTCCATTAGTTTCAGGTGTACGTCCTAGTGATTTGACAAGCCTATACATTATGCTGTGCTCACCACCAGTGTAGCTCCCATCTGTCACCATACAACACTATTATAATACCACTGACTCTGTTCCTTGTGCTGGGCCTCCTATTCCCATGACTTATTCATTCCATAACTGGAGGCCTATATCGCCCACTTGCCTTCACCCATTTTGCCTCCTTCCCTCTAACAATCATCAATTTGTTCTCTGTATTTATAAATCTGATTCTGCTATTTGTTTGTTCATTTATTTTTTTAGATTCCACATATGAGTGAAATCATATGGTATTTATCTTTCTCAGTCTGACTTAGCTCACTTAGCATAATACCTTCCAGGTCTGTCCATGTCATAAATGGCATGATCTTATCCTTTTTAATGGCTGTGTGATATCCCATTGCATATTTAGATGTACCCCATCTTTCTTATCCATTCGTTTATTGATGGATGCTTAGGCTGCTTCCATATCTTGGCTGTTGTAAATAATGCTGCAGTAAACATAGGGGTTCATGTATCTTTTTAAATCAGTGTTTTTGTTTTCTTTGGATAAATACCCAGTAGTGGAATTTTTGGATCATATGGTATTTCTATTTTTAAGTTTTTGAGGCACCTCCATACTGTTTTCCATAGTGGCTCTATCAATTTACATTCCCAAAAGGTCAACCATATTTTAAGGCTTTTTGTGTGTCATGCATAACAGCCTTCTGGAAGAATTGTACTAGTTTATATTCCTGCTAGCACTACGTGAAACTGTTTCCTACTCTTGTCAAAACTGTGTCACAGCTTAACAGGGTTATTTTCTGTTTTATTTCTTGCCCTTGGTCTCCCTAGCCAGACGACAAACTCGTGGTGCTGGGGCAATAGCAGCTGGTCATTGAGCACATTATTGCCAGAGTGTGGGTGGGGCAGGGACTGGTGGAAAACAATTCCTGAGTGATCAGTCTCTGACCCTAAAGCCAGAGCACCTTTCATAAGGGCTGTCATGAATCTCTAAAGAGTGTCAGCAATTCCTGTTTCTATATTTTCAGTCGCTCTTGACCAATGTATCTGAAATCTCTTTTATAGATCCTGGAGTAAAAATCTATGGCTGTGCATTACCCCCTGGAGGCTCTGAAGGATCTGAGGTATTGTATGGGATAACTGACCTTGAATTTGGTATGGAAACATCTGTTTCTTTATGAATGTGAAATTTTAGGGTCAGAAACGATTTTAGAAATCCGTCGGATCCCGTTACAGTGAAATGCTCCCACCCTAAAACTACCTTCACATCAGAGAATGTAATTAGCAACATGCCAGCACCATAGATATCCAAGTCTGTTCAGATTCTTAAAATGGCACTGTTTTGTGTTAATATCAAGAACTTGATTTAGTGATTTGTGATAGAGGAAAGGAAAGTTTGGTCAATGTTCTGTTTGGAAATAATCATTTTTGAAAATAGTATTTTATAGGACTTTGCACCAGTCAGTGAGTCACCTTCATTCCACTTTTTCATCATTGTGAAAGCAGGAGGAAGATGATGACTATGTGCCTGAAAATGTGACCTTTGCCCCCAAAGACGTCACACCTGTGGATTTCACACCTAAAGATAATGTGCATGGACTGGCTTACAAGGGCCTGGATCCCCACCAAGCATTGTTTGGAACTTCGGGAGAACATTTTAATCTTTTCGGGGGGGGACCCCAGGGGACCAGCAGTCTTCTTGGAGAGGTTGGAGTAAATAAAGGAAGAAAATTGGGAATCTCAGGCCAGGTAAAAGTTTCTGTTTCATGAACATGGAAGCATTGACAAATGAGAATGCTTTCCATATCATGTTATATATATGGTAGGCACTCATTATTCATTGACTAACCTGAAGACTTTGAAGTGGTTATTTCTTCCGTACAGTCTTTTCTGAAGACATGTAAAGCACACCTTCCTGATTTTACTGCTAACATCCTGTGACCTAATGTTCTTGGTGGAGTTTGTGTGTTGCCAGGACTGAGGACTGCTTTCTCACACCCTTGTGGGACTGAGCAGAAAAACCACGCTTACCCCTTTGATTTAGTTAATAGTTGAATTGTAATCTGCCTCTCAAGTTCAAGTCCAAGTTTTACTACCTCTCAGACTGTTTCCTAGCACTGCAAGCCCCAGGTTGGGAATGTGAGTGTACGTTTCACTTGGGAGCCTTGCTTTTTACCTTTGAGGAGATGGAGAGCTTTCCCTGATTGCCTGTGCTCTCAAATTGATTTAGAGCCTCTTTCTTAAATTACATTTAGCAAATTTTGTCATTACCTTTTCTTTCCTATACATGTTCTTTCCCAATTTTTTTAAACAAAAAATGATACTTGTTGGAGGCCGTGTCCCACAACGATTAGGAGTTCTTACCATAGCTGTTTCAGTAGTGGTAGCCTTCAGATCCTAGTCACCAGCCCTGGCTACACTGAACAGTAGATGAATATTCTGCCTTTCTCCTTTTGGAGGCCCTATTCTTCTCCTGCCTTGCTGTTTGGGTGTGTTCTCCACACCTTCCTGTGCTAGGACCCAGACCCGTAGCTGCTCCTGGGCCCAGAGGACAGCTCCAGCACTGGAGGCATGGCATTCACTTCTGGTCATGGTTTCCAAGACAACTTGAGTCTGTGTGTCAATCTGGTCTCCCACTTCCCTTGCCTCTTGGTGATCTTGCGGTGCTAATGTGGACTATTCGGTCACATCCTTAAAGTAGCTTTATCCTTCAATGGAGACACACCCTAAAACCTGTAATTGCTCAGTTCAAAACCTTGTTTTTGAAGGCTTTTGGTGTTGGTGCCCTGGAAGAGGAAGATGATGACATCTATGCCACGGAAACTTTATCCAAATATGACACCATTTTGAAGGATGAGGAGCCTGGAGATGGACTCTATGGCTGGACAGCCCCCAGGCAATATAAAAGTCAGAAAGGTAATTCCATAGATCCACAACTGATGGTAGGACCACATATCAGGGTATTATAGGAAGAAGGGGTTGCAAAATTGATATCGGAGTGTCAGCCTCTGTGGAGTTGGGGGTTGTGGGTGAAAGATGCAGGGTGAGAAACAAAGTGGGGAGAAGAGAGGCCCAGTGTGGAGAGTAAGGCAGAAGCTAGATGTAGACCGGCGGGAGCCAGAGCCAGCTGTCGAGACGAGGCCAAGGTGGGGAGGAAGAAGAGGTCTGGAATCAGGGAAGGAGCGAGTATGAGGGCAGGTGCTTGTGCTGCAGGGTAGAAGTATCATGGGGTCAGAGGGAAGCCCGAGGACCTGGGCAGCTGGCCAAAGTAGGCCAGCTCAGGCAGCGGGTCGGAGGCTAGGTGTGGGGATCTGCAGCAGGGGGAACATGGCACCCCGCTGGTCTCTTCACTTGAGTCCCTGGCTCTTAGGAGGCTCTTGTTGGGCTAGGAGATGGATACCTCTCAGCGCAACTTGGATTTCAAGTCAGAGTCTGTAGGGATTCAGATCCTATGGTTCTAAGTAGAAGGTCTGTGTTTCTTTCCAGAAAAGGTACAGGGAGGAGACAGTGTGGAGCAGGCGTGAGTAGCCTGTGATTTGGAGTGACGTGACTGGATTTGGATTGCCGCGGGACCTTGGGCGAGGCTCATAACCTTTCTGGGTGTCATTTGTAAAGTGATGATCAAATCCACTCTGAGGGTCATTGTGAGGATTAAGTGGCATAACTCCATGTTGGGCACAGTACCTGTCCAAAGACTGAATAAATAGCACCCACTCTTCTTTGGTTATAATAGTAAGAAGCTCCAAGGTGAAGTAAGGAGGTGATTGCTGAGATAAAACATCTACGGAGACATTTCTAGCTGTCCTTAAATCTGATTGAACTCCTGTAAAATACATCTGAAACACACATGTTGAAATAATCTCAGTAATCCAAGCATAACTTCCCAAAAGGATGCCTATTTTGCATGTCTGGAAGAAAAAAAGGGGCAAAAGAGTTTTTAGAGGTGTTTGCTTAATGGCTGTGAACACACGTTCTGAAGACAGACTGCCTCCGCTCCAGCCCTGGCCCTGCCCGGTTGTCAGCCATGACCTCGGGCAGGCTGCTTCATCTCCCTGTGCCTCAGCGTCCTTGCCTGGACCGTGGGCATGACCAGGGCCCACCCACAGGGCTGTTCACGGACGGAAAAGGCTTAAGACATGCCGGGCATACGGCAGGCACTCTGTGTCAGTGGCCTCTGTCCTCATCACCGAAAAAGGAATCTAGGGTTTTACACAAGATGCTGGGAGAGTGTGCACCCAAATGTTAGTTGGTGTTACCACTTCCTTTTGGTTGCCTGTATTTTCAAAATTTTCTACTAAGACTATGTATTTTTATAACTTAAAAGAAAATGTATGGGGCGCCTGGGTGGCTCAGTTCGCTAAGTGTCTGTCTCTTAACTTTGGCTCAGATCATGATCTTAGGGTTGTGGGATGGGTCCACACATCAGGCCCTGTGCTGGGTATGGAGCCTGCTTAAGATTTTCTCTCTCTCCCTCTCCCTGTGTCCTTCCCCAGGCCCTCTCTCTAAGAAAAAAAAAAAAAAGGAAAAGGAAAAGAACAAAATATTAGTATGTTACAGTATATTAGTATTATAGATTATACTAACATGTTAATCATTACTTATATTGAATATGCTAATATGTTAATATAATACTGTATCATAATATATTAAGATATATTAATTACATAATATGAATATCATTATATATTGGTTGTATAATAATTACTAATCTATAATAGATAAACATATTTAAATCTGCCTCTTGGGCCAAATCTTTGGCTTTTCCTTTATACAACACCTTTGTGCCTGTTGACTGAATTCCACCCTTCTCATCAAGCCTGAGCTGGTGACTTTCCCTGATCTCCCTAGGCTCCTCTCATCCCCTCTCTGCTATGGCCCCCTCTCCTCTCCCACCCCAGGCATAACTTCTATAGTTTTTTCTATAGTTTTGACCTTAAGGTTTTTCACTGAGTGAATCTAAATTTAGCCAATCTTCATGGTTGATTTTTAAACTATTATTTTTTTTCACGATCCATATGGCTATAATAAATATTCTGTGGCTCTGTCTTTATGCACATTTGTTTTTTATTTCTTCAGAATAAATTCACAAAAGTAAAATTGCTGGGCTTTAAACAAATACAAAATTCTAAGAGTATGAAAGGTTTTTAAATTTTTTTTATTTTAATTTAATTTAATTTTAATTCCAGTTAACATACAGTATAATATTAGTTTCAGGTGTACAATATAGTGATTCAACAGTTCCATATATCACCCGCCACTTATCACAACAGGTGCACTCCTTAAGCCCCATC
>NC_138384.1:35956019-35995859 GCF_054177405.1 Leptonychotes weddellii
CTTGCTGTCTCTCTCTCTGTGTCAAATAAATACATAAAATCTTCAAAAAAAAAAAAAAAAGAGTCTGTTTCTTGGTTTGTCTCTTTCCCTCTTTTTTCCCTTTGCTTATTTCTTTGGTTTCTTAAATTCCACATGTGAGTGAAATCATATGGTATTTGTCTTTGACTGACTTATTTTGCTTAGCATTATGCTCTTCTAGCTGTATCCATGTCATTGCAAATGGCAGGATTTCATTCTTTTTGATGGCTGAGTGATATTCAATTGTGTACATATACCACATCTTCTTTATCCATTCATCTATCAGTGGACACTTGGGCTGCTTCCATAATTTGGCTCTTGTAAATAATGCTGCTATAAACATAGGGGTGCCAAGAGTGTGAAAGTTAATCCCAAATTACCCCACAGAATATTAGGAACTTCAGAAGCTGATACAAAAGTTCAACATGAGTTGAAGTGCAAAGAATGCTTTTGAGGGGGGAAGGAGAGTTATAGGGCTGGGCTGCATTATAAGTGGCTGCAGACTTCAGTCCCACCTGCACCATGGGTGGCCATGTCTACTTCAGGACCAGATAGCCAGCTTGTGTACGTGCTCATGGTGGTCATGCAGAAGGAGCTTATGGCTACAGAAAATGCATTTTGTGCATATGGATTTTTTTTGAAGATTTTATTTATTTGACACAGAGCACAAGCAGGGGGAGCAGCAGAGGGAGAGGGAGAAGCAGGCTCCCTGCTCAGCAGGGAACCCGATGTGGGGCTTGATCCCAGGACCCCAGGATCATGACCTGAGCCGAAGGCAGACGTTAGTAACTGACTGAGCCACCCAGGCAACGCTGCATATGGATTTTTGACATAACCACTATGCTCAGGAAATCCTTGAGAATCAAAGAGCCCTGTCCATTAGGTTGTTTCCACAACCAATGGCTGATCCCTGGCTCCAAGTCAAGAGGGCATTGGTCATTCTGTTTCCTGAGTGATCTTTAGTGATCTTTATCTCGTTAGAATTTCGTTTGGGGAAAAAAAACAAAAGTACCTTTTAATGTGAACTGAGATTAGATTACTGGCTGACCTGGTTATGTTGTCTTCTCTGCTTTATTTGGATTGTTGCTAAGGAAATTGGGGGGTTAGTCCCCCCCTGGTTCTTCACCTGGTTTTAGAAATGACTTTCTCATGGTTATGATTTTATTTTTAACCATACTTGTCCTCTTGATGGTGTTTCTTGAGATCTTTTACTCCACAGAGTCTATTCTTTGGTGCCCCTAGGCTTAGCTTAGGACCTAAGATACTTTTTCTAAAAACAGTATTGAGGTACTCGTCTGGGAGATCCATAGCCTCACATCCGGGGCAACCTAATCAGCTGAGAGTGCTGTGGGCCAGGCTGCCAGTCACTGAGTCAACAGAGGTGTGAGGGCTTTACGTACCATTCTTCCCTCCTCTTCACTGCTATCTCTGTGAGATAATCATGTGTGATTTGTAGTATTTATGTTCTTGGAGATAAAAAACTGACGTCTTTTGTCTTATTCTAATCTTTGCTTCTGAAGTTAATCAATGACATCATTTTATAGAATCAGAGAAAGATCTTCGATACATTGGCAAAATTTTGGATGGATTTTCCTTGGCTTCTAAACCTTTATCTTCTAAGAAAGTAAGGAAAGCATTTATTTATTTCTTTATTTTACTGGTTTAGTACTTAAAATCTTTGCTGCTATGTAATCTGAATTATTATATTAACAATTGAAAATTAAGTAAATTCTGTTTTCAAAAAGCAACAGTATAATTACTAGTGATTGTCCAGGTAAACATATTTTGCATTAGAAATGTCAGTCGGTAATCACAATGTATCCAAAATACCTAATTGCTTATCTTTTATTAATTTTTTAAAAATTTTATTATGTTATGTTAGTCACCATACAGTACATCATTAGTTTTTGATGTAGCGTTCCATGATTCATTGTTTGCATATTTTAATCGCTAATCTTTTAAATCCAAGCTCCAAGTAAGTGGTTATTTCCATTAAAAAAAGAATTACATTAGAAACTGGGGGTGGGGTGGGAAATGGAATTGATAAAATTCCAAGGGCAGTGTAACTTAAGGAAACGTAGAAAATTTCAAGAAGTCATAAAACGCCCCTGTCCTGCTTCCTTCTGAACGCCATGAAGAGTGTTGGCTGGTGTGGACAGGGTTCCCTGGATTCCTTGCCTGGGCAAACAGAAGGGAGGGAGGCCACGTGCCTGTAGGTCAAGCCCCATGGAGAGCTCCGCATGCATTTCCAGAGAGTCCTGTTTTTGTGAGATCGTTGTACAGCTTAGGCCAAGTGGTACTCTAGCCACCCATCAGAGCCACGTGCTCACAGGCAGGCGTCACTGGGTTACAGGTGCTGGTGGCTCAGGTGGGGCTCCTGGCTATTTGCCTTGTTGGCATCCCGTTTTAGATGGTTCCATACTTTAATTTGCTCTTTGTTTCTGTATTCAGCAAATATTTGTTAAGTACCTCTGTGGCTTGGCCTGTGGTCCCTCAGAACAGGGGAGGTCAGGGGCAGTGCAGCCTAAAAAACATTCGGGGTTACAGTAGCTTTGATTTGTTTAGTTGTGATAGTGTGTTGGAACAGCGAGCAGAACATATTCAGAACAGCATTGGGCACATCATAAGGCGCTGTTATTAACCAGAAATGTCAAGTAACGTCAAAGGAGAATGGGGGTTTTTTATGTGTCTGAAGGGAGAGCAGAAAAGAGGCTGGGAAGTACTCACTTGTCTCAGGGCTCAAGGACTCCCTCCCTCCAGGGCTTAGTAGGACTAAGTCCTGGCCCCCAAGAACAGCCCTCCCCCAACAGGGGCGCCAGAAGCACGAATTCACTCTAGCGGGGCCTCACTCTAGCGGGGCCGAGGGCCGTGACCCGGGTGACAGGCATTGGGGCGCTGTTTGCTGGAGTAGTGCTTTGGGCGGAGCGACTTAGAGGAGGGCTGTGTTCCCTAGCCTTTCACACACAGGCCAGTTTTGTACACGTGTGGCCAAAAACCCAGGCTCTGCATCCAGACGCCAAACAGAACAGTGATTTCGCAGAGGGAGGGAAATGCCTGAGTCCACTGGAGTGTATTAAGAAGAGTCATGGCTGCTCACCCCCCCTTTGCTGCCGTGTCCTCTGGATTTTTGTGTCGTGGCCGTAAAGGAGGGTTTGCCAGCTGACCTGGGAGCCCACGCGTTTAGAGAAGGTGGTCAAGCTGAGATGAGAAAGAAATGAGACCTCCTGGCAGTGATGCCAGCTCTCTTCATGGGCTGTCACGGTGCTGGGTGCTTACTGCGGCTGCGCGTCTCAGCCACCTGGGGACCCCACCTGGCACCAGCTGTGTGCGGTGGGACGCGGGCATCAGTGTCGTTAAACCCTCAGGGGAGCCCCGTGTGCAGCCGGGCCCCAGAACCACAGCCAGAGAGCATTCAGGGTGGCCCTGGTTGCGGAGCTCAGTCAGGGTTTCAGGTAGCTGAAGACTCTAGAAAATGGCTTATATAAGACTGTCCATAAATACATGTTTGTTAGACTCAGAGCAAGGGAGACCGTTTAGCACAGTAATTTAAAAATTTTATTTATTTATTTGACAGAGAGAGACACAGCGAGAGAGGGAACACAAGCAGGGGGAGTGGGAGAGGGAGAAGCAGGCTCCCCGCGGAGCAGGGAGCCCGATGCGGGGCTAGATCCCAGGACGCTGGGATCGTGACCTGAGCCGAAGGCAGACGCTCAACGACTGAGCCACCGAGGTGCCCCTAGCACAGTAATTTAAAAGTACCTAATACTTTTCTGTTTTGTCATCGTCAGTGCCTGAATTCCTCAAATATATTTCAATTTCAGTCCGGTCAGCGTTTGAATTAAAACTACCTCAGATAGGGCGCCTGGGTGGCTCAGTTGGTTAAGCGACTGCTTTCGGCTCAGGTCATGATCCTGGAGTCCCGGGATTGAGTCCCGCATCGGGCTCCCTGCTCGGCAGGGAGTCTGCTTCTCCCTCTGCCCCTCCCCCCTCTCATGTGCTCTCTCTCATTCTCTCTCTCTGAAATAAATAAATAAAATCTTTAAAAAAAAAAAAAACTACCTCAGATAAAAAAATAAGTCCCAAAGCTCTAATTTGGAACTGAAACGTAACCAGAAAAAGAATTCTGAATTTAAAAGCAACTTATTTAGAGTTACTACTTTTTTTTTCTAAGTCTCGAATCATACTTTTCTAAATGTTCTGATTTTCAGTAGGCCAGTTGTGTGTGTGAGCCAGTACGTTGTGTTAACTATTGCCATCTTTCTTATCACATAAAATACGCGTATTCGCATCTCTCTGTAGAAGTGGGCAGGGGTAATATTAAAAATGTGTGGTCCCGGTGGCCCTCCAGATCCAGAATGGTTGTTGGCTGGACACCTGGAGGGGCTGTGCCCAGTGCGACCTCCCTGCTGGAGGCTGGCCTGGCGAGGGCAGGGTTAACAACACTCACGGGATACGGTTTTCTTGGTTAAGTCAAACATGGTCATCTCACAGCCTGTCTTTTCTGAGGTTTTTTTTTTTTTTTTTTTAAGACTTACCCACCACCTGAATTGCCAAGAGACTATCGACCGGTGCATTACTTCAGACCTGTGGTAGCTGCAACCTCAGAGAACTCCCGCTTACTCCAGGTATTGTCCGAGTCAGCTGGAAAGTCAGTGCCTGACCCAGGGACACACAGTAGACACCAACTGAATGCCTCCAAACGGGGGGAGTTGCTGGGAGAAACACCTGTTCAAGGTAGGTGCCATGAAGAAGATTAAGAACGTTACGTTTATAATAATTGGAGTTACCAAAGTCAAAATGGACAGTTGTTTTCTCAATGACACCTTTTAGGTGGTTTAGTACTCCCACACAAAATTGTGTATTGTGAATGGCACACATAGCAGTGTATGGATCCCTTTTTTTTTTTTTTAAGATTTTTTATTTATTTATTAGAGAGAGCACAAGCAGGGGGAGCAGCAGACAGAGGGAGAGGGAGAAGTAGGCTCCGTGCTGAGCAAGGAGTCTGATGTGGGACTCGATCCTGGGATCATGACCTGAGCCGAAGGCAGACGCTTAACCGACTGAGCCACCCCGGTGCCCCCATATCTCATACTTTTTTTTTTTTTTAAAGATTTTATTTATTTATTTGACGGAGAGAGAGATAGCTAGAGCAGGAACACAAGCAGGGGGAGTGGGAGAGGGAGAGGCAGGCTTCCTGCCGAGCAGGGAGCCCGATGTAGGACTCGATCCCAGGACCCCAGGATCATGACCTGAGCCGAAGGCAGACGCTTAACGACTGAGACACCCAGGCGCCCATATCCCATACTTTTTAAGACTTGTTGTCTTCTAACATAAGTTTGGGTTGTGCCATTGAAATCACAACCCTGGTCTTAAGTTCAGCAGTTTTCAGACTTGGAATAATTGCCAGGAATGTGGTGCAGACCAGGACACGGTGCTTTCCCTGTCCCTACAGAGCCTGGGAAAGTGTGATTTTTTTTCTCAGGGAAAAGGGTACTGTAGCTAAAAGGAGCAAGTGCATCTGAAAGCGTGGACAAGTGTGGAGAATCTCTTGTAGGTTGGTGCAGAAAGACCCGCAGTGAGAGGTGACCTTGGACTTGGCAGTTGGGAGCCTGATAGGTATCTCAAATATAATAGACCACAGCAGAAGTTGTGGTTCCCCACTTCCTATTCCAGACTTGCTCTTCCCCCGGTTTTCCCGTTGTCAGTGACCCACTGCTTAGACCAGAATGTAGGAATCCTAATTCCTTCCCCCGCTCCAGGTCCATCAGCGAGTCCTCTCAGCGCTGCCCCCAACACCCTGGGGACCCCATCCTGTGTTTCCACTGCTTCCAGCTGGGAGTAAGCGCCCATCCTCCCTCACCTGGACCATTGTGGGGCCTCTTTATTGGCCTCCTTACTTTCCCGCTGTCCTCTCTGCTGATGAACCAAATCATATCACTGCCCCTCTTAAAACACTCCAGTCCTTCTCACACTGAAGACAAATCCAGACTCCCCCACAGGGTGCGTGATCCAGCCCTGACTCCTTTTCAGGCCATGTCTTATCCCACTCTCCCGTAACCCCCTGCACTGCAGCCTTGTGATCCTGCTTTCTGCCCTCTGACCCCACCCACCACGACGTGCTGGCTGCTGGGGCCTTGACATTCACTGTCTCCTCTGCCTCTGCTCTTCCCTCACACTTTGGCTCCTTTTACTCAACTCACCACAACTACGATCTCTTTGGAGGGAGCTTCCAGGCTTTCCCTGCCCCCCTCCCCCACCACGTGCTAGTGATTCTCCACACCCCACTCCCAGCCCTCGTCTGTCAGTCTCCTTCGGTGGTGTCACCCTGTTTCCTTTACGGTCCTCCTCTCGTAGCCGTCCTCGGGGCTTGACTTTGGGCTTCTCTAAAGCCCGTGCCCCTAGCTAGTGAGAGCGGGGCCTTGTCTGCGGTGTCCTCACGGCCCAGGCCAGTGCCCTGGGGGTGCTGTGACAGGAGTGAACGCTGCAGGGGCAGCTGGCTCTGAGCCGGGGCTTGTGCCGGGCAGGACTGTCGGGTGGTGGCCCCTCAGGCTGGGGGTCCCGAGCCGGGGATGTCAGCTCCCTCATTCTAGGACCACTCACTGCCCCGATAAACATCCGCGTTTTGGCCTGCACTTCTGCCCGCTGTAAAGCACGAGTCTTGTTATTTCATCACTGTCTAGTTCACAGGGCTGTTACAAATACAGATGGAAAATCTAAGTGTGACATGCTCCAGCGACATACATTTGTGATATTGAATGCATATGCACCACAGAAATGTCAATATAGTTGTCTTAGGATACTTCTCATCTCTTCCTGTTATTGTTTTTATTTAGGTTCGGCTACTTCAGTGTTAGAGTTTCTGTCCCAAAAAGATAAAGAGAGGATCAAAGAAATGAAGCAGGCAACTGACCTGAAAGCAGCTCAACTCAAGGCCAGGAGTCTGGCCCAGAATGCCTCCAGCAGCAGAGCCCAGCCCTCCTCCTCAGACGTCGGGCACTGCTCGTGGCGCGTGGCACTGAGTGGTGGGACAGCCCCCACGAGAGCCAGCAACTTCAAACCTTTTGCAAAAGATCCAGAAAAGCAAAAACGATATGAAGAGTTTTTAGTAAATATGAAACGGGGTCAGAAAGGTGGGTGCTAGGCCTGGGTCTCCCACCTCTCAGCTGGAGGGAAGCACTCTCGCTCTTCTGGCCCTAGTCCCAGATTTGGATTTGAAGCATCCCACTCTGCCAGTGTTTTGCTTTGTCCGGCTGCAAACAGTGCAAAGATTGTAGTCCCTGGCTCTTGACCTTAGAAAGTAAGAACAAGTAGCTTGTGTTTCTCCATATCTCAGGTCCCAAAGATAGCTGTTGTAAGTAGAGAGAACACGCCTTGGTGGTGGCTAATGCTAAACCACAGACCGTTTACTATTTGCAAATGCTTGCCTTCTGTAAGTGTTCTATTTCACACCAAGAGAACAAGGTCATCTCCCACTTTATCTTAAAATCCTAATAAACCAGCCCTAAATCATGGTCTAAAATTTGATTTAAAAAGGTGGTTGGCTTTGAACCATTAAAAGGGGAAAAATCACTCTCTAGTCTATGGAGTAAATTTGGGCAGACTGAGGAGGGGGATTGGTGTCATTCACGGTAGTGGTTGTGAGAGTCGACAGCAAATCTGAAGCATTGGTTTTCTTTTCTTTTTTTTTTAAGATTTTATTTATTTATTTGAGAGAGAGAAAGGACAAACGGTGGGGAGGGGCAGAGGGAGAGAGGGAGAGAAGCACACTCCCTGCTGAGCAGGGAGCCCGCCTTGGGGCTCCATCCCAGGACCCTGAGATCATAACCTGAGCCAAAGGCAGACACTTAACTGACTGAGCCACCCAGGCGCCCCTGAGGCATCAGTTTTCAAAAGCAGAGGGCGGTCTATTGTGACTTCACTCCCTACTAAGAACCCACCCACTGATGTTTATTTGTTGAGTTTAAAAAAAGTTAGAGAAAGGAGTGTTTTTTTTGCCAAAACTAGGAATATAGTTGGGATGAACTTATCACTATTCAGGAGTGGTAGCAAGTTCCTGGTTTCGAAGATTTAACAAGCAAAATGTTTTTCTCTGTTCTGTGAGGTAGACAGAATTCAATAAAAGAATCATGCTGAGGGGGAGAGCACTATTACCTGACAAGTACTCCCCACCATGCTCTTAGAAACCAGGGTAAGGATTGGCGTCCTCTCTGGTAAAATCTATAGGGATACAGTGGGACCCACTTGATATTCTCCTTTAAGCCCTATGTTTTTCCTAAGAGTGAAGCAATTTGTTTTTCCTTGTACTGTAGATGCCCTGGAACGTTGTCTGGACCCCAGCATGACAGAGTGGGAGCGAGGCCGTGAGCGGGATGAGTTTGCTCGGGCAGCTCTACTCTATGTGTCTTCCCATTCAACCTTGTCCTCCAGATTCACACATGCCAAGGAGGAGGACGATTCAGATCAGGTGGAAGTCCCTCGAGACCAAGAGGTCTGTCGCCACCATGTCCCTATCTGATGAATTTTAAAATTAAAACAAATATTTTAGGTCCCTCAATGGAATGATCACCATAGACACAGTATTATAGAATAAGAAATGATTTTATGCTTTTAGCTTCCGATATAGTTTAGCAAAAAATGTTGCAGCATAACAGCTGTTTTGTAATTTTGGACGATTGCTTGAAAACTTTTCAGTGGAAGAGCAGTCAGGTCAATGGTGTGACCACTTGATGAAAGAGAATAAATGTCTTTTCCCAGAACGATGTCAATGACAAGCAGTCAGCTGTGAAGATGAAGATGTTCGGGAAGCTCACCCGAGACACATTTGAGTGGCACCCTGACAAGCTTCTATGTAAGAGGTTTAATGTCCCTGACCCTTATCCAGAGTAAGTGGATAAATCTGCCCTTACATCAGTACTCACTTTCCCGTATTAAAGCTATCTTTCCCTCTCAGCTACTCATGTAAATTCCCTTTTTCTAGATGAATTTACTTGTAAATGCTTAGAGTTGCAGGTTTAACTTCCATTGATTTGTTACTAAAAAAATAAGCAAACATCCAGGAAGCAAACTTTATTCCATATCGAAGATACGAAACTCAGATATGTCAAGTAACAAAAACTTAATGCTCGTCTAATTTGCTGCTTTTTTAACAATGCACGTATAGTTTACATTTAAAATGTTACTTATGCTAATTCTTTATAAAAGTTTGACACTTATTTAATTATAAACACTACAAAAAAGCATATATAGTTGAATCAGAGGTTTTGTCAGAAAATTTAGGTATATTTTTAGCAGTGGAACTTTTCCTTAATGGAAATACATTCTCTTTTTCTTTTTTTTTTTTAAATGAAGATTTTATTTATTTATTTATTTATTTGACAGAGAGAGAGACAGCGAGAGAGGGAACACAAGCAGGGGGGAGTGGGAGAGGGAGAAGCAGGCTTCCCGCCGAGCAGGGAGCCCGATGCGGGGCTTGATCCCAGGACCCTGGGATCATGACCTGAGCTGAAGGCAGCCGCTTAACCGACTGAGCCACCCAGGCACCCCTCTTTTTCTTTTTAAGTAGGCTCCACGGAGCCTAACATGGGGCTTGAACTCACAGCCCTGAGATCAAGAACTGAACTGAGATCAAGAGTCGGACACCTAACTGACTGAGCCACCCAGGCACCCTAGAAATACATTTTCAAATTTAAATTCTAGATCTTAACTATGATAGGAAAAACCTCATGGGCTCTAAAGTCAGCCATTCCAAATTCTTAAACTGCTTTGAGAAGCAAAATTACCCTCAGGGACCTCTTAGCAAGTAGAAGAGCTAGTGGTGAAAAACACGAGATGTTATCTAATAACACGAATTATTAAAATTACACATATATGTTTTCTTTTCAACCCACAGTTCAACTTTGGTTGGCTTACCAAGAGTAAAACGTGACAAATACTCAGTCTTCAACTTTCTGACGCTCCCAGAGACAGCATCCTTGCCTCCAACTCAAGCATCGAGTGAAAAAGTACCACAGCACCAAGGTCCCGACAGTGAGTGGGGCTTCCTCGGGTCCATGTGCTGACCATGGTCTCAACCCCTAACCCATGGGGAAAACAGAAATAAAGTCTTTTTTTTTTTTTTTAAAGATTTTATTTATTTATTTGAGAGAGAGAATGACATAGAGAGAGAGAGCATGAGAGGGGAGAGGGTCAGAGGGAGAAGCAGGCTCCCTGCTAAGCAGGGAGCCCGATGTGGGACTCGATCCGGGGACTCCAGGATCATGACCTGAGCCGAAGGCAGTGGCTTAACCAACTGAGCCACCCAGGCGCCCCCAGAATAAAGTCTTAAGGGTACACACAGTGCAAGCTCTCCCTCCATTAAGAGACTTGTTCATGTGAATACATTAGCTCATGTTGTAAGAGTCCAGATGTCTACTGTTTGGGGTCGGGACTCTGCCTCAGCATCTGCCACATTCCCAACACCTTACATCGTGCCTGGCCCATAGTAGGTTTGCTGATGTTCTGGAATGAATTAAAGAGCCATAGTGGAGAGCTTGCCTTTTGCTTGCCAGTTCTGATATTATGTCTGTGTCCTACCTTTCAGAATCAAGAAAGCCATCCAGATGGGATACATCTAAACAAGAAAAGAAAGAAGATTCCATTAGTGAATTTTTAAGTTTGGCTAGATCAAAAGTTGGTCCACCTAAACAAGAGTCCAGTCCATTAGTAATCAAAGAGGAAGAGCATGTGACGGAATCACTCTCAAATAAGGTATCTGGGGCTCCCAGGTTCTCTTTGCAGGCTGACTATGGCATTTGTCCTTCTCTATGATGGTGCTTTGTCATCACTTGATAGGAGGGGTCCACAAACTTTCTGTGAAGGGCCAGATATTAAATATATTAGGCTTTGTGGGCCATATAGTGTCTGTCACAACCACTCAACTCTGCTGTTGAATGTGAAAGAAATCATAGGCAATATGAAAAAAATTGGGTTCATCTATGTTCCAATAAAATTTTATTTACAAAGCAGACAGTGGGTTGGATTTCGCCCATAGGCTGTAGTTACCAACACCTGCTCTGTATTACAAGAGTTTCAATCATATGTTTGATCATGAGGAAAGATTATAAACTTCTCTGCCAGGAATGGCTTTTACTTAGCAACAACCATTGAAATAAAATTCAATGTGTTTTCTTTTGTGGAGAATATAAACAAAATATACACTGTGTTTTTAAAGAATTACTGCTTTAATAGTTAAAACTTGAATTTAATAAAAAGTTAGTTTTATTTATAATAGCCTCATTTTTAAATGAACATGCATTAAAAGGTATAGTTCAGTGAGTTTTTATACATACATAGATTTGTGGAGGGGCGCCTGGGTGGCTCAGTCGGTAAAGCGTCTGCCTTTGGCTCAGGTCATGATCCCAGGGTCCTGGGATTGAGCCCCGCATTGAGCTCTCTGCTCAGCGGGGAGCCTGCTTCTCCCTCTCCCTTTGCCTGCCGCTCCCCCTGCTTCTGTGCTCTCTCTCTCTGTCAAATAAATAAATAAAAATCTCAAAAAAAAAAAAAAAAAGATTTGTGGAACCACCACCACAATGAGGATGCAAGATGGTACTATCACCCCCAAAAACTCCCTCCTGCTCTCATACCCTTGCCTCCTGCAAAGGCCTACCAATCATTGATTTATTCTTTGTCTCTATAGTTTTGTTCTTTCCAAAATATATATAAATGGAATCAGATAATATACATATATAACTTTTTGAGACTGGGTTCTTCCACTCAGTATCAAACCTGTGAGATTCATCAGTAATGTATTATCAATAGTTCATTCCTTTTTATTGCTAAATAATATTTTGTTGTGTGGGTGAGCCACAGTTTGTTGGTCATTCACCCTTTAAAGGACGTATGGTTGTTTCCGGCTTTTGGCTCTCATAAATAAAGCTGCTAATGACATTCATGTGCAGAGTTTTGTGTGAATATAAGTTTTCATTTCTCTAGGGTAAATACCCAATAGTGGGATTGCTGGGTAATATATACATGTAGGTTTAACTTTGTAAGAAACTGCCAAACTTTATACCAAAGTGCTTGCTTTGTGTATTTTGAAACTCTTGTTTGGTGCATACACATTTAGTATTGTTTTATCTTTTTGCTGAATCAAACCTTTTATCATTAGGTAATATTACTCTTTATTTCTGGCAATTTGCACAGTATGTATTTTTTCATCTTTTTACTTTTAGCCTATTTATTTCATTGTGTTTAAAGTGGATTTTTGATAAAAAGTATGTCATTGTGTGTCCTTTTTTAATAATACATTTAGATAATCTGTATGTTTTACTTTGTGTGTTTTAGCCATTAGCATTTAATGTAATTTGTTGATATATTTGGATTTAGGTCTACAGTTTTGTTTCCTGTCTGTTCCCACTCTTTTTTTGTTGCTCTCTTTCTCCTTTCTTACTTTGTTTTGTATTACTTGAATAATTACCAGTATACTATTTTTAATTTATCTATTACATTTTTAACTCTATTTTTTTAATGATTGCTCTACAATATACATGTTTAGTTTTTCACAGTTTACTTAGAATTGATATTGTACCATTCTAAGAGGAATGTGGAATCTTTACCTCTCTCTAGGTCCCTTCACTCTACTGGCTTTATAATGTCGCCTTATGTATTACGTGCACACACACTAAAAACCTCATAAGAGTTTTTTAATTTTTGCTTTCAGTTGTTATACTTGTTTAAAGAACTGATGAGCTGATAATTCGTTTTATTTACTTAGATATTTACCATTGCTGTTGCAATGGTAACAGCTTTCTCTCCTATCAGTTCCTCTGTTTGAGGAACTCCCTGTATTGAGCATTTCTTTTAGAGCAGGTGCAACAAGTTCTTCTCTTAATTTTTCCTTCATCTGAGAATGTTCATGTTTTATCTTCATTCTTGAAGGATGTTTTTGCTGGATATAGAATTCTGGGTCAACAGGTGTTTCCTTTTAGCCCTTTTAAGAATGTTGTGCCACTTTCCTCTGGCCTTCCTGATTGCCGATAAGAAATCTAGTGGTTCAGCTTGTCGTTCCTTTCCTTAGGATGATGTGACTTTTCCTCTGGCTGATCTCAAGATTTTCACTTCATCTTTGGTTTTTTCCTGTTTGACTATGATGTGTCTGAGTGTGGATTTCTTTGAGGTTCTTTTGTTTGGGGTTTGCTGAGCTTCCTGAATCTTGTCTTTCACCAAATCTGGGACATTTTCAGCCATTATTTTTTCAAATATATTTTCTGCTCCACACTCTCACACCTCTCCTGGGACTCTGGTGACATAAACGTTAGACCTTTTGATATTGTCCTGCAATTCTCTTTTAATCTGTTTTCCCTCTCTGTTCAAATCAGATAATTTCTATTGATCTGTCATCAAGTTCACTGACTCTTCTGTCATCTCCATTCTGCTAGAGAACCCATCCAGCGAATTTCTTATTTTGGTGATTGTATTTTTCATTTCTAAAGTTCTCATTTGGTTCATCTTTATATCTTTTATTTCTTTGCTGAGACCCTTTTATCTTTCCATCTGTTTAACCTTATTCTTGAACCACGTAATAGTGGCTTTAAAGTCTGCCACATAATTCTAACACTTTTGTCATTTGGGGTTAGTATCTATTGGTTGTCTTTTGCAAGTTGAGTTTTTCCTGGTTGGTTGTATACCAAGTAATTTTGGATTACATCCTCGACATTTTGGATATTATGTTATGAGACCTTAGGTGTTGTTTAAATTACAGGGAGAATGGGGAAGTTTTGTTTTGTTTTGTTTTAGCAGACAGCAGACCTAATTAGGTTCAGGCTACATCCCCGTTCCAGCCCACCTGAGTTCAAATGTCATTCCAGTTTTCAGAGTCTTTATAGTGCTATTCAGATCTTTCCTGCGGGTGTACTTCCCAGTGGCTGGTCTGGGACCTGGCTGGTAGTTAATCCCCTAGATCTGTTATCAAAACCTTTGGTTTGCCTTTTAGAGTCAGATTTACCCTTGCACAGCTCAGAGATGAGCCAGGAGCTCACAAACGTTCTATAGGATCACTCTCTTGAGCTCCTCCTCATGATCTTCCTGATGCTGTCTGACTTTCAGGCTCCCTGTCACACCCTCCATTCAGAAGGCTGGCACTTAGTTTCCCTGCTCTGGGTTGCACTTCCTATGACTTTATCTGTGGCTGGAGTCAGGTGGCAAGAGGGCAAGAAGGGGGAAAAAGCAGTAGGATTTGCCTCAGATTGTTGAGATCACAGCTTCTCTGGTCAGAGAAAAGGGTTCCCATCCGTCAAAGCCTGGCAGCTGCTGCCACCATGGATTTGGAACCTCTCCATGAGGTTTCTACTGTTATTTTTTATTTATTTATTTTTTTTGAAGATTTTTATTTATTTATTATTTGACAGAGAGAGTGAGAGAGGGAACACAAGCAGGGGGAGTGGGAGAGGGAGAAACGGGCTTCCCGCTGAGCGGGGAGCCCGACGTGGAACTCGATCCCAGGACCCTGGGATCATGACCTAAGCCGAAGGCAGACGCTTAATGACTGAGCCACCCAGGCGCCCCTCCACTGTTATTTTTTAAATGGCATAAAACCTTACTCAGGGATTCTGGCTCTGTGCTATGGTCATTGGGTTAGGAAGACTTCTAGATTTTCCCAGAAATCATGTTGAGATAGTATTTAGATAATTTTGCCTGGAAAAAGTCTTAGTTCTTGCTTTTTCACTTATTAGCCAGGTGACCTTAGGAATCTTGCTTCCATTCTCTGGGTTATTTAATTTCTTTCTTTGAAAACTTTTTCTGAGTTGGCATAGTGTGAATGGCCAGAAGTGTCTGTGAACACGGATATGGGCCAGTTGCCATTCAGTTGCGGCCTGTGCATGTGATGCTGATATCTGTGGTTTGCCGTAAAGACATCAGATTCATGACTTTTCTGGGGAATTGTTGCCATGAGTTCCTGTGCTTCCCTGTCAGCCTCTCTCTCCTGACTTCTTGTATAATTTTTTAAAAAGATTTTATTTATTTATTTGAGAGAGAGAGCAGGAGCGGGGGAAGCGGCAGAGGGAGAAGCAACAGCAGACTCGCTGCTGAACAGCTGGATCCCAGAATCCTGAGATCATGACCTGAGCTGAAGGCAGACTCCTTCTTGTATAATTTTGAACAATTCTGAAGCAGTGGCAGAAGTTTAAATATAATTTAGATACTTTTGTTCCCTGAACCACTTGAGCATAAATTGCCAACCAGGTGCCCGGCTCTGCTGTGTTTCCTTCAAGGAAGGGTGTTCCCCTGTAGAAACGAAGTACATCCATCAAGGTCTGGGAATCAGCACTGATGCATTCCTGCTGTGTCTAATCCTTGGACCCATTCAAGTTCCACCAGTTGTCCTAATAATGACCTTTATGGCAGAAAATGCAGCTCGGGGTCACTCATTGCATTTAGTATCAGAGCCCCTTTAGACTCGTTCAGTCTGGTACAATTCCTGTCTTTCAGGATCTTGAGGCTTAAAGATTACAGGCCAGTATTCTGTAGAGTGTCCTCAGTTTGGGCCTCTCTGATGTTTCCTCAGGATTAGATTCAGGTTCTGACCTTTGGGCAGGGAGCTACTACGGCTGGGCTCGCACTGCATGCTGTCAGGCGGTGCATGGCATCCACTTGTCCCGTTGCTGGTTTCACTTTGGTCACTTGAGTAAGGTGGTATCTGCCAGTCTTTATGTTGTGAAGTTAGTTTTTTTGCCCTCTGTACTTAATAAGTACTTTTATTTGTTAATTACTAATTTTTACTTAATTATTTTATTTTTTTATTTATTTTTTAAAGATTTTATTTATTTATTTGACAGAGAGATAGCGAGAGCAGGAACACAAGCAGGGGAGTGGGAGAGGGAGAAGCAGGCTTCCCGCGGAGCAGGGAGCCCAGTGCGGGGCTCAATCCCAGGACCCCGGGATCATGACCTGAGCCGAAGGCAGACGCTTAAAGACTGAGCCACCCAGGTGCCCCATACTTAATTATTTTAATGAGTATCGAGGAGCTCTGAAATATATACATATTTTGTTCCTCATCAAACTGTGGACCCATGGTTTCCTGTTTTATTTAAGGGCTAACTCAGTACTATCCTTATTTATTTTAATGTTCAAATGGTCTTAGTTTGGCTGGCTGGAGCTCCTTCAGGAGGTTGGCTTCTGTGTTTTTTTGGGATGTTCCTTTTACTCTGTAAGCTTGTCTTTGTTCTCTGGGCACAGTGATGTCCGGGCGTATCTTTGTGTTTATTCAACCCCAGCTCTGGAATCAGTCCTTTCTCCAAGGTGCCCCAGTTATTTTTAGTAGGGAATGGTGTACTTTTCTTCTTTAATTTTTTTCTGTGAAGAGAGTTTACTTTAAAACTACAAATGTCACTGTCTTGTACCAGTTTTCCTCCTGTGGGTATTTGTAACTCTGCTCCAGAAACTGGAGGTGATAGGGTATGGGGAGTGATCCCGCTGAGAGTGAGGAGAACCAGTGGTAGAGTCCAGACCCACCCCCTTGGCACGAATTCGCACCATGAGTGCATCCT
This sequence comes from Leptonychotes weddellii, assembly GCF_054177405.1. NCBI lineage: Eukaryota > Metazoa > Chordata > Mammalia > Carnivora > Phocidae > Leptonychotes > Leptonychotes weddellii. The sequence goes on from NC_138384.1 coordinate 35,972,561, forward strand.
CGTGTCTCTGACCTGGGTTCTTCAGGGGTACAGTGGAAGGACCGGAGTGGATTCTGATCGAGGCCAGTCCCGGGGCTCTCTGTCTCGTCACGGCTGTTTGCACTTGGCACATCAGATTACCCCACGCCCGTCTGGGGAGAAGCTGCTGGTGGGGAGGAGTCGTGTCTTCTTCATGCCTTTGCTCCTTGTTTATTTAATTGAGTTTGTACAAAGTTACTGCCTGTCTGTTTGGCGAATCTGATTGTCCACAGCTGGGCTTCTTGTAGGAATAGCGATGTGTAGTTGCAAAGGGAAGTTCCTTGACTGTGGAAGCCACATGCTCCCCGCGCCCTCCCCTCCGTGCGGAGCCCCGGTTTTCTCGGCAGCATTTTATCTGAGTAGCCTGCCTTCATTAACCTCTCATCTTGGCCCTCTGAAGGCTCAATAGACTCTTGAAAACAGGACAGAGGCACTGTGCTAGTTCCCACTGCATTTTTGTGGGTCCTTTGCCATTCTGATGAATGACCCATCTCCAGGAGAATCTTTGGCTGCTTCTACCAGTTGGCTCGTTCTGCAGTGGTTGAATCAGAAACATCAGAAAAATAAATGCCATGTGAGCGGTCATTGTTTAGCTAGGCAGCTCGTGGGTGGGGAACCCATGTACCTGAGCATAAACGTGTGTGTGTCTCTGTTTGTCTTTCTAGAAGGTCTGGCTCCCCTCACCTTTACTTCTTCATTCCTGACTCTTATTTCATTGTTAATACAGAATATAAGCAAAGGTGCAGATTCACAGCCTGAAGGAGAAGGCAGCCGTCCATCCATGGACTTATTTAAGGCCATCTTTGCCAGCTCATCTGATGAGAAGTCCTCATCCTCTGAGGATGAGCAAGGTGACAGCGAGGATGATCAGGCAGGTCCTGGGGAGGCTGACTTCAAAAGCTCCCAAGAGACTGACTCGGTGGAAACCTCATCTGTGGCACGCGGTACATGGATACTTTAGATTTGGGGATCTAAAGAAGAAAATGAGGGTGTCTATAGAGAAGCTGCTTCTTTGTTTAGTGTGCAGTTCTTTTTTTTTTTAATTTAAGTTCAGTTAGCCAACGTATAGTACATCATTAGTCTCAGAAGTAGCGTCAGCAATTTCTCAGTTGCGTGTAACACCCAGTGCTCATCACATCACGTTAGTGTGCAGTTCTAACCCAGGATAATTAGCAAGCAATGATGTTTTAATCTTTTACATTTTTAATTGTGGCATCAGATATAAATTTCTGGTGTATTTTTAGGATAGCTGTGTTTGATAATATTGATTTTCCTTACCCTAGTTGAGAAGAATTTAAAACTAGTAAAATTTTTGTTTAAAAAATAGATTTTTTTTTTTTGACCTGGTTGATGATGAGGTGCTAGGATTATTGGCAGCATTTGGTCCTGAGGAATACAGGGGCTCTTCCCCGAGCCGTGAGTTTTGGCACAGAAAAGGAGGCCCTTTGGCGCTTGCAAGGGTCAGAGGCTTTTCAGATGCTTGGGTGGGTGGACAGAATTTTCCATCTCAGCCTTTGGGTGGTCTGTAATCCCTGTCAGTCTGTGGTGGACTTGGGTATAATATTTTTAGTGTCTTTAACCAGAAAGTTGCAAAGAGATACAAAATATTGTTTAGTCTTAGGTGATTCACAAATGCCTATTTCCTATTTCTGTGGGGGGAAAAAAGCCACCCAACTTATTTTTTATTTCAAAGTGATATATACTTGAATTGTTAAAGTTTAAAAATACAGAAATGTAGAAAGCTTAAGTCCCTTGGAATCCCACTTCCCTGAGATAAACATTGTTAATACTTTGATGCATATTTTTCCATACTTTTTGCATTTTTCTTTCCACTCTCTGAAAACATATTACTCTGTTTAAAAAATGAGATTATTACTGTGAATATGGTAATTTGTTTATATTCAGCTTTTCCCCTCTTTGATAATTTATTTAGAGTGAAATTAAACTTTCTGAGCTGGGACATAGTCTTAGATCCCCGTTGGTAAGTTTTTCTTCTTCTCAGAGGATATCTTTCCTTGAGGACATCTTTCAACCCTTCAGGTCTCAGTGAGGTGATCCCGAGCACGTGCTATACACACCCTGTGTTGCAGCCCCTAGTACACTTGGTTGCAGGTGGCCCGTGTGACTGACTTCCCAGCTCAGATGTCCACGAGGTTGGAGGTCAGGTTTACATGCTCACTGCTGTATCCTTAGCGCCTGGCGTGAGCTAGTTAAGCAAAGTGGTGAAGAAAAGCATGCATTATCTGGTGGCAACAGGTATTAATTGAAGAATCAAACACATTAGTATTAGTATAATATTATTTACTATTAATATAAATAGAATTAATACCCTGGTGTTTTTCAGCTAGCGAGCCGGCACCCCAGGAGCCCGCACCTTCCTTCCCGATACAAAAGCTGCAGATAGATGAAAGAGAACCCTTCGGCCCACGGCTGCCTCCCGTCTTCTGCCCCAGTGAGTTGAGAGCTCCTTGGTTCACCCATTTGTATCAGCACCAGTGTCTCCCCTGAGCTGTGACAACTCTAACCATGTTATCACCTCTACCTGTCTAATCCAACATGAGGCCAACCACATACATACAGTTGACCCTGAGCAAGGCAGGATTTAGGGGCGCCAACACCATGCACAGTCGAAAATCTGCATATAACTTTTGACTCCCCCCAAAACTTAATTACTATAGCCTACTGTGGACCGGATTCCTTACTCATCACATACACAATTGGTTAACACTTCTTATGTATGTTATATGTATTATGTACTGTATTCTTACAGTAAAGTAAGCTAAAGAGAAAAGCCAATGTTGTTAAGAAAATCACAAGGAAGAGAAAATACATGTACAGTACTGTGCTTACTGAAAAAAATTCACACATAGTGGCTCTGTGTAGACTCGTGTTGTTCAGGGTTCACTGTATATACATCTGTTTCTGGTTTATTTGTTCTTAGCCCCATTTTGAATCTCACCACTTCCACAGAGTGCCTAAATGATAGTTGTTGCTTTATAGCCTCCGAGACCTTGCAACTTTTTTTCTTTCTAACACTCAGATACGTACATTAGAGTCCTGAGCGTCTCAGATGTCACTTCGAGAAATAAAAAAAAGTAAAAATCTAGGACACAGAGATGGGTGAGGAATTGCAGGGAGAAAGGTATTCAGAGACTTTTTTATAGTTTGGCTAATGTAGCAAATAAAGTAAAAGTAGTTCTTTCAGAAGTAAACACAGTCCATCCTCCTCCCCCAGTATCAGTCAACAACGTCTTAAAACTGACATCTCGTTAAAATGTTTAGACTGGCCTATCCTCTCCTTGAAGGCCAGGTTAGCAAACATCTGATAACCTGGCCCAGGTATATAGATGACATAATTCTATTATTTACTTTATAGTTTCCTATAGCACCCACATATAAATATTGTTTTAGTTAGTAAAGCCAGTCTTCAAAGAGGTGATAAAAAAAGTGTGAGGTTTTGAAAAATTGCAGTGAATGTATTTCTGATTTGCTCTAGTTATTCAGATCTTCAGCTTAAAATAAGTGTTTCAACATCTAAAAGCTAAGTTATTTATGCCCATTTCTCAGACCATCTTTGATAGCCTTAATTTTGTCTATGGGTTATCAAGGGGAAATGGTTTTTCAAAAACGAGCATTAAAAAAAAAAGTTTGGGGAGGTCAGATTTTAAAATACCTGACCAAACGATGGGACTGGAGAGTTACAGGCACCTGCTCCCTGGGTTTGGAAATATCCATGCTTCTGAAACACCTCTCCCTTAGGTGGAAAAAGCTGATGATCTACCCTGCTTCTACTGTTGTTAATTTTTGCTGATTTGGTTACCTGGAAATTAATGCCCTACGAAAACATTTTGTTCAGCATTTGGAGGTGGAGAATTCAGGCATATGCCACTTGTTTGGTCATTTTTAATGACAACATACATTGTGTTGTTTTGATGCTAGTTTTCTAGGGCTTCAGTTTATAAGACAAATTCACATATAATGTGCTTTCATAAAGGGAGGAGTTGACATTTATGTGCCAGATTCTAGGCTATGGGATTCACGTGCCTGGTTCCATCCAGTCCTCTATGTCCCTGAGAGAACAGGGAGTCTTACTGTCTCTATTCATAGATGGGGAGACTGAGGCTTGGAGAAGTAGAGCAATGAACCCCTGCTGGCAACCTCAGCTGAGGTTCAGACTCTGTCTCTGAGCTTGCCCGAGGATATTAAATTGCAAAAGGCTTGTGCAATCTGGTCCACTTTTATCTTCATCTGACTCATCTAGCCAATAAGGCTGTGGCAAGATACTGGTTGGATCACACAGGTCGAGTATTGAGGTTTCTGGCAGTTTCTAAATATAGAGCTACCAGGTGACATGCTAATCCATTTGTTTATCAGTGAGGCAGGGCAGGAGTTCTGCCCTAATGTTAAACATTCCACCTACGTCAACGCGTTCCCAGTTCAATAATTTAGTCTTTCTTTTCCCCAGCAGTTCACGTGTGCATTACGTTTGCGTTTCAGATGTTCGTCAGACACTTGAGGCACCTCACAAAGAGAAACATAAAAAAAACAAAGAAAAACACAAGACCAAGAAGGAGCACAGACGGAGGAAAGAGAAGGTGAGTACCTTCTGGGTGTCCCAGGACCGGATGCAGGCTCTGGTGTCCCTGCTTCTGTCCTGCAGACAAGCCCCGCCCCCCTCGGGGCATGTGGGCCTCTGCACACTTGGGCAGAAATGTTGACATTCATGTAAGCCTTCAATTTTCAAGAACTTTCAGACAGAATATTTTAATTATTCAGTTGTACTTAGAACAGTTCTTTTGTGAACATTAAAAAGGCAAAAAAGGGGGCACCCGGGGGGGCTCAGTTGTTGAGCGCCTGCCTTCGGCTCAGGTCATGATCCCAGGGTCCTGGGATCGAGCCCCCCATCGGGCTCCCTGCTCCACGGGAAGCCTGCTTCTCCCTCTCCCACTCCCCCTGCTTGTGTTCCTGCTCTCGCTGTGTCTCTCTCTGTCAAATAAATAAATAAAATCTTTAAAAAAAAAAAAAAAAAAAGGTAGGCAAAAAGGACATTGAAGTACTTTAGAGTAATGGTTGAATATTAAATAATAGAATAGTATTAATTGGCTATTCATTCAATATTAGATGAAGATATTGTTTTGAACATTTTTTCTCCACGACGTGGTCATCATTACAGAGATTTGGGTCCATAGCTTGCTACTTGAGGTAAGGGAAAGTTGAAGGAGTAGTGTGTGCTCCCACCCTGATACCCCTGATCCCGTGATCCGTGTGTTTCCAGCGATGGCACAGGCTTTTAATTCGGTTAATGTGAGTGTTGGGTCCCAGAGTGCTCTGGGCAGTGGTGGAATGGATGACAAACAACTCCATGATTGGCTACCTGACAGAAAGGATTCCTGAGCTTGGAAGATGATGAAAGTTCTGTTGTGGTGACAGGGGAAGAAATGTGCTGCCAGGTTGAAAACCAAATTCATTTGTTTCTTACCAATGTATCTGCTCTTCTCTGACCTTCTACTCGTTTCTTTGTTGTGCTTTTCCACCGTGCTTGTCATCCTGATAGGTAGTTGATCACATACGCCTAATGACATGGACCATCGAGGTCATGGGAGGTGGCAGGGGTCACCTGGGATAAGATGGGGGCTAAGTGGCAAGATGGCATGCTGCCCGCATCTGCCTGGTTCTGCTGTGTCTGCGCTGGAGGACCCGTTCTGAGTGTGCGGGGTGGAGAGTGCGCACAGCTGTGTGCCCTGGGCTGTCCCATAGGAGGCTCATTCCAAATGAGGTGTTTTGTCTTTGTTTTTGAATGACCCCAGCAACCAAATGCCTCCTTAGCCTGTCATCATAGGAATCAGGGAGGGAAACACCCATTTGTGCCCCCCCACACCCACCCTTGCCTCACTATTCTTTTTCAGAAAAAGAAGCACCGGAAGCACAAACACAAAGGCAAGCAAAAGAATAAAAAATCAGAGAAGAGTAGTAGTTCTGAGAATACGGACAGCAGCGACAGCCAGAGTGATGAAGAGGGGCCTGCAGACCTGTCACCCCAGGAACTGCTCAGAAGGTAGGGAGTGGGGCATGGTGGTTTTCAGAAACCCTCCAGAGGCTTGTTGGAATCTTGATGTAGTTGCTGAGAGGCAGATGTCAGAAATGATAAATTTGTATATTGACTAGGCTTTTTAGAAGTTCACTTTTTACTTACACAAGTAATATGTGAATATATTATCATTGTGAAAATTCAAACCTTACAGATAAAGCTTCAAGTGGTCCTCGAGCAGTTTCCCAAACCTCTCTCTCTAGCAACCTCTGCCGTCAGCTTCATGTGTAACTTTCAAGACTTTTTTGTTCAGTCTTTCTCATAAACACATACACACACACAAACATATGTACACACGTTTTGTTGCTGCACATTTTAAAAATAAATAATACAATTTTATGTAGCATAAATCTATGGAGTATGAACATGTAGAATGAAGAAATACTGCCAAATTATTTCCGGAAGTGTCTGTATCCATTTTACCTTGTTACTACATCAATTACAAACAATTCAGAAATGTTTGCCAGCACGATGGGCCTTCGAAGAATGGCATCTCACTTTTAATTTGTATTTCTGGGACTAGTAATGAGGTTGAGTGGCTGGAGGACAGCCTTTGCCCATGTGCTCGCTTCTGAGTAGCTTGCTCACATTCTTTGCACAGTGTTCTGTTTTCTGTTACATTGTTTTACTTGTTTCAGTCAAGTAAGGTAGTATTTTGCTGATTTTTAGGAATTAAAAAAGGATAATTCTGGATATGAATCCCTTGTGTTTTAGTGTGTTACCTATCATGTGACTTTTAATTATCTTTGTTGTACAGAAGCTCTAATTTTTGATGCCCTCAGTTTTACCAATGGTTGGGGGGGGTATGTTTTATAATTTTGTCTCCTAAAGGTCTTCCCTAACCCAAGAGTTTATATATGTTTATGAGCTATTCTGCTTTTATAGTTTTGTTTTTGTTTAATCTGTTTGGATTTTTTGGTTTTGTTTTTTGTGAACAGAGTGGGGTAGGCCTCTAGCTTACCTTTCTCCAAATGGATAGCTAGTTGTATTAGTCAGGGGAGTGAACTAGCTCCATGAAGCTCCCCACATCCCCACAGTGGAGCATAAAGAAAACCAGGGTACTGCCCTGCTGGCTCAGTCGGTAGAGCACGCGACTCTTGATCTCAGGGTTGTGAGTTTGAGCCCCACATTGGGTGTAGCAAGTACTTAAAATAAATTAATATTTTAAATTAATTAAAATGAATAAATTAATTAATTAGAAAAAAGAAAAGAAAACCAAGAAAGGTACTCAGGACCCCAGTTTGTTCTGCTTCAGTGCACGGACCTCCTAGGAGGGGATGGGTGGAGGGTGGCATTGGGGGTGGTTGTGGTCCTGCCTGGATATCACGGTCTTCACTGCTGCATGGCCTGGTCACCACAGGGCTGGGAAAGGGAAGTCCAGCTGCGGGCTCAGGATGAAGGGGGAGAGGCGGGGGTGAGCACTCCATGTCAGCCCTATGCGCCGAACCAGCTCATTAACGGTAGAGTAGCTTGGTCGTGTCCTCAGTCCCTGTGCGGGCCTGCTCCTCCATTCTCCACTCTGGTTTCTTTCTTTCTTTTTATTTATTTATTTTTTTGAGAAAGAGAGCGTGAGAGAGCATGAGCAGGGGGAGGAGCAGAGGGAGAGGGAGAAGCTGACTCCCCACTGAGCATGGACCCCAATGCATGGCTCAATCCCAGGACCCCAGGATCATGACCTGAGCTGAAGGCAGACACTTAACCCACTGAGCCACCCAGGTGCTCCTCTTCTCTGGTTTCTTAGCCATTTGGTACTGTTCTGTCCACGCTGTTTTAATTACTCTGACCTCGTAAGCATATCTTGCCATCTGGAAATACAAGTGCCACCCATTATTCTTTTCCATTTACTTCTTCAGAATGGACAATACATCTCATGATTTCATGATTCAAAAATACAAAGGAGATGAGCATTTCAGTTTCATCCCGAGCCTCCTGAAGTGGCTGTGCCCACTCCTGTTTCCCTGTCCTCCTGCACACCAGTATGATGGGGGGGACAGGGGAGGAGCACACCCCAGGCATGGCTCATATCATCCACATGCACCCCTGTGAGGCAGACACCTGGGCCCCCCCCGTCTTCATAGGTGGGACAGGGAAGTTAGGTCACGTGGCCAGGCCCACGGAACCTCACCAACACCTGAGGCCCTCACCCTTGAGCATTTGGGGCCATCTGATGAGTCATTCCTGCAGGGGAAGCCCATCAGTGCCCATTTGGAGGGCATGGTGGGAGGGCCGGAGCAGGGGCTTGCTGTGGGCACCGTGCAGCAGTCGGAAAACATGGGCACACAGCTCTGCACTGATTGGATCTAAAACTTACCATCAGGAGACCCAAGGCTGCAGAACAGTGTATACAGGTGGTGCTGTTGATGTTAAAATGTTGTCCTCAGGCCTTTGGGTTTCCCTGCGTGCACACGCATGTACATCCTTGCCTAGGAAGAGGGCTGGAGGGGTTCTTACACCCCTGAGAGCATCTCTCTCCAAGGAAGGGAGGGGCAGAAGTGTGGAGTGCATTTATCTGACCCTTGTGGTTGCTACAGGTAGTCCCCACTGCTCCTCACCCCAAGCTCCTAGGTTCTCCCCTGGGAGCCTGGAGGGCCCTCCATCCTCTGTGTCTCGCTCCCCTCTGTGCATTGCCTGTCTGCACCCATCTTCTAGGAGGGGTGGCAGGAGGCTCACGACCACCGGGGCTCGTTTGCATTCCCAGCACCTGGCTTGGAGTGTCACTCTTGGTAAGGGCCCTGGTACTTCTCTTCTGGGACCGTGCAGTTTGGTTCTGGTGGAATCGCAGTTGGCTGCCTCCACCCCCTTCCCCCGAGACACCGGTCTACTTCCTGTTTCTATCAGTTTGTCTTGCCCATTCTAGAATTTCATAGACATAGAATCATATGGTTTAGTAAACGCTGTAGTGCACACACATACTTATATGCGCACAGACCATAAGCTTCCAGCTGCGTGCATTATCGCTGCCTGATCAAGGGATACCCCAGCACCCCACAGCCACTCGTGTCTCCTCCCACTTAGCATGCCTGCCCCCATTCCCACAGGTAACCCCTCTGCTGGCCTCTGTCACCATTGATTAGCGCTTGGACTTGGAGAAGGACTCTTGCCTTGGCCACATGATTCTGGCAGCAGCAGCTGGCTCGCCCTCATTGCTGTGGAGTAACCCTTTATGGGACCACAGAATATTCATCTCTTCCGTTGTTGGGGACATCTGGTTTTCCACTTTGGGGCTGTTGAGCAAGGATCTAGAGGCAGTGTGGCCCAGCTCTACTCGATGAATGCCCTTGTGTCCGTGAAGCCGAGATTTAAGACTGTCAGCTTAGGAGCTTTTGGCCCTGGAACAAACATGTTTGTTTTGTTTTGTTTTGTTTTCAGTTCCTTCCCAGCGGTCCTACATGAGATAGGTGAAACCAGGATTAGAACTTGCTTTTATAAACAGGTCCTAATATGAAGTGTGGGGTGTGAGTCTCCCTGTGTGTTCTGGGGGCAACAGAGAAGCATATTAAGAAGGCAGATTAAATGATGCTTTCATAGTTTGCGGTCATCCTCTGTGTTCTGTGGGTATACGTGTGCCACTGGGACTTGGGGAGGTCTGGCATGCTCGGCTCCCACGGAGATGTCTGGCTTTCCAGTTCTTACCTAATTGTCCTTCTTTCTCCTTTATTTCCTTTTCCAGGCTGAAAAGTCTTCCGCTAAGGAGGCAGTAATTGAATTCTACCCTGGCCTGTCCCAGTCCCAGGTCTCCTCCATGATGGAAGCTCATCGACTGCTCGCTTAATACATTGTACAGATTGTATTTATATGTAAATTCATGCTGTAAAATAATTTTTAAAACCTTGACATTTCAAAGGCTGCCTTGGAAGGTTGCAGAAATTGATTTCTATTTTTAACTTCAGTTAGTGTCAGAGGAAATAATTCAGACTGTACAGTTTAATTAAAATGGAATTTTTCTATTTTCTTCTTGATTTTTTATTTCCTGAAACTTTTAAAAAGAAATGAAAAGTGAAAGGTTTTCTCTGATTTTGCGCATGAAGAAAGCTGAGTCCAGATAAGCACAGTTGGACTTAATTAAGGACTTGTAAGAGAGAAGGACGTGGTTGTTTCCCCATTCCTCAGGCACCGGGCTCCTGCCTCTCCTCGTGCATGGTGGTGGCCAGGAGCCCAATGGGCGGTCCAGTGCCAGGATCCTTGCAGGTGGCCTCAGCCTTTTAGGGTGGATGTCACCAAAGTGTCCCAGTCTCCGAGACCAAGCGCCAGAGAGTGTGCACCCACAGCCCAGGTCACACAGGCTCCAGGTCCTTGCTCTGCAGCCCTGGGTCCCCGCTCAGGAGCTGCCTCATCATCACTGATGAGACCTTGAGAAAAGTTGCAGGGGTTCAAAGTGACAGCATAGAAAGATCAGAAGGATTTCCAAAGTAGAAAGAAGGAAGAAAACCGCTTCTACTTCTACCATCCAGAGATGATAACCCTTAGTATTTGGGAATATCCACCTTTTTTTTTTTTTTTAAGATTTTATTTATTAGAGAGAGAGCTACAGAGGGAGAGGGAGAAGCAGGCTCCCCGCTGAGCAGGGAGCCCGACTGGGGACTCATCCCAGGACCCTGGGATCAGGACCGGAGCGGAAGGCAGAGGCTTAACCAACTGAGCCACCCAAGCGACCCCCACCCAGTCTTTTTCTATCGGTGGGGCTGCTACCCGACTAGAGGTGACATTTGTTCTCTGTCATTGACATTGTGACAGATACTTCATGCTCTTATATATTGTGTGTCCCCACTCCCAACAGCTGCATCTGAATTCATTCAGGGCCCATTCTGTAAGTCAGTGACCATTTCTCTGTTGACAAGAGTGAGTTGGCCAGGAGCCCCTGCACAGGCAGAGGGCACACAGAAATCGTCCCGGGAGAGGGAGCCAGGAAGACCCAAAAGGAGGCTGCAGGGATGGGGCTGCTGGTTTCGCCCGCTTGGCCTCAGTTCTTTTGTGTCCAGGCTCAAGCCCCGTTTTTCTGGGAGTAAGCGCGCCCCACGTGGAGCGGAGGCAGGGAGATCGCAGCGCCCGCGGAGGGCACGTCAGTTCCTGGAAGCGGCCGCAGGGCGCAGGCGCGCGGGGCCACCGTTCGCGGCCGGGCCCGGGTGCTGGGTGCCCGCCACCGTTCGCGGCCCGGCCTGGGTGCTGGGTGCCGGCCACCAGCAGGCCAGGCTCCGAGATGGCCTCCCAGGCGCCGTCTGCCCCCTGCTCCCCAGAATGCCTGGACGAGGACGGGAAGACAGTGTCCCAGCTGCGTAGCGTGCAGCTGCCCTCGGTCCTCTCCAGCGACCTTGAGCAACTGTTCCATAAACTGCCCGGCACGGCTCTGATCAGGGCCTATGGCCGCTTCAAGCTGTCGACGTTGGAGGCACGCCAGGACGGGCTGCTGGCTCCCTTGGACCCGCTGGAGGTCAGCAGGGACTCACCACCACCCCAGGAGCACCCGAAGCCTGAGAAGAAGTTCTGGGGCGACCAGGAAACCCTCTCCAAGGTCAGACTACGGGGGTGGGGTGAGGAACGCAGACTTGAACCCCGTACGTGGGGAGGTCGCAGTGAACGGGCTAAGGAGAGCCGTGGGGAGCCACTTGGTTTTGCCAGCCCGCCCTCCCCCCCGTGAAGCCTCTGGGCTGTTGTCTCTGGGAAAACAAGGCTGTCCTGGGGGAGGATAGTGTTTCAAAGTGGGGGATCCTGACCCCACCCAGACTGTGATTTCTGGCCGAGCCTCCCAAACGTCCCCATGGTGACATCCCCAAGTGCATACCCCAGGGTCAGTGAAGGAGCCCTCCGTACCCATGAAACAGTTTGCTCCAGAAACAACAGAAAAACTAGAAGAATGAAAAGAAAAACAAAAAACACAAAACAACCCCCCCCTCCCAAAAAAAACCCTATCAACACTACTTTGTTTTCTCTGTGATACTTGAGAAACATTGCATTAAAACAAAGGCTGGTGACCAGGAGTAGGAAATAATCTGTGAACAGAGAGAATTCCTGGGGATGAAGAAGGATTTCCTAACCAAAATCCTCCATGGAGGCTTTAAAATCAGAGCAGAGAACTGAAACAAAATTAGAATACAAAGCTCATGGGATACTCTGAGACCCAAAGAACAAATATAAAGGATCGATGACCGTGAGAGAAAAGGTAATGTGTGCCTGAGAGATCCAGAAGAGCTGATCTATACAGAGGAGGTGTTGGAGAGGAAGAGGAAGCAGGGGGAGGAAAGAAAGATAGAGAAGGAAGCAGGGAAGACAGTCTCTCTGGGCTGAGGAAGACAGTGGTGCTCCCTTGGAAAGAGCCAGTCCAGTTCAGTGCAAGACTGCAGGCAAATATAGCCCATCTTTAGTGAATGCCTGAGTTGCAAGGGTAGGAGCAAGGTGTGCATACAGACCACGGATGGAAAAGCCTGCGATCAGCTTGAGGTGCTTGACTTCCTGGCCAGCCCTCAGAACACCTGGGAGCAGAGCCCACAGCGAGGATTGCTGATTGGCTCTGTGATCTCTTCCAGAAAAGTGTGTGTCAGCGCTTTTAGTCATATTTATTCTGATTTTTTTTTAAGTAAAAAAAAAATTTTTTTAAAGGTTTTATTTATTCATTTGAGACACAGAGATACAGACAGAGAGAGCATGAGCAGGGGGAGAAGCAGAGGGAGAGGGAGAAGCAGGTTCCCCGCTGAGCCAGGAGCCCGACATGGGGCTCGATCCCAGAACCCTGGGATCATGACCTGAGCCGAAGGCTCAGCAGTTTCATGGGTACGGAGGGCTCCTTCACTGACCCTGGGGTATGCTTAACCATCTGAGCCACCCAGGTGCCCCTGATTTTTTTTAAAGTAAAATTAAAGGAGAGCACAGAAATTTTCAATAGAACATCCCCAAGATTCAAATTCAATAGATTTAAAATGTTCTGCTTTTTTTTTTTTTAATAGGTCTCCCTAGCATAGCAACCTTGTCCCCCCATTTCTTCTCTACAGAGGCAAGAAATGTTTCTAGTTTCTTCTGTAGTTTTACAGAGATAAATTATGCATTTCCCAGCACATACATGTATATATCCCCCCCTTTTTTTTTACACAAATGGAAGCATACCTTAGACCCCTTATGCACCTAGTTTTAAATTTTTTACTTAGCATATTTTAGAGAGCTTTCCATATCATAAAGAAGCAACTTCCTTGTTCTTTTTTACCGGTAGTATCCCACTGGCTGGCCATCTTCTGGTGACTTTAACCAGTCTCCTGTGGATGCACATTCAGGTGGCTTATTATTTTTTTTGACCTAAAGTTTTTATGACCCATGAAGATGACAGAAGTTGAGAAGGTCTGTAACTTCTCCCAGAGGAAAGTTTCTGACCTAAGAATTCTCTACCTGCCCAAACTGCTGATCCCCAACAAAGGCAACAGAAAGACATTTTCTTCAGACCTGCAAAGACTCAGAAATGATGCTTCTCTATGAGCACAAAGTTACTCAGGGGAGCACTCCAGCAAACAGAAAAAAAGAAAAAAAAATCTCCCTCTGCCCCCCCCCCCAGCTTTCTCCCTCGCTCTCTCAAATAAATAAATAAAATCTTTTAAAAAAATCCAAATGAAGCACTTCAGTAAAACAAAGAGCAGTTTAGAATAAACAGAGGGGACCAATGACTGAAAACAATACACTCTGGTTAACGTGGTTGTGTAGCTCAATGAAAATGTTAACAAATGATCTTTTAAAATGAAGGTGCAGGCGCCTGGGTGGCTCAGTCGTTAAGCGGCTGCCTTCGGCTGGGGTCATGATCCCAGAGTCCTGGGATCGAGCCCCACATCGAGCCCCACATCGGGCTCCCTGCTCAGCAGGAAGCCTGCTTCTCCCTCTCCCATTCTCCCTGCTTGTGTTCCTGCTCTCACTGTCTCTGTCAAATAAATAAATAAATAAAATCTTAAAATAATAAATAAAAAATAAAATGAAGGTGCACAATGCAAAACTAATCATGTTCCAGATGATTTCATTGAAGTCTTTGAGATGGTTTGTTAAAGCACATTCTCAAGAGATAATGTTTCATTCCTGGTGTTTATTTAATGCACACTCACACAGGGATGTGTCACAATATTTTAAAAATAATTGGCTCAAGACCCCCCTTCCCCCCACACCAGTCTCGACCCGTGGCTTCCGGGCGCATTTAAGATGAAGTTCAGAGATCTGACCATGACTTTGCAGGCCATTTCGCAAATGGCTCATCTCGCTGTTGTCCCCCTTCCCTGTGACCTGCGGACATCCAGCTTGTACCGCCCCCGCCCCGGGAAGGGCGCCCCGCGGCCCAGGGTGCATGCGCAGCAGCCCGCTCACTTGCCTCTGGCCCTGAGCTGGCCCTGCGTGCTGGCTGTCGGACCGCCGCGCGCCACCTCCGCCGGCCGGCGGGGGCAGAAGCCTGTTCAGCCCCCGCCCCGCCCACGCGCACGGGGACTCTCGCTCCCCGCTTGGGGTCTTTGCCCCTCGGTTCCGGCCAGCCCTGCAGCACCTAGATCAAGGCCTGACGAGTCTATGACATATTTATTGATCAAGGGAAGGAACGCTATATATATATAAAAGAACTGATTTTTGCTTGTTGTTTTTACAAAAATTGGACTGTCCTCTATATGCCATTTTTGTTAGTGCCTCCAAAGACGTGTCTGTGTATTTGGAACGTCTCTCCGCAGCGCCTCGGGGTCCCTTTCCCTAATGAACCCCAAAGTACTATGCCCAGAAAAAACTCGGAACGGGCGTCCCCAGAAAGGATGATGGGGTTGAGGGATACGCCCCCGCACCCCTGTTCCTGCTGATCTGTTTGGCCATAATTAAGCTCTGTTTTTGCCAGGCGAGAACAAAGACCAAGGAGTTTGGCCTGGAGACCGAGGCAGCTGCAGAATGGGGAGCTGGGGGCGTCTCGGGCACCCACGACAAGGGGTAGCGTCCCGGGGAGGCGGCTGGTTCCCCAGGGCTGCTGGATGCCCCGGGGCCCGCCGCCCGCCAGGCTTGCCTACCTCCCCTGGTGGCCGGGACCCCGGGCGGGGTGGCCGATTCCCTGTCCTACCTCTCTGCGCTCCCAGGAGGCGGAGAATGCCTCCTTCCCCGCATCCCCACACCCCTGCGCTCCTCCCCCTCCCCCCCCCCAACCCCGGTCCTCACACCTCCCCTCATCCCTGCACCTACTGCTGAGCCTGCCTCACTCTAGCCTGGTCCCCCCATCCACAGTCCCTGCACCTCCGCACTCCCTGGGGCAGTGCCCCAAACCCTGGTTACTGTGTCCCGCATGCCCTCGCGTTCTTCACACTCCCACAGCAGGGCATCCCCACATCCCTGACACACACCCCAGCCTGACACACATCCCCTGCACGCCATGGGGGGGTGGGTAGTAGACCATTTCAGCCTTGCTCCTTCTATCTCCCTCCCTTTTAAAAATATTGCTTTATTGAGGTGTAATTCACATATCATACAATTCACCCATATAAAGTCTGGGGTTTAGCGCATTCGCAGAGATCTGCAACTAGCGACACATCACTGTAGAACATTTCATCGTCTGGAAAAGAAGCCCCATACTCATTAGCAGTCAGTCCCCATTTCTCCTCAAGCGATCCTCCCAGCTCTAGCCAACTATTGATTTGGTCTCTGTCCCTATAAAGTTGCTTATTCTAGACCTTTCCTAGAAAGAGAATCAAACAGCATGTGGTCTTTTGTGACTGGCTCCTTTTCCTTAGTATAATGTTTTCGAGGTTCATCCATGTTGCAGGATGTACTAGTACTTTATTTATTTAAAAGTACATATATATGCGTATAATAAATACATGTTATATGTATTATAAATAGACTTTAGAGCAGTTTTCGGTTCACAGCAAAGCTGAGCAGAAGATGGAGAGATTTCTTGTATATCCCCTACCTCCACACATGCATGGCCTTATTATCAACACGCTCCACTAAATTAAATATTTAAAACAATTGATGATCCTACAATGATACCCAAAGTCCACAGTTTCACTCTGCGTGTTGTACATTGTATGGCTTTGGACAAATGTATACTGACATGTACAGTCATTATGTTATCATGCAGAGTAGTTGCATTGTCCTAAAAGTCCTCTGTGCTCTGCCTGTTCTCTCTCCAAACCTCCCAACCCCTGGTAACCACTGATCTCTTTACTGTCTTTATAGTTTCCAGAATGCCATCTATCTGGATGCATATAGTATGTGGTCTTTTCAGACTGGCTTCTTTCACTAGTAATTTCATTAGTAATCTGAAATCTACTAATGAATGTACTGAGTCTACTAAATCTTTCATTAGTAATGTGAATTTAAGTTTCCTGAATGTTTTTTTTCATGACTCATGTGTCTTTTCATGGCTTGGTAGCTCATTTACTTTTAGCACTGAATAATATCCCATTATTTGGATGTACCATAGTTTATTTATCCATTCACCTACCAAAGGACATCTTCAGGTTTTTCAAGGTTACTTCCAAGCTCTGGCAATAGTGGATAAAGCTGTAAAAAACATCCGTGTGCAGGTTTTTGTGCGGACATAAGTTTTAAGCTCCTTTGGATAAATACCAAGGAGTATGATTGCTGGATTGTATGTTAAGAGTATGTTTAGTTTTATAAGACACCGTCAAACTGTCTTCAAAAGTACCTGCACCATTTTGCATCCCCGCCAGCAATGAATGAGAGTTCCTGTGTCTCCACATGTTTGCCAACATTTGGTATTGATAGTGTTCCAGATTTTGGCCTTTAAATATGTGTGTATTGGTATCTTACTGTTGTTTTAATTTGCAAACCCCTGCTGACAAATGATGTGGAAAATCTTTTCACATGCTTATTTGCCACCCATATATCTTTTTTGGTGAGGTGTCTGTTAAGGTCTTGGCTCATTTTTTAAATTGGGTTGTTTATTTTCTTATTAAGATATGACAATTTTGCACTTGATCTTAGCCAAAAGGCCGAGAAGTGATAAGCTTTGACAATTTTGGATGATAATCCTTTATCACATGTGTCTCTTGCAAATGTTTTCTCCCAGTCTGTGGTTTATCTCTCATTCTCTTGACATTGTCTTTCAAAGAGCAAAGTTTTAAATTATTATGAAGTCCAGCTCATCAATTATTACTTCCATGGATTGTGCTTTTGGCATTGTATCTAAAGAGTCATTGCCCCACCCAAGATCACCTAGATCTTCTAGATTATTATCTAGGAGTTTTTTTCAATTTGCATTTTACATTTAGGTCTGTGATCCATCTTGAGTTTTTGTGAAGGATGTAAGGTGGATGTTTAGATTTAGTTTTTTGCATGTGGATATCCAATTGTTCCGGCACCATTTGTTGAAAGACTGTCATTTCTCCATTGTATTGACTTTGCTCCTTTATCAAAGAGCAGTTGATTTTATTTATGTGGATCTATTTCTAGACTTTCTATTCTGTTCCACTGATCTATTTCTCTATTCTTTCACTAATACTACACTGTCTTGATCACTATATCTTTATAGTAAGTCTTGAAGTTGTGTGGTGTCAGTATTTTGTTCTTCTCCTGGATCTTTTGCCTCTCCATGCAAACTTTATAATCACTTTGTCGATATCCGCAAAATAACTTGCTGGGATTTTCATTGGGATTACATTGAATCCATAGATCAAGTTGGGAAGAACGGACATCTTGGCAATATTGAGTCTTCTTATCCATGAACATGGACTATATCTCCATTTATTTAATTCTTTGATTTTGTTCATCAGAGTTTTGTAGTTTTCCTCATATAGCTCTTATACATATTTTGTTAGATATATGCCTAAATATTTAATTTTGTGTGGTACAAATGTAAATAATACCGTTTTTAATTTAAAATTCCGCTTGTTTGGGACACCTGGATGGCTCAGTCAGTTAAGCGTCTGCCTTCAGCTCAGGTCATGATCCCAGGGTCCTGGGGTGGAGCCTCGCATTGGGATCCCTGCTTAGCGGGGAGTCTGCTTCTCCCTCTGCCCCTCCCCCTGCTCATGTTCCCTTTCTTTCTCTCTGTCTCTCAAATAAATAAATAAAATCTTTTAAAAAGATAAAATTCCACTTGTTCATTTCTGGCTTAGCAAAAAGTGATTGATTTTTGTATTTTATATTAACCTTGTATTCTGCAGTCTTGCCAAAACTGCTATTAGTTCCAGGAGTTTTTGTTGATTCCTTTGGATTTTCTACATAGGTGCTAATGTCATCTGTGCATTAAGACAGGTTTGTTTCTTCCTTCCCGATCTTAAACCTCTTATATCCTTTTCTTGTCTTATTGCATGAGCTGGAAGTTCCAGTACAATGTTGAAAAAGAGTGGTGAGAGGGAAAGTCTTTGCCTGTACCTGATCTTAGTGGAAAGACTGAGCTTCTCATCATTAAGTATGATGTTAACTGTAGGTTTTTTGTAGATAGTCTTTGGCAAACTGAGAAGTTCCCCTCTATTTCTAATTCGCTGAGAGTTATCATAAATGGCTATTGGATTTTGTCAAATGCTTTTTCTGCACCTATTGATATAGTCATGTGATTTTTCTTTTTTAGCTTACTGATGTGATGAATTACATTAATTCATCATCAACATTAATTCATTACTCAAAATCAATAATTGATTTTTGAGTAATGAAGTAGCCTTGCATACCTGGGATAAATCCCGCTTGGTGATGATGTATAATTCTTTCTATACATTGTCGGATTTAATTTGCTGATATTTGTTGAGGATTTTTACATCTATGTTCATGAGAGATATTGGTCTGTGGTTTTCTTTTCTTATAAATGTCTTTATCTGGTTTTGGTGTTAGGGTAATGCTAGCCTCACAGAATGAGTTAGGAAGTAGTCCCTCTGCTTCTATCCTCTAAAAGAGATTGTAGAGAATTGGTATAATTTTTTCCATAAAGGTTTGGTAGAATTCACCAGTGAACACATCTGGGTCTGGAGCTTTCTGTTTTGGAAGGTAATTAGTTACTATTTCAATTTCTTCATAAACACCTATCCAGAGTGTCTATTTTTTCTTGTGTGACTTTTGCCAAATTGTGTCTTTCAAGGAATTAGTCCATTTCATTTCAAATTTGAAATTAGTCCATTTCATTTCAGGTGATTAAATTTGTGGAAATAGAATTATTCATAATATTCCTTGACTATCTTTTTAATGTCCATAGAATCTTTCATTTCTGATATTAGTATTATGTTATCTCTTTTTTTTTCTTAGTTAGCCTGGCTAGAGGCTTATCAATTTTACTGATTTTTAAAAAGAATTTATTTATTTATTTGAGAGAGAGAACATGAGTGGTGGGGAGGGGCAGAAGGAGAGGGAGAGGCAAACTTCCTGCTGAGCAGGGAGCCCGATCCAGGGCCCGATCCCAGGACCTTGAGATCATGACCTGAGCTGAAGGCAGATGCTTAACCAACTAAGCCACCCAGGCATCCCTTTATTGATCTTTAAAAGTACAGTTTTTGGGTTCATTGATTTTCACTGTCAATTTCCTGTTTTCAGTTTCATTGGCTTATGCTCTAATTCTCACTGTTTCTTTTCTTCTGTATACTTTGGATTTAATTTGCTCTTCTTTTTCTATTTTCCTAAAGTGGAGGTTTAGATGATTGATTTTAAATTCTTCTTCTTTTTTTATATACACATTCAATGTTGTAAATATCTAAGCACTTCTTTCACTGCATCCCACAAATTTTGATATCATATTTTAATTTTGTTAGGTTCAAAATATTTAAAAACTTCTCTTGAGACTTCTTCTTTGACCCCTGTGTTATTTATAAGTGTGTTGTTAGGGGTGCCTGGGTGGCTCAGTCAGTTAAGTGTCTGATTCTTGGACTCAGTTCAGGTCTTGATCTCAGGGTAGTTAGTTCAAGCCCTGCATTGCGCTCCATGCTGGACATGGAGCCTACTTAAAAAAAAAAAAAAAAAAAGACATGTGTTACTCTCCATGTATTTTGATATTTTCCAGTCATCTTTCTGTTATTGATTTCTAATTTAATTCCCTTGTGTTCTGAGAGCAGACATTGTATGATTTCTGTTTTTTTTGTTGTTGTTGTTAAGGTGTGTTTTATGGCCTAGAATGTGGTCTTTCTTGGTAAATGTTTCATATGAATTTGAGAAGAATGTTTATTCTGCTGTTGTTGGATGAAGTAGTCTGTACATTCAGTTGACTGATGGGGTGTTGAGTTCTGCTATATCCTTGTTAATTTTCTGCCCGCTGGATCTGGTCCTTTCTCATAGAGGGAAGTCTTCAACCATGATAGTGGACTCATCTATTTCTCTTTGCAATTTTATTTTATTTTAAAGATTTTATTTATTTATTTGACAGAGAGAGACACAGCGAGAGAGGGAACACAAGCAGGGGGAGTGGGAGAGGGAGAAGCAGGCTTCCCGCGGAGCAGGGAGCCCGATGTGGGGCTCGATCCCAGGACCCTGGGATCATGACCCAAGCTGAAGGCAGTCGCTTAACCAACTGAGCCACCCAGGCACCCCAACATTTTTTTTTTAAAGAGCGAGAGAGAGGATAAGTGCAAGTGGGGGAAGGGGCAGAGAGAGACTCTCAAGCAAACTCCCTGCTGAGTGTGGAGCCTGATGTGGGACTCCATCTCATGACCCTGAGATCATGACCTGAGCTGAAATCAAGAGTCAGATGCTTAACCAACTGAGCCACCCAGGCACCCCTACTTTTAATCTGTATGTGTCTTTATATCTAAAGTGGGTTTCTTGTAGACAACATATCATTGGGTCCTGTTTTCTCATCTACTCTGACAATTTTTCATTTAATTGGTGCATTTAGACCATTCAAAGTGATTATTGATATAGTTGGATGAATATCCACCATATTTGTTACTGTTTCCTATTTGTTGCCCTTGTTTTTTATTCCTATTTTTGTCTTCCGCTCTTCTACCTTTTGTGGCTTTAACTGAACATTCCATGTGATTCCATTTTCTCTCCTTTCTTAACATATCAGATACACTTTTTTTTTTCTTTTCTTAGTGGTTGCCCAAGAATTTGCAATATACATTTACAGTTAATTCAAGTCCACTTTCAAACAACATTATACTACTTCAAGGGTAGTGTCAGTAACTTAAAATATTTCTAATTCCTCCCTCATGTCCATTGTATCATTGGTGTCATTCATTTGTGTGTGTGTGTGTGTGTGTGTATATATATAATATAATTAACATGATTATATATATACACACATAATATAATATATACATAATCATGTTAATTATATAATATATAATATATTGTTGCTATTATAAGAATATATATTATATGTAACATATTATATATAATACATTGTTGCTATTTTTTACATTGTTGCTATTATTATTTTGAAGAAACTATTGTCTGTTAGATCAATTAAGAATAAGAACAAAGTTTTTATTTTACCTTCACTTATTCCTTCTTTGGTGCTCTCCTTGCTTTGTGTAGATCTGAGTTTCTGACCTATATAAGTTTCCTCCTCTCTAAAGAACTTTTAACATTTTTTGCAAGGCAGATCTATTGGTAACAAAGTTTCCTCAATTTTTGTTTGTCTGAGAAAATATTTGTCCTTCACTTTTTTTTAAAAAAGATTTTATTTATTTATTTGACAAAGAGAGACACAGAGAGAGAGAGGGAACATAAGCAGGGGGAGTGGGAGAAGGAGAAGCAGGCCTCCTGGGGAGCAGGGAGCCCAATGTGGGGCTTGATCCCAGGACCCTGGAATGAGCCGAAGGCAGATGCTTAATGACTGAGCAACCCAGGTGCCCCTGTCCTTCACTTTTGAAGGATAATTTTGCAGGATACAAATTTGTAGGTTGGTGGGTTTTTTCCCTCCTAATACTTTAAATATTTCACTATAGTCTCTTCTTATTTACATGGTTTCTGAGAAGGTGGGTGTGATTCTTATCTTTGCTCCTTTATAGGTAAGGCGTTTTTCCTCTAGCTTCTTTCAAGAATGTCCTTTTATCTTTGATTTTCTGGATCTTTAAAATTATATACTAGGTGTAGATTTTTTTTTCATTTATCCTGTTTGGTGTTCTCTGAGCTTCCTAGATCTGTGGTTTGGCATATGAAATTAATCTGGGGGGACTTCTCAATCATTATTGTTTCAAATATTTCTCTTCCATTTTCTCGTCTCCTTCTGGTGTTTTCATTATGCATATATTACACGATTGTAGTTCTCCCACAGTTCTGGCAAATTCTGTTCCATTTCTTTAAGTCTTTTTTTTTTTTCCTGTTTGCTTTTCAGTTTTGGAGGTTTCTATTGATATATCCTCAAGCTCAGAGATTCTTTCCTTAGCCATGTCTAGTCTAATAATGAACACATCAAAGATACTCTTTATCTGTTATAGTGTTTTTGATCTGTAGCATTTCTTTTTGGTTCTTTCTTTGAATTTCCATCTCTGCTTACATTGCATACTGTCTACCACATTCATTAGAGCCCTTAGCATATTAACCACAGGTGTTTTAAGTTCCTGGTCTGATAATTCCAACATCCTTGCCATATCTGGGTCTGGTTTTGTTGTTGGGTTTGCGCTTTCTCTTCAAGCTACGTTTTCTGCCTCTTAGGATTGTACTTTTTTTTTTTTCTTGATAGCCAGACATGACGTACTGGGTAAAAGGAACAGCTGTAAATAAGCTGTAGTAATGTGATGCTAACGTGTAGGGGGCGGAGAAGGTCTATAGTCCTATGACTAGGTCTCAGTCTTTTAGTGGGCCTCTGCCTCAGAGGGGTGAACTTCACAGGTGCTTTTAAAGTCTGCACCCTCTGCCCCCCACTCTGAGGTTAGGTGGGATTGGAAGGCTAGAGTGGCCATCTGGGTGTTTCCCTCCTCCCATGTGGAAGGCCAGAGCTGGCTAGGGTTGGGTATTTCCTTTCCCCCAGGTCAGTTAGGCTCTGATAAAATCCCATCAGGGTTATGCTCTGGCTAAATAGTTTCTCCTGACAGCCGAGCTTGTTAGGTACAACACAATGCTGCTGTGGAATATTTCAAAGTGATTCTTTCCCAACCCTCTCCCAGCCAGAAGCATGAGGGGATTTTTCTCTGATCTTCACTGTGAGGATGAGGTCCACTACTGGAGGTAATGCTAACATGAATGTGGGGGCCCCTCATGGCTGGGTCCCCCTGGAATTTTTTTTTTTAATTCTTATGTTAATCCCCATACATTACATCATTAGTTTTAGATGAAGTGTTCCATGATTCATTGTTTGCGTATAACACCCAGTGCTCCATG
>NC_138384.1:35996359-36038983 GCF_054177405.1 Leptonychotes weddellii
TCCCCCTGGAATTTTTAACCCTCAAAATTATCCACACTGCACCTCCAGCAACTTGTCAGTTATAGGTCAGGTTTCCCAATCCTGGGCCTGGTTCCCATGGAGGTCACTGCTCTTGGATTTCTGCTCTATAATTTAGGATTCTTTGTATTTGCCTGTCTCTCCAATTTTGGGGGCAGCAGTCTGCTCTGTGACCTCACTTGTCTTATGAATCTGGGAAGAGTTGTTGATTTCAGCCCAGAAATGAGAAGTCCTTCATTCCTGTCGTATGGCCTGGTCATGTTTCATCATGTGAATATGCCTCATTTTATCTGTTCATTCACCAGTGGATGGATATTCGTATTATTTCTGTTTGTTTGATTATTCTGAATAATACTGCTATGAGCACCCATGCTCTAATTTTTGTGTGGCCATATGTTTTCATTTCTGTTAGGTATACACCTAGGAGTGAAGTTGCTGGATCATGTATTTGTATATGTTTTAATTTTTGAGGAAATACTGAACTATATCCCAAAGGGGCCACACCATTTTACATTCCCACCAGCCATGTATGAGACTTCTGAGTCTTCCACATTCTTGCCGGCACTTGTTATTATCTTACTTTTTGATTATAGACATCCTAGTGGGTATGAGGTGGTATCTCAATATGGTCTTTTTCTAAAAAAAATATTTTATTTATTTGAGAGAGAGCTAGCACAAGAGTGGGGGGAGGGGCAGAAGGAGAGGGAGAAGCAGACTCCCCAATAAGCACAAAGCCTGACATGGGGATTGATCCCAGGACTCCAAGATCATGACCTGAGCCAAAGTCAGACGCTTAACTGACTGAGACACCCAGGTGCCCCTCAATTTATGTGTGATTTATATTTTCATAATTGCTAATGATGTTGAGCACATTTCCATGTGCTTAGAGCTCACTGACATGTCTTCTTTGGAGAAATGCCTATTCAGATGTTTTGCCCATTTTAAAATTGGGTTGTTCCTTTTTCTATTGTTGAGTTTTGAGCATTCTTTATGTGTTCTAGATAAAAATCTCTCATCTGATATACGATTTCCAAAAGTTTTCATCTGTTGTGTGGGTTGTCTTTTCACCCTCCTGATGGTGCCCTCTGAAGAGCAAGTTTTTAATTTTGATAATGCCCAGGTTCACATTGTTGCTGTTGCCGCCGCCTGTGCATGTGGTGTTGGAACCACTGTCTAACTCAAGTTCCCGAAGACTTACAACTATGTGTTCTTCTAAGAGCCTTGTGGTTTTAGTTCTCACATTGAGATCTTTGATCCATCTTGAGTTAACCTTGGTAGGTGGCGTGAGGCAATGGTCTGCCTTCATTCTTTTGCAGGTGGATTTTATTTGTCTCAGCACAATCTGTTGAAAAGACTAATCTCTCCAGTTTTAATTACTTGGCACCCTTGTTAAGGAAGCAAGGGACCTAAAATATGAGGGTTTATTTCTGGATTCTCAATTCTGTTCCATCAATCTCTATGTCTGTTGTTCGGCCAGTAACTACAGTGTCTTGACTATGGTCACTTTTTGTGTGTGGTAAATTTTGAAATTGGGAATTGTGAGTACTCCACCTTTGTTCTTTTTCAGGATTGTTTTGGCTATTTTGCTTTCCTTGAGCATCCATGTAAGTTTTAGGATCAGCTTGTCAATTTTGGAAAGGAAGTCAGCTAGGATCTTGAGGGGATACTGCTGAATCTGTAGATCATCTTGGAATGTAATTTCATCTTAACAATAGTAAGGTAATAGCTAATCCATGAATGTGGGCTGCTTTCCCATGTCTTTGGGTCTTCTAAAATTTCTTCCAACAATGTTCTGTAATTTTCAGAGTATAAGTTTTACACTTTTTTTTTTTTGTTAAATGTATTCCTATTTTGATGCCTTTAATGGAATTTTTTTTTAGTTTTTTTTTTCCAGTTTGTTCATTGCAAGTGTATAGAAGCACAACTGATTTTTTGATATTAATCTTGTATTTTGTAAGCTGTTGAACTCATTCAATCTCTCTTTTTTTTTCAGATCCCGTTTAAAGTTCTGAGGGGACATGAGGACCTTGTGAGCTCCTGTAACTTCTGTGTGGATGACACAAAGCTCCTCAGTGGCTCTTATGACTGCACTCTAAAGCTGTGGGTAGGTGGCCTGGTGTAGGTGAGATAAGAATGTCCCAGTAGGGGATATAGGCTTGTGCCATATCTTATGGAGAGTTCCCAGATGCTCAAGGATCCCAAAGACTTGGAGAGAACTTTCTGAGCGAAATGCAAGAAGGAGAAGCCAAGTGACGGTTCAACCCTAGCGTCAAGCCCCTGGAGAGAGATGAGTTTAGTGTGGCTGCTGGTGGCCTGTTGATTTGGAAAACATAGGAGCAGGGGATGGGGACAACCAGTGGAACCCCCCACCTACTGTTGGACAGTTCCCGCTGTACCTAGGGCTTACCTGGGATCTCTGAGCTGTGGCCTCTCCTTGGGTCTCCTTCTCATTTGGAAACTTCACTTCCATCCACAGAGATGGTATGACCAGGCCTAGGTGGTCACAGAGGATAGGAAAGTGGCCAGGCCTGGGACCTGTCCATGAGGGGTGGTTTGCAGGGGCAGGCTTGAGCATGGCTCAGTGTCCCAAGGTGCAGGAAGCAGGGGCGCAAGGAACAGGGGTGTGTGATGGTCAGATGCGGTTGCAGAGACGTGGCCACTGAGAACTCTTCCAAAGCCTCTGGCATAGCCAGCAGATGCTGGAAGGCCAATTTGGGGGCATTGCTGGTCAGTCAGGAGCGGGTGATGAGGGAGTGGGGATGGGAATGTCAATGGCCATCAGGGCCCAGGCCACAGATGACTGTGTGGCTGGGGCTGGGCCCTTGGGGGACAACAGTCCATTCTGAGTTTTGCCATCTCCTCTGGCTTCAGGGGCAGGAGGGGATAGAAAGGAATCTGGGCTGGTTCCTGGGTTCCGGTTTGGGTAATCAGGTGAAGGATAGCTCCTCACCCTCCAGATGACCACAAGGTCATCTTCTGTGTCATCAGTGGGTACCAAGGCCTGGCAGACTAGGCAGGAGGGTTTGGGGATGGTCCAAGTGGTTCAGCTGTGTGACCCTGGGTGGTCACATGACCTCCTGAGCCTCCCTGAAACTCTCCAGGTCCAGCTGCATACTGGGGCTACCCTGGGGCCTGCCTGGATGCCCAACAGCCATCCGTTCCCTACCTCTGCTGTGGCTCATAAGCTCCTGCTGGGAAAACTTCTGGTTCTTCTGAGAGCCTTAAACCCTTTCCCAGCCCTCTGGGGAGACTGAGGAGCCAGGGGCGAGGGGGCTCTACGGGTTGTCATCACCCAGGGAAGGAGGAGGGGGAGGGGGAGGGGGGGCAGCTTTCCAAGTGAGCATTCTGCTTGGCCAGCTCAGATCCTCCCCTCATTCTTCTCACCTTTTGAACCAGTGGAGGGACTCACAGGGGTTTCTGTCTGTTTGGGCCAAAGGCTCTTGTCTCTAAAAGGGGAAATCCACCTGTTTTATCTTGTCCCAAGATTAGAGACCATCCACTGAGATGTCCCTGGTTCTCCACAGTGGTCTGGCTGCCTAGTCCACACCAGTGTTTCCAGGATGCAGTCACTTCCGCCTGTCCAAGTGTCCCGATACCAGCCTCGCTCATGGCCTTGCCTGCTTCTGCCAATTTCTCCAGGTCCCTCCCACGCCACTCCCCACCCCCAGCCCTTGCCAGAGTCACCAGTTGTCTGCCTTGGCTGGCCCCATTGACACCTCCTCCAAGAAGTCCTCTTTCCTCCTCCTGGTTCTCTTTTCCCCACCTTTCCCTTTGGCTGGCTTCTCCCCTGGCTCTCCCTGCCCCAGTGCAGCTGCCATTCCTGAGCGCTCCCTGGGTAGATGACTCAGCCATTGCCCGGCACACTGACTTCTCCTGTCATGGTATCTTGGCCAAAATGTCCCCTTGCTTCTTCCTCCTCTCCCCACTCCTGTCACCTTGCATCTCCTATCCCCCCTCTTGGGCCCCACCCAGAACCCAAGCATCTGATTTAATCTTTTGGAAGCTCCCTTTACCCTCACTGTGGACCATTGTGAATAATTTGCAAAGTCCATACATATATGAAGAAGTTGGGGAAAAATCTTTTTTTTTTGAGAGATTGAGAGAGAGGGGAGATGGAGGGGCAGAGGGAGAGAGAGAATCTCAAGCAGACTCTGTGCTGGGTGCAGAGCCCGAAGTGGGGCTCGATCTCACAACTGTGAGATCATGACCTGAGCTGAAACCAAGGGTCAGACGCTTAACCAACTGAGCCGCCCAGGGACCCTGGGGAAAAATCATTCTTAATCCTGTACCCAATATCCCTCTAATATATTGGCATGCCTCTTTCCAGTCATTAAGAAATAGCAACTTTGGTGGTTTTCCTCACAGCACAGAGAAGAAACAAGAGCCATCACTTCACAACCCTGGAGTTAACTGCTGTGAAAATGTTGGATGGGCACCTGGGTGGCTCAGTCGTTAAGCATCTGCCTTCGACTCAGGTCATGATCCCAGAGTCCCGGGATGGAGCCCCGCATTGTGCTCTCTGCTCAGCAGGAAGCCTGCTTCTCCCTCTCCCACTCCCCCCTGCTTGTGTTCCCTCTCTCGTTGTGTCTCTTTAAAAAAAAATGTTGGGATATAAGTTTATTTTTTTCTTGTTCGCACACGTATACCCATGTTTACTAAATTGAGACCATAAAGAAACACTGTTTATATAACCACAATAAACTTGGGGTGTGGGTATTGTCACATTTCCCTATTTTCCCAACTATTTAGTGGAGGCCCTCTTTTCCTCCCCTTCACTTAAAGTATGACCAGTACCCCCGCCTTGAATTATCTGAGTCAGTTATCTGAGTCCACAGAGGGGTTCCTGCCTCCAAATGCCAGGTGAAAAGGAAGCTGTCTTTCACTTATTTATTTCAAGAAACAGTCAGTACAAAACAGAGACATTTCCACTGCTTTTGGATTTCACTAACAAAATCTGGCTTGTTTGCCATCTGCTTCTTGTGGAAGGATTCTCTTCACAAGCAGTGCACCTGTTCCAAAAGGGTTCTCTGTCTACGGGTGCTGTTCCTCTACCTGGCCAGCAGGTGTCACTATTGAGTGCTGAAGCTGCACATGGACCCCCTGCTGAGGGTCCATTCCAGGGCTGACCTTAGCCTGCCCGGGGGTGGGCTGCACAGACTGCAGTCCCAGGCCCCACAGTGATCGTTTTCTTAGTTCCATGTTTGTGCTAGAGCCACGCCCCAGCCAGGGAGGCTGGATCGCAGGCAGGGGACCCGTTCTTTTCTCCCAACCAGTAGACTTGTGAATCCAGGCTTGCAGCTTGGATGTGTTCTGTCCTGGTGAGTTCTTCCTTGGATTCCCGCTGTCTCTTCCTGCCTCTGATTAGGGCCTGCTGGGTTCCCCCAACACGACCCCACTGTTTCAAGTCCTAACGGAGCGGGGGTTGAGGGCCTGGGTTTGTGTAGAAAAGGGTTCATATAGCAAGTGTGAGACTGCCGTGGAGGCTGGCCTTGGCAGGCATCTGGGAGCTGGACTGGCCCATGGTGTCCTGCAATCCGCTAAGTGATAAGGAGGGCTCAGTGTACCCAGACTGTTGGCGTAAGCCATGTGGTTCATGCTGAGCACCTGCTTTCCTTCTGGGAGTCTGGATTTTGGTGTGTGCTAGGGAATCCCCCCAAAAACCCTGGGCCCCAAGGCTCAGGCACATCTCCCCGATAGATGACACATCACACGTGTTATCACAACTGGTTGCTGGAGGAATTAGGCATGTCCTTGTGACCCACTGGAGAGACTCTTGGAAGCTTGTGCCTCGTCTCCTCTGGACTCCACCCCAGGTTCCTTCCCCTTTGCTGATTTTGCTTTGTGTCCTTTGCTGTAATAAATCTTAGCTGTGAGTCTGACTATGTGCAGGGTCCTGTGGGGATCCTGGAGAATCACCGAGCCTGGGGGTAGTCTTGGGGACCCCTGACAGAGGGTTCTTTGCCCCCCAACACAACTTGGGCTCTTTCTTTCTTTTTTTTTTAAGATTTTAGTTATTTGTCAGAGAGAGAGAGTGAGAGCGAGCACAAGCAGGGGAAGCGGCAGGCCGAGGGAGAAACAGGCTTCCGGCCGAGCAGGGAGCCCAATGCGGGGCTCGATCCCAGGACCCTGGGATCATAACCTGAGCCAAAGGCAGACGCTTAACCGACTGAGCCACCCAGGTGCCCCTCGACTTGGGCTCTTAATACAAAATGGGCTCTGCGCATCCGGAAGTACTGTCCCAGGCCTGCCCTGGGCAGGCCAGAAGCCCCCGTGCCGCATTTTCACCCCGCAACCCAAGCCCTTTCTCAGAATTCACTGTCTTACCAGTAACCTGTTTTTCAAGGGGACTTTCCACCGCAGCTTATCCTGAAAAGCTCTGGGCACATTTCTAACTGAGAATATTTCACCTCTGCCACAACGGGCATTTTCTCTTTGGCACCCTGTTTTCTTCTCTTCATGGTCTCCAGCTATTGCCGGGCTTCGATCTCATTGTCGTCTTCAGTCATCAGCCGCCCGCGTGCTAACAGGGGCTGGCGCCCCACGTTTGGCCTGCTGGGGTCTGTTTTAGCCGCTCCCCTGAGGTGACTCATGCCACTGTGCCCGTCATCCCCTCTAACACCTGATGGACCTTTCTCCGCACAAGCCTTGGACTGGGGTGGGCAAGGGTGGCCCTGTTAGGAGGGACCCCTCGGAGTCGCACTGCTGGGTCAAAGGGCGTGAACTCTTTCAACAAGTTCTTGAAAGGTCTTGTGAGATTCTGCCAAGCCCCTTCGGCCGGTAGAGATGGAGGAAATTGTCCGTGGCCCTGTCCCCCTGGGGGCGCCTGTGCAGGGGAGGGGGCGTTCTCCAGGGAGGCCGTGGGGGGCAGGGCGCCCTCGCTGCTCTGGGGAGAGGCAGCGGGGTGAGGGGCAGCGTGGGACCAGGGGTCGTCACACTTTGCTGCCGTGGACGAGCTCAGCGCGCGACTTCCGCCCACGGCTGGGTGACCTCGCTCTCTCCCTCTCTCTCCTGTTGATTTGAGGATGCTGTGGATGGCTCAGTCATTCGGGATTTTGAGCAGAGGCCCAAAGCTCCTGTTTCAGAGTGCAGCGTGACGGCTGACGGCAGAAGGTGACCTTTCCCTCGTCTGGTGCTGGGTTGGAGGAGCGAGGGGGCAGGCCAGCGAGCAGCACGCCAGGGACGTTTCTCTTCTCCCGCCTCTGTCCCCACGGTTCCCACGTTTTGCTGGGAGAGTCAAGGGGATGTGGCAACTCTTGGAAAATGTAAAGCGCTGACAAGACCGCACGTATGGTGGCTCAGACAAAGCCAGTCTGCCTTTCCTTCACGGAGATGCTTTTCCGTGGTCACACCCGTGGCCCTGCTGAAGCTGCAAGCGGCCACAGTGACTGAGGCCCAGGTGGCATCTCACAGGGGGAAACGGAGGCCCAGGACATGAGATAGGCCTTTAAAACACAAGGGGCTTTGCTTTTTTTTTTTTTTTTTTTTTTTTAAGGTTTTATTTATTTGGTGTCCTAAGGACAACTTTCTTTTCTTTTCTTTTTTTTAAGATTTTATTTTTTTATTTGATAGAGAGAGAGAGAGACAGTGAGAGAGCGAACACAAGCAGGGGGAGTGGGAGAGGGAGAAGCAGGCTTCCCACTGAGCAGGGAGCCCGATGCGGGGCTCCATCCCAGGACCCTGGGACCATGACCCGAGCCGAAGGCAGACACTTAAATGACTGAGCCACCCAGGCATCCCAAGAGGCTTTGCTTTAAAACAGATTTGCTTGTGCCCCAAGCAGCAGCTACAAAGCTCGTAAAAACTCGCATGGGAATTTATCCTCCATGGGGGACACGGATTGCCACAGAAACATGCAGAGGAGAGAGGTACATGTATATTAGTACGGATAAAGGTACATTTATATTATTTTACTAAATGTACAAGAAAACATTTCAGAACAAAGTAAGCTGTCAAAGTGTTCGTGTAAAAAGACAGCCGCGTGAGCAGAGAAGGAAGGGGTTGGTCTGCGTGAGTGGTAGGTAGCCCCTCAGAAGAAGACTCATTCGCAGAAGAGAAGAAACAGTCCCTTTAATGCCCTGAAGGTGGAGGAACGTATCTGGGTGGCTGAGGGACTCAGGAAGAGCACGCAGTGGTGCCCGGCGTGAGGTTCTGTCCGTTTCCAGGGAGGCTCATGGAGGGGGCTCAGGGAGCATCTTGAGGAAGATTTGGGGATTACTTTGCAGTCTTGGTCCTAAGTTATAGACATTTTCTATGAAGAATTTTCTATGGTTTTTTTTTTTTTTTTTTCATAGAACCCATAGCCATAACAGTCTGGGTCATTTTCTTGGCAGAATTATCACAGCGTCCTATGACAAAGCGGTGAGGGCTTGGGACCTTGAGACAGGCAAGCTGCTGGTGAGTGTGGCCCGCCCAGTGCATGGCAACACAGGCTCCTGCCTGGGCTTGGTGGGGGCAGGGAGAGGGGGGCCTCAGGCGGGGCCTGGGGTGGGAAGGGAAACCAGTCTTTCAGAAAAGGAGAATTTTCTCAGGGACACCAGGTGCTGGAGGGGGATGCATCAGGGAAGGAAACTTCTTGAGGCAGGCAGAGGAGGGCTTTTGCTGGAAGGATGGGAAGGGTTTGGATACACAAGCAGGGGAGTGGGGGAGAAAGGGGCATGGCATTCCAGGCTGAGGGAAATGCACAGGCAAAGAGACTCTCCCCTGTGGGGGTGTTGGGATTTGATGGGGTAGGAAGTAGAGCTGAGGCCATGGGACAAAGACCACGTGGTGAAAGCATGAGTGTTCTGGGGACGGTCTTCTCCCAAGCTTGGAGGGGCCACCATCCATCCATCTGAACCAGCCTGAGACCCTCTCTGTCCCATGCCCTGGCAGCCCCGGCCCTGCCAAGGGGGGCTCCCCAGGGAGCTCCTCATCGCCTCCCCTTTGCTCCTCTTTTCTTCTTAGTGCAAAGATCAATTTATAGTCACCATAAACACCCCAGAGATTATAGTTAATATGGTGGCATCTCTTTTCCTATGTCTGCACATATTTCCAGATGAACACAGGTGAGTATGTTCTGTTAACAACGTAGCATCATTCTGTGCATACTTTCTGGATCTTGACTTTTTTTTTTTTTCACTCAAAAATAAATAGTGGGTAAGTACACATCGACGTCATCCTTTCTCATGGACGCATGGATTCCATGGGATGGATAAGTCAGGCTGTATTGCACTATTCCCCAGTAGGACATTAGGGCTGTTTTTACTTTTCTCTATCATAAGTGATGCTATGATGAGGAAATTTTGTGTGTAAATTTTTATACACACGATGCAATATTTTTAAGGAAATAGAGCTGGATTTTATTGCTAATTTGGTATAGAAACATGGCCTTTTAAAAATTATCCTCCGGACATCCGTGCCAACTCCTCTCCGATGCACTGGAAGGGGTGCTCACTATCTCACCTGCCAGATAGCATGATTTTTAAAAAATTTTAGCCCACTTTGGTTGGTGGAAAAATGAGATTAGCATTGATTGCTCCTGACTTTGAGCATTTATTCCAAATGTTTGTTTCTTCTCTTATACATTTCCTGCTCTTGTCTCCAGCCAGTTTTTCTATTTGAGATGCTTTTCTTTTTCTTCTTTAAACATCTTTTTAGTGCTTTGATTTATTTTTGTTGCCCCAGTGATCCACACCACTTGCCAACTAGAGAGCTGAATTAGTTATCCACCATTGTTGGGCAAATTAGCCTGAAACTTAACAGTTTGAAACAACAAACACTTATTATCTACCACTTTCTGACAGAAATCTAGGAGCAGCTTAGCTGGGTGGGTTCTGGTTCAGGTTTCTTACGAGGTCACCATTCAGATGTCCCCTGGGGTACAGTCATCTGAAGGTTCAGCTGGGGCTGAAGACTCCCCTTCCAAGATGGCGCACTCAGATGGCTTTGGTCAGGAGCCCTCAGTTGCTCTCCACCACAGGGCTGCTTGAGTGTCCTCAGGAGGTGGCAATTTGCTCCCCCAGAGTAAGTGATCCAAGAGAGAGCAAGGAGGAAGCCACGGTTTCTTTTATGACCTGGTCACACACTGTCACTTCTGCCATATTCTGTTCGTTAGAAGTGAGTCACCAAGTCCAGCCCATGCTCAAGGGGTGGGGAATTAGGCTCTACCTTTTGGAAGGACTGGTGAAGAATTTGTGGGTGTATTTTAAAACTGTCATAGTGGCAATACCATAATTTGTAAGGTACAGAGAGACCGTCCTTTCCTAGAATGTTGAGCGCTCATTGTCCCCTTCTTGAGGTTTGGTGCCCGTCTCTCCCGGGAGAGTGTGGGTGGCCTGAG
The DNA here is from genome assembly GCF_054177405.1 of Leptonychotes weddellii. NCBI lineage: Eukaryota > Metazoa > Chordata > Mammalia > Carnivora > Phocidae > Leptonychotes > Leptonychotes weddellii. The sequence continues at coordinate 36,006,696 of NC_138384.1, forward strand.
GGGCTGGGCTGGGGTGTCTTGTCCGTGGTGCGAGGCCCAGTGCAGACACCTAATAAAAACTCATTTACCCAACTGAGTAGGAGGAAAGTTGGCCATTACGAGAACCTTGTGACTGATTCCACTAGATGCTCTACCTATCCTTGTCCATCTGTCCTGCACACAGATTCATTAATTACATTAATTAATTAAACGAACCCCAATTTAAAATTCAGTTCCTTATTTGCACTAGCCATTGCACATTCTCAATGGCCCCATGTGGCCCAGAGACTAATTAATGTATTGGATGGTGCATAGATGGACGGGGCTAGAGAGAAAACCACCTTTTGATTGTTGCCCTATTCAGTGGAAGATCAATCACGAAACCTTCATAGCCTCCTGTAAGGTTTCTCCTGATGGCAAATACGTGGTCTCGGCCTTGGATGTGGACCGTGCAATCTGTATAACAGACGCAGAAAATGCCACCACCGTGTCGCACATCAAAAGTGAGTTTGCAGGGGCTCCCTGCTCTGTTCTGTCTGCCATGGTAACAGCCACTTGTCACTTGACCGACAGTGACTTTCGATGGCCTTATCTGGTGAGGCTATAATGAGCCACATCATTAGCCACGGGACACTCACTGATAAAACACCAGCGGCTAAGACCTTGCCCGATTCTCATCGGTGAAGGCTAATCACAGGATTAGCCCCGTGCTTGTCATAAATGAAACAGTGTTCTGGTCCAGCGTCACGTGGACAGGTAAAGCCCAAACTTTTATCGAGTGGAGGCTTGGCCTTCATAACGTTTTTATCTGTAAAGATAATAAGCATCAGATGTCAATTTCCTGGTTGTGACACGGTATAACAATTATACTGTTGTATAAAAGCTGTTTCTTTTGGGGGAAACTGGGTGACAGGCATACAGGATCTCTCTGTCTTACTCCTTACAACTGCATGCGACTTGACGGTTATCTCAAAATAAAACATTAAAAAAACATGTAATCATCGTAAAAAATGTGGTAAGTACGTAAAGTTAAAAAGTGAAAGGCTGCTCTATGTGTCCTCTCTTCTTCGCTGGGGTGTCTATTATTAACAATACGTTGCTGGGTGGCCTTCCTGACCTCAGTGAGTGTGCACGTGCGTGTGTGTGTTCACACACTCCATGCCTACTTCCCACGTGTACCTTGTGTTTCTGTTTCTGAGCATGGACCTGGGACATGGGCGCTGCCCCCCGGCTGCACCTCCCTTTTCTGTGTCCCCTCATCCTCTACCTGTCCTCAGCCTCCAGCTTCTAGCTGCACACCATACTTCTCCACGCTCTGTCCCACCTTCAGGCCTTTGCACCTGCTACTCCTTCTGCTGGGAGCCCTCTTCCTATTCTGGTTCCCCTGCTAACTTTTAAGGTCCCTCCTCAACCTCTCAGGGCTGGGCCAGGAGCCGTGACCTACCGCACACCCCTCTCGTGGCCCCCAACATGCTATGGGCTGTTGCTTGCACAAGGGCATCTCCCCATCAGACTGGGAGCTCTGTGGGGACAGGGAGCCATTCGGCCGTGCCTCTCGTTCTAAGCCTGGCACATGGTCGGCACCCAGGAAATGTTTGTGCAAGTGTAGAGTCCCTTGTGAAACTGGTATTGTGTTTCCATAACATGGTCGCTGCCTGGGGGGGGCCCGTGGAATGCCAGGTAATGAGTTGCTTTCCCTGTGCCTCAGACCATCACAACCAGTCCCTCACAGCGTGCTGCTTTGACCCCGACAGCCAGAAGGTGGCTTCCGTCTCGCTGGACAAAAGCATCAAGATCTGGGATATTACATCCCAGGCCACGCTGCTCACCATCACCAAGTGAGGAGGGGCCCCCTCCTGCAGCAGGGAGGTGGGCCCAGGTCCCCGTTCATGCCCTCCTGGATTCGGCCTGCACACCATCGGCTTGCGATAGGGTGTCCACATGGGGCATCTCTAGCTTGGTCACGGGTGCTCGGAGGAGGCTGGAGATGGAGAAAGGGAAGGCGGGAGCCAGGTGGGGAGAACACCACTAGCTGTGGCTAGTGGGCAGGGACAGGGCTCAGGTGCATTTGTTTTCATGTGAGCCAACCCTGGAAAACATTGTGCAGAGCTACCCCATCTCCCTCCCAAATGTGAATTTCCAATGTCTCCTGTAAAAGGGGAAGATCTGATCGTCCAGGGTGGGCAAGGGTTCCCTGGCAGGTGGCCACCACCAGGTTGGGGGGAGCAGGCCTCTCCAGCAGGCCCTGGAGTCAGGATCCCAGAAGTGTATATGCCCCAGCACCCTGCCTGCTGCGCTCAGTGACGAGCCCTGCTGGCCCGGGACAGGCTGTCCCTTGGGGATCTGGCCCGGAGTTAAGAGTGTGCAGGTTCGTATCCTGTGTGACCTTGGGCCTTAGATTCCTCACCTGCAAACTGAGCAGAGGCGAGGTCTGAGCAAGACGGCACACGCTGGTCCTCAGGACGGGCCACACGGTGCGTGCTCAGTATATGCTCTCTTACCGAGAGGGACTCTCAGGGTCGGAGGTGCTGTGGGCCACTTCCCTAGGGCAGGGAGGGGTGCGGGCAGTGGAGGGGGCCGCAGTTCCTGCTGTGGGTGTCACAGCCCACTGTGTTCTGTTTTCCCCATGGGGGTGGAAAGAGAAATAAGCAAAATGTTTATTGGTATTTTTGATCAACCTAAATGTATGATTTTTTTTTTTTGAAATATAGCTTTTAGCAAGAAAAGATAAAGGCAAAGATTCTCAGTGCCACGTGACAGGGATGGCTTCAGGGTATGCAGCCTCTGAAGTAACACAGGGTCCCCACACAGAGCGCCCCACGCTTGATTTCATACTCTGCTGTCAACGTCCTTAAATTCTTAGTTTTTGAACAAGGGGCCTTGCATGTTTTTATTTCCAAAATATGTAAATTACTTTTTGAAAATGTAAAACATGCAACACAGTACAAAATTAAAAAGGAACAAAAGAATATCTAGTGAAAAATAGCTCTTACCTGTCTCGAGGTCATTCACTTTCCCCTTTCCCTCTTTCCTGTCTGTCTTTCATTCTCTCTTGACAGCCTTATTGAGGTATAATTCACACATCAGAGAATGCACCCATTTCAAGTGAATAGTTCCATGGTTCGGGGGATATCACATTACTTTTTAAATTGCGGTAAAACTATATATAATGCAGAATTTTCATTTTAACCATTTTTTTTTAAAGATTTTATTTATTTATTTGAGACAGAGAGAATGAGAGAGAGAGAGCACATGAGAGGGGTGAGGGTCAGAGGGAGAAGCAGGCTCCCTGCTGAGCAGGGAGCCCGATGCGGGACTTGATCCCGGGACTCCAGGATCATGACCTGAGCCGAAAGCAGTCGCTTAACCAACGGAGCCACCCAGGCGCCCCATTTTAACCATTTTTTAAGAGATATATTTATTTTAGAGAAAGAAAGTGTGGCAGTGAGGAGCAGAGGGAGAGGGGGAGAGAGAGGAGGGGGGAGGGGCAGAGGGAGAGGAGAGGGAGAAATCTCAAGCAGGCTCCATGCCCAGTGTGAGCCCCAAGCAGGGCTCGATCTCACAACACGTACATTATGACCTGAGCCGAAATCAAGAGTTGGACGCTTCACTGACTCAGCCACCCAGGTGCCCCTCCCCTTCCTTCCTTAAGGATATTTTTGCCAGATATAAAAATCGGGGTTGACTGTTTTTTTTCTTTCATTATTTGAAAATCTGTCCTGTCATTTTCTTCTCATCTTCATGGTTTCTGATGAAGAATCCACTGCCATTCAAATTGTTTTTCCCCTGTAGGTAAAGGGCCATTTCTCTCTTGCTGCTTTCAAGACGTTTTTCTTTGTCTTAAGTTTTCAGAAGTTTAATTATGTATTTATTTAATTTCATTTTTTCTAAGTAATCTCTAACCCCAGCATGGGGCTTGAACTCATGACATAGAGATCAGGTGTTGCATTTGAAGTTTAATTATGATATGTCGGGGGTAGATTTCTTTGGGTTTATCCAACTTTAGTTTCATTTAGCTTTTTGAATCTGTAGGTTTATGTCTTTTGTCAAATTTGGTAAAATTTCAGATATAATCTCTTTGATTACTTTTTCAGTGCTACCTCTTTTCCCTCTGGGACTGTGATGACACAAATTTTAGATCTTTTGTTATAGTCCCACAGGTCTCTCAGGCTGTTTTTTTCTTCCAGCCTATTTTTTGGACTGTTTAATTTATATTATCTATCTCCATATTCACTGATTCTTTTCTCTGTCCTTTTCATTGAATTTTTAATTTTGGATATTCTATTTTTCTTTTTTTTTTTTAAGATTTTATTTATTTGCGAGAGAGAGAATGAGAGACAGAGAGCATGAGAGGGAGGAGGGGAGGGTCAGAGGGAGAAGCAGACTCCCTGCTGAGCAGGGAGCCTGACGTGGGACTCGATCCCAGGACTCCGGGATCATGACCTGAGCCGAAGGCAGTCGCTTAACCAACTGAGCCACCCAGGCACCCCTGGATATTCTATTTTTCAGTTCTAAAGTTTCACATCTTCGATTTCTTGGCAGAGGCTTTCTATCTTTTCATTTGCTTCAAGCATGATTATAATTGTCCATAGAAGCATTTTTATGGTGGCTGCTTAAAAATCCTTGTCAGATAATTCTGTCTGTGTCATCTCAGTGTTGGGCATCTGTTGATTACCTTCTCATTCACAATGAGATATTCCTGGCTCTTAGTATGATGAGTGATTTCCCTTTGTGTTGTGGACGTTGTGTGTATTAATTATATTAGAAAACTCTCAGTCTTAAAATCTTGTTCTAGCAGCCCACCTCAGTAGAGCCTGGCAAGCATGGCAGTCTAGGCTCCCCTCTTGGCCCTTGCTGACAAGGGTGGGGATGGGATGCAGGTTTTCCTGAGATGTTTGGCTGGAATAAGTTGGGTCGTGTCTACAAGTTTTCCATCTTGTTAGGCTATCCATTTGGCTAGAAAGAACAGGCTTTTCTTGAGGGCCTTTTTTATGGTCCCCATTGTTTCTTGGGTTATAGGCTTTTCCAGTATTCAGTACAGGAGATATGAAGAAAAATAAAACCCCAGGGACGCACAGCACACCATTCTTGGGTCCCAAGATGTCATGCTGGTCTGCATTCTTGTCTCCATCTTTCCTAGTCTCCTCTTTGATTTATAAATGCCCAGGATTGCGAGCTGTACTTAGCAGAAGAAATCAGGAGAAGTGCATTGATTCTATCCTGTCTAGAAGCAAGGGCAACATAAGCACTTTCCCCAAACTTTTGTTAAGTACAACCATCTTTTATGAGAAGTGGAATTTATTTGAAATGAGAGCCCCATCCTGGAAAATAGAGATAGCCCTGGTTTAAATCCCAACAACAGTGTTTGGATTCTGAGGAGGGCTTTTTATCCATCTTCAGTATATGCTGGGATGGCTCTTAGCCTAACGGCCACAGGGATTTGGAAAGTTTTACCCTGGATACCCCTGGGAAGTTGACATTTCTTCTCCTTTGCTCTTACTCAGTCTGTGCATTACGAAGAACTGAAACAGAGTGCAAAACTCTGGCCTGAGCTCTAGAAAAAAACAGTTTTGTCCAAGCTTTCCTTCAAGTAAAATGACTGATTTTATGATCCAGCCTACTCAGAGATGCTCATCTATGTTTATAGGTTTCTCTTGAAAACTGTTTATAACAGAAGATGAGGTTCATGGGGAAAATACTTTGAGGATCACTAAGAAAACAAAAACAGCACAATTCTGACAGATATTTTTTCTTTTTTTAAAAAAAGACATACAAAAGTTGAGAATGGAGAACTCAAAACTTAATTAAATGCACAGCATTCAAATATGCTTTAATGATACTGAAGACAGATGAAGAGAGAGGGAGTAGTTGGGAGGGGAAGTGGGAGGAGGTGGTAAGAGAGGGGTGGGGAACGAGGGGCCTCCACATCTCAGAGAAAAAGGAGGTGGAGGGTGAGCAGGAGAAACCCACTTTGTAAGTGTGATCCAGTACGAGACCTGAAGGGCTGTTATTCTATTGACCACCACTAACAGATTTTCTGATGCTCTTTTTCCTCAAGTCTCAGGTAGCTCTAAATAGTGCAGTCGTTCTCAACCAGGGGCAATTTTGTCCCCCAGTGGACAATTTGCCAATGTCTGGAGACATTTTTAATTGTCACAGCTGGATGTAGGGTTACTGGCATCTAGTGGGTAGAGCCCAGGGATGCTGTTCAACATCTTACAATGTATGGGACAACCCCCTACCCAAAGAATTGTGGATAGCACAGAATGTCCGTATTGCTATGGTTGAGAAATCCTGGAATAGTGTGGCATAGTCAGAGCAATTAAGATCTGGATCATGGTAATATATATACAATGGAATCTTACGCAGCCATCAAAAAGAACGAAATCTTGCCATTTGCAATGACATGGCTAGAGCTAGAGTGTATTATGCTAAGTGAAATAAGTCAGTCAGAGAAAGAAATACCATATGATTTCACTCATATGTGGAATTTAGGAAGCAAAACAGATGAACATAGGGGAAGAGGGGAAAAAGAGAGAGAAAGAGGGAAGCAAACCATAAGAGACTCTTAACAAACTGAAGGTTGATGGAGGAAGGTGGGTGGGGGATGGGCTAAATGGGTGATGGGCATTAAGGAGGGCACTTGTTGTGTTGAGCACTGGGTGTTGTATGTAAGTGATGAATCACTAGATTCTACTCCTGAAACCAATATTACACTATATGTTAACTAACTAGAATTTAAATAAAAATTTGGGGGGAAAAAAAAAAGATCTGGACCATGGTAGGCAGTGATCAGAGGACTGATGTCCATTAAGTCACAGGGGATCAGCTCCAGGGCCCCTCATCTTAGCTGTGTCCTCAGATCCTCCAGGCATGAAATGCTAATGTGCACACCCTTCCATCTGTGTTTCAGGGCGCATTTCAGTGCAATTTCAAACTGCTGTTTTACCTTCAGTGGCCATTTCCTGTGTACAAGCTCTTGGGATAAAACCTTAAAAATATGGAACGTCAATACAGGGGAGTTTCGGAACTGTGGAGCCTGTGTGACTCTGATGAAGGGCCATGAAGGTTCTGTGAGCTCCTGCCACTTTTCCAGAGACAGTGAGTAATTAACATATAGAAAGACTTCACACCTATGGGAGTGCTGGGGCAGATCTCCTCATGTTCTATTCCCACGGACTTGCCGTAGTATAGAGAGGCAATTTCTCATGATGCCAATGGTGAGGGTGGATTTATTTTATATGAGAACACAAAAGCCAAGAGGGACATTCATAGGCATTAGTTTGCAAGTAGCGGAGACTCAGCTTAATGTGGCTTAGCAGCCAAAGATATATATTAACCCCTGTAATGGGGAAGTCCAAGAGCTGATCTCACTTCGGGTGTGGCTGGGTCCAGACACTCAGACTGTGCTTTCGGGGAGCCAGTCCTAGAGAAAGAGAGACCCTTCTTTTAGATGGTACCAGCGCAAGTCCCAGGAAAGTCTTTCATTGGCTTAGCTTAGGACACACCCCCATCTCTGAACCAACACTTTAGCGGGGGATGAAAGGCTCTGATTGGCTAGGTTTGAGTGACTCACCCACCTCCCTGAGCTAGAGGTCGGAGTCAGTACCCTCCAGCCAGAAGGAATGAGAGTATTGTATGGGGTGTTTCCCCATGGGAAATTGGGGTGTTGTTGACAAATGAAGGGTCACGGATGCCAGCAGGGGTGATGACAGGAAGTGGCCTCAGGGCACTAGCCGCAGTGAGGGAAGTGACGCCTCCTGACACCCAGGAGCCAATGGCTTTACTCTCCATTCTCGTGGGAAGTGGGGTTCGCTCTGTGTGTGGTTCAGGGGCCCCCAGCTAGTACAGAAGCAATCAGAGCCTGGCTTGCGAAATGCTAGGGTGTTTTTGAACAACTCTTCCTCTTCACAAGCAGTCTCTGTGAGTTAAAGCCCATTATGAGTCATCCCACTGGTTTCTGTTCTTGTATTTTTGGGGTTCAGAGTTGCCTACAGTCAATCATCACTATTCACACATTCCACATTTGTTGGGTAAAATTTATTCGTAACCCTAAAATCAATACTTGTGGCATTTTTGTGATGAGGCACGGGGTGTGGACATGCGCAGGGCAGTGAAGACTGTGAGTTAGCCTATGCACACACTCCCAGCTGCATTTGAACAAGGCGACCCTCTGCCTTCTTGTTTCAGCTCTCTTATTGGCAAGTGTCCATTTCGCAGTCCCTTTAGTGCCCAGTTATTTTTGCATGTTGTGGTTTTGGTTGGTGATTTTGCTGTTTAAAGGGCCCCCAAGCACAGGGCTGAAGTGCTTGCTGTCCAGTGTTCCTCAGTGCAAGAAGGCGGTGACTCGCCTTACAGGGAAAACACGGGTGTTGGATAAGCTTGGTTCAGGCATGAGCTCTAGCACTGATGGCCATGAATGTAATGTTAATGAATAAACACTATGTATCAACTAAAGTGTGTTTCAACAGAAACAGACCTAAAACAAGGTTACGTACTGATCGGTTAATGAAGTGTTACGACCAGAGAGGCTCCTAGGAACCTAACCCTATATATCCCCTAGGAGAAATTGTTCACCATTGACTAATTCAGGGTCTGTGATGGCTCTACAGAACATAACTGCCATGAATAATGAGAATGGATTGTAACGGGCTGTGGGTCATGGAGCCACCCCAGGAAGGGGTTTGAGGGTCCTTGGAGAGAACCATGGTAGCACCTCACAAGTGTAACCTCAGCCCGCTTTGACCTTGCTGAAGGAGGAAGCAGTTGGCAGGGAAAGATGACCCCCCACCCCCTGAAACTTTATCATTTTGTGTTGTAGCCTCTTTTCTCGTGTCTGGAGGGTTCGACAGGACTGTGGCTATCTGGGATGTAGGAGAAGGCTACCGGAAGCTCTCCCTGAAGGTACCGATGTCAGCATCAGATAGAGGGTCAATGCTGGGTGCTGGTGCTGGGGATACAGCAGTGGGTGAGACAGACCTAGATGTCCTCACTGGAGCCGACACCTCTGTGGAGAAGAACAGACAAGAAACCAACAAGCAAATCATCGACCGTGATGAGTGAAACAGAAACCAGAACAGGGTGATGTGAAAGAAATAGACCCCAAGGACTAATCCACGGTGGGTGGGCAGGGAGGGCTTGTTGGAGAAGGTGGCATTTGAGCTGAGAACTTGAAGGCAAGGAAAGCCTGGGTGAATGAGGATCTGGGGGAAGGGCATTCTAGGCAGAGGAAACAGCAAATGCAAAAACTCAGAGGTGGAAAAGTGTCTAAGAACAGCAGAAATTACTCTACAGAAAGATGAATACCACAATGAGGCATACACAGAAAGCTATGGGCTCCAAAATGGGTTTCTGAGCGCTTTTGCCTACAAGTTAGAGGAGACTCAATTCAAAGTGGCTTTATAATGAGGGGATGGATTGACCCAACTTGGCCGGAATCCAGAGAGGTTAGGCAGTCCCAGGACTGGCTACAGCAGCGCCTCTGAACCAAGTGCCCCCTTCCCCAAGATTTCTGCAGCCTCCCTGGTCCTGTGATCTCACGGTTTGGCGGTGAATGCTTGCATCCATGACTCTTGGTCCCTCTGTTCCCTGTGGCCCGAGTGTAGACTTGCCCCCCCACCCCTTGATCACCACAACATTCAGGCTCCCGGGGCTGGGCTACCTGGAGGGCTCTTCGCAAGGGTTTTGGGGGAGGCCAAGGGAGGTTACATCACAGCAAATAAACAGCTTACAACTGAGTGTTCAACCTCCCTGTGTTTAAAAGTCCCTTTGTCCTCTCTCTATTTTCCCCCTCAAGCTCCTCTCCTTTGTTATGCATGGCACTTTGACTTCTCTCCTGCTCCCCTTCCTCCTACCATACCACACTGGCTCGCCTTTGCCTCTTTCCAAAAGGGGAAGGCCAAAGAATGGTCAAGATGCTGACGCAGAGCCCTGACGTCATTAAGTGTCTCTCTCCTCTGAGCTCCTTTTTACCCAAGGAAAATAACCCCCCATTTGCTTAGGTCACTGGGGATAAGTCTGCAGTGATTTGAAGCAAAAGCCCCCTTACCAGGAGGACCTCGGAGTGGTTAGTTCCCAGAACAGAGAATGCAAACGAAAACCTGCAAGAGGTGCTCTGGGACCAGCTGGGAATATAGTCACTCTTTTTCCATCCTGCTAAAAACTAGAGTACTATTTTATTTTATTTATTTATTTATAAAGATTTTATTTATTTATTTGAGAGAGAGAGAATGAGAGACAGAGAGCATGAGAGGGAGGAGGGTCAGAGGGAGAAGCAGACTCCCTGCCGAGCAGGGAGCCCGATGCGGGACTCAATCCCGGGACTCCAGGATCATGACCTGAGCCGAAGGCAGTCGCTTAACCAACTGAGCCACCCAGGTGCCCCAACTAGAGTACTATTTTAAAGAGCACAGTGCCATAATGTACACGTGCATCATCCACCTTTACACTTCGTGTCAAATGTCATCGGTGACGTTAGGGAAGCGCAATTAGTTACTCTTAAATGCATGCATCACTGGGGTCCTGACTTTGTGCTTTTGTTTTTGTTGTGCTTACCAAGGTTTTTCCTCTAGGTGCTTGTTAAAATTCTATTTTTCTTCAGGGCCACAGTGACTGGGTGACAGACGTTGCCATTAGCAACAACAAGAAATGGGTCCTGTCTGCTTCAAAGGTAAAAGTGGCCAAGCTTTGAGTAACTTACAATCTCTCTCACGTTTGTGAGAATTGGTGTTCATAGAACTGTTACTGTCAAGCTAAATTCCTGGGCTGGCTCAGTCTGAGGCCCCTCCCCCCAGCCCCCACGCCAGGCCATACTCAGTGTAGGGAGCTGGCTGGGAACTCAGGAAGCAGGTCCTTATGTCTGCTCAGGTGGGGAGTTGCCAGGGATTTCTATATCTGCGACCATTGATATTTGAGCTTTGTGGAGCAAGGGCCTGCCCAGACCAGTGAGTGATGGAGCCAACGGGGGGCCTTCGGGGGGAAAGGCGTCAAGTTCACTGGCAAGCAGCAGAGACCACCTTGAGCTCCCAGGTGGGTCTTCCCTCTCTGTGTCACTACATCCTCGAATTCCCATGCCAGTGGCACAGAAGAGCTATCCCGAGGTCTGTCCTTCAGGTGTGAGCACAAGAGAAGTGTGTGTGGGGGGTCCCACCTTGCCCCTCCCCCATTGACCTTTATTAAAGCCATGTCATTCTCTAGTCTGGGGGTTTCCAGGTGCATGGGACCGCGGGCGAGACTCGGCCTACCATGACCAACTTGTTAGAGAGCCAACCCAGACTGTCACACCCAGGACCCTGGGATCATGACCCCAGCTGAAGGCAGACGCCCAACCATCTGAGCCACCCAGGTGCCCCAGAGGATATTCTTGTGCCACACTTTAAACGTATGATTTTATGGCAGGCCCACATTTTAAGTATTGTCTATAGAGGCGACAATGATAACAGCCATCTTGGAGGAACATGTTTAAGGAACACACCTTCTTCCATTTCTACAATGTCATCATTTTTATAAAGTGCTTCTACACTTTTTGAGGAAGGGGAAAGGCGACTAAAAACTTGTATCAAGAGAGACCTCAGAGGCGCCTCCTGGGTGGCTCAGTTGGGTAAGCGTCCGACTCTTGGTTTTGGCTCAGGTTTTGGGATTGAGCCCTGAGTCAGTCTCCGTGCTCAGTGGGGAGTCTGCTTAAGATTTGCTCTTTCCGGGACACCTGGGTGGCTCAGTCGGTTAAGCCGCTGCCTTCGGCTCAGGTCACGATCCCAGTGTCCTGGGATCGAGTCCCACATCAGGCTCCTTGCTCAGCAGGGAGCCTGCTTCTCCCTCTGCCTGCCTCTCCCCCTGCTTGTGTTCTGTCTCTCTCTTTCTGACAAGTAAATAAAATCTTTAAAAAAAAAAAAAAAAAGATTTGCTCTTTCCCTCTCCTTCTGCCGACCCCCCTGCTCTTTCTCTCTCTCTCTCAAAAAAAAAAAAAAAAGACCCAACATCACAGGTTAGCCAATCACACTGCTTTTTGGATGTGGTATACATGATGTGCAGGCCATTTAGTGGGTGAGATCTTTTCATTTACTTTGGAAAGAAGTTAATAGGCTGAATGGAATTTTCCAGAATTTACATTTGCATTGTCTGCTGAATATGTAGATAGATGAGCAACGTCTAGTTTGTATTCAGATAAGATGTCAACATGCTTTTATGTTTTCTGCATTTTCACTAAAATCTTCATAGAGATCAAGAAGATTTGAAACTCCCAACTTTTGAATCAAAGTATTTAAGGGCTAGGTTGCGGGGATTTGGCAAATCACTTGATATACTGTGGAAAGTGATTGTTGGTGGACTCTGACAGCTCCACACAGCAAGGGGTCAACACAGATGTAATCACTTTCCCCTTTTGTTCTCCCACATGGCATTTAGTTGAATTTAGTTGTGCCTGCTGATTCAGGAAATGTAACATTACTCAGTGTGTTAGTTTCTTATTGCTGCTATAATAAATCACCATACACTTTACCCCTTACACAACAAGAACTGAATATCTTACAGTTCGGTGAGACAGAAGTATGACACGGTCTTGCTGGGCTAAAATCAAGGCATCCACAGGACTGTATTCCTTTCTGTAGGCTCTAGGGAATAGTCCATTTCCTTACCCTTTCTAGAAGCCACCCACATTCCTTGGCTTGTGCATCTTCTTGCATCTTCAAAGCCAACAACATTGTATCTCTCTGTGCCTTTCTTCTATAGTCACATATTCCTCTCACTATGTTGTCCACTTTTAAGGACATTTGTCACTATGTCTAGCCTGTCTGGATAACCCAGAACAACCTCCTTATTGTAAGATCAGCTGATCAGTGAACTTGATTCCATCTGCAACCTTAATTCCCCTTTGTTATGTCACCTAACATATTCACAGGTTCTGGGGATTAGGGTGAGGACTTCTGGGGGGTGGGCATTGTTCTGCTGACTACACTCCATTCCATAAAAACAATTAAAGGAATGATATGATAATGGGTGATCATTTGAGCAGTATTCCCAAACTAATTCATCAGTTACTATTGTCTCAGGAGTACTGGTGTCTTTTTTAAAAAATAGATTTTATTGTTTAGAGCAGTTTTAGATATACAGAAAGTTGGGCTATTAGTACAGAGAGTTCCCATATATTCCGTTCCCCTCCCCAGTTTCCACTATGGGTGGCTCAGTCGTTAAGCGTCTGCCTTCGGCTCAGGTCATGATCCCAGGGTCCTGGGATCGAGTCCCACATCGGGCTCCCTGCTCGGCAGGAAGCCTGCTTCTCCCTCTCTCACTCCCCCGCTTGTGTTCCTGCTCTCACTATCTCTCTCTCTGTCAAATAAATAAATAAAATCTTAAAAAAAAAATGTCTTGCATTGAGTGTGGTATATTTGATAAAACTGAAGAACCAATATTGATACATTATTATTAACTAAAGTCCATAGTTTACATTTCACTCTTTATGTTGTATGGGTTTTGCCAAATGCATGTAATGTATCCACCATGACAGTTTCAAACAATAGTTTCAGTCCCTAAAAATTCCCTGTGCTCCATCTGTTCATCCCTCCCCTTCATCCCCAGAACCCCTGGCGACTTTTTACTGTCTATAGTTTTGTCTTTTCCAGAATGCCATATAGTTGGATGCATGCAGTCTGTGGCCTTTGCAGACCGGCTTCCTTCACTTAGCAATATGCATTGAAGGGTCCTCCCTGTCTCCTCATGACTTGACAGCTCATTTTTAAAAATCACTGAATAATATTCCACTGTCTGGTATACCACAGTTTGTTTTTCCCTTCTCTTAATTGAGGGACATCTTGATGGTTTCCAGTTTTGGGTAATTATGAATAAAGCTGCCATAAACATCTGTATGTGGGTTTTTGTGTAGCCATGAGTTTTCAAGACATTTGGGTAGATACCAAGGAGTGTGATTGCTGGATCACATGGTAAGACTATGTTTAGCTTTGTAAGAAACTGTCAAAGTGTCCTTTTTTTCTCTTTAACAGTTTCATTAAGATATAATCCACTTACCATACAATTCATACATTTAAAATGTACAATTCAATGGCTTTTCTTCCCCCCTCCCAGTGGCTTTTTTTATTTACACAGAATTGTGCATTCATCCCCACAATCAATTTTAGAACACATCACGCCCCACAGAAACCCCACACCACTTAGCCATCACCTCCAATCTCCCTATCCCTCCCAGCCCTAGGCAACCTCTAATCTACTTTTCTTTTTTTTTTTTTTTAAAGATTTTATTTATTTATTTGAGAGAGAGAATGAGACAGAGAGAGAGAGCATGAGAGGGGGGAGGATCAGAGGGAGAAGCAGACTCCCTGCTGAGCAGGGAGCCGGATGTGGGACTCGATCCCGGAACTCCAGGATCATGACCTGAGCCGAAGGCAGTTGCTTAACCAACTGAGCCACCCAGGCGCCCCTACTTTTCTTTTTAATAGACTGTGTTTTTTTTTTTTTTTTTTAAAGACCTTATTTATTTATTTGACAGAGACACAGCGAAAGAGGGAACACAAGCAGAGGGAGTGGGAGAGGGAGAAGCAGGCTCCCCGCCAAGCAGGGGAGCCCGACGCGGGGCTCGATCCCAGGACCCTGGGACCATGACCTGAGCCGAAGGCAGACGCCCAACAACTGAGCCACCCAGGCGCCCCTTAATAGACTGTGTTTTAATTTTTCTATTTTTTAAAGATATTTATTTATTTATTATTAGTTTTATAGGTACTAATAATACTTATGGTTACTTTCATCAGTTGCATATAACACCCAGTGCTCATTCCATCACGTGCCCTCCTTAATGCCCATCACTCATTTACCCCATGCCCTCCCCCGCCTCAAAAATCCTCAGTTTTGTTTCCTATAGTTAGGAGTCTCCTATGGTTTGTCTCCCTCTTTGATTTCATCTTATTTTTCCTTCCCTTCCCCTATGTTCATCTGTTTTGTTTCTTAAATTCCACATATGAATGAAATCATATGATAATGTCTTCCTCTGACTGACTTATTTCACTTAGCATGATAACCTCATTCCATACACGTCATTGCAAATGGCAAGATTTCATTCTTTTTGATGCCTGAGTAATATTTATTTATTTGAGAGAGAGAGAGAGAGAGAGAGCACGAGTGAGGGGAGGGGCAGAAGGAGAGGGAGAGAGAATCCCAAGCAGGCGCCGTGCTGAGCTCGGAGCCCGACAAGGGACTAGATCTCACGGCTCTGAGATCATGACCTGAGCAGAAATCAAGAGTCGGACGCTTAACCAAGTGAGCCACCCAGGCACCCCTTGTCTGTGTTTTTAGAGCAGTTTTAGGTCTATAGCAAAATTGAGAGGAGGTACAGAGATTTCTCCTATACTCCCTGCTCCCACAAATACATGGCCCTCCCCCATTATCAATGTCTCCCACCAGGTGAGACATTTAGAATAACTGATGAACCTACACGGACACATTATAATCCCTCCCTTCCCAAACCCCTGGAAATCACTGATCTTTTGACTGTCTCCATAGCTTTACCTTTTCCAGAATGTTACATAGTTGGATGCGTATAGTATATGGCCTTTTTCAGACTGATTCTTTCACTTAGTAATATGCATTTAAGGTTCTTCTAAGGTTCTTCTTTTCATGGCTTAATAGCTCATTTCTTTTTAGCACCAAATAATAGTCTATTGTCTGGTTGTACCACAGTTTATCCATTCATCTACTGAAAGACATCTTGGTTGCTTCTACCTTTTGGCAGTTATGAATAAAGTTGCTATAAACATCCTTGTGCAGGTTTTTGTGTGGACCTAAGTTTTAAATTCCCTTAGATAAATATCAAGGAGTTTGATTGCTAGATTGTATGGTAAGAGTATGTTTAGTTTTGCAGGAAAGCCACCAGGTGCTGTACCATCAGCAGTGAATGAGAGTTCCTGTTGCTCCCCATCCTCATTAGCATTGTTGTTGTTTATGTTCCAGATTTTGGCCATTATAATAGGTGCATAGTGGTACCTTTTTGTAACTTTAGTTTGCAAATCCCTGATGACATGTGATGTGGAACATCTTTCACATGTGTATTTGCCATCTGTGTGCCTTTTTTGGTGGGGGCCTGTTAAGATCTTTGGTCCATTTTTTTAACTGGGTTGTTTTCTTATTTTTAAATGTTAAGAGTTCTTTATAGATTTTTGATAATAGCCTTTATCAGATATGTCTTTTGCAAATATTATCTCTTTCCCAATATTTCCCAATATTTTGCAAATATTTCTTCTTTCCCAATCTGTATACCTTTTCTTTCCTTTTTCGGTCTTATTGTGTTGGCTAGGAAAACTAATCTATTTTTGTTTTAGTTTTTTTTTTTAAAGGTTTTATTTATTTGAGAGAGAGAGATGCACGAGTGGGGGGCGGGGGCAGAGTGAGAGAGAGAAGCAGACTCCCTGCTAAGCAGGGAGCCTGATGTGGGTGGGACTCGACCCCAGGACCCTGAGATCATGACCTGAGCTGAAGGCAGATGCCTAACTGACTGAGCCACCCAGGTGTCCCTTGTTTTAGTTTTTATTTATTTATTCTATTAATGTGCCTAATTTTCCTATTGTGGACCTTTCATTTAAATGTAATCATACAATAAATGGCCCTTTGTGACTAATTTATTTCACTTAGCGTAATGTTTTCAAGATTTATTTATGCTGTAACGTGTGTAAGCAAGTACTTAATTTCCTTTAACTGCTGAATCATATTCCATTACCTGGCTATATCCCATTTTATTTATCCATTCTTCAGTTGACAGGACTGGTTCTTTTCACCTTTTGGCTATCATAAATAATACTGGTATGAATGTTTGTGAACAAGTTTTTGTTTGAACACCTGTGTTTTATTCTTCTGGGTATGTACCAAGAAGTGGAGCGGCTGGGTCACAACCGTACCTCTGTATGTTTAATCACTCCAGGAACCGCCAGACTGTTTTCCAAAGTGCTGAAGTCTTTCACTTTCCCACCAGTAGGGCAGGACAGTTCCAGTTTCTCCACAGCCTCTCCGGTCTTGTGATTATTTTTTTTGATTGTAGTCATCCTGATGGTTGTGAAGTGGTGTCTTGTAGTTTTAATTTGCATTTCCCTGATGGCTAATGATGTCGAGCATCTTTTCATGTGATTACCGGCCATCTGTAGATCTTCACTTTCTTTCTTTTTTTTTTTTTGATCTTCACTTTTCTTGATGCATATCCTTTGAAGCGCAAGTTTTTAATTTTGATGAGATTCAGTTTTTCTATTTTTTTTCTCTTGTTGCCTGTGCTTTTGGTGTTAGATCAAAGAAACCATTGTCTTATCCTGGATCACCCATATTTACTCCTGTGTATTCTTCTAAAAGTTTCATAGTTTTAGCTCTTGGCACCCTTGTCAAAAATCCACTGACTGGGCGCCTGGGTGGCTCAGATGGTTAAGCGTCTGCCTTCAGCTCAGGTCATAATCTCAGGGTCCTGGGATCGAGTCCCTCATCGGGCTCTCTGCTCCTTGGGAGCCTGCTTCTCCCTCTGCCTCTCTCTCTCTCTGTCTCTCATGAATAAATAAAATCTTTAAAAAAAAAAAATCCACTGACCGTAAATGAGGCTTTATTTTAGTTTCTCAATTCTGTTGACCTCTGCATCTATCTTATGCCTGTACCACACTTTTTTTTTTTAA
This sequence comes from Leptonychotes weddellii, assembly GCF_054177405.1. Classification (NCBI taxonomy): domain Eukaryota; kingdom Metazoa; phylum Chordata; class Mammalia; order Carnivora; family Phocidae; genus Leptonychotes; species Leptonychotes weddellii. The sequence goes on from NC_138384.1 coordinate 36,024,320, forward strand.
AGATTTTATTTATTTATTCGTGAGAGACAGAGGCAGAGAGAGAAGCAGGCTCCCCGCGGGGTGGGGAGCCCGATGCGGGACTCGATCCCAGGACCCTAGGATCACGACCTGAGCCGAAGGCAGACGCTTAACCAACTGAGCCACCCAGGTATCCCTGTACCACACTATCTTGATAACTATAGCTTTGTAGTAAGTTTTGAAATAGGGAAGTGTATGTCCTCCAATATCATTGCTCTTGTTCAAGATTATTTCGGCTATTCTGACTCCCTTGAATTTCCATATGTTTCAGATTAGTGTGTTTATTTCTGCAAAGAAGTCATCTGGGATTTTTATAAAGATTGTGTTGAATCTGTAGAACATTTTGTGGATTATTCTAATTTTAGCAATATTAAGTTTTCTGATCCATTGAACATGAGATATCTTTCTATTCATTTACATCTTTGGTTTCTTTCAACAATTTTTTTTTCATTTTTGGTCTATAAGTTTTGCACTTCCTTTGTTAAAATTATTACTAAACATTTTCTTCTTTTTGATGCTATTCTAAATGGAATTGATTATTTGATTGCACTTTCAGATTGTTCATTGCAAGTATATAAAAATACAATAGATTTCTGTGTATTGATTTTGTAACCTGCAACCCTGCTGAACTTATATATTAGTTCTAATAGTTTTAGTTGATTCTTTAAGATTTCCTATACACAAGGTATATAATCTTCAAATAGAGATAGTTTTACTTTTTTTCCAATCTGGATGGCTTACATTTCATTTTCTTTCACATTGGTGTCTTTTTGGAATATGAAAAAACTGACTTAGAACTTGCCCGTCTCATACCAGGCTTGTGAGGCTCAGTGTCCATAGGTACTTCCACATTCTCTTCTCCACCATACCCGATTCCAAATTCTTTTCCTCGTACCCTGCATTATGATGTGTTCTGGTTTTTTACCACGCCGCCCCTGCTCCCAGTCTAGTTTTATTTGTCCATCTGTCATTAAACACAGCTGTTTAGCCTCCGCTTCTGGTGATGTCTGGGTCATGGTGGCACTGGTCTTGTAATTATTCTCATTTTCATGATTTGAATTCTTAGAAAACATGATCATAACATTCACAATGTTAAAAATATTACTAGCAATATCTTGAAACACAGCACACCAGTTGCATAGGTAAAATCAAAGGCAGACCATTAACACTTGTGATTACAATGCAGTTACGCTGGATACTTAAATCCCATCAAGTGGAGTGAATCACGGTAATGGATGACCCGTTAGTGGAAACTTACTGTGAACTGCAAGTCATGGAAAACTGACAGCAACTATGGAAGGTGGATCATATATCTATGCATATCCATTTGTCATTAAAAAGTTTTGCTTTCAGCTCCTATTTTGGGAGCCACTGTATGGATTTTGTCCATTCCCCTCAAACTTCCGCATCTATTTTGGAGAAGTGGGACTTTCTGCACCCTGGAATGGGTTTGCTGGGATGTGGGACTTAACGGTACTAAAGTTTGGATGGTCTGGAGAAACCAGGACAGTTGGTCATCCTAATTCTGCTCCTCTGCAGGTTGGGATTCTTCACATTGTAACCTGGATGCAATGTACCCTCCTGGGGCCTCCCAGCTGAAGGGGCCCATCTTGTGACTGCTGGTTTGCTGTTTAACTTGTTTTAGGACAAAACCATGAGACTATGGAATATTGAAGAAATTGACCAAATTCCTTTGGTAATCGAGTACAAAAAGGCCCTGGGCTTAAAGGTGAAACAGGTTGGTATTGGGTAATATTAAGCTCAATGAAGGCTTTCCTTAGTGTCCTCCACAAATGAATTTATTCTTTGAACCAACATTTATTGGGCAACGGGATGAAACCACAGACAAACAAATTGAAATTCTTGCCCTGAGGGAACTTATGTTCTAAAAGAGGAGACCATGCTTCTTTATTAGAAGCACGAAAAATATGTTGTACGTCACATGCCAATAAATAATTTGGAGAAAAATAACATAGGCAAGGGGAATGGATGGGAACGCTAGAGACTATGTGAGAAAGAGAGAAAGGGCACATATAGGTGGGGCAGGGGCAGAGGGAGGGATCTGACTCAAGCAGACTCCCAGCTCAGCAGGGAGCTGAACGTGGGGCTCGATCCCAGGACCCTGAGATCATGACCTGAGCCGAAATCAAGAGTCAGCCACTCAACCCACTGAGCCACTCAGGTGCCCCTGCTGGTCACACTTCAAAGGGTGGCCAGGATAGGTCTCACTGAGAAGGTTAACATTTGTTAAAGACCTGAGGTGGTGAGGGAGTGAGCTGTGCAGATGTTTAGGGGAAGGACTTCCCAGCAGCGGGAAGAGCCAGTGTGGAGACTCTGAGGCAGGAGGGAGCCTGGGGTGTTTGAGGAGTGAAATGAGTCAGAGGAGCATGGCTAGGCACACAGCTGGACATGGCATTAGCCGCCTACGCTTTAGCCGCAGACCCCTTGGCCAGGCCCCCAGTGCCTTCCCATGGAAGGGGCTTAGGGGCCTGTTTTTCTCTAGCAGAGGATGGTGGTAGTAGGGTGGACACTTGACCAGGTGTCGCCAGGGCTGGCCACAGAGTCTATCCCTGGGTACTGCAGGCCCAGTCCCTATGAGGGGGCCTTGCAGTACAAACACTTGGCTGCACCTTGAGAGGCTTGAGGAGTCTATGCTGGGTCCTCTGAGTCCTCCCTCCCTGGAGCCACCTAGGCTCGTCTCCTCTTAGAAGGCCCAGCTGGGAGCCACTGCTGGGAATGGCTAATTTGGAGCAGCACTGCAGGGCAGGGAGATGAGGGGTGGGACCGACATGGACCTTGTCTTTGTGCCTCTGTGGCCATGTTGGCCCTTGGGCCCTAGAGGCTGACTAGCTACAGAGCAGTGCTTGCCCGTGTCCTCCACCTGCCACCTGGGACACGGCCCCCAGGAGCCTCTGAGCCCTGCCATTTTGGGGTTGAGCCACGGGAAATTATGCTACAGAATAAGGTAGGTAAAGGACTGAACGTCTCTCTTACAAAACAAAGAAAAGAAAGAGACGTACTTGAAGCTGTTCCCAAGATGAGCCCTCTGTGTTTGTCTTGCTCAAAATCAATGTAAGAATCCTCAGAAGCGAGAGTTTTCCAGAGGGCCTGCCCTGGGTGGGGTGTGGATGCCTCTCCCGCAGGCCTTAGTGCCCTGAGTGGGCAAAGGTGGCAAAGCGCAGGGCCATGCCATCTTGCAGGGGGATGGTGCCATGGCGGGCATCCCTGAGACCCCTGCCCATGGCCTGACGGCCCGTCCCGTGGTGTTGCTCACTCGTGTGCGGGAAGCAGACATGGCGGCTGAGCTCTGCCACTGTATCCACTGTTCTCGGTGGGCCTTGGCCAGAAACAGGCTGAGATGGCAGAGGAGGAGGCTCAGCACCTTCTTCAGCTGGTAAAATCACTGCTTTGTTTAGAAATCTCGCCTACTTCTCATGGTTCTGTAAGTTAGGTCCCCAGGATGTCAGGGAGTTAGGATAGCTCTGAGGCCCCACAGTTGTGCTCTGCCAAGGGCAGGGGATGGGGTTAGATGCCCACCTCCTGTCCTCTCCACTGTCAAGTGGCTGGCGACTCCTGCCCCTAGGACTCCCATAGCAGGGCATGGGCTGGTCGTACCTGCATAGCTTCTGCGGGGGAAGAGAGGGAGAAGCCCGTGTGCATTCTCTCTCAGCGGCCTGCAATGTCCCCCCTTGTGGGGGCAGAGAGCACAGAGAGGCGAGGCAGCTCCTACCTTGGCCCAGCCCGAGGGGGGTGGAGCTGGTGTGAGAATTCTACCTGGATGCCTCGGTCCTCTCTGACCAGCACTTGCTTTTCTCTCTTAAAATATTGCATGTCAGTGTGAAGTATGTGACAGGCCTTTCTCCATCTACGAAAGTGACATCTTTTCTGAAACAGTCACCCAATGTGTGTTCTGCCGGATGGATGCCAAAGACTTGTCAACAGAGGCCCCATCATTATCAGGAGGGGAAGACTCACTGTCACAGGACGGCAGCCCGGGCGCAGATGACTGATGGCCATTGGGCTTGCTGACTGACTTGAGCACGTCACCTGTGACGCAGGTTTTTCTCTAGGGCTGGACCCTGGCCGGGAGCGCATGTCAGACTGGGGCAAAGGCACGGCCTCAGCTCCACAGCACCCTTGGGGATCAAACACTGTTTTTAGTTTTCATGCAAAATAAATCTAGATTCCTTTAGAAAACAAGTGGGCATGTGAATTCTAGAAGCGTTTTGGCTACTTCTAAGCTTTCTGTCTTGGTGTTCATCCTGTCTCCTTTTAGGATCACATTCTGGACTCTGCTGTTGCCCTGTGGGGCAGCCAGGCCAGCACCCGCAGCTCCTGAGCAAAGCTTTGTCAAATGAATAGGAAGATGTGTGGGGACCCCTCTGCGGAGGAGGCTGTTGTGTGGCAGGGCCCTGTGGGTGCCTCCCTGGCTAATGCTCCCAGATGGCCATCGACCCAGTGCAGGGGGAGGTCTGGATTGCCATCACACAATGTTTCATGCTCTCCACCCCAGACTTTTCCATTTCCAGAATGCCCAGGCAGATGTACAGCCCTCTTCCTGCTTCCACAGTGCACCACACACTCCATCAATCAGTTACTTCGGAAGGCACAAAGGTTTCAGTTCACAGACAGCAAGGGCTCCCTTTCCCATCTGGTATGGCTCCCGTGATTTGTCAATCATGAGTATTACCCTTGGTTTCTTTTTAAAAACTTAATTCCGGGCCTGATTTATTTAGTGTCATTTGACTGGCATCCGAGATCTCTGGAGAACCATACGCCGGTGGCCATTATTTGGGCAGGTCCTGGGCTCGGTGCTGCCCTCCTCAGTCATAACCCCGGTGACTGGTCCGACTGGAGCTGGCTGTTCGGGATGTCTCCATTTAGTCACATCAATGATGTACGAACATGCCAGAGCTCCGCTCTGCGCCCTCCCAGCAACTGGGCTGTCTTTCAAAGAGAAGTCCTATCGCTAAGCGGTCCCCCCCGCCCCCTGCTGTGGGGCACGGCCGGGCCGCAGGTGCCAACAGTGCTCCACTGATGGGCACATAGGTTGTTTCTCGGGTTTTGCTATTACAGGTAATACCGGAGTGACTCTTCCTGTGCCTACGTACTTGCAGGGACTTACATTTCTGTGGATGAGGCTCTCCCACCGGAGGCACCGCTGGGTGAACGGGGTGAGCAGTGTTTGGTTTTGTTGTTGCTCGCAGGCCCCTCTAAGAAGTGTCGGGACGAGGAGGCTGCGCTGTCCGGGAGAGGAGACCCAGAAGCAGGAGGCGGGAAGCTGGGGTGGGGAGGGCCCCGCTTGCTCCCGCAGCACAAACCTCCCCACGTGCGGCGTCGGGACCCCCTCGAAGCTCCCGATCCCTCATGGCCAGCTCAGGCGCCCGCGGTGCCCCCGGCCTCGCCCCCCGGCTCAGGGTCGGCGGGAGAAGCGGTACGGTGGAAGGTCCGGTCTCCGAGCGCGGCCCCGGAGCGCCGCCGCCTCCCGGGCTGAAGGCGCCGGTGCGATGGCTGCGCTGCGTGCTCACCGCGGAGCCACGGCGGGGTGTGCGGCCCGACCGGACACCCGGGGCTCGGCCTCGCCGGGCGGCCTGGGGGGGCTTCCTGCACCAGGTCTGGAGGGGAGAAGGCCCGACTTCGCGCGGGCATCCCCCAAACACCGGGCCACCGCGGCTCCGCGCCTGGGGGCAGACACCACAGAGACCGGGAAGACCAGCCCGCCGGGGCCTCGCGCACCACTCGCTCCCGGAGCTTCCGGCTTTCGCATCCGACCCCTTGGCTTCAGCCGTGGGTATGAGCCGAACCGGGCACCACGCATGCGCCTGCTGCCGAGAAACTCGCGCGCATGCGCACGGCCGATGGACTAAATGATGATGGGGAGCAGATTCTCGCGGTATTCCTGCGGGCGGCGCCGTGGCTTAGTTGGTTAAAGCGCCTGTCTAATAAACAGGAGATCCTGGGTTCGAATCCCAGCGGTGCCTCAACCGAGCGTCCCGGCTCTCTTTTTACCGGTGCACGCACATTTTTGCTCCGCTGCCCTAACCAGCCCCTCCTCACTTTGGTTGTGTGAAGGTGAGTCTGAGAAGCCAGTTTCGCCCGCCCTCTTTCGCGGCGGGGTCCTTCCCCCGGGTCTCGGTGGGCGGTGGCGTCCGCGGCCGGGACGAGCGAGGACTAGCGTTCCCCGCTGCTGCGTGGGGCAGGGCAAGCGGGGCCCCCTCCGCTCATTCCTCCTCCGAGCTCCATCTCCAGCCGTGCGGTCGGTATCACCCATTTCACAGACGCGTCTGGCGAGGTCCAAGTTGAACCCGGCCAGCGTGCCCCTGGGGCTTCCGGAAGGATGAAAACTCGGGGGAGGAGACGGTCACTGGGACCCTTGTGCGAGTCAGAGCCGGTAACCAAGGGGGCCAGGTGGGAAGCACACCCCTGAGGCCCGGGGCTCTGGCTGCTGCACAAATAGAGGGCTGGGTGGCCTGGCCCAGAGCAATTGCACCGGAGTCCCTGGGGGTGCAGCGACGCATTGGAATTTTGAACAGTTACCCAGGAACACTCGGGTCAGACTCCGCAAAATTCATGTCAGAAGCAACAGGACAGTCCCAAGGAGCTGTAGAGATGGCAGTTACAGCATCAGGCTGTGTTCCTAAGAGTCAAATTCACCTCCTCCAGAAGCAGCATCTCTCTCTACCTCTCCCATGCTCTGGGTTTATTGTCTGTTTCTTCTCTTGTTTTGGGGGTCAGTTGCAGTTCCAATGGGCGCATTCTCCCCAATCCAATCAGAGGTGAGTTTAGTGGTAATAGGGCTTGAGTCGTTGTGGGGTGGTTGTTTTTCTTGGCGCATCTTTACTGCTAGCCTGAGGTATACCGGGTCAGTTTTGAGCACTGGCCTATTATTTGGGGGCCAAGGGGAAATTTTGGTTGGGGTTGTAAGTCTGGCTGTTAGGGAGGGTCAGCGGAAGAAAAGCATTTGTGGCCATCAGACATGCATGCAGCAGATGACTTTGAAGCCATCGGATTGGGTGAGCAGCCTTAGGCAGTGAACAAAGGCAGAAAAGAGAAATAGGGCCAACGTTAAGCCTACCTCTCCCATTCTTTAAAAATGCCATGCTATTTCTGTCCCAGGGCCTTTGTACTTTCTGTGTCTTGTGCTTGCAATGCTGTTTCCTGGGCCCTTCCTCATTTTCTGGCCTCCATTAAGGGTATCACCTCCTTGGGAAGCCTCCCCTCACCATTCTCTGTACAGGAGTCCTTGCCTGCCCCAGGCCAGCCACCAGTACATTATACTGATTATTTCCTTTAATAGCCTTTTCATAGTCTAAACTAGTCTTATTGTCTATTGCCTGTCTCCTCAAATAAAATTAAGCCCTAAGGCCTAGGGAGCCACATATGCCTATATTTACCTCTGTGCACCCAGCACCTAATGGTGCTTGAAACATGGTAGGCATTTGTGGACGCGTGACTTTTAAAAATTGATCATATTATCTTGATTGGATTATGTAATCTGAGGTTTTTGGACAGCTAGCCCATCTTTTCAAATAATGTTAAGGCACCACTTCTCAAAATGTCCCTAAGAGTCCCTAAGACCCTTTCAGGTGGTCAAATCGATTTTCATAATGACACTCAGATGTTATGTTGCTTTTTCACTATGTTGACATTTGCACTGATGTGCAGAAGCAATGGTGAGTAAAATTGCTGGTGCTTTAGCAGGAATCAAGGTGGTGGCGCTAAAGGGCCCCACTTGTCACTGTTCATTCTTCACCACCACTTTGGCAGGAAAAAGAAAAAGCCAGTTTCACTTAAGAATGTCTTTTATGAAGCAGTAAACATTATTAATTTTATTAAATCTAGATACTCGAGCACACAACTTTTTAATCCTTTGTGTGAGGAAATGGGAAGTAGGCAGAAAGCACGTCTACGGGAGTACTGAGGTACCGTGGCTATTTCGAGAAACAGTACTTGAGACTCAGTTGTTAGGAGACATGGCCACATTTTTCATAAAACACCATTTTTTTTTAAAGATTTTATTTATTTATTCATGAGAGACAGAGAGAGAGAGAGAGAGGCAGAGGGAGAAGCAGGCTCCCAAGGAGCAGGGAGCCTGATGTGGGACTCGATCCCAGGACCCTGGGATCATGACCTGAGCCGAAGGCAGACGTTTAACCATCTGAGGCACCCAGGCGCCCCATAAAACACCATTTTTGCTTGAGGGAATAACCGGCTATTTAACATACATTTTCTGGAAAATGAATAAAATGAGCCCGTCACTCAAGAAAAACAACTGACTGTGTTTGTTGCCAAATGATAAAATACGAATTTCCGGGCAAGAACTGTAATTTTGGAGAAAGTATCTACTGCCGTGAGCTTGACCACTTTCCAATATTTGAAAACTTTCTGATGAGATTGGTGGTTATATTAATGACTATATTTTTTCCATATTGTATAACAAAATACATCAGCATTTGGAAAATATGCATGATTTGGTGAACCAGTATTTTCCAAATGACCAATGTATGATCCATCAAGAGCAAAGTATATTTTAATGTCACAGAGTATGAAATGTTTGTCGATATGGTTTCAGATTCCACACCACCATTTATTCAGTTTTGGTGTATTATGAAAGAAGAATATCCACAATTTTTGGCAAAGTCCACTGAAGTCTCCTTTTCCAACTACATGTCTGAGGACAGATTTCCTTGTTCTACTTCAATCAAAATAATATATCCCGAGACTGACCATCTATGAAACTCAACATAAATGAGATTTGCAAAGCTGTAAAACAATGTCAGCTCCTCACTAAATTTTGTTTTATTTAGGTTAACATGGAATAGGTTTATTTATTATTGTTGTTTGAAGATCAATTACATAAATGAAATATTTGTATATTTTTCTCAGTTTTCATTTCTAATATCTCAAATATTTATAGATATATTCCAAATAAACAAAAGTTTATTTGGGATTCTCAATAATTTTTTAAAAATCATGAACTCCTTGACCTTCACAAGGGCGACATACATTAAGGCATGTGTGAGGTGGGGGTGCAGGTCCTAGCAAGAATAGAAGAAAAGAAGCAAAGGAAAAAAAAAAAAAAACAGCTTTTTCTTTCATGGGGTCCCTATGGTTTCCCTGTCTCAATTTGGTGGAGGGACACATACCCCTGATTTCTCTCTTTCAGTGAATCCCAAAGCTCTGTTCAATGTATCATAGTGAAAGAATTTTGTTTGACTCAGGATAATATGTAGTACAGAAATATAGTTATATAAACCCATTTCATCAGACAAATGTTTCTAGACCACATAAAATCTCATTATTGAGCTACGAATTGATTCTAGATCAGCAGCATTTCAAAATGAGATTGCACGTAAACAAATGGAGAGGTGGGCCATTATGCTTATTATAGTCTTTATTCCTTGCATTCCAAAATGAACAAATGTGTAGTCAGCGAGTAGTAACCTATTAGCTACATTTTGAGATAATGCTGGATTTTATATTTGCAACCAACCGCAACAACATGGCATATATACTTCATTGTTGCATCTATTAATCTTCAGCAGCTTGCAGAACCGAAGCCCTGTGGGAAGGGCTTAAAGCCAGGCTCTTCTTGGCGGGGGTGGGGGGAGACAGGTGACCTGCAGCTGATGCTTGGTCTCAGGCTCTGCGCTTGGTGTCTGCGGATGCGTGCTCCTCAGGATTCCTCCAGCTGAAGAAAAAGAGACCTGCACTGGCTCCTGACACTGGGAAGTCCAAGGCCAAGGGCTCCAGCTTCCGGTTGGGGTGGCTCCACGGTCTCCAGCAATGTTTTCAGGACCTATGAGCTCATTCTCCAGCCCTTGGCTCTGCTTCCGTTGCCTCCACGTCAGGGGGCAGTAGGCTGCTGGTGGCTCCAGACTGACATCCCACTGTTCGGCGGCTCAGGGTGAAGAGTTTCCCACGGCTCCAAAATCGTGTGCTGAGTCTTGAGAGCAGAGTTGGGCCTCACGTCTTCCTTGACTGTGTTCTCTGAGACCAGGGGAAGGAATATTAAGTGTGCAGTGATTGGCTCAGGCCACACAGGCAGGTCCCTGAGACGTGGTTGGGGGCAGCTGGCCAGCTCCACCTATCCCCTGGGCTGAGCCCCCAGGGGTGGTGAGGGCCCAGAGATAACTAGAGATGCCATTACCGAAGGAGGGAGGGTGGATGGAGCTCACAGTGTCCTCTCATGGTCCTGGAGACACATCAGCATCTGCTCCCCAATGACTTCAGAGAGCTTCCAAAGGGACCCTTGAAAATCCCTTCTACTGCTGAGGGAAGAAACTAGAGGAAGAAAGATACATGCAATGTGATCGTGTTCATTATGCTTAAAAAAACCCACAAATGGTATATTTTCTATGGGTACACATATACGTATGTAAAAAAAAAACCTATGTTAAATTCATTTTAGTGGTTACTTCTGGAAAGGTAGGGAGGAGACTGGGATGAGGTGTCAAGAGGGCTTTGTCTTTCTATATACAGGACAGATTTTTAAATTTAATTAAAAATAGTTTACATATAATAAAATTCATCTTTTTTTGGTTGAGTTTTGACAAATGCATAAAGTCATGTAACCACCGCCACAGTCATGATAAAGAACAGTTTCCTCAGTCCCCAAAATCCCTTGTAGTTAACCCCTTAGGAGTTAATCCCTTCACAAATCCCAGCCTCTGGAAACCATTGATCTACTGTCCATCACAGTTTTGTCTGTCAGAGAGTGTCATAGAAATGGACTCATACAGTATGTACCCTTTTGAGTCTGGTTTTTTCATCCATATTGAGATTCATCCATGGTGTATGTGTGGATAGTTTGTTCCTTGTTTTCTGCTGGATAATATTGCATTTTGGAGTGTACCACAGTTTATCTTGTTGAAGGAGATTTGGTTTATTTCCATGTGGGGGCATTATGAATAAAATGCTATAAATATTCAAATACAGACATATGTGTACTTAAGTTTTCATTTCTTCAGGGTAAATACCTACAAGTGGGATGGCTGAATCATAGGGTAAGTGTATGTTTACCTTTGTGAGAAACTGCACACTGTTTTCCATAATGCCACATCGGCAATTTTGAGTATTCAAGTTGCCCTGCAACTTCACCAGCATTTGGTGTTTTTATTTTAGCCATTCTAATAAGTGTGTACTGGTTTCTATTTGTGTTTTTTATTTTTTTAAAGATTTATTTATTTATTTATTTGACGGGGGTGAAGGAGAGCGCACAAGCAGGGGGAACAGCAGAGGGAGAGGGAGAGGCAGACACCCGCCGAGCAGGGAGCCTGATGTGGGACTCGATCCCAGGACCCCAGGATCATGACCTGAGCTGAAGGCAGACACTTAACCGACTGAGCCACCCAGGCACCCCACTCTATTTGTGTTTTTAAAGAGACTTGATTTTGAAATAATCTTAGACTTACAGAAGAGTTGCAAAAATAGTACAGAGAGTTCCTGTGTCCTCTTTACTCAGCGCCACTGATATTAACATATTACATAATCATGGTATGTTTATAAAAATGACAGTAACATTGGTGCAGTACTAGTAACTAAATTATAGACTTTTATTCGCTAATGTCCGCTTTTGGTTCTGGCATCCAATCCAGGATCCCACACTGCATGTAACCTTCGTGTCTCCTTAGTCTCCACCGATAGGTGATTGCTCCCCAGTCTTCATGACTTGTCTTTCATGATTTTGACACTTTTCAAGAGTGCTGGTCAGGTATTTTGTGGAATGTCCCTCAATTTAGATTTGTCTGATGTTTTCTCCTAATTAGGCTGATATTGTGGATTTGGGGGAGCATGTCATACAGGTTGGTTGGTTGATCGTTTTTTAGCACTTTATTATTTTCTGGCTTTGCCAGCTTATCTGTGTATTCTCTGTTCCAGCCCTAGAATCAACCTCTTCTCCCCAAATCCCTGGTTCCTTATATGAGAGAACAGCATTTAGAAACCAAGACCTGATATATATACAATGGAATATTATGCAGCCATCAAAAGGAATGAGATGTTGCCATTTGCCATGACGTGGATGGAACTGGAGGGTATTATGTTGAGTGAAATAAGTCAAACAGAGAAAGACATGTATCATATGATCTCACTGATATGAGGAATTCTTAATTGCAGGAAACAAACTGAGGGTTGCTGGAGTGGGGGGTGGGGTGGGAGGGATGGGGTAACTGGGTGATAGACACTGGGGAGGGTATGTGCTCTGGTAAGCGCTGTGAATTGTGCAAGACTGTTGAATCTCAGATCTGTACCTCTGAAACAAATAATGCAATATATGTTAAGAAAAAAAAAGAAGAAGAAGATAGCAGGAGGGGCATTACACATTCCCGTGTTAAGCTTTGGGACACACCCCAGGCCAGAGTCCCTGAGGAAAAGTTGAGTTGGGTTTCTGTAACTTGCAGCTGAAAGTATTCTAATGCTCAAATGTCTGTCCTCAGACACGTTCTGTTTTCTTCTAGAGAGGAGTTTTTCCATATCACCTGCCACTTTCCTTCCTCTTTAGTCTAAGTGCTGGGCCACTGTGGCCAAGCCACACCACGTTGCTCCTCACTTTCATCTTTCATAAAGTGAAGAAAAACCTTTCTGACTTACTGCATGCAGGGATCTTGCATGGAGAGGGTGCTCAAAGGACGTCCAGGACAAGGATGTTGTAAGGAAGGACACCAAGACTTGCCTTGAGATGATCTGAATTTTGGGCTGAGATGTATCAAAGAGTGACAATGACAATGGGGATAAGGACTTGGGAGTTTTGCCTAGCTAGGAGCAAAAAATGAACTTGTTGCCTTGAAGGCGTGACAACTCCCTTGAGAGCAGTTATTATTACTGTTGTTGTCATTGTTGTTATTGTTGCAGTTAGATTTGACAGAACACTGAGTTCACGGTGGTTCTGGGTGTGTCCGTGTTCTCCCTGCCTCCTACACTCGACTACTTCAAACATGGCTACCTGTGGCCACAATTTAGATGGAATCCAACGAGCCTTTGGCTCTTGCTGACAAAATTAGGAAAACTGGGCTTGTTTTCTCCTCCTTATAAAAGTTAAAAAAAAAAAAACAACAAAGGAAAATGTAAAGAATATTACCTCTTAGTTTTCTAAGTGACATAGAATGTTATCTAAATAAATATTTGAATGCACTTTTGGAATGAGCGTTTCTGATGCTCATTCTCTTAAAAAAAAAAAAAAAAGCCCCACCTGACTCCCTTGTGTTTTGCACAATTTCCTTTGTTGACCGTATAGGGCTTCAAGTGGAAGAAAGCACACCCCAAGGATCTCAGTGACTTCCTGTCTGCACACAGCTCACTAGGTGCCAACATGATGTTAAAGTTGCACTTGGCCTCAGCTACCTGAGAAAATGTAAATTTGTATTTCCAGTGCTAGAGAACTTGCTTTTTTTCTTTGTTATCTGAGGTTTAGGAGCTGGAAGGAAACCTTTAAGCTTCTTGGCTCTGATTATTTCAGCTGCTGTGATGCTAATGATTCACATATTGAACAAATAAAATGCCCTGGAAACCTGCTAAAGGAGGAATTTCAAGGCACATTCATTCTGTTGACAAATGTGCCCTTCTGAGAGGCTTTAGGAGGCACAATTTTATTTGGTCTTGGTCCTGAGGGTAGCACACATACCTCTCTATTTCTGAATATTTTTTTCCCTTGAAAAAGTTGTAAAAAGTAGAAATAGGCAATTCACAAAGGAAGAAAGGCAAATGGCCAAGAAAGCATATGAAAAGATGTTCAGTCAAGTAGATGCAAATTGAAGCAGTGAGATTTATTTTTTTCCTCCAGCCACATAAGAAAATATTATATAAAGACTGATGATAACTCCCAGAGTTGCTGAGAAAATGAGCATTTTTACACCCCACCTTTTAGGTACACTGCTCCCTTTGGCTCGGAAACTATAGCTGTGGGCGTTCATTTTAAAGACCTGACTGGATCCCTTTGTGGGGATGAAGACTGAGGTCATTTACTGAGATGGCGCAGGAAAGAGACTAGAAACAACCTAATGTCCATCAGCAGGGATGGGTTGGACAAATGACACGGATGGCTCTCTGCGGAGTGGGGGGCAGGCAAGAAGAATGAGGGGGCAGAGCTCCGTATGCAAATGTGGAGATGTGTCACCCATGTACTACCAAGCCAGAACGGTTACAAAACTGTGCTTACTCGTGATTCCACTTCTGTAAAGCAATCTGTGTGTGCATTTAGAAAAGCAGCCTGGCCAGGCCCAGAAGGACAGATACTGCGCAATTCCACTTACACGAATCATCTGGAGGAGTCAAATTCATAGAGACAGAAGGTAGAATGGTGGTTTCCAGGGGCTGGGGGGAGAGGGAATGAAAGTTTTTGTTTCATGGGTGCAGGGTTTCAGTTTGGGATGCAGAAAAAAGAACTGGAGGTGGACAGCAGTGATGACTGCACAACAGTGTGGATGTACCTAAAGTCACTGATTGCTTACAAATGGTTCAAGTGGTAAATTTTATGTTACATATATTTTACCACAATAAAATTTTTTTTAATGATTTTTTTTTAAAGATTTTATTTATTTATTTGAGAGAGAGAGAATGAGAAAGAGCACATGAGAGTGGGGAGGGTCAAAGGGAGAAGCAGACTCCCCGCCGAGCAGGGAGCCCGATGTGGGACTCGATCCCGGGACT
>NC_138384.1:36039483-36093957 GCF_054177405.1 Leptonychotes weddellii
GCGTGCGCACACACACACACACACACACACACACAGACACACAGGTGTGAGCAGGGGAGAGGCAGAGGAAGAGGGAGGAGGAGAGAAGCAGACTCCCCGCTGAGCAGTGAGCCTGATGCGGGGCTCGATCCCAGGACCCTGAGATCATGACCTGAGCTGAAATCAAAATTTGGTCGCTTAACCAACTGAGCCACCCTAAAATTTTTTTGAGGTCGATGAAAGGATATTTGCCAAAATAACAGTGTTATTTTCTGTGTGGTTAGTTTGTTTGTTTTCTTCACAAAAAGCCTAAATTACTTCTATATTCCGTGAGCCTCTCCTGGCCAGCCAGTGAGCTGTGAATTCATCGAATAGCTGTATTTTTGTTTATATTTTTAAAATGTTGTTATGTGGACTTGGAGCCTGCTTCCACACCTTCCCTCGGGTGTTTCTCTTTGTAAAATTTTCCCTGAAAAGCAAATATCTAATTCTTGCTCCCCCTTATCATTCCACTCGATTCCCCAGACTTCCACGTGAGGGTGGCGGGGGACAGACTTGGGCATAGGTCCTGACACATGACCCAGTAGGACTTCAGTCTCAGCCCCTGGAGACTGCTTTTACCCATGTGGGCACTACCACCTGTCCTAGCCACCAGGGGAATCTACTGGGGAGGGAGAGGAGGACATTTGGAGGGTAGTTCATAGAAACTCACAGCAACAAAACTGTGGTTGGTTGGCACTGGCAGAACCAATGGGTGGTCCCAAGGATGAGCTGCCAAACTCGTCCCCCCCCCCCCGCCCCTGCCTGCCCTGCCCCTGCTCTCTGTCCCCACTTCCCACCCCTGCTGTCTCTACTCTGGAACCAGCACCTGAGAGAGGGTGACTGGTTGACCTTGGTCGCATGCCTGTCAGTGCTTACAGGGAGCAGGATAGAACGTGTTGATCAATAAGCCTCTAGACTTCTTGCAATGGCAAGGGGCAGAGCAGCCTCAAAAGGAAACTGAGGCATGGGACCAGGTAGGGAGAGCTACCTAACCCCTGTACCTGTCCAGTCTGTCCACTCAGCAGTCATCTTCCAGAGCCCAGGACTTCTCCACAAGCTGTTCCCTCTGCCTGTAACGTTCTGTCTCCAAACCTCTGCCTGACTAGCTCCTTATTATTCACCTCTCAGCTTGAAGGCCACCTATGCAGGCCATTCCACCATGGTGCGTCCCTCTACCAGGCCCCCTGAGATCCTTCAGTCCTGAGCCCATGTTTTCTTCTCTCTAGTGTACTTATCTTCACCCGAGGGTGTTGTGCTCACTTGCTCACCTGCATGTTTGGAGCTACCTCTCTGCTAGCCCTTGTATTAGTCAGCTCGGGTGCATCACAAAATACCACGGACTGGGACCTAAACCATGGAAATTTATTCTCTCACAGTTCTGGAGGCTGCAAGCCCAAGGTCAAGGTGTCAGCAGATTTGGCTTCTCCTGAGGCCTTTCTCCTTGGCTTATAGATGGCCATATTCTAAGTGTGTCTTCATGTGGCCCTTTTGTCTATGTGCTCACACATCTCTGTCCAAATTTCTTCTTCTTATAAGGACACAAATCAGATTGGATTAAAGCCCAATGGTCTCAGTATAACCTAATTACCTCTTTAAAGGCCCTATCTCCAAATATAGTCACATTCTGAGGCATTGGGGGGGTAGGGCTTCAATGTACAAATTTGGGGAGGACACATTTTGACCCATAGCAGTCCTCAAGCAGGGTGCTGGACCTCTTTTCCATTGCTGTGGAGGAGAGGACTTGCCTAAAACATTGCCTGGTGCATGATGAAGGTTAAAAGATATTTGGAGAAGAAAGGAAAGGAAAGGAAAGGAAGAAAGAAAGAAAGAAAGAAAAGAAAGAAAGAAAAAGAAAAGAAAGAAAGGAAAAGAGAAAGGGGAGAGGGAGGGAGGGAAGGAAGGGAGGGGCACTAATTGAGTTAAGATCTGACAGGTGTGTCCAGCATGGTGATGGTGCTGTCCCCAGAAGCCTCTGAGGCTGAGTGAGGATGAAATGAGCCTGTAATTATAAGAGGATGGTGGCCATGCCTCATCATAGGCAAGAGCCTAGGAGCAATTGCTAGCTCTGGAGTCGGGGGAATTGGGCAGGTGTTTATGAATACATTTAGATATGGTGTTCGTTATATACTGCTGCATGACAAATTAATACAAAGCTTAGTGGCTTAAAAACCAATATGTTTTTAAGTTTCAGAGTTTCTGTGGGTCAAGAAGTTGCTTGGCTGGGTGCCTCTGACTCAAAATCTCTCATGAGTTTGCAGTCAAGGGGCTGCAGTTTCATCTGAAGGCTCCACTGGGGGAGGATCGTCTTCCCAGCTCATGAACTGGCAGTCAGTGGGATTCAGTTCTCAATGGCTTTGGCTGGGGACCTCCCTCTTCCTTGCCACGTGGGCCTGTCCACAGGACAGCTCACAGTATGGCTTCCTGCTGGGTGAGAGATGGAGGGAGAGGGCAGCCTAAGATGGAGGCCATGATTTTCTGCAAGCTAATCTTGAAAGTGACATCCATCGCTATTGCTATTCGTAGATGAGAATCTCTAGGCACAGCCCATGCTCGAGGGGAGAGGTGTCCACAAGAGCATGACTCCCAGCAGTCTGGGATCACTGAGAGCCACCATGGATCACAAATCCCCTGACACCAGGTTAAGGGGAAAAGCCCACTTGTGCATCTCCATGACTCAGAAGCCATCACATGGTACCAGCATTCCTGGCAATAGAAAACACTAAAACAGTGTGAATGTCCTCAGGAGGTAATGCATACATGAGTGGTGGCATTCTGTGTAGTAGAATAATAATGAAAAAGTTAAAAGGAATCATGTGTTTGGGTTCTTTGAGAAGCAGACACTAAAATGGAATTAGATCTATAAGATATTTCCTGGGGGTAAACACCTGAACAATAAAGGAAGGGCAGCCCCCAGGTCTGCTGTGGACATGACCCCAGCCCGTGAAGGAGGAGCAGGTAGGAAGAGGTTCCCACTGCGGCACACTTCAAGAAAGTTCTGGCTAGGCTGTTGGCTGTCCTTGAGTCAAAGCTGCCATTAGCCGAGTCCCACATCTCGCAGCCCACTGCGAGTACACTGGCCATGCTCAGCTGAGTGCTAGGAGCGGCACGAGGGCAGTGTGGTTGGGAGCCATGCATTTTCATGGCTCCTGGATGAATAGACTAGATCTGTGCAGATCAGTGTGGATAAATCTTGAAGACATAATGCCGGCTGGGAAAAAGCAAGTTATCAGAGGATACAAGCTGTATGTTGCCACTTATGTCAAAGTTTAAAGCACACAAAACCATATGATACATTGGCCATGGGTACCTTGTATGTATTAAAAGTATAACAATGAAGAAGAGGAAGTATGTGAACCGAACTCAGGTTGGGTCAGGGAGAATGGGATGGGGTGGGGCTCATTGGCCGTGACGCCTGATTCTAGGGGATGCTGGTGGGACTCCTTTCCCACGAGAGACAGGATGAAAGAACAGTATTTCTGCACGCAGCTGGGGCCACACTATCATCTGCTTCAACTCAAGTAGGTAAACATCTGCTGACCATCTCCCACTCGGTGTGAGCAGAGTTGCCTTGGATGATGGGGATGTAGAGGGCATACTAACACCTCTAGGAAGGAGCTGATGGCTGAAGGACACAGACAATCATGAAAATGAGCCTGTAAATTACAAGAGGATGATGTGTGTAGCCCCAGAAGCCTGTTCAAAGTATAGAAGGAGCAGTGAGGTGGGAGGGCAGAGATATGGCTGGTTTGGGTTCTGAAGACTGAATAGGAGTTTTCCCAGAGGGGGGCATTCGGATAATGGCTAGTGTTTACTTCTGTGCCAGGCGCTGTTGCAAGGGCCTTGCAGGTATTAACACTTTTAGTTCTTACCGTGACCTAGTGAGGTAGGTCCTGTTGTGCCCCTGGGCTCATAAAAATTCAGAAGCCTCTCACATGGAGAGTGAGCTAGGAAGCCAGATTGAATTCTCTGTAGGTCAATTCCAGTGTCTGTGCCTAATCATGCCTCTTTTCCTGCTTGTGGGATGGTTGAGGTGACTTTCAGTGGGACCAGAATGATCTGGGTTGGGACCGTCACATCTTGCAGTAAATACCTCTAAACCACAACACAAGGACATTATTTGCTCTTCAATTCTCCTCTACAAGAGGAGAATTTTCTCATTTGACAGAGGAGAAATTCTCAGTTTTGATGGTAGTGTGCCTTGAATGCTCTGGACTACTTCCTAAATCTCCCTGGTAGAGATTAACATGCACACACACACACACACAGAGAGAGAGAGAGAGAGAGAGAGAGAGAGAGAAACAGACACAGAGAAACAGGGATGCAGGCAACAAAATGTGCAATGTTTTGTTAGGGTCCTGCTTCTATTTCTGGTTCTCTATTTACAGCGAGAGTCTGGATCTACTTTCAAGGTAATGACATAGAATTTCCTTTTGAGGTAGCAATGCTTACATAGGATAAAATGAGTTGATCAAAATACAACCATGAAGTCCATAATAAAGGTTTGCTGCCCATCATGTGGGGGAGGGGGCCTCTGAGCCCTGGCGAGTGGGGAACACATCTATTAGCTGCCTTGTGTCCCCTGGGGGGCGGATCCTAGGAGCTCTAACAGGGACAAGGGCCTCCGCTGGTGCCCCTCACTGGGCCGCTTTCACTTCCCACACGTGCTGGAAGTGAGCTTGGCCTCCCCTCTACCCCACTTGGACCCAGGCCTGGGGGTGTGAGGGCTTGTCCTGATGGCTTTCCTAGTTCATCCCTGCAACCTTGGGGTTCCCAGATCGGCACGTGTGCCTCCAGACTCAGCCTCTTTCAACCTGTCAGGTTTATTCCTCTGGCTGCCACAGGGTTAAAGAAAAAACTGTATCCTTTAACCTGCCTTGGTGCTCTGATATGCTTTGCTCCATTAATAATTTAGTGAGGTGGACTGAATTGGATTGATTCTCCCCCAAATCAATACACAAATGATTATTGTTTCGGGGCACTTCTGAGTGCTTCAGCAAGGCCGAGGGGGAGCTTTTAGATTGAAAATTGGAACTGCACTCATCATTCAAAATTACTGTGGAGAGGGTTATGTAAACCAAGAGGTGACCTGGTACTAACGTTTTTATTGCAATAGAAGTCTTCCTCGTTTTTTTTTCTTTTTTTTGGAGTGATGCTTTTACGACATACTTACCATCACTGTTCCAGACCTATAATTTTAAAATTACTGCTCAGTACCGAAGGTGAAATGATTTTACTGCCGCTGGTCTATTAAAGTCATAAGAATCAGCACTGTCTTGGAGAGTGTCTGTGGCCATGCCAAGCCCCGTCCCCATGGACACGCCTGCAGGTGTGCCGGGGCCGGGTCAGTGGGCTGGGGCTGGTGCCTGGGCATCTCACAGGGTGGGGTGGGCACTCAGCCCCCAGCCTTGCTCTTCCCCCAGCAGCCCCTGGCCGAACCAAGGCTCTGGGGGCGCAGCGGCACCAGGAAGCCCCATTCACTCCAAAGCGGGGCCCAGACTGGCTGCCTCACCCCACCGAGCTCAGGTCACAAACCTGACTTTTCTTTTGCCAGTTTATTTTTAGTAAATTTTTTCTTGCTACGGTAAAATATACATAACACAAAGCTTACCATTTTAACCACTCCCATTGTGTGGCTCAGTGGCATTCGGTATATTCACACTGTTGCTCGGCCTTCGCCACCATCCATCTCCTGAAGCTGAAACTCTGTACCCATTCAACACGAACTCCCCGCTCTTTCCTCCCCCCAGCCCGTGGCAACCACCCTCCTACTTGCTGTCTCTATGAATGTGATTCCTCTACGTCCCTCCTATCAGTGGAATTATGCTGTCTATTTGTCCTTTTGCGACTGGCTTAGTTCACTTGGCATGATGTCCTCGAGATTCAATCATGCTGTAGCACGCGTCAGAGTGTTCTTCCTTAAGGCTGAGGAATATGCCATTGTTTATCCAGTCTTCTGTTGACGGGTACCTGTGTGGCCTCCAGCCCTGTGGTTATTGTGTTATTGCTGCTATAAACATGAGTGTTCAAGGACCCCCTGGGCCTCCTGCTTTCCATTCTTTCGGGTATATACCCAAACGTGGGATTGCAGGGTCCCATAGCCGTTCTATGTTTAACCTTTTGGGAAACTGCCCACCTGTTTTCCAAGGAGCTGCACCATCATACGTCCCCATCAGTGGTGTGCAAGTGTTCTAACGTCTCCACATTCTTGCCAATACTTGTTATGTTCTTTCTTTCTCCCCCTTTAAAAAATTTATTTATTAGAGAGAGGAGTACAGGGAGGGACAGAGGGAGAAGCAGACCCCCTGCTGAGCAGGGGAGCCCAATGCGGGGCTGGATGCAGGGCTGGATGCAGGGCTGGATGCAGGGCTGGATGCGGGGCTTGATCCCAGGACTCCCCGGATCATGACTTGAGCTGAAGGTAGATGCTTAACCGACTGAGCCACCCAGGCACCCCTCTCCTTTTTTAAATTATAGCCATCCTAATGGATGGAAAGTGATACTTCATTGTGGTTTTGATAATTTTAATATTTTCTTTTTTAAGTAGGCTCCACACCCAGTGCAGGGCCCAAAGAAAACCCAGAGATCAAGAGCTAGGCTGAGATCAAGAGTCAGATGTTTAACTGACTGAGCCCCCCAGATGCCCCTGATAGTTTTAGTATTTTAAATTCAAATAAACAGTAACTTTCTTTCTCTAAAGCTATTTTTTCCCCCTCTTACCTCTTTTCCTGTCCTCCTGTCATCCTATTCCAAAAGTTGTACATTAGGTGCCATTCAGAAATCCCTCAGTCGTGGGTTTCCATGCTACTTTCTACCGAAATGGCTGAGGTTTAAAAATGTCATTTGAAAGGGCGCCTGGGTGGCTCAGTTGGTTAGGCGACTGCCTTCGGCTCGGGTCATGATCCTGGAGTCCCGGGATCGAGTCCCGCATCGGGCTCCCTGCTCGGCAGGGAGCCTGCTTCTCCCTCTGACCCTCCCCCCTCTCATGTGCTTTCTCTCTCTCTCATTCTCTCTGTCTCAAATAAATAAATAAAATCTTTAAAAAAAAAAATGTCATTTGAAAAACATGGATTCTAACGTATATGGGAGCAAAATAGCAATTTAGGAGAGACTGTCCTGTGAGGCTCCTCTGTGGTCCCAGAAGGGGTCTTGGAAAGTGCCCAAGAACAGTTTCTGTTCAAGGAGAGAACAACTGTCTTCTCATCATTTGAGTGAGTAGCTGGCCTGGGGGCCTTGAGTGCTTCTCTCCAAAGGGGGGGTCTGAAGCCTGGGGGTCAGTCGGTATGTCTACATGCTGGAGGGGATGCTCAGAGGGCTGAGCACATCTCTCCAAATGCGCTCTGCTCTGCCTCCTGGCTGTCCTCCTGGCAGAACGATCGAGGGAAGAGTAGAAATTCGATCTGGGAAGAGTGGAAATGTTCCAAGGCCAGAATGAGCTGGGTAGAGGTGGGGGTGCTTGGAGAGGATGATAGGCAGAGCAAGTCCCACAGGATCATGAAGCTCAGGTTAAGAACTTTGAGGTCTGTTCTGGGGTATTTTCTGCAGGGGGCATGATCCATTTTGCACGTTGAAAACGTGAGCTGCTGATTGGGAGGCAGGGGACCATTGTAGAAGGTTTCTGCAGAGATCTACAAGAGAGGAGATAGATGATGGCTGGGACCAGGAAGGTGCTGTGGTGATGGAGAGAAGGGACAGATTTGAGATACGTGGTAGGGACTAGCTATCCAGACTTAGTCATGGATTGGTGTTGGGGGATTAGGGTAGGGGTTATTGACTCAATAAATGATGTGACCATGAACAGAGCGGGACCCAAGGGGAAGTTGCAGACTGCAGAGTGAGAAGTGTTTGGTCTAGAGTGCAGTTTGGACGAAGAAGCGTTTTCCCTCCTGGAAGGCACCTGCTTTAGTTTTACTTGCCGAAGTCACGTTTAGCCTTTGATCCCGAAGTAAATTCTAACTATTTGAAATCAAGAAAGACAACGACCATCCAACTTGTCAACTGGTTGGATAGGAGCGGGCTTGAACTTGCGTCTTCCTGCAGGCAAATGATGGAGGAAGATACGGGGAGCTCTCCAGCCGCAGTGGCTGCCTCCCTGTCCTGCAGGGGTCTTGGGGCGTGTGGCTGAGAATGAGCATTGGCAGTGACCCTGTTGTTCTGGACAGAGGTTTATGTGGGACAACTCTGTTGTGTGTGCAACTTCTTGGGGGCTATTACTGACTTCATCCTCTTTCCCACTAAATTCTCAACTAGTTGGAAGAGTTTGGGTTGTGATAGACAGAAAACTCCTGGTTACAATGGATGCTGGAGCAGATGCCAGATGTTTGTTAAAAAGTTGCAGGGTCATTGAGCTGGGGTGTCCAGTCCTGCAGCAGAGACTGGGCTGCCAGGAACCATTCCAGAAGTGGCTAGTTGGGTTGGGGGGAGAGGACTAGGCCAGGGCTACATTGGGGAAACCCGGGCAAGGCCCCTGCGTGGGTTGGCAGCCTCTAGAGGGCACTAAACTGGAAAAGGGGTGTCAGGTAGCTAAGATCTCAATATGAGCAAGGAGTAGCTTTGTGCCAAAAAATTCATTAATCAAGATAAACCATGTCTTTAAAAGTTATTTTAAAAAATAAATGCAAAAGGGGCGCCTGGGTGGCTCAGTTGGTTAGCGACTGCCTTCGGCTCGGGTCATGATCCTGGAGTCCCGGGATCGAGTCCCGCATCGGGCTCCCTGCTCGGCGGGGAGTCTGCTTCTCCCTCTGACCCTCCTCCCTCTCATGCTCTCTGTCTCTCATTCTCTGTCTCAAATAAAAAAAAAAAAAAAAAAAATAAATAAATAAATGCAAAAAATCCATGATGAACAAAATATCAAAAGTTTAGATACAGATGGGTGGTGCTTGTTTGTTTTACCATCCTGCACTATCGTGCAATGGAAACAATTGTTTCTAACCAGCCCAAAGTTCCCAGATAGCTAACTGGGCTGTCCCCTGCCTCCCGGGCTTATGAGGGTTGACAAGTGGTGTGGACAAATTGGGCAACTTTGTGATTGTAGAGCTTTTATTGATCTTTCCACTCAGTTCAAAATATGGGAGGATATTTTGATAAATGTATATAGGGGTTCACATTTTTCCTTTTGCCTCAGGCTCCAATAGGACTCCCCATGGCCTTGGTCTCCACTATAGATTCCTTTCATAGCTTGGAAAGCATGCATCTAGAAAGCATCCTCAAGTGGACACAAAATTTCGGACCCTCCCTGCCAGCTCTGCAATTCTGTTGAACATTTTTGCCATGCATAAATGCCCATTACATGAGCAGCCAGCAGTCTTGGGAAATTCTGAAACCAGATTATGGCAGGCTAGTGCTCTTTACCATAAATGAGTCGTTTATCTTGTTATTTGATTCTTAAATCATTTGCTACATCTCTCAAGAAGTCGGCTTTTGAAAAATCACCAAAGAAATTAGAAGAGAGAGAACACACACCCACCCACCCAGAAAAACTAAAAGGTGTTTTCCCTCCCATTTTTTTAAATTAAAATCCAGTTGGCCTGCACAGTAAAAATGAGTTAGTGAGTTACACAGTCTACAGCTTTCACTAATACAGTATCAGTTCCTCTTTACCTTCTCTCCAAAAAGGAGAATAGGGAAGGGAGTGGTGGTAACTGAAGAGGGGTCCTGCCTCAGCTTAGCAGGCATGGGTGCGCCAAGCCTCCAGGCAAGGACCTCTGATTGCACATTAGTCTCAAGAAAGGAGGGTTGACCCTGCTTGACTCTAAATGGCCTCCTCAGCTCTTCTCCCTGTGTCTCTCCCGGGTTTCTGCCTCTTTGGGACCAGCCCCTTGGTTGACACCACTCCCAGGTGGCAGCCCCAAGCCTGAAAAGCGAACCTCCTTTCCATTCCCCAGGACCTGACGAGGTGATTAGGTGGGCTCAGGGGTCCCCGGAAGGGGTGAATTTCCAGAGGCCTGACGTGTTCCCCAGTATCTCTTCACAAGCCTTGCTCTGCACAGAAGGATGCATTTCAGGGATGTGCCAGGGCCAGTCGGGCTGTGGCAAACGAGGGCCACAGGGGTTGCAGGGGCGGGAACAGGGACACCTCACGGGGCAGACAGGCCTGAGCCCTGCGCCACCTCGCGCCGTCCTGCCCTCAGGTCCCCTAAGCAGCCACCTTCTACCAGTCCTCTCTCCCCTCCACTCCCTTCCCCTCCCCGGCACAGCGACCCCGCGGGCTCCGGCAGGGACCAGTTCGTGGGCCCGGGAGCAGACCGCGCCGGAGCTGACGGGGCCCTGGCTCCAGGGCTGCGGGGCGGGGGGCGCCGACCGGCCCGGGCGGCGGCGCGGAGCTGTCCAGCACCGAGGCGGGGCGCGCGCCCCCGGCCCGCCCCGCCGCCTCCCCCCGCGCCCGGCCAGCGCCACTGCGGCTCGGCGGGCGCGTCACGTGGCTGGCGCGGCGCGGCCTCCGGGCTCCGGGCTGGCGCGGGGACCCACAGACCCACGGACGCACCAGCGACGGCACCCGGCCGCGCGGGGCCGGGGGCGCCGGGGCCGGGCGGGCTACGCACCGAGGGGCATGGGCGCGCCGGGGGCCCCCGGGCACAGGCCGGCGGCGGCGGCGGCGGCGGGGGCGGCGGCGGCGAGGCGCCCGGGGCGCGGGGGCAGCGGCGGGCGGGGGTCCTCCCTGGCGGCCGCCGCTGAGCCCCCGCGGGGCCCGTGACGCCGCGGCCGATGTGGCCCCGCGCGCGCTGCGGGCCTGCACCGCCGCCTCACAAAGACGCCGCGGGAGCCACCGCCCGCACCCGGCGGGCAGCCGCCGCGGGAGCCCGAGCCGGAGCCCGAGCCGGAGCCGGAGCCGGAGCCGCTGCCGCAGCCTGGGGGACAGGAGGCGGCGCCCGCGGGCCGCCGGCCCCGGCATGGAGAAGCGGGCGGCCGCGGGGTTGGAGGGGGCGCCGGGCGCCCGGGCGCAGCTCGCCGTCGTCTGCCTGGGTGAGTGGGCCGTGCAGGCCGGGCGGGTCCGGGCCCCCATCTCGCCGCTCCGCGCCGCGCCCCGGGCGACCCTGGCCCGCCCCGCTCCCCCGGGCTCCAGCCGGAGCTTTCCGGAGCGGGCCCGGACGGCCCCCAGCGCCCCCCCCCGGCCCCCCCCTCCCCGCCTGCTGCGCTCTCGGGCCTGGGAGGCGACTCTGGCAGCCGAGCCCCGGCTCCCGCCCGGCTCGCGACAGCGCGTGGAGCCCGGGGCAGCGGGGCGCGGGGCGGCCGGGTGGTGCGGGCGGGCAGGCAGTGGCTTTCCGCCGGGCCTGGCGGGGTTGGGGCCTCCGGAGCTGCGGACAAAGGCGAGGCGGGCGGGTCTGCGGCCGGCTGTGCCCTGAAGAAGGAAGTGTTTCCTGCCGGGACCTGGGGTGGGGGCGGGTGCCAGCGGGAGCCGCGGTCGGGATGCCGGGCGGGAGGCAGCGGCGAGAGTGACTCCTGTCTTGCCTTTGTGTCTAAGACCCAGCGGGGCAGGCCTGTTCAGCCCAGCGTGGTGTGTTTGGGGAGGGCCCTGGGACCTGTCCGGGCCTGGCACCTGGGTGGGAGGGACTCCCGCCCTATCCAGGAGTTTTTCTGTCCACCGCTCCACGGCCCTGTGTTGGGTGGGGGAGAGGGGAAGAAAGGAGTTAAATCCTCAATCCACATGGCTCCTTTATTTACCATGATGAAGGAGGGAGGCCATGATCCGAGCTTGGGGTCATTAGGGGACACCCTACTGTGACACTAGTGAAGATGCTGTAAGCCCCATAAGTTTGCTTGAAGCTACGGAAATGACACAGTGAAAAAGAAACCTGTCTATTTTAAGCTTTGCCCTCTTCTTGGAGGCCAGAATCAGGGAGCTCTGAGTCTTGTGGAAGGCCCCTTGGTTCAGGTGTGGTAAAGTCTAGTAAGGGCTGGGAACCCCCCGCAGAAGTGCCCACTGCCCAGTCTGTTAGTGGTCATGTGCTCTGGACTCTGAGCTGTTGGGCGCTGGGCTTCCCAGGTGAGCAGGGCAGGAGGACAGGCCCTTCGGCTTACCCAAGGCCCTCTCTGCCCAGATGTGGCCCAGTCTCTGGCTAGCAGAGCCTGGGGTTTTCAGAGGGGGCATCTGCCCCTGCATCCTCACCAGGTGGGGGCTGACCTGGCAGAGATGCTCCCTGCCTCCCTTGGCATCTTTGATGTTGGGGAAAGGAGGCACCCTGAACCCTGGGAAGTTGAGTTTGCCCATATCCTCCTCCTGGTCCTGTAAACCCCTGAAGAAAAGCAGTAGATGAAAGCAAAGGACAAACCCCATGGAGGTAGATACTTGAGGGGATGGGTGGCAGGAGAGTTCTTTGCCCCTCTTCTCAAGGTCAGCATGGCATAGTGAGGTGGACCTTGAATCCTGCTAACTGTGCATCCCTATAAAATGGGGTAATCGGAACTGCTTCCTCCCTCCCTGGCTTGCCGGTAGCCCAGGTGGCTGGCAAAGCCCCTCAGAGGGATTCCTCCAAGTGGTTGGGGGCCCCTTGAAGGCAGAGCCCTTATCCAGGCTGAACCAGGGTGGCCCCCACACGAGCTTCCGAGCTGGAGAAGGGAGACAGAAACACATCCCTTCCCATGTGAGTTAGAATCCACAGGCATGGGGAGCAACAGAAGTGGTCTGTTGCAACCAGGCTTGTGCGCTGGCTCTCTTTGGGAGAAGCTGGGGGGTCCTGAGACCCTCGAGGGGTCTCCCCTCTGCTCATCCCAGCAGGACCAGGTGGGAGTGGAAGTCTCTGGCAGCACGCTGGGCCTGGCCCTGTGAGATGAAAGAAGCGGCCCGGAGTTTGGCTGTGTTGTCCTGCACCCATCTAGGGC
The DNA here is from genome assembly GCF_054177405.1 of Leptonychotes weddellii. Classification (NCBI taxonomy): domain Eukaryota; kingdom Metazoa; phylum Chordata; class Mammalia; order Carnivora; family Phocidae; genus Leptonychotes; species Leptonychotes weddellii. The sequence continues at coordinate 36,052,321 of NC_138384.1, forward strand.
TGCTGTTGGCCCAGGGCAGGTGTTGGCCCCAAGAGCCACTGCCTCCCGCTGACTCCTCCTTGTGTCTCCCACAGTAAACATTGTTCTCACCGGGCGGCTCAGCAGTGCAGTTCCTGCTTTAGGTGAGTAAGATGCTTCTCCTTTCTCCCTTCTTCCCTGCCCTTCTGGTCCTAGTGACCTTTGAGGACAGGCCTTCAGGGCCCGTCCACGTCTGTGGTCAGCTGGCCTCATCCAACTTTAGCCCTTGTGAATTTTTCCTGCATCACCAAGGAGTTGTTTGTCCTTGGGCAAGCTTACACCTCCCTGAGTCTCAGTTTTCTCTTCTGTAAAATGGGCGCAGTAACAGGACCTACCTCAAAGCCTGGTTATTAGGGTCAAATGAGCAAATGAGACAAGGTGCTCAGCGTGGCCATGACACATGGTGGCTTTTAATGCCACTAGCAGACTGTCATGAGTCCAGCATAATTGACAGGTTGTGCTTCCTGTAGGCTGTGGGGTTCCCCGAGGCCATGAGGCACGGTGAGATGCCTGCCTGTTTTAAAGTTATACCTGGGATTCAGCTTATGAAGGTATGACCGAGTGATGACACAGAGAGGCCAATGCCATTGACAGGAGAATTTGTTAGTCATGTGTCTTGAGATGAAGGGACAGGCCACACCCCACAGGGCCACAGGGGGAATGCCAGGTTTGGTTAGGCAGATTCAGGAGTGGGAGGAAGGCCCAGGCTCGGCCTTTGTTGGAGTTTCCATGGGAAAGGCTAGGCAGGGCCGGGGAAACAGCTCAGGCTTGGCTAGTTTCAAGAATTCTGGCTGGCTTGAGGCTACAGGGGTGGTCTCTAGTTGCCTGGTACCTGGCCCTGGGATGATCTAGGGCAGGGGAAACACTGGCTTGGTATGCGAATTAGAAAAGAAGGTGGCTCAGCCTGGGTTCAGCTGGTCTGTCTAAGCAAGACCAGTCCCAGGCAAGCTGGTGCGACGGAGAGAGATTCCCACGTTGGCTGATGTTTTGGCCCTGAGATTAGTGGTGGCCTATGGGATCTAAGAAACACGGCTAAACTCCACCCCTTTCCCCTGCCTGTCACAGTGGGTCCAACCATCCACAGGCCATCTTTGTGTTCGGGCCCCATGCCAGGGACCTCGAAGGCTGTCAGGAGCGGGAGGGGCGACCGAGGCCATCAAGGGCATTTGCTCTTTGCTGAGGGGACTGCCACGGGGAAGCCCCAGGCCTCATGGCCCTTGGGGCCACCGGGAGACATCGGAGAAGGGCCTTAGGGAGCTGGGGACAATGTGCGGTCTCTGGTGTGGGGGGCCTGTGACACTTGCTGTGCTGCCTTGTGGGTTGGAGGCACCTGGGGTTTCTAATTCTGCTCAGGACCTTGTAGCCGAAAGCCACTGAGGCTGGCTCAGGGAGAGGGATCTCTGTGGGCCACGGTCACTGGGATGGGGAGGCCCAGGGCCCACCGAAGCTGCTTTCTCAGGCCCATCTCTCAGATGCGGCTCCTCGGGCTCCCTCCTGATTTCCCCTGCAGGTGGACTCCTGTTCCCTGCAGTCTGGCCTCCTCTGCTGATGCAACTGGCCCGGGGCCCTGACTTACTCACCTGTGGTGTCCTGGCCCACGCAGTGAACTGCCCAGTCTCCCCATCCCAATTTCCCGGAGGACACTGACTGTCCCCGCTGGGGTCAGGGGTCTGTGGCCATGGTAGAGAGTGGGAGGGAGGGGACCCGGGGAGGGGGGTCAGGTCTTACAGATGTGAGACCCAGGCGAGCCCTCCTGCTGGTGTGGGGGGTGGCCATGTGGCCTCAGCATGTCGGCCACATGCTTGTGCCCTGGGTTTAGAAAATGATGTTCCAGGGACAAGTTTCGCTTATAGAGTCAGGGAGAGAAAGACAGCCATGCAGGTCTGCACGTTTGGTAGGTCTTAGCCGGCATCTGCGTTGTTCTTTGGGGGCCGCCATTCACATCATGGTGCCTATGCGTGGCGTCCCCGAGGCCTGAGCTGCGTGCACGGCCCGTGTGGCCACAGGCAGTGGCCGGGGGCCCTAGCTCTCCTGGAGTCTAGCTCTATCATTCTAGCATTGCTCAGAGGAGCGGACACCAGCTTCAGGCTGCCTGAGGTGACAGCTCAGACCGGGGCCTGGCTGGACTGCCTGGGGAGACCTCACAGGTGTCTGCCTCCCAGCCCCCGGTCCTGCCCCAGGTTGGCACACACAGACTGGGTCCGCTGACCCGCCTCCCGCACCCCGGACTCGGGGCTCGGCCGCGTGGCTGCTGGGGACGCCAACGCTGTGAGCCTGGACAGAGTCTCCAGGCTGCTTTCCACTCACCAGGTAGCCTCCCCCGCGCGCTGGGTTCGGGGGCCCCCAGCTCCCTGTCGTGTAGTGACAGCATGCGGGTTGTCTAGAGTATTGATTGCCTCTGGAAACTGGATCTGCAAACTGTGCTCCACCAGGCCTTGCTCATGCTTCCTCAGGACTATGTCGTGACTCTTTAGACCAGGAAAGAAGGGAGTTTGCTGGTGCTCGGTCATCCCTTGCCCCCTTAAGCAGGCCACCTTGGCCCAAGGGCTAAGTAGTCTTCCGCCGGCATGAACAGAGGTCACCTGCAGTTAAAGCCCCCAAACACCCCCAAACGCTATCCTGCAAACACAATCCTCCCGTCACCCTCCACTGCCCACTCATCATCACACACCCCGTCAGATCCTCACCTCCACGGGGCGCCTCCCATGCCCCCCATCACGTGAATGTCTTCCTAGAGATTGCCACTTTCCTCGAATTTCCCAGCCACCCTCCGAGACAAGCAGCACCCACGGACTCCATTTTACTGATGGGCAAGGTGAGGCCTAGGGCAGAACGGCGTGCCCGGCAGTGTGAGCCCTGGGAGTGGACTCGTGAGGCCTTTCCCCAACCTGTGCCTTGATCCTGGGGTGGGAGCGAGGCTGCCATCACAGAGACACCTGGGACTGGTTGTCCGAGCTGGTGATCGCCTCCAGGCTCAAGGCCAAGCGAGTGTCCAGTCAGGAGGCCCTGACCCGAGCTCCCAGCGCCCCCGCACGGACTCTGCCCTCTCTCCTGCTCCACGTGCACTCTGTGTGGGCCAGGCTGATGGCTGCAGAAAATGTGATCTCTTGCTGCCCCCTATGTGGGAATTTCTGGGGCAGTCCTGGGGGCTCTTTGGGGGGACATGTTGTCAGGGCCTTTGCTGAGAGGCAGAGCTGGGTGGCAGCTGCTAGTCACTTGCTCCTGACTCGGCTGCTGGTCCGAGAGACCTGGAAAGTAGGGCCAGACCTAGGTCTAGAAGCATATTCTGGCTGGGGCAGGTGATGCCAGTAGGATTCACGGGTGAGGAACCTGGCCTTTCTGAGTGTTTTGTCCCTGAGGAAGGCTGGCCTCCTGGCCAGGGTAGGTGTGACCAAGCCCTGCTTTGCCCCCGGCCCTGTTCTATGGGGTGAGGGGACAGGGCAACAAAGGGTGCTTCCTGCCCTGGCTGACGGAGTCTCCTGACTTCGGGTTTACTGTGTGGATTTGACGTAGAGGGGGAAGATGCACCCCAGCCGTGCCAGGTTCTCCCTGCCTGTGAACCTCTTGCCCAGCACCGTCCAGGAGGAGAAGCCTCTTCTGGCTTTCATAACCTCACACCTCCCAGGTCCCCGGGGCAGCACCCAGGGTCTCTGTGAGGCTCACAAAGCCAGTGGCCTCATCTGTCAGAGGGAAGGGGCCCTGGTCCTTCCCCTCCTGCGTGCTCTTAGTGATCCTGTTTGATGGGTCAGAAATCTGCGGGTCGGGGAGGCTGGCCCTCCAGGCCACCGGGGAGTGCCAAGCAAGCCTGGTGCCTTGCTGACCAGGAGCTACCGGGGCTCTGATGGCAACCCGCGGGTGGCCAGCCTTGTTTCAGGGTCAAGTGTGGGTGTTTCTCTTCTAGTCCTTTGATGCTTTCGTGAGCTGTTGGCAGGGGTTTCCACTTCCCTGTTAGTCACAGTATTGGATCACCTGGACCTCCCTGGTCACGGTCCTGAGAGCATGGGAGGCAGCTGGAGTCTTGTTGAAGGCCAGCAGAGAGGCCCTGGCTTGCAGGGCAACAGTGGAAGGGGCCAGGCAGTACGAGAGTGGGGAGGTGGTGTCACTGGCCTCAGTTTCTCCATCTGTGTAATGGACCCTGCCTTTGCCACAGGCTTTTGTGAGGATCAGACGAGGTGGTGTGGTGAAGGGCTGCAGGGGCTGGAAGGGGTAGGTGTGGTCAAGTGCAGAGGCCTTGCCTGGTCCCGGGAAGGCCAGGACACACCAGTGCAGGCTCTGGAGTCTCCAGGCTGGGCCGGCTCAGCTGGAAGCAGAGGCACGAGTAATGAAGTGGGTAAAGCAAGGCCCGCAGGGCTGGGCTTCATGGCATTCCTCGATCGCACTGGCTGGGATGATAGCCTGCACTGGTCCCTGAGGCAGCAGATGGTCAACATTTCATAAATGCTTTGGTTCAAGGCCGGCAGTGAGAGGCTGATCCCATCAGGGGACTAAGGGTGACCCTGACTCTGTCACTTACTGCTCTGTGGCCATGGGCAGGTCCCTTGCCCTCTCTGAGCCTGTTTCCTTGTCTGGTTATGACATTTACCTCCGGTGGCTTCCCACTGATGCTCAGGATGAAACCCCAGTGCCACACAAGGTGTGATCAGACCCAGCCTGCGTTCTGGCCCCATCTGGACATCGGCCTCCCTGCAGGCCTGTTTTATGATCTTCACCGCCCTCCCCCCCAAGAGATCAGCATGTCTGCTCTCCCTGCAGCCTCCACGGAGTGGGGCTTTTGACTATCTTACTCAGCATGCCTAGTCCTTGTGCCTGCCACTTAGTAGGTACCCAGTAACTGTGCTGGGTGAGCAAAGCCCCTCCCCTCCCGGGGCCAAGGCCTGTATTTGTCCCAGGGAGGGCAGGCAGGGAACCGCAGTGGATTGCCCATGCAGGCCCAACAGGCCTAGGGGTGCAGAATTCTCCACTGAGCTGAGGCCAAGAGGCTGCACCTTAGAGGTGCCAAGGGGGCTGTTGGTGGGCTCATTACCAGCCCTGCGGGGAATGGGGGATAGGACCTACGCTCCGGTGCACAGGGTATGGCTGGGGGCCAAGGCTGCCCTGAGACCTTGTGGGTCCTTGCCCCCCCATAACCATGAAGTCTTGCATTTGGCCTTGCCCTGGCCATGACCACCCTTGTCTGGCCTTGATCCCACCCTGGGAAAGGCCCATGCTCAAGCCACGGCGGGGGGGGGGGGGGCTCGAGTGCACCCCCGCCTCACTTCCCACCTAGAGGGGAGGCCGGCCCTTCTCAGCCTCTTGTCCCGACAGCCGCCTGCAGTGGGAGGCTGGAGCAGCACACGGAGCGGCGCGGCGTCATCTACAGCCCGGCCTGGCCCCTCAACTACCCGCCGGGCACCAACTGCAGCTGGTACATTCAGGGTGACCGCGGGGACATGATCACCATCAGGTAAGGGGACCCAGGGCGTCAGAAGGGAACTCCGTGGGCCTGCACATGCTGAGTAAGTGTGTGTGTGTGTGAGAGCGTGTGCGCGTGTGTAATGGTGCCTGTGTGTGAGTGCATGTATGAGCAGGTGCAGAGGGTAGGTGTGTGTGTGAGCACATGCATGCACAGGAACACATGTATGAGCAGGTGCAGAGGGCAGGTGTGTGAGAGTCTGCATGTGCATGAGCACATGCATGGACAGGTGCAGAGGGCAGGGGTGTGTGTAAGTATGGGTGCATGTGAGTGGTGTGCACATGTGTGAGCATGTGAGTGTGCCCAGCTCCCTGGGTGTCTGTGGGCCCCTGTAGCAGGCCACCTCTCCTGCTGGACCTCTGCCATGTGAGCCTCTCTCATGGACCGCGGGGGCCGTGGATGCCCTCAGCCCGGCCAGGGAGAGGAGCCGGGGGCACTGGGCTTTGAGGTGGCGGAAGTGTTTTCTCTGCCCTGCAGGGGGCTTGAGGCCAGGCTGGCGTGGAGCCCAGAGCAGGGGTTCCCCAGGGGCCTCGGGGCCAGTCTGGGCAGGAGATGGAGCTAGGCAGGAGCCCAGGCGCTCCAGCTGCAGGGACGTGCCGAGGTGGCGAGATGTGGAACTGAGTCTGGAACCCTGGCCTGGGGTGGCCGTGGGGTATCGGGTCGGGGTGCCAAAGCCCAGAAGGCCCAGGTACTCCCTGGCTCCCTGGCTCCAAAGCAGAGGGGCATCCTGGTGTCTGTGCTTGCTTGCCACACAGCCTGGGCTGGGGGGCCAGCACCGGGGTTTCTCTCCAGGTGACAAGCTGTCACCCAGCCGCGGCTAGGCCAGCCCTGTGTGCATCTACTCCCTCATTGGAGAGGCCTGTGTGTGCTGGGTCTATCCCAGCAGACCCAGCGAGGGAGGGATCTGGACCCTTCAAGGGAGCGTGTCGGGGGAAGGAATTGCGCCTGATGGGGCTTCTGACGCCCCCTCCACTTTGGCTTCGGGGTGGGCACTGTGTGTGCCAACGGAGGGCAGAAAAGGACGAGGTGAGGCCTTCACAGAGCTGCAGTGGGGCTGCACACAGCTTCATGGAGCTGCCCTCAGGCCCCTGGGTGGCGGCAGGGGTCCCATCCAGAGGCCCGGAGTGGAGGAGTGCAGAGGCCTGTGGGGCTGGCCTCCCTTGCCCTGAGCTCAGGTCTGCGGGCTCCCTGCCTGCCCGCCCACCCCTGCGGTCCTCGTTCCCCTCGGCCCCCGCAGCTTCCGCAACTTTGACGTGGAGGAGTCCCACCAGTGCTCCCTGGACTGGCTCATGCTGGGCCCAGCGGCCCCGCCCCGCCAGGAGGCCTTCCGGCTCTGCGGCTCCGCCATCCCACCTGCCTTCATCTCGGCCCGGGACCACGTCTGGATCTTCTTCCACTCCGACGCCTCCAGCTCCGGCCAGGCCCAGGGCTTCCGTCTGTCGTACATCCGAGGTGGTGCTGGCAGCAGGGTGGGGCAGGGCACCAGGGGCGCGCGGGCTCCCGGGGCCCCGGCAGCACCCTCTCCTGGCCCCCCAGGGTCTCCCCCAGCAGCCCCGTCCGTCGGCGGGCCTGGGCCTCAGGGTGCCTTGAAGCCCCTCGAGCTCACTGAGCCCACCTCACAGACTTGGCTAGAGTGGGCGGCTCACCCCTCACCCTTGGCTCAAGTCAGGGACGAGCCCACCCGGACATCTGAGGCGTCTCCACCCCTCGGGTTGGGAGGCCGGGCTGCGACAGGGGAGCCACCCTGCCTGCTGCTGGCCCCGGTCACCTGCCGGAGGGAGGCTCTGGGCTCCCCTGACCGTGTGTCCCCCCCCCGCCCCCCGCTCTCCACCCCACAGGGAAGCTGGGCCAGGTGTCCTGCCAGGCCGACGAGTTCCGCTGTGACAATGGCAAGTGCCTGCCGGGCCCATGGCAGTGCAACACGGTGGACGAGTGCGGCGACGGCTCGGACGAGGGCAACTGCTCGGCGCCCGCCTCCGAGCCTCCGGGCAGCCTGTGCCCCGGGGGCACCTTCCCCTGCAGCGGGGCGCGCTCCACGCGCTGCCTGCCGGCCGAGCGGCGCTGCGACGGCACGCAGGACTGCGGGGACGGCTCGGACGAGGCCGGCTGCCCCGACCTGGCGTGCGGCCGGCGGCTGGGCAGCTTCTACGGCTCCTTCGCCTCCCCGGACCTGTTCGGCGCGGCGCGCGGGCCCTCGGACCTGCACTGCACGTGGCTGGTGGACACGCAGGACCCGCGGCGCGTGCTGCTGCAGCTGGAGCTGCGGCTGGGCTACGACGACTACGTGCAGGTGTACGAGGGCCTGGGCGAGCGCGGCGACCGCCTGCTGCAGACGCTGTCCTACCGCAGCAACCACCGGCCCGTGAGCCTCGAGGCCGCCCAGGGCCGCCTCACCGTGGCCTACCACGCCCGCGCCCGCAGCGCCGGCCACGGCTTCAACGCCACCTATCAGGTCAAGGGCTACTGCCTCCCGTGGGAACAGCCGTGCGGGAGCGGCGGCGAGGGCGCCGTGGGCGCCGCGGGCGAGCAGGGCTGCTTCTCCGAGCCCCAGCGCTGCGACGGCTGGTGGCACTGCACCAGTGGCCGCGACGAGCAGGGCTGCCCCGCCTGCCCGCCGGACCAGTACCCCTGCGAGGGCGGCAGCGGCCTGTGCTACACGCCCGCCGACCGCTGCAACAACCAGAAGAGCTGCCCGGACGGCGCTGACGAGAAGAACTGCTTCTCCTGCCAGCCCGGCACCTTCCACTGCGGCACCAACCTGTGCATTTTCGAGACGTGGCGCTGTGACGGCCAGGAGGACTGCCAGGACGGCAGTGACGAGCACGGCTGCCTGGCGGCCGTGCCCCGCAAGGTCATCACGGCGGCACTCATCGGCAGCCTGGTGTGCGGCCTGCTGCTCGTCATCGCGCTGGGCTGCGCCTTCAAGCTCTACTCGCTGCGCACGCAGGAGTACAGGTGGGGGGGCCGCGGGCGGCGGGGGGCGGGGGGCTCGGGCCGTCCACGTGTGCACCTCTCCCCGGCATCCCGGGAGCTTGGGCTGGAGGGCCGGGGAGGGGGGTGGCACCCGTGGGAGGCGGGCAGGGTGCGGACCCCGGCCAGCCCCGCCATGCTGCCCTCCTGCACCCCCCCCCGACCCCCCCCCCCCCGCTGCCTTCAGGGCCTTCGAGACCCAGATGACACGCCTGGAGGCTGAGTTTGTGCGGCGGGAGGCACCCCCATCCTATGGGCAGCTCATCGCCCAGGGCCTCATTCCGCCCGTGGAGGACTTCCCCGTCTACAGTGCATCCCAGGTGCGTGCCGGGGGTGGGTGGGGTGGGTAAGACCCCGGGGACCCAGGCTCCCACTTGGACCTCAGAGGACGGCCAGATGGGGAGACCAAGGGGCCAAGTCAGACAGTGCATGGCCCAAGGGTCGAGGGAGGCGGGGGCGGTGGTGAGGCCACGGCCAGGTTGGGGGGAACCAGTTGGTCTCTTGGAGTCGCGCTGACCTCTGCCCCCTCCGCCACCACCCCGCCCTCCAGGCCTCGGTGCTACAGAACCTTCGCACAGCCATGCGCCGACAGATGCGCCGGCACGCCTCCCGCCGAGGGCCTTCCCGCCGCCGCCTCGGCCGCCTCTGGAACCGGCTCTTTCACCGGCCGCGGGCGCCGCGGGGACAGATCCCACTGCTGACGGCCGCACGCACCTCACAGACGGTGCTAGGTGACGGGCTCCTCCAGCCTGCATCAGGGACCACCCCGGAGCCCCCCGCACCCCTCACGGACACAGGCAGCCCCGCGGCAGCTGGGGATGGGCCCCCCCCAGGCCATGCGCCAGAAGTGGGACCCGCTGTGCCGCCCCCCTCTGGCCTGCGGGACCTGGAGGGCAGGCTGGTGGACAAGGACAGAAAAGCCGGCAGGGACCCTCGGGTGGACAGCCCGGCCCCTGTGGACATGCCTCGGGAGCCCTGCTCGGCCCAGGACCCTCACCCCCCGGCTCCCACTGCCAGCAGCACCCTAGGCCCCCATCCAGCAGAGCCACTGGGTGTCTGCAGGAGTCCCCCACCGCCCTGCTCCCCAACGTTGGAGGCCAGTGACGATGAGGCCCTGCTGGTCTGCTGACCCGCCGGACATGCTGGTGACCGCCACAGCCCCGCTTTGTAACCAGGGAATACACAGTCATTTCTACCCTGCCTCCGCGTCCTTCTTTCTTAGAGAGAGGCTGCCCGGAAGCCCGGCTGCCAGCTTGCTGCCTCGGCACCCCTAGCCCTGGTGGGCATGGCGGGCGGGGGCTGTGGGGGCTGGAGCAAGGAGGCAGGTGGAGTCAGGAGCCCCGCGGCAGGCACCCTGGGGTCTCACTCTCCCTCCCCCTCCTCCGTTCTGGGAATCCATCTCCAGGGAGCAGGAGGGCTAGGGCAGGGCTCTCTGGAGAGTTGTCTGTGGCTTCTCACTTCATTCGCCCTCTGGGGCACCAGAGCTGTGCCGGACTGAACGGAACCACCGGTGTGACGGACCTAGTCCATGGAGGGCCCTCTGTCAATGCTCAGCCCTCCTCCAGTCCTCCCACCCAGCCCAGAGGAGGGGCAAGGAGGCTTCTGCCCTCATCCTCATGCCTGTGGTGTCAGCGTGGGCCTGGCCAGGCAGGCTCCCTTTGCCCTTTGCCCTGTGGCTGAGGGGTTAATCTCCTGGGCATGAGGGCAGGGCTGGGAATGAGGGCACAGGTCTCTTGCAGGCCCTGAGGCCCCCCGGGAGATGCTGCTGGATGCTTTCTCGGGGGACAGTGGCCGAGCACCAACTGACAGTGGCCAAATCCGTCCCATCCTGTCTCAGGCTCTTAGTTTCCCCCTGTAAACCAGGGTGAGGCCACGGGCTCCCAAGTCCTGATACTCACTCCATGGAGATTTGTGGGAAAAAAAAAAGGCAGTTCCCGCAGAAACGCCTGGGCCCTCCTGGGTGGCTGAGCCTTGGGCTGGCATTGTGGGTCCCAGGGAGGTGTCTCCCGATCCCGGTGTCCCTTTGGGGCAAGGCTGGCTCTGGACCCCACGAGGGAGAGACGGAGCGCCCGGCTCAAGAGGCAGAGCCCCCAAACGCCAAAGGCCTCCTCCAGAGCCTGCGGGGGCACCTTTCGCAGCCAGCACCACGCGAGCCCTGCCGAGTGATGCCCACCAGGGACTCACCTGAGACAAGCACACCACCCACCAGCCCTGTTTTATTCATAGACCTTTCCAGGAAAAGCCAGTGGGGCAGTGCTGACGGGGAGCCCACATCTGCAGGGCTCCCTCGGCCGAGGCCTCCAAGAGTCAGATCTCTTTTTTCTCCAGGACAAAACAAAACAAAACAAAACAAAAAACCCCCAAAACTTATTTTGCAAAAACACCTCCTCAATAAACAACATGTAAACAGAAACAGCTGCTTCAGGCTCCACGAATATCTCACTGTGTTTTCAAGGGCTTGTCCGTGGCGGGCAGCGGGCAGGGGCCATTTTCCTCCTCCTCGGGGGCACCCTGGGGGTAGACCACGAAACACAGCTCCTGGCCCCAGCGTGTCATGGACTCTGAGGACAGACGGACAAACAGATAGACCCTGGGTCTGACCCTGTGGGGCAGGGGTCCTCAGGGAGCTGCTCCCTTTGGGTGGATCCTGGACACTGGGGCCACCTACTGGGGACACTTCCGGTGGCGGCCGGACCCTGTTGCCACCGCTGCTGCGGGGAGGCCCTGTTCCAGGCCGAGCCCCTAAGAGGGTTGCATTCCCAGGCCTGCTACCGTGGGGAGGCTGCCGGCTCACCTGTGAGTCTGTGCACACACTTTGGTTTGCTTCTCCAGAACACCCCCAGGAAGAAAACAGGCACCCCTGTGAGGATGATGATCACGCCGACCCCACACACCATGGGCTCCGAGATGAAGCTGAAGACCAGCAGGAATGCCCAGAAAACCAAGTACGCCACAGGGACCAGGAGGTTCACCTGCGGGAGAGCCAGCGGGAGTGCCAATGGCACCCCCACCCCGGGGGGTCCGAGGTGCTTCCCACCCGCTCCTGGGAGCTTGAGGCGTGAGGGCCCCCGCTCTGGCAGCCGCCCAACATGCTGGAAGCCAGCTCAGGGGATGGCCGGGGTGCCAAAGGGTTGAGGATTTGTAAAAGTTTCAGTGGCTCTGAGCTGCACACAGCAATGATGTGTCACCGGATGTTTGCATTTGGTTGGAGGTCCCTCCCTCTCTCTTTTTTGGGTTTCACTTTTTAAGGCACTGAGCACTTCTCCAGCTCCAGCATTTATATGCACACAGAATATTTGCATTTAGCTTGGGTTAAGCTCTTGCGTCCCTGTGCACGCTCCTGGGATTCCGTGTGACCAGGAGCAAGCACCGGAGCCTCATTTTCCTGTTTGTAAACTGGGAGTATTCACACCCCGTGGGGCTGTTGTGAGGGCCGAATCCGTCAGTGCACAGAGCCCCGAGCAGGGCCCAGCACGTGGCCAAAACCAGAATCCCGGTCGCTGTCATCACCTGTCCCCGGTGCCCAAATGACCGAAGGGGTGGCTCCATAGCGTGGGCCAGCCCATCCACTCCCAGGCCTCACCTTGATGGGCCTGTGGAGAGCCGGCCGCCTCCAGCGCAGCACGAGCAAGCCCAGGATGGTGACGCCGTAGCAGAGGTAGTTGATGAAGGACACGTAGTTGATGAGCGTGTATGTGTCTCCCACAAGCATGATGACCGCTGTGGCCCCGCACTGGGAGAGGACTGGGCTGAGGGTGGCCTCCCACCTACCTCCATCGGCCCTGGGCCTGCCAGCTCAGGCCAGGAGGTCGATGAGCCCCGGCCCTTCCCACTCCCTCTGTGGGCTGCCCCCTAGGGCCAGGACAAATCCCCACCATTCCCCACGTTGCTGGGTGGCCCCGGCTCCCCTCCCTGCCGGCCTTGGCCCCACAACTTACACAGACAAGGAGGGCAGGGATCGGGGTGCAGCGTCTGACATGGATCATGGCCAGCAGGCTGGGCAGGTGCCCCTCTCGGGCCCCAGAGAAGCACAGTCTGGGACAGAGATGGGTGGAGGCCATGAGCCCGGCCGCGGGCCTCCTACCGACCAGATCCTGGACCACAGCTCCAGACCTGATGTCCCTCTTGAGCTGTCATCTCTGACCCCTGCTCCGGGCCCCGGCAGCCCCATGGCGCTGTTCTTCCCTGTCTCGCCCCGCCTCCCTTTTGCTTTCTGGACCTCAGAGTTGGGGTCCGACTCCTGTTACTGGGGAGTTCATTGTCCCAGTTTCAGGTGGGACCCACCGGGCAGGATTTGACTTCCTCCGGCCCCTGGCACTGATCACACACACCTGCCTTGCCTCACCCTGACCAACCCCCTCCCCAATCCAGTCACCTGGAGGAGGTGAACAGGTAGCCATTGATCCCTCCAAAAGTGGAAAGTGCCACGGAGACGGGCATGACCCAAGAAAAGTAGCCCAGCAGCTTCTCCCCGAAGGTCTGAGTGGGCACAGAAGAGAGGTGACACGTGAGGCAGGGCGGGGTGGGCAGGAGCCAGGCACACGTGGGACCCCACTCACCACGGCCACCGCGTTAGAGGCCAGCAGCTCCTGGGGGGACATGGCAGTGAAGTAGGCGATGTTGGTGAAGGTGTACACAAAGGTCACCAGCGGGATGGAGATGACAATGGCACGAGGTAGGTTCCTGGGGGCAGCGGTGGAGTGTGTCAGCATCAGCCCCGGGGGCTGGGGGCGGGGCCCAGGGGACCCAGCAAGGGAGCAGTCTGAGTCTCTATCTCCCGGGTCTGGGTCCGTTGGGGGCCTTGGGACAGGGAAAGGGGCAGCACTGCTGTCCCCCTGCCGCCCCCCAGGCCCACCCTGGGCTACATCAAACCCGGAGGAGCAGGTCTAATGTCGGCGCTAAAGAGAAAAGTGCATACAGCCAAACTCAGCCTTGAAAATCCTCGAAAATCCTTGAGAAGTGCCCCTGGGGCCCAATGCATTGACCTGGGGTGCCCGTGGGACGCCCTATCAGCCCCAGCCCCAGTTGCCAACTGTTCACTGCTGGGACCCCTGGCTGAGCTCCAGATGGAGCTATTGGCTTCATCCGTAGGGACCACGTTGTGCGCACACGTATCCATTTTGGCCAAAGGCAAACAGCTGGATCCATTGACAGGGGGACAATGATGCTCAGTGTTTCTGAGGCCCAGCGAGGGGCCACGACCCGCCCACAGCCACGCAGTGCCGGGCCAGGTTGGGGTACAGGTGTCCCAGCAGTAGTACCATCAGGCGGGTGACCGGGCTGAGCCCCAGGATGCAGGGGGTCTGTGCAGGGAGGCTGCCTCTCCCACCGCTGCACCCCTCCCCTTCCCAGGGCCTGGCCGGGCATCCCACTCACTTTCGGGGGTCGACCAGCTCCTCAGTGACATAGTTGAGGAAGTTCCAGCCGCTGAAGGCAAAGGAGCCCTGGAGGAAGGCCAGGGCCAGGTGACCCACGGAGGGTGTCATCCAGAAGTCAAAGGCATTGCTGGGCCTCAGCTCCTCGAAGTGTCCTGGGGGTCCAGAGGTCAAGGGTCAAAGTTGTCACTGAAGCCCTGTGCACGGCCCCACCCTGGCCCTACCTTGGAAGATCTGGACGAAGCCCACGCCAATGATGAGGGACAGGGCCAGCAGCTTCCCGCCGGTGAAGACGTCCTGGATGCGCGTGGCCCAGCGCACACTGGAACTGTTCACCCATGTCAGGAGCACTGGGGAGGAAACAAGAGAGGGCGGGTGGGCCACAGCCAAGTCCGGCCCAGGCTGCAGGAGGGTGGCATCCCCCCCAGCAGCCAGAGCGCAAGCAGCCCACCCCCTGAGGCTGAGCTCCCAGGGGGCCGGCAGCTGGAGGGGAAACCCCCCGCCGACACACACAGTCCTCCCACCCGGGGGGCAGCGAGCTGGGTGTGGGTCCAGGGTGGGCACTCACTCAGGCAGGCCATGGAGAGTGCGCGGGAGGCGGCGGCTGGGGGGATGCAGTTGGGGAACACGGGCTGCAGCACGTAGTTCGAGAAGGTCATGGAGATGACAGCCAGGCTGGTTGGGTACATGATGAGGACCGCACTCCAGAGAAGCAGGAAGCTGGAATGAGGGAGGGCCCGACTGGCACAGGGGGGCATCCCGCACCCTGCTGATGCGCCAGAAGGCAGGGCCGGGGCTGTTGGGGGTCTCTGCTCTAATAACGGACTTCTGCAACAGAGACGGCATTCTGCACGGTTAAGCAGCCCCAGGCTGCCCTTGGGCAGGTGTCGAGAAGGACTGGGGAACCAACCACCTTTCTAACAGCCGTCTAGCTCTGGCCACAGGCTGTTTCCTGAGCTGGGACAGGCTGTCCCAGGACCTTCGGTTATGGCTCCAGCTGGAGTTCTCAGCAGAGCATGGCTGCAGGGAGCTGGCGCTGAGCTGTGACCCCTGAGGGACAGGACCTTGCGTGCGAGGAGCCCTGGCCAGGGTTAGGGAGTGATTTATGTCCTGTCTGCCTGAATATTGCCACTGCAGTGTGCCCCCATGGGAGTAGGGGCTCTGCTCAAGGTTGTGAGGCCCAACCTCTTCCCAGGGGTTCTCCCTGCACCCGGGGAGCCCCTAGACTTTGAGGGTGGGGACAGCTGCATCCAGGGACACCAATGACCTCTGGACTACCATGCCTGGTAGATTCCTCTTGGTCCTCTCCTTTATTCCGAGGCCTAACCCTGGCTCCCTTCTGCCAACCCTAGAAGTTAGGCATGCCTGGGGTCAGGCCTTGGGCCCTCCCCTCCCTCTCACTTCCTTCTCGAGTATTCTCTTAACCATACAGCACGATTTTTCTGCTTTCTCAGGTCCCAGTCCCCTTTGAGGACGCTCTCCCCAGAGCAGAGCATCCATGGACACACCTGCAGGGTCCCATCCACCGCTACCCTGTTAAAGACCCTGCACCACATCCCTCAGAACCAAATTTTGTATACTTTGGCCTAGACTTTTCCTCTGAGCTCCAGACACCCTCCCACCCAGACCAGACCAGACCATCTCCCCAGATATGCCACAGATCCCACCAGCATGGCTACCCTACCCCAAAACCCTCCCCGAAACTGCCATCCATGGAGTCTATCCAATGGGAAAGCGGCTGTCACCTCCTCTCCCTCATACTACACCGGATACCATGTCCTCTGGATGATTCTGGGATCTTCCTATACCTTTATTCAGGCCCTCGGCATGGCTCAACTGGATAATTGCAATAGCTCTGGTCCCCCATTGTGCCCCCAGGCAGCCCCAGCACCTCCAAACCCTGGCACCTACCACGGATGTGACCTGCCTCTGACCACACCAGATAGATCGGGCTTGCCCTCCAAGCCTTGGTGCAAACGTGGTTTTTCCTGGAAGCCTTCCCTAGGTGGTAGCACCCCATTCTCTTGGCCGCTGGGCCATTGTCTCTCACGCACACCCTCAAAGCAAGGATCCTCTAGGTCTTCATTAAGTGCAGAGGGGCTCTCTCCCTTCTGCACTGTGGACAATTTGAGGACAGAGATGGATCTTTTTATCCCTGGTCCTCAACACACAGTAGGTGCTCAGGTAATGTTTATTGGTGAATAAAAGCATGCCAGGGGGCTATGTAAAGGGGCACTCTTGCAGGGCACTGGCAGGAATTTTATGCACCTCCCCGCCCACACACATGTGGGTTTACTAATCAAGGCTGCCCTCGCTTGTTGTGAGCATCACCCAGGTGGGGAGTAGGCTTAAAGAAACATTTAGAAGGAAGCACAGAGAGGTCAAGGGGCCAGCCGGAGTGTCCTGCCCACCCTGGCCTTGGAAGGCTACCCAACACCTCCACCCTCTTTCCTCCATCCACCCATGACCTCCCTGAGATGTGAGAAAAAGAAGGAATCGAAGTCCAGGACCCAAGTGACCCTCCATTCCAGATTGTCATCCCCTCCCCTACCGACCCTGCTGGTGCCCCACACTCACCCAGCCAGGCCCCCGAAGATCTCAGTGACGTAGGCGTAGTCCCCGCCAGACTTGGGGATGGCAACTCCCAGCTCCGCATAGCAGAGGGAGCCCAGGGCAGTGACACCTCCACCCAGGACCCAGACGAAGAGGGCCAGACCCACAGAGCCGGAGTGCTCCAGGACCCCCTTGGGGGAGATGAAGATGCCCGAGCCGATGATGTTTCCTGGGGCGGGGTGGGGCGGGAGATGGGGAGGCATCAGGTCTTGGGCCCCCTTAGGCAGCCCAGCCTTCTCCTCAGGCTCCCAGATGCTACAGCGAGGAAGAGAACCCAGGCTGCTCCCTGGAGGAGGCAGCGAGGGGAGATGGGCCTGCAGGCAGGTGGATGCCACTAGGGGCCTCAGACCCTGCAAATCCCACTCTGGGCTCATTATCTCCCCATTCCCCTGGCATGGGAAGTGACACCTTGTCCACCCAATTCAGGAGAGGAGTCCTGTTCTGAGTTCTTCTGTCCCCTGCTTGCTCCCACCGGACGGGAGGGGGCTCAGCTGCTCAGGAACCTGCTTCCTGGGCTCCTCCCTGACCTAGAACCCAGACTGCAGACACAGACTCTGAAGGCACCTTGTTTCCTGGCACCGTTGAAATATTTCAGGTCCTGGGCAAGGGCCGGTGGGGTGAGGGAGAGGAAGCGGTGCATTTTCAGGCCTGGGGGTAGGTCAGCAGGCATCACGGAAGGAATGGGGTGGGCAATGGCAGGCTGGCAGAGACTTGGCCAGCCCCGGGTCTGGAGAAGACTGCCTCTCTCCTTGAGACAGCCCGGTGGATGCCAGGAGCACAGTGGGAAACCCCAGCTGGGGCTCAGGTCACCTCTCAAGTTCTGCCTGTACAAGAGGTTTTTGTGAGGCTTCAGCAAGATACCATATAGGAAGCCCTCCGCTCATTCACAGCTGTATCCAGATGTACTTGGCATCTTTGCGTGATTCTGCGTATGTCTGCAGCCGCACCTGCTCTCCCTCACCTCCATCCCCCAGCACATAGTAGGTGTTTAATACACATCTGTCGAGTAAACTAAATGGGTGCATGAATGGCCTGATGTCCAAAGCGGCACCGATGTCCTGACATGAAAGACTGATTTCCTCATCTGTGAAGTGGCGGCAGCCATCTCTAGTCCACTCTCCTGGAAAGGCACTGCAAGGAGGAGGAGGAGGGTGGTCAGCCTCGGAGGCTCAGACGTGAAGGGAGTCTGCCATGGTCACCGAAGACCTGCCCTGACCTTGGGCTGACTCGGAGACTCGCGGAGCGTGGCGTGTGTTAGGGGGTGCTCTGTTGACTCACGGTGTCTGGGAGTGCTCAGTCCGAATGCTCAGAGGGCCAAGCTGTGGTCTGCAGAGTAGGTTCTCAGGGTGAGCAAGACTCTGAGTGCTCACTGAGCTGTGAGCTCCCTGGCAGTTAGGGCAAAAAGGGCAATGTTCTGGGTGACCTGGGCTTCACCATCTGAGCACACAAATTAGGTCGCATCATTAGTGGTTTGCACGAGGACCTGCCCATGAGGGAAAATCCCAGAATGCACAAGGCCCCATGAATAAAAAAGCGCTCAGTCCCTCGACAGGATGACCCTACCTGCCAGGTCCTGCGGGAGAGTGCACACCCATCGAGGCAGAGCCTGCCTGCTCCACCTGCCAGGCCCACAGGCGGGTCTGGCCAAGGACACAGCTGTGGCTGCCAATCTGCATGCATTCCTTGTCCACGGTGCTACCCCCCACCCCGCCCCCGGCCGACACAGATTTCCAGTCTGGACGGCCACGGTGCCCCACTTGGTTTTCCAGTCACATCCCAGGAGCCCTAAATACATCCAGATAAGGACGAAAGAATTCCTGTCCCCCAGCCCCCAGAGGTAAGCTGAGCCCTCAGCCTGCTTCCAGTGGGGAGAGGGGCCACCTCCCTTATCTACCCTGGGGGCCTGGGGCCTGGCTCAGCTTTCTAAAGGGTCTTTGAGTTCGCTCTATCCTGCAGCGTAGCCTCTGTTCTCAGGGCTTGGTGGAGTGGGATTTGCCAAAAGCCAGTGAGGTTGGAAGCCAGCGGGGGCTGGGTGGCCTTGGAAGGAGCTGGGTGCATTCAGGCTGGGGGCATCCAGGGACCTGAGCAACCCAGCCCATGGGACCCCAGCACTCTATGCGGTTCAGCATGGCGGGGCCTCATGGGCATAGCCCTTGGGGAAGTCACCTAGCCTCTTGTCCTCCCAGGTTGGGGTCTGAAAGGGACATGTCACTAGCCTGTGCCCAGAGGCTGGAGACTCTGATGCTGGCACTGGGGGATGGGCCAGGGGATCATGATTGTGTGGACACATGGCCTCAGCCTACGGCGCAGGGCTTCTTTCTCCCCACGTGGCTGAAAGGGCCTCTCTTTCTGGACCTGGACGACCTCTAGCATCTGTCCCAGGTTTATGCCGGAAGGCGGAGGAAAACCCCACTGAGGTCCACTGGCTGCTCTGGGGACCATGTGGGCTGGGTGGGGCTCTGCAAGGAGCCAAAGGGGCCAGGGGCTAGGGTGAGTGGCAGAGGACGGGGAGGGGGGGACGCTGGGGATGGGGGTGGGGGCCTCCGGCGTCTGAATGATTACAGGAGGTCTGGAGGAGGGACCACGGAGCTGTAACGGGTACAGCGGCGGGGGGTGCCTGTCCAGCCCTCCTGGTAGTGGTGGGCTCAGGCCCTCCTTCTCAGCCCTCGTGTTCAGGTCCAGCAGAATCAGCCCTGCTGGATTCAGGACACAGCAGTGGACAAGCCCAGCCCTTGGGGGGACCTGCTCTGGAGGAAGAGGGGGAGGGGCAGGAACTAGGGAACAGGGATGGGCTAGGAGATACTACTGAGCGCCCGGTCAGGTGTCTGACGACAGTGGGCTGGGGAAATGCAGGTTCCAAGGCCTCCGCAGTCCCATCCGCCCCGTGGCCGGGAGGCTCTGTGGTCCTTGCGGGTCCTTGGCGGCAGGGCCAGAGCTACCGTACAGGTGGGTGAGGAGGTGAGCCCCCCCACCGGGAGGCCCCCTTTTGGTCTCCTCCCGCCCCTCTGCCCTCCGCGCACTCTGGGTGGTTCTTTATCACATTAAGATGTTTGGGCTGATGGGGCTTACTCGGCTCCGCAGAGGGACAAAGAAAGGGCCATTGTTCTCCTGGTTGTTGCGGTGTGCGCTGACCTATTTCTGGGAGGCAGTGGCTGACCAGGGAGGTCCCAAGGGTGGACGGTGGAGGTCATGTCAGTGGAAGGAACCAGCTGCCCTTGGTGCGTGTGGGGGGGGAAAGTGCAGTCTGATTTTGGGGGGTGGTGGGCAGGGAGGTCCTGTCAGGCCAGGCTGCCGGCACCACCCGTCATCGCTAGAAACACTTTGGGGAGTCAGCTGTGTGACCTCAGGCCAGCGCTGCCCTTCTGGGCCTCAGTTTCCCCTTTTGCGAGGTAGGGCCACTGAGCTAGGGGGCAGCAGAGGGCTGGTTCAACCCTGACTTCGGCAGAGGCCCTGCTGGGCAGGGCGGACACATTCTGCGCCTCTCTCTGCACAGGGCCTAAGGAAACACAGTCTGCTCATGGGCCCCTGGCCCCCACGGTGGCAGGTCTCTCCTCAGCTCACCAGATTCCCAGAAGCTGCATCACCTCCAGGAAGCCCTCCCTGACCTCCCACCTTGGCCCACTCCCATGGTACCTAGAGGATGGCGAGGAAGGGATTCTTTATTTGCCACCCTGCATGGGTCCTGCATTCAGAGGGCCGGGTCTGGGCCCTGGCCTGCTGTGATGAGGAACCTGAGGTCCCCAAAGGACAGAGAACCCACAGGCCTAAGTCATCTAAGTCTTGCCTATCTGTGCCTCTTTTAGCTAGCAGGCCCACAATGGGGATTCTTCCTGTCACACTGGCCTGCTGGCCTGAGAGAGAACAGCTCTGGGACTCCCGGCTCTGATCAGGGGCTGGCCATCGGCCAGGCCTCCTTCCTCTGCTCTGGGCAACGAGTCCCAGCACCTCCCCATTAGGATATGACCCATGAGGCCTCTGGAAAAGAGCTCCAAATTCCCATCAGTCGGTCCCTGAGGCCACAGACAGCAGGGCTAGTTGAGAATCCCTAGACCTGGGTTCGAATCCCAGATGCCTCATGGTGGGGGCAGGGGCGGGGTGCTGTGGACCACATACTTCGCCTATCTGTGAAGTGGGGAGATGAGGCAGTGACGTGGGTGTGCTCCCACCCTGCCTGGTACATCAGAGGCCCCAGGAAGTGCTTACGAATCTCACTATTGTCATCTACCTTGGAGATACCCCAGGCCACCCAATGTGGCCTTGGGAGACCTGACCCCCAAGGGACCTCAATATGCTGGGGTCAGTGGCCAGAGCTCTGCTTTGGGGGCCCTGCTGTCCCCCGGGTGAAGCCCATGCCTCCAAACACACGAGTGTCCTTAATGAGCATGTGTCGGGCACCCCTCCGAGGAGACAGAAGTGCCCTTTGAGGTTGTTGGCAGAACTCCAGGGAGGTGAGTGGGGATGCCTCCGGGACATGTGTGGAATTGCCCATTGGCCCGCGGGCACCTCCGGCCTAACCCACGTTTCCTTCAAGAGAGGGATGAGCACAAGTGTGGAGCTCTCTCTGCCTGGCTTAGCCCAGCCCGGCCCGCCTAGTAAACTTCGCCTGTGCCCAGCCTCCGGGCTGAGTCAAGGTCATCGATGAGCTCCACTCCGCTGGATCTAACCGTCCACCCCTAGACTGCATCTTGCCTGCCTCATCAATGGCATTTGGCAGGTTAAGCCCTTCCTCCACACTCAGCCTCCTGGCCCTCCTCCCACCTTGCTGGCTTCTCCTTCTGGACGCCTCTGCTGGTCTTTCTCTTTCCTGACTTCCAGATGTTGAGTGCCCATGGTGCAGTCCTGGGGCCTCTGCCCCTTTCCTTCTACACTTCCTCCCTTGGAGACCTCATCCAGTCCTCCAGCTTCTGTTGGCAACCCCCAAATTTATATGCCTAGCATGGACCTTTTCCCTAAGCTAAACCTGGATATCCAACTAATTACTCAACAAATACGCATCTCAAATTTCACATGTTCAAAATGAGATCCCTGACTTTCATCCCCTTGCCCCCCAGACCTACTCCTCTCAGTCTTTCTGGATCAATAAACAGCAAACCGGGCTCCCAGAGGCTCAGGCCCAAACCTGGGGTCACCCCTGACTCTTCTCTTTCTCCCACACCTCACACCCAGTTCATCACAAATCCTTTGGCTCCATCTTCCAAACACATCCAGAACTGAACCTCCCCTCAGCACCTCACTGCCACCACCCTGCTCTGAGCCATCATTGTCTCTTAATGCAAGTGACTCAAGTACCCTCTTGACCAGGCTTCCTGCTTCTACCCTTGCTGCCCACAGCTTTTTCTCCATAGTGAGCCCCATCCCATGCCATCCCATATCCTATCCCATACCATCATCCTGTCCCTCATCGCGTCCATCTAATCTTGCCTCATGCCATCCTGTCTGTTCCTGTCCTATCCCAACCCTCTTTTGCTCAAAGCCCTCTGCCATCTTGCAAAGAGAAAAAGACAAATTTCTCACTGCAGTCGGCAAGGCCCACACAAACTGGGCCCCATCCCACTCGACTCATCTCCTACCTACCATCCTCCCCACCCCCATCTTAATTTTTTCACCTTAGCACTTGTCATTATCCATTGGCTAAACATTTAGCTATTTATCATTTGCTCTTTGACTCCCATGCTGGGACATCAGGTCCAAGAGGACAGGGCTTTTGTCTGTCCTCTTCCCTGTTGTGTCTCAAGCACCCAGAACAGTGCCTGGCACGGTTCCGCACCTAACTGTTGAATCGATGAATGAGTGTGTCCAGTGCTGGCGGTCCCCCACCCTTGTAGCCAGAGTGGCCTTGGCCCCCATCACCGAGGACATCTGCCTCTGGGCTGGCTGCAGCCTCAGTCTGTTTCCCCGTCTGTAGATCAGGGCTGTGAGACACAGACAAGGTGTTTCTGGTTTTATGTCTCCCCAGGGTCCCTATGAGGAGAGGGTGAGCTTGTGGGCAGAGCCATCCTCTGAGCAGCCCAGCTACCTCTGGCTCTGGAGACAACAGAGAGGGACCTGCCCATCCTTGGATGAGCAGGGATTGGCTCCTAAGGAGATGGGGTTCATGAAGCAGACCTCTGAGTCCCTGAACATACTTGAGCCTGACACACGAACACCAGCATAGGTGGGGTACCCGAGTCGAGGGGAGAGAGTGGAGGACAGGACAGCCTGGTCAGCAGATCCAGGGTGATTCCCACTCTGCTGGACCTGGGCACACCCATTCCTTGGGTGTGGATTGGGAGAGGGAGCTAGAGGGGGGCCCTGAGTCAGGACGAGAGATTCTGTACATACAGCCCTGGGTGGGGGTGGGGAGTCAGGGGAGATTCCTTTGTCCCTTTGTTTGTTCATCCATCCATGGTTGAGTGGGGAGCTTGGTCAATCCCAACCTTCCCGCATTGAGGGCTCTGAATCTGGCCCCAAGTTTGCCCAGCACCAGAACAGTATGAGGAAGGGCACTGAATTGCAAGACTGGGTCCAAATCTAGTTCCACATCCCAAGTCTACTGCTTGCAGAAGTGTCATTTAACTTCCAACCTCAGTTTTTTATGTCTGTAGAATGGGTATAAACACTCTCATCTTGCCAGATGGGCAGGAGAATCAAATGAGATAAAGGGAGAACATGATTTCATAATGTAATAAGAGGTGTTTTTCAGAAGAGGTATTAGATGCAGCGGTGTCTTACAGAACTCCTGACCAGCTGGCTCCTTCCCCCCCAGGCCGGACTGTTCTGCTCCAGGTGTGCCGGCTGGGGCCAGCAGGTGCTATCCTAAACACACTTCCAGTGGAGTCTTCCTCCAGCCCAAAGCCCTTCCATATCGTTCCATTCCGGAGAGCCCCACGCCTCGGCCTGGGACGAGGCAGAGGGTACAAGGAAAGAGAATTATAGGATCTTCTGGGAGGGGCTCTTTGAAGTTTTGGAGATAGCAAGCGCAGGAGCTCGTAAGAAACAAGAAAGATGGTGGAGTCAAATATAAAGTCCTCAAGGCTTTTAAAGTTAAAACATGACACTTTGGAGACATTTTTTTACTTTGGTTTCCCCGGGGCAGGAAGTTGGGGTAAGATATGGGAGCTGGCCTCTGCAGAACAGCGCATGGGGAGGGGGCGGGGCCTCCAGGGCATCAGGTGGGAAGGACAGTGCAGACCCTGACTCAACCCACAGAGGCTTCCTCCCGAATCTCCTGTCCCCTCTGGGCCACATCCATTCTCCCCTTGTCTGTCTCCTGCCTGCTGGAATCCTTCAAAATTCCCTAAGCAGGGTCGTTGGACCACCACTGAGGGTCCCGTGCTGGGGTCAGGTCTTCTGGGTTCCCTTCCTGAGTCTGCCACCCTTGGCCAAGCCACCTCTTACCCCTGCTCAGCCTTCAAGATCTGGAGGCCAAGTGTGCGGTGGACCTGGAAGAACAGGAAAGGGCTGAAGAGTTGGGGTGCGGCAAGGACCGAGCTGGGATGCACGGGACTATTCTTACAGAGTCTGTCCTGCAGACCACACGTGATGGTGGAGCTAGCCTCTTCCACGCCCACCGCCACCACTGGGGCTCTCTTTCCAAGGAGAGAGGAGCCAGCGGCCTCCACCTGACCTGAAGAAGATGAGATATGGGAGGAGGCAAAGTAGGAATACAGCTCAATGATGGCTGCTTAGCCAAGGCAGCCCAGGAAGAACTGTGTCTCTCCCTGCACCTAGCAGTCTCCATAGCTGGCTCCAGACACGGCCAGCCTCTTGACTTCATGGTCCATCCATCATGTGTGGGCTTCTCCTTCCTCGGGGGACAGATCCTGGAGAGGGTGTGGGCCAGAGCAAGACTCTAACCGGTATCCCGGCCAAATCCCTGGACCCAGCCCTTCCTCCCAGCAGATAGTGGAGCAGGGATGTCCTAGGCCAAGAAGGTCGCAGGAGCCGCTCCTGGAAGACTCCATTCCAGGGGCAAGTGGGTGAGACGGGGGAGCTACCTGCACAGGGTTTGTGTTCTGGGGCAACTTTCAGTGTGAGGGTGGGGATGGCCAAGAGCCAGATCCCAGCCTCAGTTCAGGAGCTCCCAGTGTGGGGGCAGAGGAGGAGGAGGTGAAGATTCCAATCTGCCCTCTTGAGCCTCCAACTTTCTCCATCACCAGGGGTCGGAGGATGGGTGGGCAGTGGGTGCACAAGGAGATCCTACTGGCTGGGGAGGGGAAGACCTGGCAAGCAATAGAATAAAGCAGTCCAGACCTCTGGCATTCATCTGCCCAGTCTGTGTCTCCTGGGACACAGGGGATGGAACAGACCACTCCCAGGAGGGTCTCTGAGCACTTGGTATGGACACAGGTCCACAGATGACCTAGTTCCTGAGGAGTCAGCATTCATGACTTGGGCCTTGTCCCCTGAGCCCTCTGCTGACCCAGAAGTCCCTATACGGGGGCAAGACACATGGACCCATTCTCAGGTGGGGAAGATGGCACCAGAGGATGTGAATGCCTGTTGGGATCCCAGCCCAGGAAGCAGGTGGCTTTTCTGCAGGCTTGGCATGCCCACCCCATGGCCGGCTTCCCCAGTCACTGACTGGTCCACCCTCTCCCCAGGGTCCTGCCACCAAACTCTGCAATAATTATATACTCTGAACCTAGTTCCCCCTCTGGGCTGGCTCTACCTGTCCAGTGTCCCCACAGGATCTCCTGCTTTGGAAGAATAAATCACCCACACTGCATGGCTCCTGGATCCTATACACATAGTAGAGACTGGAGCCACAGCCCAGAACTTGGAGCCTTAACCTGCGCCAGCCTATCCAGTCCCCATACTTACAGGGCTCCTGCACTCCAGGCAGGATGATAGGGACCTCCCTTTCACAGATGAGAAAACTGAGCGCAATTTGCCTTGCTGAAACCGGCAGCAAAGTAAAGGCAGCCAGGGGGATTCCAGCGGTGGATGGGACGGGCACCTCCCTCAGGTGCAGAACTTCGGGGCGCCTGGGGAGGTGGGAACAAGAAGCCCTACTGCCCCTGTGTGAGGGGAGACACCCGCAGGTGCTCTGGTCATCCCCTCACGTGTCCCACAGTCGCAGATGGTAGGAGCGCCCGCAGCGGGGTGCCCCTTGTTTCGGGCAGCAGTGCACCCCAGGCCTTTGGCCCTGCCACCCCAGGCACCCGCCCGCCGCGGCCCCTCTCACCGATGATGATGGTGCAGGCGCTCACCAGCCCGATCTCCTTCTTGAGCGCCACCCGCTCCGAGGCGCCGGGGCCGGGGCCCGGGCCGGGGGAGGGCGAGGGTGCAGGGCCGGGGTTCCCGCGCCCGCTCGGCTGCTGCGTGTGGCCGGCCATGTCGCTGTCCCGCCGCGTCCCCGCTCCCTGCGCTGCCCAGTCTGTCCGACCGGCCGCCGGTCGGTCGGTCCGTCCGTCTGTCGGTGCGCTCACACGCCTTCGCAGCCCGGACAGCGCCCACAGGCGGGCGCATGCGCTGGCGCGGGGCCCGGGCGCTGGGCCCCCGGGCTGCGGGGGCCAGGGAGGGGCGGAAGGAGGACCGGCTGGCAGACCCCCTCCCCCCCTTCCTTAAAGGGAACTGCCCCCACCCCCGCTGCCTGGGAAGGAAGGAGAGGACTTGGGGCAGACCTAGGAAGAACTTTCTAGCTGAACGAAGGAAGAGGCCCTCCCACTGCCTGAGTTACATCTAGTCGCGGGGTGGGGGTGGGGGAGCAGAGCTCAAAGGCAAGACTGTCCCTGCCCGCAAGGAGACTGAGGAAGCCGGCAAGAATAATAGCTGTCTGTGTACTGGGACCCTCTGCGCGCTAGCGCTTCCATACTCCTTAAATCCTGGCACGGACCCCGAGTGTGGCCTGCGGACAGAAGGGCGGAGGTTGGCTCCGTTCTACAGGTGGAAGTTGAGCCGCAGAGATCCGTAAGGAGGATCACAGAGCTAGTGGCAGGGCCCAGACGCAAACCCTTTCTGAAGCCTCCTTGGTTTCCAGAAGGTGATGGCGGGGTGTGAGATATCGCTCTAGGAGGGGTGCGTCCAGGAAGCCCCCGGAGGGGGTCAGGAGGCCCTAAGCACCCGCCATCAAAAGTCTGGCCGCTAACCCCTCATCCAGAGCCCTTAAGGGAGTCCTGGAAGAAGTTCTGCCCAACCCTCCCCCCACCCCACCCCGCCCCGCCGGGCTGCGCTCTGGGCTGCGTCTGGCAGGTTCCATCTGCAGATGCCGGGTCACAGGTGAGAGTGGGGCTCGGCGGACTAGAACTCGGGTCTTTGGCGAAGGCCCCGCGCAGTCCATCCCGGCTCAAGGAGACGGGGCCACCTCAACAGGCCAGGAGACACGGAGAAGGGGGCTGCGGCTCCTGAGGTCGCGGAGGATGTCCGGCGTACAGGGTCCCAAGGAAGCCGCCTCCTCCCGGAAGCCGTCCGGACCGTGCAGCCCCCGGCCGCGGAGCAGACACAAGGGGGGCGGCGTCGGGGGCCACCGGGACGGCAGGCGGGGCGAGCCTGGCACGGTGAGGCCGGCGGCGGAACAGCCTTTGTCCTTTCCTGGCGGCCGCCGCGCCGCGCCGTCCCCTGCATGTGGATGAGGCCGCGCCGGGCGCCCCGTCCTCCCCCCCCCCCGCCCCCGCCGGGCTCCGACGGCCTCCGGGCAGCCCCGGGGTGGGGCGGGGGCTGGGGTCCGGCGCTGGGCTGCGGGCGGAGCATCCAGGTGCGAGCCCCGAGGTGCGGGGAGACTGGCGGCGGGGGAGGGACCCTCGAAGTTGGGGGCGGGGATCTGGGGGTAGGGAGCAGGACGACCCCGGGTGGAGGGCTGGGGGGACGCGGCGGGGGAGGCCACCGGCGAAGCTTCAGCCTTCGCGCTCGCGTCGGAGTCCGGCATTCTTGGCGCCCTCTGCCTCCCGCCCCAGAGACGCGTTCAGCAGCAGGCTTTCTTAAAGGAGCCTCGCGCAGGGGGCGGGGGGCGGGCGGTGGCTCGGCTCCGGACACTCCTGATGTCGCTGGGTGGGGTGGGGGGCTGGGGTGTCACTGCTGGTTTGCCTCCCCCCACCACCAGTTGCCTTTGCAACGCTAGGGTCCGCTGGGAGCGGGTCCAGCCAGGGCTAGTGCGTCCAGCGGTTGGCGCGAGCCTCACGCACCGGCCAGGAGCCTGTGGGTTTTGAGCACGGCTCCCGAAATGGGGAATATGGGATTGAAGAGAAGGAGTGACTCTGGGGCACCGTTAGGATGGAATTTGCATGTTATTGTCCAGACCCACAGTTCAAGAGGACATTTTAGTGGAATTGAACTAGAATCTGCAAATCCCAATGGGAAGAAAAAGTTGGCAAGATTGGTTTACATCCCAAAGTCAATCAGTACAATTCCCCACATTAACAGAAAAAAGCAAGAAAACCATAACATCTTCTCAATAGATTCAGAAAGTAGTCATCCATGATTTAAACAAACAAAATATGCTCAGCAAATTAGAAACAGAAGAGAACTTCCTCAGTCTGATAAAGGTTTCTACCCAAACCCCAAGCCCTCCAAGAAACAAACCAACCCCCCAAACCTTACAGCTAACATCACGTTTAATGCTGAAATGTTGAATGCTTTCCCACTCAGACGGGAAACGAGGAAGAATATTAGCACTCATCAACATTGTGCTGGAGGTCCAAGCCAGTGCAATAAGGCAAGAAAAAGGAGAAATTGGGCTCACCTTTTCGTCGCCAAAATTTAGAACTATGACCACACTAAATGCTTGTGAGGACGTGGAGCAACAGGAACACTTATTCATTGCTCGTTGGAGTGGAAAATTGTATAGCTACTTTGGAAGACAGTTTGGCAGTTTTTTACAAACCATATTCTTAGCATGCAATACAGCAGTCCTACTCCTTGATATTTACCCAAATGAATTGAAAACGTATATCCACACAGAAACCTGTGCATGAGTGTTTATAATAGCTATATTCAAAAATGCCAAAACTTGGAAGTAACCAAGATGCTCTTCAGTAGGTGAATGGATAAACTGTGGTACGTCCACACAGTAGAGTGATATTCAGTGCTAAAAAGAAATGAGCTATTACGCTATGAAAAGACATAGTGAAAACATAAATGCATGTTATTAAGTGAAAGAAGCTAATCTGAAAAGAAATAGAAAGGTCTGAAAATAGGAAAGGAAGACATAAAACTGTATTGTGTCTCAGTCGGTGGAAAGTCCAACTCTTGATTTCAGCTCAGGTCATGATATAAGGGTCATGAGATTGAGCACTGTGTTGGGCTCTGTACTCAGCTGGGAGTCTGCTTTAGATTCTCTCTCTCCCTCTACCTCCCCTCTCTCTCTCTCCAAAATAAATAAATAAATCTTAAAAAAAAAAAAGACAAAACTGTCTCTTACATATGACACTATTGGGTAAAAAAATAAAAAAATACACAAGTAAATTTAAGGTTAGTTAATTTAGCAAAGTCACTGGATACTAGGTCAATATATAATAACTAATTGCATTTCTTTTTTTTTTTAAAAAAGATTTTATTTATTTGAGAGAGAGAGAGACAGCATGAGAGAGAGTAAGCACTAGCAGGGGAGAGGCAGAGGGAGAGGGAGAAAGAGAATCCCAAGCAGACTCCATGCCGAGTGTGGAGCCCAATGCAGGGCACGATGTAGGGCTCACTCCCATGACTCATGAGATCACGACCTGAGGTGAAACCGAGAGTCAGATCCTCAACTGAGTGAGTTATCCAGGTGCCCCACTAATTGTATTTCTATGTACCAGCACCAGTTAGAAAATAAAATTTCTAACAGTGTAAAAATCAAATACCTAAAAACAAATCTAGTGAATTATGTGTACAATTTCTATACAGAAAACTATAAAACATCATCGAGAGAAACTGTAAAACATATAAATTAATTGAGGAGTATACTCTGTTCATGGATTAGAATTTAAGGTGTTGGTTTTCTTCAAGTTGATCTATAGACTTGATCTAGAGACCCAAAGCACTCACATTACTCCCAAGGAGTTTTGTTGTTATTTGCTTGGATTTGGGGGAGGGGGGAGAGGTGGCGAAATTGGACAGGCTGATTCTAAAATATATATGAAGAAGAACAGAGTTGGAGGATGTACAGCTAAGAACCACGCGGTAACTGTGCAAGGATAAACTAACCAACCAGTGGAACAATGCAGACATTGCTAAAATAAACCCATCCGTCTCCAGGCTTCTGGTGTACCACCACAAGCCGACATCCCAGAGCACAGACTTTTCAGTAAATGGTGCCGGATCAATTAGGTATCCATACTGAAAAAAAAAAATACCCTTCATCTCTACGTTATACCACATCCTAACACCAAGTCCATGGCCGGGCGTATGAAGTGTGAGTGTGGAGGTAAAAACAACAGAGCAGCTGGAGGAAGACGAAGGGGAGAGAATAGATTCACTTTCTTAAACAGGACACAGAAAGCACTATTGGTAAAAAAAAAAAAAAAAAAAAAAGATGAATTGGACTCCGTTAGAGTTAGAAACTTCTGTTAATCAAAAGGCATGATTAAGAGAGGGAAAAGTAAGCCACATGTGAGAGAAGTCATTTCAATATGTATATCTGATAAAGAGCTTGTATCTAAAAAATATGAAAGCCACTACAAATCGGTAGGAAGAGGACTTTAAGTAGGTGCTTCACACACACAAAAAAAGATGTCCAAGGGGCTGGTAAACTCCTGAACAGGTGCTCAACCTTATTAGTCATCAGGGAAATGCCACTTAAAACCAGAATGAGATACGACCGCACATTCACCACCGCGGCTGGTGAGGGTGTGGAGAAACGTAGGACTTCTGTACTGTGCTGCAGGGGTGTGCTCGGCGCCCCCCGCCCATGCGGTACACCATCCGGTTGTATCTCCAAGTGCCCATGGCCCAGCATCTCCATTCTGTATCAGTTGCCTGTTGGGTAGCACCTCAGATCCTCTAGCCTCACCTTGCTACTTTTTTTCCCACTTCAAGTACAACCTCCTGGCTCCTCCCATCATGCCCTGGGGCTTCTCTGCTACCTGAGGTGTGGGATAATGAAGGACCACCCTGGCACCCACAAGCTTGTAACCAAAGTGCAGGGGAGTGAACACACTTGGGCTTATTCTTTGGTGATGACAGATGGGAGCCAGTGGATAAATTCTTCCCCGTCCTTGACCTGGATGGACTGTCACAAATCACATTCATTAGAAATTCTCTTGTGAGAGGGTCCCTCAGGCTCAGCAGTCAGATGCTTTTCGTGCCAAGTGGTGGACAGCTCTGAAACTCATTTCCGTATTGGCTCTCTTGCCTTCCTCACTCCCTTTCTGCTCCCTCTTGATTCCCTGCGATTGCATCCCTTAATTAAGAAGCACCACCTAAGCTTTTTTATTATTATTACTATGTTATGTTAATCACCATACATTACATCATTAGTTTTTGATGTAGTGTTCCATGATTCATTGTTTGTGCATAACACCCAGTGCTCCATGCAGAACATGCCCTCTTTAATACCCATCACCAGGCTAACCCATCCCCCCACCCTAGAAGCACCACCTAGGCTTTTGCCTGAGACTGTTTCTGGAGAGCCCGGGCTAAGAGGCACTCCCAGGGATATACCCAATGGAAATAATGTATAAATGCACTAAAAGACATCTACAATATTATTTATAGCAGTGCTCTTCACAGCAGCCCCAGACTGGAAACCCGTATAACCATTACCCATAGAATGGATAAGTACATCAGAGTACGTTCAAATTCTGCAGGAGATGAACACAGGAAATGGGCACTGAGCAAATGGACAGACAAACAAATTGCTACCAGGTCGCAATGTCCATAAATCTCAAACACATAATGTTGAGCAAAAGAAGCTGAATGTGATATTATATTCTGGGGTGATGCCAGTTACATGAAGTTCTAAAACAGGCAAAATCAATGTGTGCTGCTAAAAGTTAAGATAGAGGTCATCCTTGGAGGTAAGGACTGGGGGAGGGGCATGAAGGGGATTCTGCGGTGTTGGTCATATTCGACGTCTTTTTCTGGATGCTGGTTATAAAAGAAGCTCAGTTAGTGAAAACTCATCAAGCGGAACATTTGTGCAATGATTTTTTTGTAGGTAGGTTCCACTCGTTTTAATAAGAATAGGACATTCATCATGTCCTAGGCAGGGTCCCTGGGTGGGAGAGGATCTGCTTGGTGTGTGTGTGTGGCGGGGGGGCGTCTCTGAGCTTGCTCCTTCCCCACCAGATCCTCATGGGCACTGAAGCCCTCTCAGGGCTCCCACACCTGTCCAGGCCTCAGTCCCTCTCTGCTTACGTGTTCCAGCCCGGTATCCTCTCAGGCAGCCTCAGCTTCTCCCTGACTGCCACCCTGGTCCTGATCCCAAACCACTCCCTGGCCCAGTCTCAAGCATCTCTTCAATGATGCTTCTTGGAGACCTCTCTCTGCCTCTCTCTCATGGGGTTCTTAGCCCCAGACATTGTTGCTATTCCTTCTTGCCTTCTCTCTCCTCCCTCTGCCCCCTTCCTGGACAGCCCCTACTCATGTGCAGCCCTAACAATGGCAAGCCCAGGGCAGGAATACAAATTATATATACATATATATATATATATATAAAAGATTTATTTATTTTAGAAAGAGAGAGAGGGAGGAACTCAAGCTCAGCGTGGAGTCTGCACAGGGCTCAGTGCGGGGCTCGATCCCATGACCCATGAGAGCATGACCAAAGGTGAAACCAAGAGTCAGATGCTCAATGGACTGAGCCACCTAGGCACCCCTTCACATGGCTAAATATTTAGAAGTTATAAACGAAATTCTGCCATGTTCCAGCCCTCATTCACACCCCAGGCTAGTCCTGAAGGCCACTACCAACTGAGGGAGGGTAGGGGAGGACCTGGGGCAGTGCCCGAGCCTGCTGGGCTTGAACACATACCTGGGATGGCGGTTGGCCTGGTCGCCCTTTCCCCTCACCTCGGTTTTCCAACCTGGGATTTCCAGACCTTTCTAATTCCCTCTCAGACGTCACTAAGGGACAGAGAGTGGAGGAAGCACTGTTCTGGGGAATGTGGCCTGCCTGATCGCTCTTCTTGGTGAGAGCCAGCTTTATGAAAGCATCATCTCTTTTTCTGGTTTCCAAGAGTGGACATTGTGCCTGGCCCCCTAAACACACACACAGACACACACACACACACTCACTGCTCTTAGCCCAGCGTCCTCCAGTCTGGGGGGCCCTTGTATTACACCTGTTCCTCTCCCACAATTCACCTTTGTTCAGTTAGTTCTCACTTTAAAATGTCCTATGAGACTGAACTTAAAACAAAAATCTTCATATTTGATGCTGGTGACATTGTGGATATGGTGTGGGGGACCTATCGCAGGGACCCCTTGCCCAGGACTAAGGAGTCAACTTGCACACTCAGGGCTTCTAGAATGACCAAAGGAAGGGTGTGTTGCCTCATAGGGTCCTCACCCACTCCCTCCTGTCTCCGCTCCCCGAGCTCAGGCTGCCCCCACCTTGGGCCTTTGTCACTCCGTACCACGCACCCCAGGCACCTGATACTCTCCGCCACCAACCCTTTCCTCGGGGCTGACAGCAGCTTCTTTGCCACCCCAGGATTGCTCCAGAGTGCAAATCTAGTCCCCCTCCCCCATGCTCAACTGTCCTGGCTCAGGGCAGCCATGGGGGTGCGGGCCAAGCTTTCACGCTGATATCTCAGCAGGGGGACCATTTAACTTACGGTCCACACTCGGAATGACAGTGGATCTATGAGTATACACCAGGATGACAGGTGTAAACCAGGGAGTCCGAGCAAGCTGGGATGTGGGGTGAGTCCCTTTAAAGCCACTGACCCCAGCTGTGCCTGCTCAGCTGTTGGCCCCCACTTGCCTGGCCCATGCTGTCCCCCCGGGCCTGCACCCCCCTCCCACCTGTATGTTCATTTGTCTCTTGTGAGTCAGCCCGGTTGTCACCTTCTTCAGGAAGCCGTCCTGGTCCCCAGCCTGGATGGCGGGCCTATTTTGTGCCCACGTGGCCACCTCGGCTCGCTGCTTCTCTCCCCCACTGGGCCAGATCCTCCTCGAAGGCAGAGGCCTGGCCTTACTCCCAGCACATAGTAGGTCTTCCATGACGATGCCCGGGCGTCTGACCTGGTCCTGCTCTGCCACTGACTTCTAAACCGAATGAGTCATTTAGCGTCTGTGAGGTTAAGGGAGTGGGGGTGGTGCATGAGCCTTCAGGACCCACAGCTGTCTTGGGCCAG
Source organism: Leptonychotes weddellii (assembly GCF_054177405.1). Classification (NCBI taxonomy): domain Eukaryota; kingdom Metazoa; phylum Chordata; class Mammalia; order Carnivora; family Phocidae; genus Leptonychotes; species Leptonychotes weddellii. Next base: position 36,085,944 of record NC_138384.1, read on the forward strand.
GGGGCGGGGGATTTCTTGTCCAGACCCTGGGGTTCCTGGGCCCACTGGTCAGAATAGGGAAATGGGGGGGACGGATGACCTTTGGGGAAGTCTGGGACTCTTGTGTCTTCCTGTGTCATCCGCATCCTCCCCTGAGGCCCCTACAAGCATGGTCCTGTGCAGCTCCTCTCAATGGTGGTGGGGCTGTGGGAACAGGGACCGGTTGGAAACATGAAAAGTTGGGCGTTTGGGCCTCTGCTGTGGAACTGGGCTCCCCTCTCCCTCCTGGTCGTCCTAGTGCTGTTTCGCTGGCTAGCCGGGAGGCCGGGCACCACCCTTGCCCAGGCTTTCACTTAAGGACACCTGCCATTCCAAAAGGTGCCACCAGAGGGCAGCTTCCCTAGTCCTGGGATGACACCCCCTTCCCCCCCCAACCCCCCCCCCCCCCCCCCGCCCCGGGCCCCGCCTGCGAGGTGGCCTGCCTTTCTCTGACGTCAAACAATCAATCCAGGCCTTTGCTGGACCCTGTCCTAGGGGGCTGAGCAGGGCAGGACAGGCTTCCTGGGACCAGGACCCAGCTTCTCCTGGGACCACTGGAGTCATCTGGGAGACAGGGAAGCCCTTCCCAAGGGCTGCCCAGGCTCCCCGCTACTGCTGCCTGAGTGGGGAAGCTTGCCTCCTGGCCCAAGAGATGCAGGGGAGGCCCCCGGGGCTGTAGGTGCTGGCCTGGGTCAGGAGACTCATAGCGAAACCAGAGACATCTCGTAGTGAAATTCATTCCGCGCAACACACCTGCCCGGGGCAGGCCTGGGGAGGGACTGGAAGGCAAGAGAGCTGCCTGCGGTGGTGGTGGCGTGGGGAGGGCCCAGAGCCTTATCTGATGGGCCCCGGCCTTTCTCACAGCTCAGTGGAGCCGCCCTGACAGGCCGACCATGGCCCGGTGGGCAGGGGCTCCGCAGGCCCCGAGGGCCCAGCCTCCCCACCTGCCCAATAGGCAGGGAGGCTGTGAGCCTGGGAAAGGCGCGGGCGGTGGAGTGGGTGCCACTGGAGGGGAGCAGGTGCCCAGGCAGGCCCCTCCGAGGCTCCGGTGTCTCAAAACACCAAGAAATGTCAAAACCAGTTGCAAAAAATTGAGGCCATCTAGAGAGTAGTTTGAACACTCTACCACTTGAAACGGAAAAACGGGACCGCACATCACCAGATCCTGTTTGGATCTGAGAACGCAACAGGTCCCGGGACGCTGCAGGACGCCATTCGGCGGGCGTGGACTTAGTCCTGCGGGTGGCTTGGGGACCGTGTGTGGAACATCACTGGGGGACCACACAGAAGGTCCGAGCATGACACCCTGGACGGGACGGCCCTTTGGCTGCCCCCACCACCCCACCACCCACCCACACCTGGGTCCCCCTCCTGTGGGGGTACCCCCTGTGCTGACCGATGCTAGGGCTGGCTGGGAGGGCAGGGGGTCTGGCTGCCTTCGGTTGTGGGGTGAGCCACTCTGGAGAAACGGAGTCCCACTTCTCCAGGGATCCTGTCCGGATAGGGCCTGCAGGGTCCTGGGTGCCCCCAGAAGGGTCTGAGGAGGAGAAGCCTCAATGTCAGAAAGGTCGTCCTACCCTCGGCCCCTGGCTGCCCTCCTGGGACCACCTCTCTGGGCACAAGCACAAGCCACTCTGGGTGGGCTGGGCTGAGATCTCTACTAGAGGCGGGTCTGAATCTCTCCTTCTGCCCCTGTCCTGACACGAGTCACCAGTGGGGCTGGGAGCCTCGGGTCCACCCGGCACCATCACCAAGGGCCCTTACACCTGTTGGAACTCTTTCCCAAATGGAGATGGTGTACTTTCTTCAGACTCATCTCACAGGGAGAAAGGAGTGTGAGGTGAGGGTTCTCAGGGCTTTAGGTGGCTCCAGCCTGCCCCTGGGTGGGGTCCCCAGGGAGCCTAGCCAAGGCTGGGCCAGGCTGGGGGATAGGAACGGGGCAGTGTCTGGGGGAGAGGTGGCGGGGTAGAGGATCCCCCCCCAGGGAACTTCCAAGCATGGATTTTGCTTCACACCTGGGCCTCCCTTCCCTTCCCATCCAGAGGACACCCTCACTCCATTGCTCAGGCAAGAACCCTGGGGTGCTCCTCCTCCTCGTCTCCCTATCCCCCACCTCCCGTGAGCACCTAAATCTGGTCAATCCAATCAGACTCGTTACCCCTTCTATAAAGAATCTTATAATGTCTTCTTGCCAAAATAAAATTCGTAGCTAATGTAACAACCCTCATAATTAAAAAAAAAAAATCAATATAATGTCTTAACTTTAAAACCAGGGAGAAATAAAAGGGAAGTAACGTATAACTCCATAACGCGGATTCGGTTTTGAAGGACGCTTGGGTCTGACCTCCAGAGGACCCGGATGCTGGGCACGCAGAAGCCGCCAGGCTGTAGCCGCTGCAGACACAGACAGGCTCGCATGCCTGCCGAGGCCAGTGTGTCATCTTAGGGACCGGATTTTTCCAAGCGGCGACCGACCCTTGGTAAATTTCCAAAGGAAACAAGGTTCTGTCTCCACTAGATGGTCATGTGTGTTGCATCCCTAGGGAATTCTGCGTTGGAAAATGGAAGAGGCTTCCAGACCCTGATCGCCCCTAACAGCGCTTTCACCTACACCGGGATTCTTCCGCCTCGACACTAGGGACGTGCTGCTGTGTAGGGTGCGGCCTTTGGCAGCACCCCCGGCCTCCGCCCACAACAGGCTGGTGGCTTCCCCGCCCCGGTTGTGATCATCAGAAATGTCTCCAGTCATTGCCGAGGGTCCCCCAGATGGCAAAATCACCCCCGCTGGGCAGGATGCCGCTCACATCCCAGGCCCCCACCAGCAATGCCTGTAGCATTCCGTTTCCACGGCAACGCTTCCCGCCGTTTCTGAAATGCCCATGGGAGCAGCAAGCCACTGCGGCAGGCTTCTCACCTACCTGGTTCTCGAATCCGGGGGTGGGGGCAGCCATGCCCAGAGGCCCCTTCCTCGCACGCTCTGTAAGACCTGCTGTCCTGATTTCTCCCTCGGGCCCTGCAGGGACAACTGGCCCATTGCTGCCACAGTCCCCATTGTCCCCATGCGCCAGCCTTGCCCGCCTTGCCCCTCCCGCTGCTCCCTAGGTCCTGCCTCCCCGTTCCAGTGGCTTGGGATCCTGTCTTTTCTTCAGCGTCTTTTGCTCTGGGCTACCTTGCAACTCCATCGATGTTTGGAGGAGCTTTATCTTGCAGAGGAGGTGTCCTTCTCCGGGGAACCCTCCCTGAACTGCCCCCTTCCCTGCAATGAGCTGGGCCAGCGTTTTCTTCCAGGTGTCCCAGCCCCCATGGCGGCATCCGCCCAAACCACTTTCTCCTCAGTCCCTCACCCCACCCCCACCGTCATCATCAGAGTCTGGCTCCAAGAAGGTGGCATGACTGAGGCTGTGGTTCAGTTTAATTCTGTTTTCATTCACTGAGGACTCCCGTGCCCCCCACCCAATCGGAAGGGGGTTCATGCTAAGGGGCAGGTCTGGGAGAGCAATGGGTTACAACACTGGAAAGGAGCAGCCCGGGAGGGACCTGGAATCTCGTCTCCCTGCCCAGAGCTTCGGCCCCTTCTCTTATGGAGATGGGGGGGCGGCTTTAGGGGGACATTGGAATTTCTCCAGCCAGAAGTGCCAACCGGGGAAGACCTACTCCAATCCAAGTGGAGTTGCGGCTGATGGAAAGCACTAGGGAGGCAGGGGGGCACCCCAATTCCTACCCAAGGGACCCCTTAGGAGGCTGGCCTCCAGTCCGGCTCCTGGCACCTAACCCCTTATGGAGCCTGAACTCCCAGCAACTCAGGTATCCCCGGGGCACAGAGCACTGGGCACAGGCAGTGACTCCTGGGCTGGCTTTCACCTCTTTCGTTATCCACCCACCAGCCTGTGCGTCCCTGACCCAGGTTCACGCTACTCCTCAGCCCTGGGTGGAGACTCTATCCTGTCCCGTGGGTACCTGGCTGCTGGGCCAGCTCCTCCATGCGGTGCAGGGACTGGAGGCTGGTTGGGGGGGGCCAGGCAGGGACGGGTGCGCTGGTGGCCAAGGCCATCTCCAAGCTGGCGGGGCTGGGTGCACGGTGGTGAGGGATGCCTGGGTCCTGGGAGGACAGAGGAGGTGGAGACCCTGAGACCTTGTAGCCTGGGAAGTGAGTCCTGTCTCTGTTGGTGTTTGCCAGGCCCCAGTGCCCCCAACTGGGAAATGGGGCAAGTGACCTTGGTCTTCCTCTCCCGGTGGCTACTGAAGAAGGCTGGGGGGGGGGGTCCCTGTGATCTTTTGAGGCCCGTGAGGTCTGGGTCCCAGGCTCTAGGCCCTGCCCTGAGCTGCAGGTCATGCTGGCCCCCTGCCTCAGTTGGTTGCCTACCACACCTTTCCTCCAGTTCCTCGGGCTCCTCTTGGTGACGCAGGCAGCCCAGCCCTGGCTCGGCTGAGGTTGTTCTTGGCCGACGCGGACATGCCCGTTTCTGGGCCAGACCTGGCGCCCAGACCTGGTTCCCCAACCCCTTTCCCCTGCCTGCTGTCCTTAAGGAGGCCCCCCCCTCATTCTTGCGGGCTTTGCCTGTGAGCTGGTTCTCCCTAGGCTTCTCGTCAGGGTGCCAGCCTCCTGGGTTCTTGCTCGTTCTTGACCTTGGTCTTGTGCCTCTGCCCCAGGTTTGTTTTTATTGTCTGTGAGGCCCAGCAGGAGGAGATGGGCAGAGAGTCCGGGGTGTCATTGTGCCCTGCCCTCCAGGCCGCTAGCTGGTCATGGTGCGCCTGGGGATGGGGTGGGGCTGGAGGGCAGGAGCTGCTCCTGGCCGGCAGTGGACAAAGACCCCCTGCCTAGCGGTACTCAGGGACCACCTCCCCACCCCCGCCCCGCCGTGGGCCCCACGCGGCTTTGTCATGGTGCGTGGGAGGGATGAGCCTTGAGAGAGGGTGTGAGAGTGAATGTGTGGGTGGGAGCCCCGGAGAGCCCGCATGGGAGATGGGGATCGTGAGAATGTGAGTAGGTGGAGACCCAGAGCAGGAGCGTCCTTGCTTGTGGGGGGGACAGATCCAGGGAAGGAGTCTGGGGATTAGGAAGTAGTGCATCGGGACTACTGGCCACTAGGTGTCACCAGGAGCTCATGGGACAGAAGAAGGGCTCTGGGTGAGTGGCCCGAGCCCCTGTCCTCCCCAGTATGTCCACTCCAAAGGGTGGGGGCGCTCCCTGGTCTGTCCGAGCATCCTCTAGCAGTGTTGAGCTGGGGGGGGGGCGGCGGGCAGCAAAGCCCCATCCAGGAAAAGACATTTTCCATGGAGGCTGCCCTGTCTCTGACTCCTGCCCACACAGACCCAGGCTGAGGGCAGAGCCCAGGGGGTGGGAAGTAGCTCCTGGCTACCTCGCCAGCGCCTGGCCCTGCTGCAGAGGGGCTGCTTGCTGCTGGAACCTCTAGGTGAGCACTTTGATCTGCACCCTGTCCCTGCCTGCCTGGGGAAGGAGGAGGGTAGAGTCCCGCTCGCGCCTGCTCAATCTCCCCCCACCCAGGTCTGGCTCGGCAACTAGATTCCCCAAGCCCCACTCGGCCTTCTTCAGTGGTCCCAAACCCTCTCAGATCCAGGCCCCACCCTCCCGCCATGCATTCACTGATGCGTTCACCCATTCACCTGCACATTCATGCCACGTTCAGCAAGGACCTACTGTGTGCCAGGCACTGGGGATCCAGCCACAGACAAGACAACTGGACTCCACCCCATGGAGCTTGGGAGCTACAGAATGTTAAAGTCACCAAATAAACTAACCAGAGAATTTGTGACGGAGACACTGTCACATAGGACATAAATCATGAAGTAACTGGGAGGGCTATGGGGATGGCTACTTTGGGCGGCAGTTACGAGCAGGTAAAGAGGAGGCTCAGGCATGTGAACACCAGATGGAAGAACATTCAGGGCAGCTGGAACAGTATGTGCAAAGGCCCTGAGGCAGGAAGAAGCCAAACCTGTTATTAGCGAAACACGGAGGCCTGTGTGGATAGGGTGAGGGGATAGAGGTTGGAGGGTGGGAGGAAACAGACCCGAAAGGGCTCCAGGCCACGTTGCCTTCTTCTCTCCAAGGACACTCGGTGGGGAGAGATGCCCAGGGGCCACCCCCTCTGCCGGGTGGTAGAACCTTCCTGCTGGGATGTGGCTAAAGGGCCTGTTTCATCCGGAGCTGCATGTGGCTGGTGAAGAACAGGCGCCACAGCCCATGGGGGATCTAATAAGACCCAGCCCTCATATGCCGGCAGGCTGAGGAGCAGGTAAAACCCCAAGAGATGTTTTCCCCATGGGTCAAGGGCTCCCCAGAGCAGGTCAAGGCAGGGCTGGTCTGTTTCAGTTCCTGGGGATCCTGGATAGTCTTTTTGGCAAGGAGCAAAGGTATGGGGTAGGAAGGGCAGAGAGAAGGGCGACAGAGTTCCGGTCCTGAGTCTCTCCATTGCTCAACACGCTGCAGTGTCTCTGCATCCTTCAGAGTAAATCCAAAGACCTTACCATGGCAATGACCTTATATGCAGCCCCCTAACCTTGCTCACCCACTACGCGGTTCTCCTCGCCACCTGCTTGGCTCCGGACACACTGGTCCTTAAGCAGGCACACTCCTGCCTCGGGGCCCCTGTATTTGTGGGTCCCTCTGCTTAGAAAGCTCTTCCCAGATATCCTTAGGGCTCATTTCCTCAGCTCCCTCAGAGCTGCTCGAATGGCTCCTTCTCAGGAAGTATTCTCTGTCCCTTCCTTTGCAAATCACATCCCCTACCTCGATGTCTGGCTTTTCCCCCTGACCACCATCTGAAAGTCTGTGTATTGAGCTCATTCCAGAACCCAAATGATCTGTTTTGTTCACTGGGGTCACACCCCTGGCACTTAGCGACAAATCCTTGCGGAACGAATGAATGGAAGAATGCATGGACATGAGTGGGGACAAACCTATCCCCTATCCGACCCAAACCTATCCGGACCCCTTCTGGCCACCACGGGACATCCACCCACCTCGAGCAGAGCCCCGGCGGTCCCCAGGCTTTGTCACTCTTTGCCAGTTCTGCTGTGGGTCCTGCCACAATCTCTGGAGGGAATTATAGGGGAGGGGGAGGTGCCCCTCCATCCCCCGAGGAGCTTCCTAGGACAAATCTCAGCTGGAAGTGGTGGGCCAGACTGGGGCCAGGGTGACCGAGCCACTGACCACAGCACATCTGTCCCGGCTTTATGCTCCTGTGAACCGCAAATCGCATTCGAGGGTTTCGGGCACCCCTGCAAGGTGTGGAATGTGGGCATCATGATGTGCCCGACCTGTTACATAGAGGCACTGGGGGCGCAGAGGAAGATGCAAGAAACCACGTGGCAGAGAAAGACATAATTGTCCTGCCTCCTCTGGGGGTGGGCTGTCGGGGGGAGAAGCCCTGATATAGGAGTCTCTCCGGGTCAAGGCCCGAGTGGTGAGGCAGCAGCTCCCCTGGGAGCCCTTCATATACACGCCCTTTTATTGGAGGGTGTGAAATCAGCCGCCCCGCCCCCCTAGGGCACCCCAAGGCTGCTCAGCTCTGAGTGGGACCCTGCCTCTCCTTATTGCCTCTTCTGGTTTCCAAGAGGTATTTAAATCAGAACCGCCCCCTCCCACACACCTCAAGGTAATATTGAACATCTAGCAGGAGGCGATGGGGTAAAGCTCAATGAATTGTTTAAAAGAAGATCTGGGGGGCACCTGGGTGGCTCAGTCGTTAAGCATCTGCCTTCGGCTCAGGTCATGGTCCCAGGGTCCTGGGATCGAGCCCCGCATCGGGCTCCCTGCTCCGCGGGAAGCCTGCTTCTCCCTCTTCCACTCCCCCTGCTTGTGTTCCCTCTCTCGCTGTCTCTCTCAGGCAAATAAATAAATAAAATCTTTTAAAAAAATAAATCTTTAAAAAAAAAGAATTTTTGTCATAAAAGGATCTGGAATTTTACCAAATGCTTGTGTTTGTGTGTGTGTGCATGTGCCTGTGAGCATCTTTGAAAGAATTGTGCTTTT
>NC_138384.1:36094457-36176832 GCF_054177405.1 Leptonychotes weddellii
CAGTTTTTTAAAGATTTATTTCTTTATTTGAGAGAGAGCGAGAGAGTGGGGGCAGGGGAGGGGGCATGGGAGGGGAGGAGGGGGAGGGAGAGAGAAACTCAAGCCCACTCCAGGCTGAGTGCAGAGCTGGATGTGGAACTGGATCCCAGGACCCTGAAATCATGACCTGAGCTGACGCCAAGAGTTGGATGCTTAACTGACTGCGCCACCCAGGTGCCCCTAGTTTTTATTTTAAAAATATATATTCCTGGGGGCGCCTGGGTGGCTCAGTCGTTAAGCGTCTGCCTTCGGCTCAGGTCACGATCCCAGCGTCCTGGGATCTAGCCCCGCATCGGGCTCCCTGCTCAGCGGGAAGCCTGCTTCTCCCTCTCCCACTCCCCCTGCTTGTGTTCCCTCTCTCGCTGTGTCTCTCCCTATCCAATAAATAAATAGAATCTTAAAAAATAAATAAATAAAAGAAGATCTGGCTCCTGTACCCTCATAAACAGACTCCTAGAGCTGAGAGGGCAAAACTTGGCCTGGGGATTTAAAAATATTTGGGGGGAAATGTGTTCAAAAGCCCAATACTTAAAAACAGTGCTCTTTTGAGGAGGAAGATGAGGCAGCATCAACTTCTGGGAGTCCTTGAAGGGACCTGAAGGGATCCCCGGGGGTTCTGGGGAGCATGGATTGAGAACCATAGATATCAACCTCCTGCTCATTGCAGGGGCAGGGGACAACACTGTAGCGAAGGGTGCCCTTTTCCCTGACAAGGGCTTGAGAAGCCAGTCTGCACTACCTGATGTTCCCAGGAAGGGTCACTGCTGGGAGCTCCACACCCCAGGGGGCCACGTGCCTCTGCCTCGGTGCCAGTGACCTCTAGCCCCGGTCTGCTCTGTGCCAGGGGCCACCGCATGCCTTCCCAGTGGACAGAGTTGCCCTCTGGCCACGCAGCCCTCAGCTCTAGGACAGCCGCCAGGGCTGGGGCCACGGGGACGGGTAAGGGTTTCTGGCGAAGCCCAGATCCAGCCATTCCAAGGGACAGCTGGAGTGTCTCTCCAGTCCGCGCCTGGAAGGGGGCCAGCCCAGCCTCGGGCTCAGGCCAAGCACATGTGAGTGCACTCACTCACACACACACAGAATGTGCCCACGTGTGCGCGGAATCCACAGTCCACACAACTGCGTGTTCACACATGTACGTGGTACATACAAACACACACACACAGAATGTGCCCACGTGTGCATGGAATCCACAGTCCACACAACTGCGTGTTCACACACGTACGTGGTACATACAAACACACACACACACAGAATGTGCCCACGTGTGCGCGGAATCCACAGTCCACACGTGCACACAACTGCATGTTCACACACGTACGTGGTGCATATAAACACACACGCACACGTGCAGATCACACACTCACCAGAGCGTGGGTGTGCCCACATGCAGACACACGCCCCGGTGCCTGGGCAATCACTCCCCACTCTCCCTCCCCAGGCGGGCACAGAGGACCACACCTTTGGGGTGAGCTCCATTGGGGGAGGTGGACCTTCTCCCTCTAAGTCGTGGCAGCTTCTCGCCTCCAGGCCAGACTTGTCCCAGCCTGGCCCTCCGGGTGGATGTGTGTGGGAGGAGTGAGGGGCAGCTGGAGCGTCTGGCCCCTTCAGTGACATCTCTCTGGGATTGTGCCTGCCTCCCCTGGAAGTGAGCCGGCCACAGGGCCTGAGGCGGGGGGCAGCCTGACTCTGGGGGGCTATGGTCACTGTCGTGTCGGAAGCATCCAGGCCGATTACCTGGGGCAGGGAAGATGGAGGAGGCTTCGCGGTTCACTGCAGCTGTAACCCCCTCCCTCAGGAAGTCAGCCCAGCCCTCAGCCTGCTGTCCTGTCCAAGGGGAGGCTGGGCTTATTGGCGGTCATCTCAAACCTCTGAGGGCTTTGGGGGCTGGGGCACAAGACCTCCTGGTCCCTTTTGTCCCCTGGCCACACAGGCCCAAGCAGGCTGGGCCATCAGCCCAAGAGTGATAACTGACGTCACCAGTGGTGTGACACCTGGGCCCCCTACCTGTCGAGGGACCTGGAGCCATGAGAGGGGCACCCTTGGAGCCCTGGAGCCTGCTCGGGGGTGGGTTCTGCTGCGTCGAGCTTGTTGACACCAGCCCATGCCCACAGCCCTCTGTCACCAACCCCCACAGGATCAATACCTGGGAGCCTGCTGTCAGCAAATCTTTGACCTCTGACCCGGCCACACACTGTGACCCCTGAACCGAGCTGTCTTTCCACCAATCCTTGCCCTGTTCTCCGGGGTGGCTGAGGCGAAGTGACCCCCAGCGGCAGCACAGGCTGTGAGGGGAAGGGAGTGTGGCTGTCAGCCTCCGTGGCCCAGCCTCTTCTCTTCACTCCACACTCAGGGCTGGAGTCAGCGGCCACCCCTGGGGCCTCCCTGGCAGGGGAACAGGCAGAGCCCTGGAGCTGAATATGCCAAACAGCCAAGGGCTGTGCATGAAGGATTTGGAGTCCCTTCTGGGTCTTTTCTGGGGCCCCGGGGGCCTTGGGAGGTCAGGGAAGGGATTCTGGGGGTCCTGTCACCTACCTGAGGCTGACAAAGGTGTCCCTCCTTATACCCCACAAACTGCTCTGCACCAGGCCAGGGGCTTGAGGCGCAGAACCCCCGCCCTTGGCATGGTCCTAGCTGAGAGGAAGCCCCAGGCTAGGGAGCGTGCAGCCAGGGATGGCATGGAGATCCCGCCGGCCCCACAGCCAGGGCACAAGCCCGTAAGCCTCTGGGGACCCTGTCCTCCTATTCCACGGGCTCCCTCCCTGCAGCCAGTTCCCCGGCCAATCATGGTCTCAGCAGCCCTGACCCAAGAATGAGAAAGAGGCTGCTCAGAGGCCCCCAAAGTGCTCCCGAGCCCCAGCCCCTCCAGCTCAGCCAGAAGGTCACTGCTCGGGCCTCCCTGGCCTGTCCCTCCAGCCTGCTCCAGCCCATCATCCCACTGAAATCCCCTGAACCGCCCTGGAATGCAATGTGCGGAGTCCTGGGCTCCTAGGCAGACACCGGTGTCCCGAGACTCCGGTCCCAGAGGGCCTGGCCAGGACGATAGGACCTGCCGGTCATGCACCATGTCATCCTTACCTGGGGGTCTTTCTTGGTACCTGGAGTATCTCTCCGCAGCCTCCTGCTTCTAAGAGGAGACCCCTCCCCGCCACAGGTGTTCTGAGAGCCATAGGGCCCAGCAGCCCTCTGTCCTGGGTCTGTCTGTCCAGGTCTGCAGGAGGGGGAGAGGCAATGGCCCAGAAGCTCCAGTGATGAGACACCCCGCCCGCCCCCCCTCACAGCCACCAAGGTGAGGAAGAAGGTGGGTGAGGGGAGAAGAACAGAGAAGCACGATGGACAGGGGCTGCCCCCTAAGATGGGAAGGCAGCCGAGGAGCACCTGGAGGTGTGGGGACACACCACAGACAGGAACCTGAGGCTCAGACAGGCACGAAAGGGGAGTAGCCAGGGTTGGGGAGTCCTCACTTCTCTCCTGACTCCATCGGCCTCCCCTTAGACCTCCAGGAGGTGTCCCCAGGGGGAATTCTGACCCCCCGCGGGGACCCTGGGCCATGCTCAGGAGCCAGGAGGGAGGGCCAGGCCTGAGGCGGAAGGCTGGTCGGGCTGGCCCAGGCCGCGTGGGTGTGTGGGCAGCAAGCCCTGAGGTCAGTGGGTGGGGTCAGGGCATCCGGAAGGCCCCAGCACAGCATTCTGAGGCCCTTGGCCAACCTGCTGCCACCCCCTTGACACACACACACCCCAGACAGTTTTCTGGGCTGTCTGGGGGCCTCGTTTCTTCTGTACTTGGGACCTGGGCCGGGCAGGTGGGAATAGCCTGGGGTGCAGGACTCAGGTTGGGAAAAACAAGAGTAGAGGTCCCCTGTGGTGAGCAACCCCTCCTTGCCTGCCTTGGGCTCAGCCTGCTTCCTGGTGACCCCACCCAGGCCCAGGGAATGAAGCCTCTGAGGAAGGAGTGACAGATCCCCGGGGAGATGGAGCTGGACTTGAACCCGAGGCTGGGAGTTGGAAATCCTGCCGAAAGAGCAGACTGAGCCATGAGGGTGGAGGGTCATGGGCTGGGACCTGGGTGTGAGCCATGCTCTTCTCCCTGCTCGGTGCCCAGGACTGGCCTGCGGAGGGGACACGTGTGGCTCGCTGGGCCCCTGGGGCTTTGGACAACATGAGGACAGAAGAAGAGTGGGTGCAGACAGGGCCAAGCCCTGGCCCCTGAGGTGTGCCCGTCCTGCCCTGCACCCCCATGAGGACGTAAGGATGGGGGACTCAGGGGCTGCATGGGGAACCTAAGCTCTTCCTCCTCCTAGCAAACACCCCTGGGGCCCCTGGTGCTCCCTGCGGAGTCCCCGTGTTGGTACAAGACACCCAGGCCAGATGGTCGACCCCGCGCTCTGCTGTGCGCACACACACACACGCACACAGCACATACCACATACACACATAGCATCACTGCCTGGCCCAGAGCCACCGCACAGGCACGCATCACACAGATCCACACAAAACACTGATGTAGTTGGCAGACGCATACAACCCACAGACCCCACGCCACACGTTGACACACTCACCACACACAGATACACACCACACGTTGACACACACACCACACACTGACATGCCCACCGCACACAGACCCCCACACATCACACACTGACGCATCCGACAGACGCCACTCAGCGCCCACATCACACGCACCACATTGACACAGACCACAGACACAGACGCGTGCTGCAATTACCAACATATACACCGCACACACACTCACACAACGCCATCACGACGTTGCCCCCAGACACCACACACGGACGCTCATGCACACACCGACACTCCATACCCTGACGCGGCCCCCAGACACACAGAGCCCAAGCTCTGACTGCCCACGTCCGTCACACAGCCTGAGACAGCCCAGTCACACTGCAGGAGCCCTGGGGCCACGCAGGCCTTCCCTCGGCCCGGAGGTTCCTCAGCCTCCACTTGGCCGAACCTGGAGCTCAGGGAGGACAGGGTGTCCTGAGCCGAAGCCCTGACAGGGGACATTCAGAGGGGAAGTGGGTGCTTCCGGGAAGTGGGTGCTGTCCTGCGGCGTGTGGAGGGGGGTTGTCACGGGCCTAGGGTGCACTTCGGGGGTAGACAGCTGGGTGCTGAGGCCTGGAACGAGGGGCTGTCCCTGTGTCCCCTGCATCCTTCGGAGGGGGGCTGTCACCTCCTTGGGACTGCCTTGAGGGGCCTCTTGCCCCCTCCAGGGCCAAATACCTCTCTCCACCCCACTGGGGGATGGGTAGGCACCAAAAAGGCCCCAATCTTTGATTCTCCACATACTTTCTCATGGCCGATCTGAGGTGGTCTCGAGGGCCACCACCCTGCTGACCTGGAGTGGAACATAGGAGTTCAGATGGAGGAGTCCCCACGTCTTGTGCTCAGAACAAGGGGTCTGGGCAAAGACCCACCCTCTGCTCCAGGACAGCAAGAGGGCCTTTCCCAGACCCCGTGGCCAAGCCAGCCTTGGGTCCCTGACCCTGAGCTGGTGGGGACAGCAGGGCCCCAGGGACCTCTGACCCACTGTCGCTGCCTGACATTCCACCACTGGAGCCAGATTCTTCTGCCTTAATTTACCCGAGGCTCCATTACAATGTGAATGCCTCAAAGGCCATATGTGAATGAGCTGAAGAGGCCGGGGTTGCTGAAGGCAAGTGGGGCTTGCTGTGGGCTGGTTCCCAGGAGCTGGTTTGCATTAGTCCCGTGGGGGTCGTCCCAGAGGTCAGGCATGGTGGGCAGTGGGGTTCTGAAGCATCGAGCCTGCTCTCCCCTCCTTGCCTGGGGCCCAGATTTACAAAGGGTGGAGCGGATGCCGGGCTTCAGCTAATGCCGTGTTTCTCGGGCTGGTCTCCCCGCCCACCTGGCAGAGCAGGGGATAAGCGATAGCAGTGGTGGTAGCCACTAGGTGCTTAGAGGAAGGAGCCGGACACACAAAGGTAGGCCTTCAGGGCTCCTGAGGGGAGCCCCCTGCCAGGTACAGAGTCCAGGAGGGGATGCAGCCCCAAGGGGTGCTGAAGGCGAGGGGCCCCTTCTCTTCGGAAGCCGCCATGCGTGGGTCAGATTGGCGCCAGGCCCCCCTCCTGGGCAGCTGCGAACCCCAAGCTTTGGCCCTTGTGGAGGTCAGCCTGTCTGCGCAGGAGTTACGTTCACAGCCAGGATGGGAGGCAAATAGGAAGTGGTCTCCAGGGCCAGGCGGGTGTGGGGGTGGCTGCTCCTGGAGGGCCTGAGTCACCCGCCAACAGCTGCTGGGAACCTTGCGTCCAGCCTCTGGGCAACACTGTGGGCTCTCTAGCTGGACCCCACAAGGCCCACTCAAAGGTCTGCACTCCAGCCTGGGGTCCCCGTCAGTCTGCAGCTGCCTCCTGACCCTCCCCACTTAAGGGGCCCCCTTAGGAACCTAACTCTGCCGAAGGCATCTGCTCTTTGTTCTAATTAATCTCCCCAGGATCCCTGCCAGGCAGGGCTAGGTTACAGATGAGGGAGCCAAGGCCCAGAGGTCTGCTCAGGGTCCTACAGCCAATCCCTGGCAGTGCCAAGATTTGAACTTAGGACTGTTTTAGCCAAGGAACCAATTGTAAGGAGGGTGAGGCCCAGCCCTGAGAGGTGATACTTGAGCCAAGACTCGAATGAGAGGAAGGAGCTGACCAAGTCCATGTAAGGGGGGGAAGTGCATATCAAGAGAGGGGATAGCCAGTGCAAAGGCCCTATGGCAGGGACACGTTTGCAGTGTCTGAGGACCAGACAGGAGCCAGGTAACAGTGGTTCCAAGATGTAGGCCACACCAACCAGAGGACCTGAGCCATCTGAGTCCCCAGATCTAAGTGGGGTGGGTGTCCGTCCTTAGGCCTATGTTGTCACTTCCAACTCCAGTCAGGAAAGGAGTGCTGGACCTTGCAGTGAATGGACGGTTTCTGCATCCAAGGATTGGTATGTTGTACAACTGGGACTTACCCCCCACATCTTCCCCGAGGACAGGCTGGGGACAATAGGAAGTGATGACAGCTGGCCTAGGCCACAGTGGGTGGCTGACCCATTACTCTCTGTCCTCCAGGGCAACCCAGAGGACCTTCTGACCCCATGTCTCAGGCACTGAGATGGGAGCTTCTCAGAGCGCTCCTGGGGTAGTTGTAGGCATTCTGGTTCTCTGGCTCCACGGAAGCTTTCCTCTGACCAAAGGCAGCTGGAGCGTGGCTGATCCTATGGACAGCCTCTGATACTGAACAGTGAGTGCACACTTCCTGCCGGCCCACCAGGAAAAGGGAGCCAGAGAAGCTTGTGTGGGGAGCACAGGTGAGTTTCCCAGGATCCAGGGTGGCAAAAGAGAACATAGCAAAAGAGAACATAGAAGTCCAGATGGATATTATCTAAGACAGTTCATAGGGGAGTTCACCGGGAGAGACAGTGTATCTGGTGAGGGGAAAACACACCAAAGAGGGTAGCATCTAAGTGGACCCATCTCAAGAATGGGTCACGTGGAGATGAGGGAAGGCGTGGCTATCCCTAGAAGCCAGCATGGCTCCATGCTGAAAAGGGTCACTCGTAGATTTTGACCCTACCCTCATGACCTTGCCAGATCTTGGGCTTCTCTTGCCACTTTATGTTGTTCTTCTCTGGACTAGATCTCAGTCTCTGACCTATCTAAGGAAATCGAAGCCACCCTCCAAAAAACCAGAATGACCCACCTTTCCCACTCTGCACCACCACCCATGACCTACCTGGTTTGAAGACCATCAGTCCTACTCCTGACCTAAGGAATGCAACCTTCTCACCACAGATCCTACCTCAAGCCCACTTCTTTGTATCTAATTCTTTATGCCATTCTAGTTTAGTGGAGTATAGGGTTCTTGGTGGAAAGTGATTTCCTTGAGCACCTGGAAAACATCGCTCTCTGGTTTGCTGACATCCATTATTGTGGATGAGAAGTCTGTTGTTGGTCTAAATGTCGTTCCTTTGGCATAATCCCTCATTTCTTCCTCATCCGCAAGCGTACCTCATTTTATTGTGCTTCACTTTACTGCACTTTGGAGATACTGTGTTGGTTTTTTTTTTTTTTTAATAAATTGAAGGTTTGTGGCAACCCTGTGTTGAGCGAGCCTGTCGGTGCCATTTTTCCAACAGCATTTGCTCACTTTGTGTCTATCTTTATGTCACACTTCGGTGATTTTTGTAATGTTTCAAACTTTTTCATTATTATTATGTTTGTTATGGTGATCAGTGATTACGACTTACTGAAAGCTCAGATGATAGTACACATTTTTTAGCAGTAAATTATTTTCTTAATTAAGATATGTCCATTTTTTTTAAAGATTTTATTTATTTATTTGACAGAGAGAGACACAGTGAGAGAGGGAACACAAGCAGGGGGTAGTGGGAGAGGGAGAAGCCGGCTTCCCGCCGAGCAGGGAGCCCGATGCGGGGCTCGATCCCAAGACCCTGAGAGCATGACCTGAACTGAAGGCAGACACCTAACAACTGAGCCACCCAGGTGCCCCTGAGATATGTACATTTTTAAAGACATAATACTGTTGCACACTTAACAGGCTGTAGTACAGTGTAAACATACTTTTATATGAATTGGGAAACCAAAAAAAGTCATTTGACTCACTCTATTGCAGTATTTGCTTTATTGCAATATACCACAATATCTCTGAGGTATGGCCTCTACTTTTAAGATTACCTTTTTGTTTTTAGTGTTCTGTAGTTTTACTCTGGTGTGAATTTATTTTTACTTCTCCTTCTTAGGGTCCAATGTGAAGATTCATTCCTTAGTTCTGGAAATTTCTCAATCATTACATCTTGAATTTTTCCTGTTTTCACCCTCTGGAATTCCTATTGTATGTATGTTGAACTTTTTTGAACCATTTGACTTTTTCCTCCAAGAGCCTTACAGTCTCATTTTCCTTTGTTTTTATGTCTCTGTGCTGCATTTCATGACATTTCCTCAGACGTACTGTCCCAGTTTTCCAATCCCCTCCCCCACCACAACTAGTTTGTGATGAATCCATCCACTGAGTTTTTATTTTACACTTCGATGACTATTTAATTTCCTTAGAAATCTAGCTGCCCTTTATTTTTAGGTAATACTTTTATTATGTTTCCTACTCCCTCTTCTGTCTCCTTGATAATTTAAAATATATGTATTACGTAGTCTTTTTCAAATTGTACTAATATCTTTAGATCTAAGATCTCCTGCTGACATAGCGATTTGCTTTTTTGGGTCATTCATGACTTCTTTTTATTGTGAGCTCATCTTTATTGGGACTAATTCCCCCCCCACCACCACCATGGTCATTTTCCTGGGCTGTGGAAGTGCCCATACAAAGTCAGTGGAAGTAAGTTTCTTTATGGTCCTACATCATTTTTTATGTTATTTTCTAGATTTGGGGTTCTAGAAGGCCTGGATTGCATGATTTGAATCCCACCTTTATTCATGGCTCTGGCTAGGGTTTTGGTTTCTCAAAAGTGACGACTTTTTCCCACCCCAGAGGATGGAAAGCTTCATTACACTTTCTTGGGTCAGCTTTGCAAGTCCCCTTTGCATGGGACAGTCTTTTCAGCCCTGGGCTTTATGGAAGGGGGTCAGCTCCAGCTCACCACCTCAGGGAGTCCAGGACACGTATCCTATCCTCGTCTCCTGCCCTGATTCTGAAGTCTCTCCCAGTCTTTCTGTCCTACCCTCTAAATGGCCCATGGCCCTGAGGCAACTCAGTTCATACCACCCCCCCCGTAGTACATCTTGACCTCCCCTTCAATGAAACCTCCCAGCTTCACCACCTCCTTTCCAGTCCCAGGGGCTCCCCTTTCCAGCCCCTGTTTCTTTGGCACGATTATGCCCAGAACCCCAGAGGGAGCCCTGAAGCACAGATTCCTCAGACACACCCTCCAGCTTCCAAGAACCCCAGACTCTGACCAGTTACTGTCGCTTCAGCCCATGACCTTCTAGCACAAAACTATAAGACAGGCCAGTTGAGCCCTGACACTTTCTACCCACGGGGCAGCCTGGGCCTTCCATTGTACCTAGATCAGTGGTTCTTGACGTGGGACAATTTTGTCCTCCCAGGGAATATTTGGCAACGTCCGAAGACAATTTTGATTATTGTGACCGGTGTTGGTGGTGGTGGCAGGGGAATATTCCTGCCATTTAGTGAATAGAGGCCGGTGTTGGCACTAAAGATTCTCTAATGCCTGGAGCAACCCTAACCACACCGAATCAGTTATCCAGCCTAGAACGTCAATAGTACTGCTGTTGAAGAAACTTGAAAGCTTCTTCCACCCTTTCTCACAAGTGGATCCCGAATCCTCGGGGGATGAGCCCTGTATTCGCTACGGGATGAAGGGGCAGGGGAGCAGCCTGAGACCCAGGGCCCAAGGTATTCCCAGCTGGGGGGACAGAGGAGCCCTAGGGCCCGCCACAGGCTGAGAATGCATCTGTGGAGGGGGTGGGTCTTATGGGACCTGAAGGGCACCAGAGGCCCAGACTGCTCCCAGCTCACACACAGACCTCCCCTGGACCTGGAGCTGGGGTCCATCACACACTGTGCCCTACCTGCCCCCGAGGCCTCCCGCTTGGCTCCCTCCTCCATGCAGCCTGCACGCGCTGGCCACACTTCCCAGTGTGATGTGGGGAGCAGGCCCCGTGTGATGTGGGGAGCAGGCGTGCGGTCGTTGGAGCAGGCCAGGCCCTCCTGGGGTGGGTAAGGATATATCTCTGGTGCCATCTTTCCTGTTCTGATAAATAACTGATCTGTGGTTGAGGCAAGAAGGTCACCTCTGCCCAGGGAAGCTCAGGAACAAACCACTTGTGACTGGTGGAAAGAGCCCCGGGGTGGGGGCAGCGGGAAGTCTGCCTTCCCTGGCCACCAGGCTGCTGGGGGCAGATTTCAGAAAAGGGAAGTGCTGAGCTGGGGCAGCACTTCCTGTGGTCGCTGCAGTCGGGGCATCAGGGCGGGCACGGCAAATCAGAGGGGTGGCTGCCCTACCCCGGGAGGAGGCGAGGTGAGCCTTCCCTGGGCCGTAGGCCCCGGGCAGGCGAGGAGGACCCGGGCGGGGGCACGGTCTGCTATTGTCCTTCACCCGTCTGGGCTGGGGGTCCTGGGGATGGAGGGACTTCCTGAAACACCATGGGATCGTGGACCCCCTGTTGGGGAGCCTCCCAGAGCTCCTTTCTGCCCACCGGGACTTGGTGATTTGCTCCCTGCCTCTCATTATCTCTAGACGCTGCCCGTCCTGTCCACACACCCATTCTTTCTGCCTGGCTCTAGATGCTGAGGGGAGGCCCACTGCCCCTTCTGCTCTGGGAAGCTGTCCGCCCCCGGTCTGGTGGCTCTGGGGGACCCCATCCTTCCCAGAAGGAAGGCCTGAGCCCAGGAGCCTGCTCTGTGGCCCTCGTGCCCCTCAAGTGGGCACTTGTCTGTACCTTCTGTCCCTTGTTAGGGAGGGGACTAGCACAGGGGCCGAGTTTCGAGAGACATGGCCAGGACTCCACAGTCCCTGGAGGCCACCTTCCTTCCTCTGAGCATTGCAGAGCATGAGCCCAGGTGCTGAGCCCAGAGGAGTGCCTGGTCTGGGAGGGGAACAGAGGGGCGACTGGCTTCCCACCAGGCTCAGCAAGGAGGGCTGCTAGTCCCCTGCTTGCTAGTCCCTGCCATCTTCCTCTGGATTGAGTCCCGTCCACCCCACCTTGACTTTCCAGCTTCACTCCGGACCCACCAGACCCCATCAGGATACAAATAAACGCTGGGCATGGGGGTTACCCTGTCCCTTTCATCCTGGCTGAGCCCCACAGACGGGAGCATAGCTTCATCAACTCCCCAGCTGTGCAGCCTACAGCCCCAGCATGCTCCTCCTCTCTTCCTGAGGGTCTCAGAGGACGGGGCTCCCTGGAAGGTGAGGGAGGGGATGTGGTGGGGTGTAGGGGAGAGAGCTACTGCTCCTGCCTCCCAGGTCCCAGCTGCGGCCTGTGCCTGGCAGGGTCAAGTCAGCAAGACCAGCACCCTGCCCTGCCCCACTGTGCTCAGGCCTGGGTTGTGCTCAGGGAGGGCCAGGTCAGCCCAGCTCTCCCCCCCCCAGCCCCCATGTTCTCGTTCTACCTTTGCCCCCTCCTTTTACTCTCCCCTTCTCTCTGGACCTTGGGTCACCTCTTCCCTGTTTCTCTGTCTCTCACACTGTCTCTTCTGTTTTTCTTTCTCTTCACTAAGTTCCTCCAGCCCCGGGACCCTCAACTCCTCTCTCTATATTTATACATCTGTCCGTCTGGCTGTTGCTGTCCGTGTTTCTCTCCCTCCTTATCTTTCTTCCTCATCACCCTACCCTGACCCCGGCTCTTCTGTATCTGTTTCTGTCTCCCTGTCTCCCTGTCTCTCCGGCTCTCCTGTCCCTCTGCCCTGTCTCCCCCCACGCTCACCCTGTCCCTGATCTTCCTGTCTTTGTGGTTCAGACCCCCCCACCCCCCCCACCCCCCGCAGGCGGCTGGGCTCCACGCTTGGCAGGACCCTGCTGGGGCATTTCTTAGCTGCCCATGGGCCCTCATCCTGTTATCAGTTGGAAATGAATCAGAGATTAGGAAACGGGGGAGTGGGGGTGTTATCACCCAGTACACACAGGGCTCTCAGCTAATCTCTGGTGGCCCTGGGTTCGAGAGGAAATGCAGTTGCAACACCGGGCCCTTCTTACCGTCACTGTCATGTCCGCTCCGCTATAAGGCTGTGGGGACACAGGCATGAGGCGAGGGCCTGGCCCTCAGCCCTCTGCAGGCGTGTGCACACTCACACTTGTGCACACACACTCACAGGCATGCACACACAGGGGAGCCTCTTGGACGCTGGCTCACATACCTCACCCATCACCAAGCTTTGTACCTCATCCTTGCCTTGCCTTTGCAAGCCCATCCCTGGGCACTGGTTGCTGTCACTCCTCACTGGGTGACTGCTCTGCTCGGGCCTCATCCCGGGCACCCTGCAGCCCTGTTCTCAGCAGACCAAGGGTCCCCGTTAAACAGCCACGGAACTGGCCATTTTCCTAACCAAGCCGTCTGGAGGTTCCGAGGACCGGCCCACCGTTGTCACTGTGGCCTCCAGGCCTGTGTGTCTAGCTCCTGCCACCGCCCCTCGGCCCCTCAGCTGTCATTATCCTGTGACCGAGGTCTCCTTACTACCCCTTATCGCTCCAGCTTCTGCACATGCTGTTCCCTCTGCCTGGAAAAATTTCTCCTGCCTCCCACCTGGCTGACACGCACACACCTCTGCTCATCCAGCTTTCATGTTACCTCCTCAGAGCATCGAGGGTCCCCCATCAGGTCCCTTGTCTCCGGGGCCCTGGCCCCTCATGCTCTGCCCTCACCGCTCAGGTTTTCCTGTCCCCGCAGAGACTACACTCTTCCGGGAGGGACTCCGTGCTCCCCGGCCAGCTCCCTCCAGACTGTGGGCAATGAGGCTGAAACCACGGCCTCCGCCACCTGTCCAGTATCTGGCCTGGACCTGGCCACGCTAGACACACTCAGAGACATGGACACCCAGGTGTGCACACAGAAACACACAAACCTATCTGCAGACCATGCACAGAAACTCTCACATAGACGCTCAGGCAGACTCACAGACAGGAAGATGTGCGCACACACACACGCACACACACACACGCACGCACACCTGCTGTCTCCCGGGTACCTCACCAGCTGGTGGGCGCCCACCCCTGGCCCTCAGGTAGGATCCACTGTCAGTGCTGGCCTCCCGGCCTCGGTTGCCCTGGCCTTGGCCTCGGAGAACTAGTCCCAGCTCCCAGGCTCCCGGGCAGGATTCTCCAGCGGGAAGTGGCTTCCGGGCCCAACACCGGGTGCCACGGACAGCAGCAGCTCGCACGAGGCCGGGCACAGCGGTGCCGCGTCCGACACCCCTTGTATGACATTTGAAAGAAACGCGATAGCTCAGGGGACGGGCCGGACGAGCAGGCACCATAAAGCCGGCTGTCTTTCCCAGCAACCTCTGGCTTCTGGAATCGCCGCCAAAGTGAATGTGAGTCAGGGTTTCTGTCCCAGCCACAGAGAGGTTCCGGCTGGGCACAGGCAGCCATGGTGGCTGACGAGGGCGAGGAGCAGGGCCTGGGGAGGGTGAGGACAGCGGGCTCTGGAGAGGACAGGCCCTCAGGCAGAGTGGCTGGTGAGGACGGGAGGCAGGCGGGCGGCGGGGCAGGGCCCACGGGCGGCACACGGAGGGGCCTCACCTGGCTCCATCCGGGGGCAGGTGGACGGGCGTCCGGCCGGGCAAGACAGGCGAGGTGGCCTGCTTTTCTGGCAGCGGGAATGGGGCTCGGAAGCTTTGAGGCAGCTTGTCATCCCAAGCACCTGCCAACAGCTTCTCTTTTTCTAAGATGGTTTTTATTGTCATTACCACCCAGCTGAGAAAAGCAGGGAGTCCCTCCTTGGGGTTCTGTTCATCTCTGGGGGTCCCCTGACCAGTGTTCGCTTGGCAAGAGCCTGCTTTTCTGCTCTCACTGGCCCCCGGACGAGGAGAACCAGGGCCCGGTGCGCCCGCTGTCCGCCAGGCACCAGGGGGAAGACATGAGGGGACGCCTCTGTGACCTTTTTTGAAACTGAAGGGCGTTTGCCCAGTTCCCTGGCTTCTGACCCTCCACCAGCCAGGTACTGTCTTCCCCTGTGAAAGGTGTTCTCGAATATTCCTTCCAAGGCAGCCCTAGCAGCTTCTAGGGTCCCTCTGTCCTGATTTCCAGCTTTTGTGATCAGGCCCACGCCTTGCCCTTTCCCCGGACCCCACGTTTACAGACACCCTGGTGAGCGCCGCGTGCTTCCCGTGAACGTGGGAGGGGTTTCCATGGCGCTCAAGTCTCCTTGCACCATTTTCTTGTCCCCCCACAGGGGGCTGGCGACTGGCCGGGCGTCTCTTGGATGGAAATGCTGAAGAGTCCTCGGCTGATCTGAGAAACGTGAGAACAGGGCTGGGAAAATCGGCCGTTTTTGTGGTTTGGGGGTTTGAAGCAAGTTTCACAACTGATCTCCCAAGAACATGGTCCAGTCAGATGCGCTCCCCGCCTGGGGGCCCAGTTCCCTGCTGGATCTGGTGCTGACCGCCTGCCTGGCCGGGTCCAGAGGGGAGGGCTGAGGCAGAGGCAAGGGGCTTCATCCGCCTGCCCCACCTGCTCCCCACTTTCCTTCTGTGAGGGATGAGCTCAAGGAGCTCGAAGATGAGCCATGTTGGGGGATTCTTGTGGTTTCTGCCTCAGGCTGTGGCATCTGATGAGGTAGCCACTTGGCCTCTCTCACTCCCATTCTGGACATGTTTCTCAGATGCCCCTGGGGCAGCGGTACCCTTAAAGCCTTCCTTTGTGGGGACAAAAAGGCCAAGAAATTCTTCTGCTGCCATACTCTTAGGCTGGAGCTGACTAGCAGCAGTACTCTGGGGGTTCAGGGAGAGAGGAGGGACCCGAGGGGGGCACACCCTGCCCACCAGGGATCCCTAGAACTTCCGATGCCTCCCCGGCAGATAGCACCCAGCTGGGCCGGGGAAGGGGTCCTCAAGCCCAGCCCTGCCTCCGAGTGGCCTGGCCCCCCAGCTTGTCCTTCCACCCTGGGAAGTCCCAAGCGCCCTCAGGCCAGCTGGGGCAGAACTGAAATTGGTGACATCTGCCTCTCTGGCCCCTTGGCTCCGGCCCCCGCCCACTCACCCCCCGAGTCTTCCTGCAGGAGCCTCCAGACCTGGGAGGAACTACATGCCGTGTCCTCTCGGAGTGAGCCCTGCTTTCTTGCCTTCCACACCCCCACCCACCCCAGCCTGGGCCCTGTGTGGGCAGGACACTCCCCATTTCTGGTGGTTGGTGTGATTCTACACCCTGCCGTCCCTCTGTTCAGGACTACGGTGGGCTGGGGCCCCTGCATGTTTCTCAGAGACTCCATTTCCCACCCCACAGAGCACAGAGGAGACATTCTTGCTCCAGGAGGGAGTGCGAGGCAGTGGTGTGTATGGGACAGAGCCCCAGCTTCCTGCCTCTGCTGAGGGGGCTGGGACAGTCCTGCGTGCAGTTACCAAGTGAGGGTAGGGCTGGGGACAGGGCAGCTGGGGAAACAGAGCCGGGGCTAGGAGTCACCCGACTCGCGGCCAGGGAGACAGACAGGCGCGTGCTCAGTCGGGGGAGTGGTCCGGTGATCACACGGACATGGTGGGTGGAGGAGAGTCAGGCCGGCCCTGCAGGGAGTCCTCCAGGCAACACTCAGGGGCCAGGGAGAGGTGCATGGCTAGATACAAATGCTTGGGTGGACAAGGAAGATTCCAGCGGATGCACGGAGCCCTCTCAATAGACCCAGATAGGCACGGACAATTGAACACAGGCAGGTGGACAATTAGCCAGCATCTGAGAAAACCTCAGTGAATCCTCCCTCTGGGTGGATGTCAGCTACGCGCAGACGAGGATGACCGTGCGGGGGTCGGGCAGAGATGCCCAGACACGGCTGCGCATGCCGGGCCCAGGAAGGCTGGGGTGCTCTGGGCACATCTGCTGGGTGCCTGTGTCCCCCCTTCCCGTTCCCTATCCATATGCCCCCTCCCAGCTTCCTGTTTCTGTTTTGGGGCCACAGGAACTTCCTCTTCTCATCATGGTTCAAAATGGCTTGCTGGTCTCAGTTGGAGGCCCAGTGGGGGGGCTGGTCACCCCAGCCCAAGAGATAGCTGGAGAGGGAGGGGAAGAGGGGCTCTGCACACCTGGATGTGGTGCGGCCACTGAAGTGTGAGCTGGCCCTTCCCAGAGTTCTCCCTGAACAAACTTCTCCAGCTCGTTGGATGCAGCCTCTGGTGTGAGTGCTGCTCAAGGCCAAGGTGGGCTGGATCCTGCTGGACTGACCTTGAGCAGCCACTGTATCCCCTTCCTGCCTCAGACAGAGGACCAGGAGGATCTCTTGCCCTCTCCTTCTTCCTACTTCCTCCCGGACGTACTGGAACTTGATACAGGCGCTCATGGGCAGCACCACATTGGTCCATGGTGCACCTGCTCACACAGACGCAGCCGTGGCCCCACCAGGAGCAGAGCGGCAGTGGGGGCCTGGCCTGGGGAGTGCCTGGGTGTGTGCAGACCCTGGGGAGTGTGTGTGGGATCCTGTGGAATATGCACGTGTCTGCGAGTGTGTGGGTCTCTCTGGGTGAGTATGCTTTTGTGCATGTCTAGAGGGACCCGCTCTCTCTCTCCTTCCGACCAGTGCCCTGAGCAGAGTCTGTCCTTTAAATGAAGCTAAGCTGTGTCTTGCCGAGTCCCTGAGTCCATCCTTGGGGGCACAGGGTGAGGGAATGAGCTTACCTGACCCTGGTGACTTCTTAGGGGGTGCCTCAGGTGGGTGTGGGGCCCAGGCTTGCACAGGGCCCAGGGCGTGGGAGGCAGGATAGGCTGGGGTGTGCCAGGGAAGGTACACAGGACAGTCCTCAAACTTGCCAACTAGGACCCACCTTGATCCCCGGGGGACGTAAGGCCTATAAAAAGGACAGCCATATGCAGGCCTCGGCACCTCGTGAACACCCCTGGGTGGTCTGGGGATGGGGCGTGGGGGCAGATGTGGGCAGGGCTGCTGAGAACCTCAACTCACACCACCTCACTGCTCATCCAGCTGGCCTGGGATGGACCTGAGGATCCAGATGCTTCTTCCCAGGGCCTGCGGCCAGGGTCAAAGTCGGGACAGTGCCACCTCCCCAGCACGGCTGTCCGGCATTTCCTGAGCACTTGTCATGTGGCAGACTTCCCCTTTAATGCCAGATGACCATCCTGTTCCCTCTCAGGTGGGCAGCAAGTTGTCAGGAGTCTATGGTGCCAGGACCCCAAACTGGGCAGCCAAACTACGGGGGTGCACACCAAACTCTGGGCCCGACTGCCTTCCTCCCACAGGGGAGACAGCTTAGGGAACCCAAGAATCCGGGGTCACCAAGTCCCACTACTCGGCACCTGGTTTGTGCTCCGCATTAGCACTGAGGGGAGGCAGTCGAATAAACACTCACCGATTGTTTACACCGAGGGCTTGGGGCCATAATTAAGTCTCCACAAATCAGCCCTTTATCAGCCAGGTATCTCGAGCAGCCTCCAAAGGGGAAACGTCCCGGAGCATCTAACAAAAGAAAGTTGGACGGGTTTTAAGACTTTTTTAAACTCTGAAGAATAGGCCTTTGTTGCCAACTCCCCCCCCCCACCCCCGCCCCATGGCAGCCTGCCTGGTCCTTGGACTCCCCTGGGCTGGGGGCAGGACCAGGTGGCCCCAGCCCCGGCAGCCCCCACCCTCCTGGGCCGAGCCCCCACACCTCACCCACCAGCTGCCTCTTCCCGTTGCAGTGGTACCCCCCGGGGGCGGGCAGGGTGCTAAGAGTGAGGTCCTAAGGATGTCCCCTCCTCTGCCCTTGGTGCCCCACCTCTCGTGCCAGATCCTGGCATCCTTCCCTTGGCAGGCACCATTGCCAGCCTGGAGCCAAACCCAGGCTGGGATGAGGTGGGGCTGGTGACGAGGGGTGACCTCTGATTGCCCAAAGCCCCCCATTACCTGGCTCCCCTCTATCCTCACCGGGTCTAGGCCTGTCATTCTCACCTTTGTGAAAGTTGTTCCTTCCACCTTCAATGCTTTTCCCTGCTCCTTTCTTCTCAGCAAATTTCTACTGAAATGTTAAGATGTCGCTGGGGCTTCACTCCTCCCAGAGAGGCTTCTATGCACTCCAGGCCAGGTTTCCTGTCCCTCCTCTGTGCTCTCTGGACTCTGCTCCCCCCACCCCCAATGGTCTCCGTGACCCTGGGTGTGTGGCCCTTGAGAGCAGGTCTTGGGGAATCAGGGCAGCCCCATGCCTGGCACAGAGTAAGTGCTCGGTTCCTACTTATGGGAATTAAGGATGACAAGTGAGCGAGAAGGGGACAGCCATGGCACCCAGTGACAGACTGTAACCGCCCCCCAAATCCTCACCCCCGTTTTCTGAAGGGCTCTTCACCCCACTCTCGGCCACTCGGGCACTGTTGTGACCATCACCTGCCATCACAGAGCACAAGCATCCTGACAAATTTCACATTATTTTCACGTGTCATGAAAT
The DNA here is from genome assembly GCF_054177405.1 of Leptonychotes weddellii. Classification (NCBI taxonomy): domain Eukaryota; kingdom Metazoa; phylum Chordata; class Mammalia; order Carnivora; family Phocidae; genus Leptonychotes; species Leptonychotes weddellii. Next base: position 36,113,572 of record NC_138384.1, read on the forward strand.
ATGATCCTTCTTTTGACTTGTTCTCACCATTAAAACAATGTAAAAACCAACGTTACCTCCCCCTGGCTGCACAAAGCCCGGTGGCAAGCCTGCTTCGGTCTGGGACCTGTGGTCCAGGGTGAGAACCGAGGATGCTTTCCCCACCCTGCCTGAGACAGGCCTGGTCAGTCCTCCTTGGGGCCCCCACTTCAAATGCGGTGTATGCTCAACAAATGAAGGGGGCAAACAAAGGAGGGGGCTAACTAACCTGCTATCTAACCAACTCACCAGTTAACTAAGCCTTTAGCTCTTGGGTTTGGAGTTACCCCTTCCCATCTCTGGGCTTCTTTAGACCTGACTGACTCCTTGTCCTCTGACCTGTCTCATTGACCTCTTGCCCAACCCCCACCTTCCTGACTTCTGACCAGGCCCTCATCAACCCCCAAGCAGCCCAAGGTGGTGAGGACCTCCAGAGAAACCCACGGAGTGCCTAGAAGCCACTCACGGGCACTCATTACTGCCAGGCTAAGGGTGTGGCCTGGCTGGAGAGCAGGGTGCCACCTCAGGGTTGTGTGTGGTGTGGGGGCTTTGGGGCTGGTGGGGGGGGGGACTGGCTGTAGCTTAGGGCAATGGAAAGATTGTCAGGGCAGCCAGAAGACAACATTCCAGGCATCAGAATGTTCTAGACAAAGGTGCAGAGGTAGGAGTTGCCAGAGTGTGGGACCACAGTAAGTCCAGGAACTAGAGACAAGGGTCTCCTCTCTGTCCCCGCTGACAGAAGCCAGGGCCAAGCCTAATCTCATGGAGAGCAAAGCGGGGTGAGTCCGAGTCCTAACCCTAGCCCTAACCCACTCAGTGGGGCCTGCCTGGATGATGCGAGTGAACCCATGGGCCCCAGGAGGCCCCAACGTGCCTTGTAGAGGCCTGCCCCCACCTCTGACAGGTGGCCTTCCCTCTCAGTCAGTCATTCACCCAACAAACATTGGTGGACCACCAGCGACCTGCCCGGCAGACCCTGTGCAGGCTGTGGATGGCACGGACATGGTTCCCGACTTGTGGAACTAACAAAGAAGCAGAATGATGGGTACGCGCACGAGGCCAAGAGCAGGGCCATTTTGAAGAGCGTGAGGAACTGGTTACGTAGCAGAGGGCAGTGTGCCTGGGCAGTGCCTGGGGGCTGCTTCCAGAGAGCCTCCCTAGGGAGGTAGCGGTAGGGCCCAGCCACACAGAGGTCCAGAGGGCACGTGGTGCCAGGTCCCAGAACAGGAGCAAGCCGATTGAGCGACAGCCCCGAGAAAGGGGCAGAGTGATGGGCGTGGAGGTGGGGAGGGTGGCCAGGCCACGCGGGACCCCACAGGACGCTCCGGGGAGGGCAGCGGATGGACGGGAGTCTGGGTCCTGCCGGGGAGACAAGGGCTGGGTCTCCTGCCGGAGCAGGCGCGGAAGGCTGGGCAGGCCGTGGGCGGTGGGCAGGCCCTGAGACAGCTGCTCTTGGCCTGACTCTGGCGTTGGCTTGGCGTGCGGCCGCGGGGGAGCCATGTGTGGGCACGTCCCGGGGCTGCCTGCCCACCTCCCGGAGGTTGGAACCACAGGCAGGCTGGCTCACCTGGGCCCGGCTCTCAGCTACGAGAAGGCGAGGCGGGCGCAGGGTGGCAGGGACCTCCCTGGGCCCCGCCAGCCTGGGGACAGAGCGCTTCTCACCCTCACCAGGCCATTGCTCTGTCATCTAACCACTCCGTATTGAGGGCCCACGGTGCGTAGCCCCAGCCCCGGGCCACAGGGTCTGTCTAGCCTTGCAGATCTATAGGAAATGGGCATCTGCCTTGGGTCCAGTGCCCCCAAACCCCCCCCCCGGCAGCAGGGCCCCCCGCACCTCCAACCCCAGCCCTTTACCCCTCCACAGTCAGCTGCTTCCTCTCCTTCTCCTGGCCCCCGTTTTCCAGGGGCCCCAGGCCACCCTGGGCAGCATGTGGCCCCGAAGACAGAACCTTGCATGAGCTTTGAGTACCCACTCCTGGTCTCGGGCTTCTGGGGGTGCCGGGAGTAGGCTCCTGGGCGCGGCTTCGCTGGTGCCGAAGGGGGAGGGCGCCGACAGTGTGCGTGCAGGTGGGTCTGTGTCTGCGAGCCCGGGTGGGGGCTTCAGAGTGGCTCCTGGGGGCAGGAAGGCCTGGGTGTGCATGGGTCCGTGTGGTCGTGTGTGACTCTGAATGCATACGTGTGTGTGTGCGTGCTGACAAGGTGTGTGCTTGTGTGTGTGCGCATCTGTGCCTGAACGTGTGCGTGCGTGTGACCGTGAGCGGCGTGGGGGGGCCGTGAGTATGTGTGTGTGCATCTGCCCGTGTGTGTGCATGTGCGCACACCTGTGTGCATTATCTGTGCTGGTGAGTGTGTGTGCGCGTGTGGCCTGCACTCCTGGAGCAGAGTCCCATGGCCTGTTTTCCTGCTCCCCGCCCCTCCTTCCCCTCCTTCGCAGCAAGTGTTGACTCAGGGAGGGATGGGCAGCCTTCTTTCAGGATTTCCTGGTTGGGTAGAAGTGGTGCCTTGAAAAGGGAACAGTCGGGTCCTAAGTGGACGCTGAAGGGCCTGGGTTGTGCCCCATGGCGTCCAAGGCCACCACGCCACGTACCTGCCTAGGCTGGGCTTCCAGAGGCCAGACAGAAATGCTGTCCCCATGAGCAAACCCACAGGCCATGCCCTGAAGCCCTTCCCACGTAGCTCTCGGCTGGGGGGTGGGGGGCTGGGCCTGGAGCCCCCTTTATAGCTGTGAAGGGGAGGCCAGCACTCCCCGCAGAGATCGAGGCTTAAGCGAAGGTTGTCCTCCAACCTCCCCAGGCACCGGCTGCCCCTCTTCCCCCACCGGACCAGCCCAGGTTATCTGGTCCTTCCTGCCCTTTACCCGTCCACGGGCCCCATCCCCCCAAAGCCTCAACAGATAACGTGAAAATCTTCCGGGCTGACAGTGTCAGTCTAAGAGTGAGTGAAAAGTCCGAGGAGAGCTCCGTCCTGCGGAGGCCATCTGAAGCCCGGGCTCTTCCACGAGGACCCAGCAGGTGCTCGTGAGAAATGCAGAGTCCTGGGCCATGTGGACTGGTGGAGTCCGCACCGGGCCCTCAGCCCCGTCCCCTTGAGGAGCCCCTGAACCCAACACCCCCAGCCTTCCCCCATCCCGGAGGCCCCGGCTCGGGTCAGGCTGAGGGCGAGGCTGCCCCGGGGGCCCGGGATGCTGAGCGGGCGGCACGCAGGAGGCTGGAGAAGGTGGGCAGCCAGCCCGCCTGCGGTGAGAGCCTAATCTGCAGGACAAAGTGGGGATTTGCAGCCCAAGCCTGCTAATGCGCTACAGCCCGTCTGTCAGCACCAGCTCCCGGGACAGGGCCGGAGCTCTCCCCAGGGCACGGGAGCTGGTGGGCCTGCTCTCCTGGGAGGTGGTGGGAACCAGGCCCATGACGCGGAACTCAGCTGTCCCTGAGCAGGGTGCCCACGGGGGTCCCCAGAGAACCTCAAGTCCGGGGCCCCCATGAGCTTGGGCCTAGGGTGCCTGTCCCCAAGGGCACTGCTGCCAAGTCTGTCCCCTGCCAGAAAAACAGGCTTCCCCCTGACTGCTCATGTCCAGTTTGATCCTCCTTCTGAAAGAGGTTTCCTCTGCCCTCCCCCCCACCCCGACCCTGTGGCGCGTGGTAACCCAGAAGCTGGGCTGTGGGAGATGAACAGGAACCTTGGGGGTCCCCACTTTGCCCGCTTCAGGGGGCCCCCAGGATTCGGGCACAGGCCTGCCTTGAGTTGGGGAGGAGGGTACAAGAGTCCCTGGGGGCTGCAGGGAGTCAGTGCTTTGGGAAACCCAGGCCAAGGAAGCGCTCTGGGGCGGCAGCGGCGGGGGGCGGTACCGGGGCTCCGGGCTCTGGCCACACCACGCTGGGCAGCCACAAGGCCGTTAATAATTAACCCTGGGCCTGGGCCTTGACCTCATGGGCCTCTGAGTAAACAGGCCTTTCTGGCCAAGCGTCCTGCAGCCTGCTGGAGCCCGCTGGGCCCCTCATGGCCTCTCTGCCCCTTGACCTTTTCTGGCCTTGTGGTCCAGGCCTCCTCCCCCCTCCTCATTGCGGAGCTGGAGCAATGACCAGTGGTCTGGACGTTTGGGCCTCTCGGAGGCCTGCCCCGGCTCAGCCTATCTCCATTCCCACCCCAGCCCCAAGTCCCTCTGTACGCGTCTCCCACCTCCAGGCTTGGGCGCCAGCACCTCTTCTTGGATGGGGGTTCGCGATGGAGTGTGTCATCTGGGGGCTCAGCGCACCACATGGATGCTGAACCTCTGTGGCTGGAGTGGGACTTGCTGTCACTCTTGTAGACTCTGAAGTCTGGGATATGTGTGATGGGTCAGACTCTGGGGGGCAGGCCAGCTAAGGGGTCAGGATCACCCGTCAAAGGTCCATATTCTAGGGGCGCCTGGATGGCTCAGTCGTTAAGCGTCTTCCTTCGGCTCAGGTCATGATCCCAGGGTCCTGGGATCAAGCCCAGCATCGGGCTCCCTGCTCAGCGGGAGGCCTGCTTCTCCCTCTCCCACTCCCCCTGCTTGTGTTCCCTCTCTCACTGTCTCTCTCTCTGTCAAATAAATAAATCTTTAAAAAAAAAAAAAAAAGTCCATGTTCTAGCTCCACCTCTGCCCTAACTGGCTGTGTGACCCTTAGCCAGTGCCCTGACTCTCTGGGTCTCAGTTTCCCCATCTGTACAATTTAAAAAAATGGTACAGTTATCCAGGGCTTGCTGGCTCCAGGATTCTGGACCCCATTTGGGGTGACCGAGGACAGGAACAACACACGTCCCAGCCCACCCCAGGGACTCATGGACAGTCATCGGGTGGGCCCCCGCGTTCCTGGCTGCCGAGCCTCCACTTCCTTCCTCTGGGGCCGTCCTGGTGTTCCTTTGGGGAACCAGCCCTCTCCCTCTCTGGAAGTGGGTCATGTGCCCCTGGGCACAGCCAATGGATGTCAGCCCTGAGACTTTTGCTGGAAATACCGGGGAAAAATGGTTTTCTTTTTCCTAAGTGGCAATGCAGGGGAATGTGAGCCTTGTGGTTACTTTGTTGGGAGCCTTCAGGGAAGGCAAAGGGACAGAAGGGAAAGCAGAGCTGATACATGAGCATGGATTTCCACAAGTGGGATCGAGCAGTGCTTGAAGCTGGTACCACCCCGGGCTTTTCCATTACAAGAGCTGTTACGTGCCTTTCCTGCTCCAAGCGGCACTCGATGAGTTTTTTCCTTCATTCACACTTTATCACACTGTACTCAGACCACAGAAAGAAGATCACACACACACACACACACACACACAGTAGCAGCAGGTACACACACTGCTCACATGGGCACAGAAAACGGGAATGAAAAATTGAAAAACAGGTCTGGTACGGAAGCCAGCCTGGCTGCAGTGAGGGGCTCAAGGGCGGAGTTAGTGAGTGTGGGGGTGGGGGGGGAAGGGGGGGAAGGGCTGGGCCAGGCCAGGTGGTGTCAGGCAGAGAGCTTGGGCCCTGGGGAGCCACTGAGGGTTTTGGATGAGGAGATGGTAGGTAAATGGTTGAGGCGGACAGGCCAGACCTCACCAACAAGGGGGCGAATGTGAATGTTTGTGCTTGCATGTGCACACACACACACACACACACTGAGTTTTGCATGCAAGAAACATTCTGTGGCCCACTGTGGGAGCCCTTTGAGTGTCTGCCCCCTGCGGAGGCCTGGAGCTGGTTCTGCACACTTGTGAGTCAGGAGTCTCTGTCAGTTGGGCCCTCTGTCTACCTGGGACTGCGTGGTTCCCGGGAGCCCAAGGACCACTGGGCGAGGATGACCCGAGGAGAAGGGGTCGCCTCCTCTGCTCCACCATAGGGTGGGCAGGACACCTGGGCCTCTGGAGGAGCAGAGACTCAGCCCCACTGAAGCTCCCTAGGGCCCCCAAGGAGGGCTGGCCTCATGGGCCTCATGGAGCTGGGCTCGGGGAAGGGCCTCGTCCTGGTGTCCAGCTGCGTCTACAGTGGCAGTCGTGAGTCCCAGAGGCAGGGGGCTTCAGACACGGTATGTACCGTTCTTACACGAGGACACACACGCACATGCTTACACACAGCACAAACATGACACGCTCTCAGATCACTATCTGCTGTGAGCTCTAGGGTGGGGAAGGTAGGGGCCCTCTGTGTGGGCAGGGAGTAGGGGTAATACGTAGGGAACCCCACCTCCAAGGTCCTGCCTGACCCCTGGGCCTCTGCCTTCTACACCAGCAGCGGGACCAGCTGGGTAGGAGCTCTTGCCAGGCGGCTCTTCTGCTGCTCTCTTTCTCTGTTCCTCTTCCTTTCCCTGCCTTGGCCGTGGGTTGTTTCAGCCCCTTCCCCATTTCTGCCTCCCGGCCTCTCCTCTCTCTAATGCTTTCATTTTGTCTCCTGGAAGGGGCACCCGAGAAAGGGGCCAGGCCCTAGAGCTCAAGCCCCGCGGTCATCCACTGGGCCCTCATCTTAAGCTGCTCCCTGCCCTGCTTCCCCACTCTGGCCACAGCCCTCTCGCCCTTTGCCCTGGAACTGCCAGCAACCCAGGGGGGCTGCAGGCCTTGCCTCCTCCCCCAGCTGCCGCAGCCCCTGCTGCTTGGCTGGAGACCGGCCAGACGGCTGGGCCGTGGGGAGGCCACGGAGCCAGGACACGTGTCCTGGCCCCAGGCAGAACCCTTGCCCCAGCCGCAGGGCCACACTGGTCAGGCCCAGCTCTGTTCCCTGAAATCCCTGGAGCCTGGGGCCAGGCTCCTCCTCACCCCCCCTCCCCGGGCAACTGAGCACCACTCAGAGCAGGAGTCAGGGTGAAGCAGGATGTGGAGGGGCCCCCAGGAGAAGCCAGGTCCAGCCAGCAGTGCAGTGGGAAGAGAAACCCCACATCCTGTCATCCCCTCAGTGAGGCCTCAGGGAAGAGCCTGCCCCATAAGGGGGAGCAAGAAACAGGGAGCATTTCATATATGCGGATCTTGCCAGAGTGGAAGCAGACACAAGGGCCTCCATCCAGTGGGATGGGAGAAGCACCTTCCAGCAGGGCAGTCACTGTGCCAGGGGCCCTCGCTGAACTCACTGCTGCCATCCTGGCCAAAGCCTGCTGGCACCTGCCTCCAGGAAGCTCTCCTGGGCTGGACCAGAAGTGAGGGGAGCCCAAAGCCACTGGCCTTCATCCTCCTTAGGTTGGAAGTTGCAGGGACAGGGCTGGACCCTCCACTCTTGGAAGGACCCATTGCCACCCAGCCTGCCTTGGCCGAGGGGCTGGGCTGCACAGTGGGAACTAGGGCTGCAGTGGAGATGCCCCAACCGGGGCCAGGCCCAGCTTCTGATCACTGATGGGCTGGGGTTTGAGCCAGACCCCTAGAAAGAAGTCTTTGGCCCTTGCTGTGTCCAGGGCTGCTGGCTGCTACAGCAGGTAACTCTGGGCAGTGTCAGGAGATGCTGGGAGCTGGAAAGAGGGTGGCGGCAGAGGGGGGAAGGGGGGAGGGCAGACAACGATCCATCTACAGCAGTGACAGGCTGCTTGGGTTCACATCTGGCCAGGCGTCCGATGGGGGCTTTTCCCTCTTGGACTCTCCGCTAATATCTGGAGTGGGCCTCAGCTCCCAGAGCTGTGGGGTAATGTGGGTAAGTGCCCAGCCTGCTGCGTGGCACACACTTAGCCCTCAGTCAGGGCAGTCCATAGCCCTGTTCAGGCCAACAGGCTCAGAGGGCTGGAGAATCCAGGTCATTTCTGCAGACCTGGGCAAGGCCTGCCAACAAAGGGAAATGCTCCGGTAAATCTCCCTCTTCCTGGGCCCCAGAGTCCTCAAGGCACAAATATGCACTTGCTTGCAAACACACACACACACACACACACACACACACACACACACACACACACACACTGGCTTCGCTCCCCAGGACCCAGCCACCTGCTGGAAAACCAAGAGCTGTCTTTTCAAAATAATGATTAAGAATCAGCATTGACTATTCAAATCGAAACTCCCCAAACCCTTCTCTGGGGTACCCAGCTCCTCTGGAGCTTGTGGGTAAAAGCTCTTACCATAGTGGAAAAAGTAGTCTGCCGAAACGGAAATCTTCCTCAATTTAGCTGAGTCATTTTTCTCGCGGTTAAGGAAGTCCAGATCACCTCTGGCCCTTCCCCTGATGCCCATGGCCCAGCCAGCCTGGGGGACCCCAATGTCCATCAACCCCCCCATGTCCGTCCCTAGCTCCCCCCAGGGTCCTCCTGGCAGAGCCCCTGACAGTAAGATGCCCCCGCCCTCCTGCTGTTCTTCCTGCAGCTACTTCCTGCTTCTAGGTGGGAGTCCGGAGCCCTGGGGAGCCAGGAACCTGGGGTGCACCCCAGAGCGGACCGTGGGCAGACCTACGGACTGGACAGCTCCATGGAGGCCCTGCTCTAGAGGCCCACAGGCTCATTGTCATGGGCCTCAGTGGGGCTCACTACAGTCAGGGATAGGGCGTCTGTCTCATCCCGGATCTGAAGAGCCTGAGTCCATGGGCTGGGGTGCCTGGCTCAGGAGTAGCAGGTTCCTGCCTGGCTGGGGCTCCCAGGTCAATGCATGCTGGTGTTGATTGGTGCCCCTGCCTGGCTCCTCCACCTTAGGAGGCTTCCAGAGGCTGTGGTCTGGGAAGGCGGGGGGGGGGGAGGGCGGTGGTGATGCGTGTGGACCACCTGGGCGGAGCGTGGAGGGCCTTGAATGCACCAAGTTGCAGCAGTTGCATAGCGGGGAGGGGAGGCTAGCTCTGAGGCCAGTGTGTCCTCCAGGTGCGTCCATGCCACGTGCCAGAAACCCGGGACCTCCTGGGATGGCCCTGCATGCGAGCCCTGGGCTTCTGACATGGGTGCTCTTCCTGGGCGGTCGGGGAGTCAGCAGGAAGCATGAGGCTTCCCTCCGCTGACACGGGTCATGTGCTGTCTGCCCCGGTTCCCTGCCTGAGAAACGGGGCTGCCGGTACCCATGTTCTAGGATTGTTGGGAAATTAAAGGAATGGCAGAGTCGGGGGCAGCTAGGAGGACAAGCCCCAGTATGTGGCAGGCAATCGAAAATCCTGATGCATCTGGGGGACTGGAGGACCCCTATGCTTCCCTTGTGGGGTTCCAGGGGTAGTGAGACTTGGCGCTACGCCTCACCGACCTGGGGAGGAGCAACGCAGCAGCAGGAGCTGGGGGTACGTCCCAGCTGGGTGTCTGAGGTCACCCGGTGGAACCCCCCTCGCCTAGAGCGTCGGGATGGAGAGCCACGAGCGGACATTACCTGCGTCTTGGAAACTATGGGAAGGGACCCAGGCCTGGAGAGACTACAAGGCTAGGAGTTGGTAGTGGTGCTGTTGGGGCCCAGCTGGGACCCCAAAACTGAAGAATCTGGGGCATGGCAGCAGATGCCAGGGAGGTCTCCCTCCCCAGAGGGCCCCTTGGCCCATCTCAGCGCCCAGCGGGCATCTGCTGGCCCGGCCCTGGGGGTTGTGTTGCCCGGAGTCATCTCACACCCACTTGGACTGGGTCCCCCTCAAGGCTCTGGCAGCCAGTGTTTGGGAAATTAGGTGAGGGGGGCCTGGGACTAGGGTGAGGAAGGGAACTATTTATGGCTAAAAGTCATCTTGAAATTTTCAACATATTTTTTATTTTTCAAAACAAAAGCTCTACACGTGGGGTAGGGTGGGGGGGGTGAACCTAGCTTTGTGGGAAATGAGTCAGACAGCCATAAAATTGTGTTTTTCTGAGCCGAGGGGATTATTTTACATCTTGTGGCATGAAGACACTGAGAGGGAGCCCTCCTCCTGGGCCCTGGCGGGGCTCCCTGCTCACCAGCCTGGGCCGCTGCAGCTCCCTGTCAGCCTCCCAGAAGAGGCCTTGCTGCTCACCTCCTAGGCCTCTCCTTTCTCCTTCCCTAACCTCACCGCCCATTCTTTTAGGCGGGGCCCAGAGTGAGGCTGTGAAGGGTGGTGGCCTCATGGTGGGTCGTGCCCTCGCCCGCCAATGCCATTCACAGTCTGAGAATCTGGGTAAGGGCCAAAGGTCCTCGGAGAGCCTCCCACCCCACATCCGATGGACTGGCTGGTGTGGGACCAGCCGCGGAGCAGCTGACGGGATACAAGGAAAGACTTAAGAGAGCATATGCTTGCCATTGGTGCTCCATGGGAGGCTCTCCTTCCCCACCATCAAGCAGGATCCTTGAGTATAGGTGATGAGGGGCACGAGGGGCAACCTGTTCCTTTGGAAGCCTTCCCCAAGGCCAGAAGGGCAGGAGTCCTCTCCTAACCTCCCCTGTGGCCAGCAAGCCCCACCCCCCACCCAGGACTACTCCCCCCAGCTCTGTCCCAGGGATCAGGAGGCAGAATCCCCACCCCAAGGGCTGGAGGACTCAGAAGGGCTGGGGCCATGGAGGTCCAGGGGCCCACGAGGAGCAGGGCCCTGGCTTCCGAGGGCTTATCTCTTCCCAGGCAGGTGTTGGGTGGGACCAGGAGGGAGAGGCTCTGCCTAGATCCCCTCTGCAGTCTCTTCCGTGTCCCCCGCAGCCCCACCTCCTCGGGCTGGAGTTACAGATCCCGTGGACAGCCTGGGGCCCAGGGGACTGATGTTGCCCGTCGGGAGAGACTGCTGGCCGCCTGGGGCAGGGCAGAAGTCAGGACCAAATGTGGGATCTGAATCACATTGGCCGATTCCAGAAACTTACCACTTTCCTCCACCAGGATCGTGGACTTGCTCTTTCCTTTGGAAGCAATGGTAAAGAAAGTTCACTCTGCATGGGTTCCATGTCTTCCCAGGGCGAGTGGCCAGCACAGTGGACCCTAGCTGCTTTGCCTGCCTCATCTTCTCTCATTCCAGCCACAGCACCCAGATTTTCCTTGGAGAACCTCCCCTCCCCCACTTTCATTCCATGCAGTGTGGGTGGGGCTGACCCTCTTCCAAACTGTTTGTTGGGGATGGGGGCTGGTAAGGACATGACTCAGCATTGGCCAGTTTGCCTCCTCCATCCTCCTGGGTACAGTGGCTAGTTCAGTGAGGAGCCTATGGTCCAACAGAATCCAATTCCAGGACTTTAGATGGAACCGTTCAGAGACTGGAGCTCTGTTCTGGGTTGCTGGGTGTCAGTTTGGAGGCCTTGAGTTACTGGGAACCTCCAAGAGGAGACTGAGCTGGCACGAAGGATGGCAGGGGTGACAGAGGACTCTCGATGACATAGTCTGGCTGATGGATCCAGCCATGCCTGAAGCCACACCCCTTCATGGTTTGTCTTCCCGACTGCACTCAGCTCTATGCCTGAGTCCCGGGCACAGAGGCAGGAGTTTTGGTGAGATGTGCCAGCTTCACGTGCCCCTGTCTGCTCAGGCCATTGGAGCTGGGATTCTACAAGCATGGTGACTGGTTAGCTAGAGCCGAGGCCTAGCCTGGCAGGAGGACCCAGTCAGAGCAGCCAGCACACAGCTGGGTTCACTGACCACCGAAGCCTGCGCATGTGGGTGAGACCCACACTCCATGTGGCTCCCTGAGGAGATCACCCTCGAGGGTGAATTTGGGAGCAGACTTCATGAGAAGTAGCTTATGATGTTCCGATGATTAAATTTAGAAAACGAGCCAGCATGGCATTCTTTTGCCTTCGTCTTTCTCTCTGTCTCACGGGGCACCCTGACCTGTCGAGGGCACCGAGAACGGCAGAGAATCGGTTAATTTTGTTCGGTGTTTGTCGGCATTTTTAGCACTGGAATGTAAGCTCCCGAGGGCAGAGGGGCTGAGTGTGGCTCACTGCTGTGTCCTGGAGCCAAGGAGACACCAGCACTCAGTATTTGCTGAATGAAGGAAAAAGTCTGGTATTCTCACTCCCCTGATTGGAATTCTCCAATGGCTTCCCATTGCAGTTGAAATATATGAAAACTAGATTTCTTCCTGTGCCCTAGAAGTAGGGTAACCGTGTCATTTATTAAGCCATCAGAGACTTTTCTGAGGCTCAAAAGGGATGTTATCAACGATTCTGCTGAAACAGTGGGAGTAAACCAGGACTGTCTCAAGCAAACCAGGAGCTGGTCTCTGCCCCTCCCTCCCCCCAGCCACTCCATCCTTCCCCTGGGACCTTGCTCTGTTTCTCTACCTGGAGAAGCCCTTTGAGTGCCTGGATCTTTCTCGACACCTTGGACTCCACTGAACACTGCCTCCTCGGGGGGCCTTCCCTGACCAACCACCTACCCACCCAGGTAACTTCAGTCATTGGGTCAAGTTCCATTTTCCTCCCTGAACTCAGCTCTGCATCTGAGGCCCCAGCCCAGAGGCAGGCAGGGAGTGAGAGGGAATGAACCCATGGGCTCTGGGAACACAAATCTCTGGCATCTGTCAACCCCCAAGTAGATGCTTGTATTCGCAGCTCACATCTCCAAAGTGAAAGTGAAGGGAAGTGAACTTCCTCTCAGGAGGTGGGGAAGCGAAAGACAGAGGAGAGGGAGGGAATGGAGCTTGGCAGCCAAGCCAAGTTGGGGTCTTTCCCAGCACCATGTGCGGCACCGGGCACCCCAGAGATCAGATGCCCTCGGCCTCAGTCACACGGACACATCTTCTAAGACATGCCTGGAACCAGAATTTGAAGGCGGGTGCTGAGCAGCACCCCAGCAGACACATGCCCAGATTGTGTGGCCGGACAGAAGACACCAGCTATGTTTATAATTTTCCTAATTACCTCTGTCCTTTCTGATACTGGGGCTCTATAAAATCATCACAGCCATGTTTGTCATTTGGCTCTGGCTCGCTGTGCACACACGTGGGTGTTTGTTTACGGAACACAGACGGCAGCGGGGCCTTCATGTGGGCTCTGACACCACCCCTTTGGCTGCCACGAGGGACTGGCCCCCCTCCAGGGTTCTCAGATAGATTTGCCCCGTGGATTCTTTAAAGCAAAAAAAACCAAAAAAAACCCCCTGAGTTTAGTGATCACTCAGGGTCCTGGCAGAAAACCAAACTCACCCCTGATGGTTCCAGTGAAGGGATGTTAACAAAGGAACCATATGTGGGGGTATGATGAGGGTTGAGGGAATCAAGAAGGGATGTTGAGGTCCCCGGAGACTAGCCCCAGCAGCAACTGTCACCACTATGGGGCTCAAGGGGCAAAGCAAGGCACTAGGGTTGTCAGAGCCCCATGAGAACTGGGCCCACGGAAGGCAGAGGACAGGCTAACCAACAGAGACTGTAGCCTTGGGGGTCATGTAGTTGGGGTGCTAAAGCAAGCAGAGAGTAGAGAAGGAACACCCAATCTCTCCCTTCTCCTCCCTCTGGTCTTTGGTGCCTACCATTGGCCAAACCCAACAGGGGGCTAGAGGCACAGGAGGCCCTCGGCGTGGCCCACCCAAGCCAGACTCCTAGGGCAGAGACTAGGTACAGTGTGGATCCAGGGGGCAAATGAAGAATAATCAGCATGGTTGGGTAAGGCATTCTGGGACAATTCTGTGGTCAAGCTTGGTGGTGAATCTTCTTACCCTGTAAACATCTCTTGAATCCATTCACCTCCATGCCACTAAGCCCCCTCACGGGCCTCACAAATGCCCTGTTGCCCACTGTAATCCACTTGCCCCACTTCCCCGCAGTGATCCTAATAAGCAAGCCCAACCCCAACGCCCTTGTGACCACTGTTGCTCTTGGGATGTTGACCAAAGTCTGAAACCCTGCTTGTGAGAGCCTGATAGTCTGACGCACCTGACCTCCAGCCTCACCTCTTGTCCTCCACCCCCTACCCTGCTCCATGCACTGTGACCACATTGGACACTTTTCAGTACCTAGAATGTCATGTTCCTTCCCACTTCCGAGGTTTGTGTTCGTTGCTCCCTCTGCCTGGATTCTCTTGACCCAACACCCAATGACTTTCTTTCTTTTTTTTTTTTTTAAAGATTTTATTTATTTGACAGAAAGAGACAGCAAGAGAGGGAACACAAGAAGGGGGAGTGGGAGAGAGAGAAAAAGGCTTCCCGCAGAGCAGGGAGCCCGATGTGGGACTCGATCCCAGGACCCTGGGATCATGACCTGAGCCGAAGGCAGACGCTTAATGACTGAGCCACCCAGGCGCCCACCCAATGACTTTCAAATCCCCACAGGACCTTCAGATCTCAGCTTAAAAGTCACATTCCCAAGAACAACTTCCCTGAGTCCACAAAGCAGGCAAAGGCTCCTTCTCATCACCCCTGAACTTCCTTACTTCACAGTATGCGTCACAACTGGAATGAACTAATCAATTGAGTAACTGTCTGTTTATAGTCTGTCTCCCCAGAGAGTCTGTGAGTGCCCCAAGAGCCCACTTTGTCTGTCTGGTTTCCTTCTCCACCTCAGCACGTTGCCTGGCACATAGTAGGCACTCCAAAATACTCACTGAGCGACTAAAGGGAGAACTTCCAGCTACCAGTGATGGCAGACTAGGTTATTTGGGCCTACCTTGCACTAAAATCAGCTAAAAAATGCTGCATAAATTTTTTTAAAAAAATATACTCTAAGCACTGAAGCCTTGACAGTATAAAAGGGAATTGCCAGGCCAAAATGGGGTGGGGTGGGGGGACGGAATCCAGACAGGTAGGCAGGAAGAAAAGCCACTTTTTTTTCTTGACGTGTTTTCTGATTCCAGTGAAACTGAATTCTATTTTGACAGTCTCATGGAATGAAAGAGATAGATATCAAACCCCAGGGCACACACAGGTGGGGCATATAATAAGATCCCATCCCACATTGATGTGGGACTCCAAAGGGCTACACCCTCAGGATAAGGGTGAACCAGAAGTAGACCAGCCCTCATATGATCTTGCAATCTAAGTTCTCATCTGGATGGGCCAGGGAAACTCAAGCCTTCAGGTTGATTAAGGTGGTTCTGGACTAGCAGTATTCCTCAGTGTTTGGCAGGAGCAAGTAAAAGTGTTCTCTGGTGGAAGGTGCTTTTGTCCTAAATCTCAAATTTTTCTTTCAAACATTTCCTTTTCTAAAACGATGACCAGCACACAGTCAAAGATGATCAGACACATAAGAAAAATAAGACACTGAGTTCAAAGAAGAAGAAGAACCCACAGAAAACAGAAATAGACCCTTAAGACTTCAAATTATTGACTATAAAAGAACTATGCAAGGGGTGCCTGAGTGGCTCAGTCATTAAGCTTCTGCCTTTGGCTCAGGTCATGGTCCCAGGGTCCTGGGATCGAGCCCCGCATCGGGCTCCCTGCTCCGCAGGAAGCCTGCTTCTCCCTCTCCCACTCCCCCTGCTTGTGTTCCCTCTGTCACTGTATCTCTCCCTGTCAAATAAATAAATAAAATCTTTAAAAATAAAAAAAAAATAAAAAAAAGAACTATGCAAATAATGTTTAAAGAAATAAGACATGCTTAAAAATAACTTGCAGGAGATGGGAATCTGTAAAAAGTGACATCGCAGATCTGAAAACAGAATCAAGCTGAATCTCTAGAAATGAAAACTACAATGACCAAAGTCAAAAACCCAATGGATGGATTTAGCAGCAGAGTTAACACAGCTGAGAAAGGAATTAGGGAATTAGAGAAGTCAGAAGAAATTATCATAAATGTAGCACATAGAGACAAAAGGAGAGTATGGAAGAGACAACATGAGCTAAGGAGGAAGAGAGGGTCTAACATATGTTTAATGTTACCCCTGAGGGAGGCGAGAGAGAGGGGAAATGGAGTAGAGGCAGTGTTTTAAGTGTTAACAGGTAAGAATTTTCTGGAACCAATGAATGAATACATGAAGGGATGCACTGAACCATTTAGTGGTCAGTTATCCTTTGGTGATAGAACTCCATTTTCAGACAACCCAGAGCTCAAAAGATACCAATGGGATATTGTGGACCCAGTCTGTTCTTGGCCAAGGGCCATGCTGCCATACAATACCAAGTTCAGTGTAGCAAAGGACACAAGAAAAGGGTGAAAAAATCAACTCTTGCCTGTCTCTGCCTCTGCAGCTCACCCCCAGCTGCATCCTCCTGTTCCTTCTTTCTCCCACAGGCCTTACTGCCCAGTCACCGGGAGAGAGCAGAATGCCATTCCCCAGGTCCCTCCATAGTCAACTGGCGGTATAGTGGCATGGCTGGGTGGGGTGAGGGAGGCCTCTGTCCTTCCCTGATTCAGTACTGATGGAGACATCCTCTTCCTAGATACTGTGCCTCTTCTCTCCTCTGACCCCAGTCTCCCTGTTCTATGGCTGGTCTCCAGTCTGGGCTCTCAAGGGTACTTGGGGGAGACTCATTGACCAGCTGGCTGATACAGTCTAGTCCTGGCTGGGGTAGGAGGACTTAAGGAGGAGGGGATGTCCTAGAATGTCCCTTTGCCATAGCTGAAGAAGGCGTGATGATGCCCGCACCACCTTGGGGTCCTCCAACATGGGCCAAGGAGCACTAATGTCCCTCACTGTCCAGCCCACCAGCACCACCTATGACTTGGATGGCAAGCATCTAGAAGCTGGGATCCAGAGATAGGAGAGAAATCACCCAAGCCTGGGTCCTACAGTCCTCTGGCTCCCACCCCTAAGCTCTCTTGGGCAGGAGAGTGACCTGGCGGGCAGGCGGGTTACTTTGTTTCTGACTCATGTTCCCCTCTCGGCTTCCAGGAGGCCTGGTCCTGGTCCTCCTCGGTGTGACTCGTCCTGGGATCAGGTTCTTGTGGTTGCTCTGTTCTGAAGGGACACCCATTCATCATCTTGCCTCTGGGGATCCTGGCACACCTCTCAGACATGCTCAAACAGAGAGGCTGCCAAACCTGCGGCTGGTCACACAGCAGGTGTGTGGCGAGGCCAGGACACACACGGTCTCACGCCCCCGGTGGGTGGGAATGCAGGCCAAGCCCTTGTGTAACTAGCATCGGGACCTGAGTTCTGGGAGCAGTTCCACAGTGGAGGCTCACTGAGGCCCCAGTCCCACCCAGGCTCTCTGGCAGGCGCCAGATTCCCCCACGCCCAGCAGCAGGTGCCTCCAAACCATGGTGCTTTGGGGGTACCAGTCGCAGAGGCTTGTCTCATAAGGAAAGCAGCAAGAGACCGCCAATGACAGCCGTCTCCCATCCCCTGATGCGTGAAGATGGGGGGTGGGTCATGTGGGACCCCAAACCTGGCTCTGCAATGTCTCTGACATGCCATTCCAATTTCTGAAAATCTCCAAGATGTTCCAAACAATATGCAGTTGATTTAATTTTAAAAATTAAAAAAAACTAAAGTAAATTAAGTTGAGGAATGCTGGGTGGAGGCGGGGGAGGGGGAGGGTGTCGTGGACTAAAGCCAGAGAAGAGAGTCTTAGGAAAACATGAGTGTTTCACTCCCCTGGGTGGATTTGTGGGTGGAGAGGGTCAAACTATTCCCCCCTGGTCGACATGTGTAGGAGCCCAGGTGCTGATCCCGCCCCTGCCCTGTCTTGTCACGGGTCCTGAGACCCAGGGCTTCTCTCCGAGCCTGGGGTGCAGCCAGGGAGGTAGAAGACCCGGGCACGAGGCTGCTCTCCTTTCTCGTTTGGTTCACACACACCCCGAGCAGCACTGCCCCACATAATTACATAGACTGCGCATCACTCAAGATGCTCATCGTGCTTCTGACACATTTCGGGCTGGGAGCCATCATCCCCACCTCCCCTGGGC
This sequence comes from Leptonychotes weddellii, assembly GCF_054177405.1. Taxonomy (NCBI): domain Eukaryota; kingdom Metazoa; phylum Chordata; class Mammalia; order Carnivora; family Phocidae; genus Leptonychotes; species Leptonychotes weddellii. The sequence goes on from NC_138384.1 coordinate 36,131,154, forward strand.
TCAGGGGCCTGGCCCGTGACTCACAGGCCTCCACCTCTCCCAGGTGAGACCGCTCCTCAAATAGAGGTCCAGCTTTGGTGAACTTGGGAATTGCTCTTGGGAGGACCCTTCACCCCTCCTGGGCATGGACACTCCTCCAGCCCAAGGCTCCAAATCAGCTCCAGGTTCGAACGCACCCCGCACACCCCTGCACCCATGCCCATGCCCACACGGCACCACTCTCCCCGGGGAGTCGCCCGCATCCCATGGCTGCCCTCCCTCCTGCTGAGGCCCTGCACCCAGCCCGGCCGACCGATGATTTAAGGCCTCCTGGCCTCTCTCCATACCTGCTGCCCTCCCTTGGTTCGGCCAGGGGCATCCAACTGCTGTCTTGTGCTTGAGCAGGGAGACGGGGGTGCCCGAGAGCTGCCTGCCTTCCTTGCCTGAGGAGTTTGCTCATTAACTTGAGTTACTCTCATGTTGGCCTTCCTGGCAGCGAGGGGAAAAGCAAGGCCGGTTTCCAGAGCTCTTTCCAGCTGGTGGCCCCATCTCTAAGGGAGCGTGAGTGTGGCCCAGGCCTCCTCCCACCTGCTTCTGTGGCCCCTCCTCACCCCTCCGGGATCCCAATCAGGCCTCCCCACAGGGTGGAGGGCAGCCTCCCACCTCACTTCCTGGGCTCGAGCTAGCTCGGGCAAACGGGAACCAGCTGTTTGGCCAAGGGTTGAGATGACCCAGTGGGGAACGGAGGGTGGGCAAAGGGGCAGGAGGTGTCTCCCCCCATAGCACATCCTTCTGCTCTCCTGCCACCGGCAAGGGGACGCCAGGGCCACCGCACTCACTGAGGTCCCAGCTTTCCAAATAGAATGGAGTTAACGGGAGGCCTGTAGGGTTGGCAGGTGGGGTGGGGGGTGGTCTTTCAGGATTTGGGGAGGCTGATGCCCCAGTGAGAACGCTCTCAATGACCAGAAGTCGTCACTGAGGATTCTGCCCTTGGATCAAGAATCTTCTCCCATGACACCCTTGCTGGTCCCAGTGCTGTCCGTGAAGGAGAGTTTGACCACCGTGCTCAGGCTGCAGGGTCACCCGCAGGAGGGCTCTGCGCCGGGGAGAATCTCATTAAGCCTTCTAAGCAAATAAATTTATTTGCCTTCTAAGCAAATAAAAGGCATCCCTGGGGGAAAAAAAAAATCGAAGCCAGATCAAAATGACTTCAGGAACTTGGTTACTCCGGGTGCAAGGATTTTGCCCTAATTATTCCGATGACTGTCTCCTTCCACGGGGCTTTTTCAGGGACCAAGGCGTGCCTTCCCCAACGCCCCCTGCCTCCTGCCCTAACACACAGTAATCTCATTACCTTGAGCCAAGTGTCTCACAAGCTTTGCCTGTTTACCTTTCACAACAACTGGATGACTGACGGGGGTGCTCGTTTTGCATACATTTTGCCTAAAAGGAGACCGAAGCTCTGAGAAATCAAGAGCCGCGGTGAGGGCCACACTGTCAGGAGCAGGCAAAGCCAGGACTCAGCTGGTGCGAGAGCTGCAGGGCCCTCCTCCCAGGACCCAACCTGATCACGGGATGGGAGAAAGAGGAAACTTCTAGTAACAAAGGGCTTTCCCCCAGAACCCGACTATGCATTGGTCAGGCACGCACCAGGCCAGGACATCTGGGCTCCATGCATCTGCTCAGCGAGGACTGTTGGCCTACTATGTGCCAGGGTCCTGAAGGAGAGTGGCAGAGGCCCTCAGCCCACACCCACTGTTAGTGGCCCCAGGCCAGTGGCACTTGCCATATGCTGACTTAGACGTACATTTAAGCATCGCCGACACCAGCGTCTTCAAATTGTTCTGGGATAGATCCTTTGTCCTGTGGACTTCTGGGTTAAGGCCAATTAAACTGCTGCCAGGTAGGGCTTATTCCCTATAAATCAGTGGGAATGTGGTCACACGAATTTTAAATATCAGATTAAAATCAAATTAGTGGGAAAATTTGGAACAAATTGCCTTCAAGTACAGTCAATGAGCCTATTTTTAAAATGTTGCCGCACCAGGCAAAATAGTGAAGCGAACACATTTCCTAACAGCGAGTAGACACCGTGCTGGGAGTGATTTGTCATGCTTAGTCACTGTAATTGCTCTAGCAAAACTGAGGAATCAAATAAAACGTGTTTGCAAATTGTAAATCACTCCGGGAGGCTACTTCAGACGGGTCCAAACCTGACATCGAAGGTCACAGCACCTCTCTGGGGGCAGGCAGACACCTCTGATGCCACCTTGCTCTCCGGGCAGGGGTTATGCCGCACGTCCAGTCGAGACCATTGCCCAACGGACCCGAGAGAAGGGCCGCCATAATCAGCCGAGTTTCCTCACCAGCACGATGTCCTGGAGGGCACCGGGAGAGCGCTCCGGTTGGCTCGGGAGGGAGGTGGGGGGTGCTCCCTGAGGCCTCCGTGGCTGGGCAAGAAAGGGACAAAGGCTGCTCAGGGAGGAGAGGCTTTCTTTCTGGTGAGAGGCTGGCGGCTACTGGCCAAGGCGCAGAAATACCATCAGATGTAGAAGGCTTGGGACAGGCTGTGATGGCTTCCTTGAGGCCCTGTCTGGATCACTGGGTGACATGCCCTGGCCCTAGGCCACCGGGTTGGGCCACTGGTGATCCTGTCCTCGGTCCCTCAATATTGACTTTGCCGGTCATCCTGGAGTGGGGACAAGAGGAGAGATACAAAGAAACCGTCTTTGAGGTTTAGACCTTCACAGCAGAAACGCCGTGATCCCGGCTGCCCATATGTCTGAGCAGCTTTGGCAAGCTTGGGGCATCCTGCACTGCCCGTCCCCAGCCCTCTCTTCTCTTCCAGAAAGCCCGCCTCCTCCTGTCCACCCTCCCTATGGAGCTGACCATCTCCTGGGGCCTGGCTAGCCCCTGCTTCTGGTGCTAAACTAATCACACGGAGGTGTTGAGGATTATCTAGAACCAGATAGATTACCTTTCTTAGGCCTTTCGTTGCTCCCATAATGGTGAACCCTGGTCCCTCGAGCCCCTCGGGAGGACCTCAGGCCAACCCAGTGGACCCTTGTGTGGAAAGGAGGGAATGAGGATGTTTCTTAAGCAAGGAGAGAGGGGAGTTGCAGAGAGAGCCATGCATTCAGACACATGTGTTGAAGGCCTGCCGTAGGCCAGACGCAGGCCAAATTCAGCAGGAAGCCAAGAAAGGCAGGATCCCAGGCAAGTTCATGTCATTTGGCTCCAGGAGTTCATGGTGACCTTGGGGAGAACAGTTTCCAGACAGGGTGAGGGTGAAGGTGGAGGGTGGGGACAGGGAAGATGAAGGTCAGAAAGTGGCGCTCTGGGTACATAAAAAGCACAAAGGATGTTTAAAAAAAAACACTTTCTATCCCACCTTGATCGCTATAAGAAAACTATGTATCTTTCAGCTGGCCTCAGGTGGGCCTCCAACCATGGTCTGAAGAATGGGGATAAGGAAGGGTCTAAAATAAAATAAAATAAAATAAAATAAATAAAAAAGTAAAATAAAATAAAGTAAAATAAACAGGACTACTTCCATTCCCTAAAAAAAATAAAAGGGTCCTACTTCTTGGCTCTGCCCAGAGAGGGCTTCAGAGCAATAGCAGATCCTTTTCCTGTAGTCTTTGTCCAGCCCCTGGGGGCCCCTGAGGGTAGCCAGGTAGTGTGAACCCCCGTGCCCTGTTCCCCTAGCAATCATGTCTGCTTCTGAGAGCCCAGCTGGCCTCCTTGCCCTGAGCGCCCACCCACTCTGCAGTCAAAGGGGGACCTCTAGGGTTCAGGCCCCATGGGGTGCCAACACCATCTTCTGCTGTTCCCTGGCAAGGGCGGTGGGCTTGGGCACGGCGAAGGAAGAGAAAGGGGATCTTTGGAAGGTATCGCGTAGGGAGGCCTGTTCCTAGTGGGTGGGGCCAGAAGGCTAGAAAAATAATAAATAAAAACAAAAGTGAAGGGAAGCAAAGCTCTTGGGTGCCAGAATGGGGCTGGCTGAGGCTGTGACTGCATGAGTAATGGGTTCCACATTTGTCTGGCTCCATCTGCAGTGACCGGGATTCAGGATGCACAGTGGGCCCTGCAGGAGGCTGGCGGGGAGAGCCCAGCTGTAGCCAGATCTAGGCATCCCCCTGAGATGGCCCCATCCCCGGCTGGCCACAGCAAGGCTGAAGCATTGGTGCGAGCTCACGCTCCTGCATCGCAGCTTCCCCCCCTGCCCCCGCCTGCAGCTCCTGGGTCCCTGCCGGCCTACACAGATTGTTCGCGTTATTAATGCCGTTTTCCCAGAGATTCCATCTGGCTTTTTAATTGCTCTGGGATGGGGCTAGGATGCTTTGATAGTGAATTGGTATCTTTCCTATGTCTCTGCTTACGTCAAATGCTCCATGCACAGAGAGGGGCTGGGGGAGGGGAGAAGTGGGGGGGAGGCATCAAGAGAAGAGAGATAGTATCATCTTTCACAGAGACAAGAAAGATCTTTCAAAGGTGCTGGTGGTTTAATTCTATTTAAGGAAAAGACGAGAAAGGCCTTCCCCACCCGCCAATATAGGAAATAAACAGATGGGACAGAGCCACCGTCCAGGCAAGGACCCTACCCCGTGTCTGCAGAAGGGCTGTGGGTGCCTGGAAGGACAGGCCTCACGGATGAGCAAGGTCAGGGTTTCTGCTCTCCCTTGACTGGCTTCCCTTTCTCTCCCCACTGCCCTCTCTCCTCCCATGAAATCAGCAGCTTCTGGAGGAGGCCTGGCAGGTTCCTGCCTGGGAAGGAGGGGGCGGGAGACCTGGGAGGGGCAGACACTCCTCACCAGTCCCAGTGGCTCATCACAGGTGTCAGGGCCAAACCCCATGTTCACAAATTCCCAGGAGATCCAGGAGATAAGGGTGACATCGTGACGGTGCTAAACCATCAGGAGGCATCTGGCAGCAAAGGAGAACCTCCCTCTCTCCCTTTTACCTTTGCTTCTTCCCTGGAGGCTGGCTCCTCTGAGCAGCGCTGATCTCAGGGGCCACCAGGCTCAGGTGGCCCACCAAGGGGGCGAGGTCCCTGCTACCTCTCCTGAGAGAGTACAAGGCAGAGGCATCCAGGCATGTTGGACTGGGTCCATGACCAGGTCTTGGACCAGACCGCTGCCTCCAGGAATCCTTCCCTGGTGGCGTCTAGACACACTTTGAGCTTCCCTTTATTGCACTTGTCACCCTTAAAATACATCTTGGGACCACAAGACTGTGAGCTACGGAGAGTAGGAGCCAAGTCTGTTTGTCTCCAGCTGAGTGACCCATCCTTGGCACAGGCCCTGGCACCCAGTAGACTTCCAATAAATACTTGGGGTGTGTTCAGTGCCAGGCTCTTGGAGTGGTTCTTCACAAAGGCTGCAGTCAGGAGGGGAACCATGGGGGCCCTGCAGGAAGCAGTGGGTGGCAAGGAGCAGCTCTTCCCCGGGGGCCCCTCTGGCCAGGCACAGAGCACATGCCGGGTAGGTTCGCCCCACACTGCCCCCTCCCCTTGGCCAATTGCTCTGTCCCCTGGGGGCCCCTGCTGGCCCCATACCTTCCCTAGGGTTGGCTTTGGTTGGATCTGTCTTGTCCCCAACAAAGTCTGCCCTGGACCTCAGGGTCTACAGTAGGAGGGGTGCCCCTTTGTAGGCTGACAGCTTTGAAAGAGGAAACCCGGGAGATGAGGCAGTGGGAGGGGAGAGGGAGGAGGGCAGGCAGGAGGGGTGGCCCTCCCCTGCTCATCCTGGGATCTGTTCTGGGGGCAAAGGGGGAGGCTGAGGTTTGGCCCCCTCAAACAAGAAAAACTGGAATTAGCACTGAACTCAGAGAGGGTTTGCTGGGGCCTAGCAAGCCGTGGCCTGCCCTAGGCCTTAGGCAGGCAGTGGGGCTCTGCCTCTTTGGTTCCCAGGGCGGTGGGGCAGGCAGCTGCCTCCACACTGGGCTCGTGGCCTTTCCTCGGCCAAGAGCGGCCATGGGCAAGGAGGCAGCAAGACACAGGACAGAGAGGGCGGGGGCCGGGGCGGGAAGGGGGCAAGGTACCCCTGTTAACCACACGGGGCAGGAAAAACTAAAGTTTTCAGAGTTGAAAAGGAGTGTGTAATTTCTTGAAACTGTCCCAGCCCACATTGGCATCCGTGGTAAGCTGCTCCAGTGAATCCTCCGGGGGTGAAAATAGAAGGTAAAGAGTGTCTGCCTTTTACCCTCAGCGAGAGTAAACTCTGAAAGCCCAGCCAGCCTCCTGTGCTACTTCCTGCCAGGCCTGATTCTATCAGGCGTGAGTGTGGGCCCCTCTGGTTGGCTATCACTGCTGCTGAGGGGTTGCCGGGGTGCCTGTCCTCCTAGGGCAGTCGTCTGAGTGGGGACGTGGTCCAGGGTGGGCACAGTGGGGAGAGTGCGTACTGGTGATGGCTCCTTGCCAGGTGGTATGGGTCAAGGACCACATACTCAATGCGGGTCCCCTTCCGGGGGGCTGGCTGGGGCAGGGCAGGCATGGAAGGTGGGGCGGAGGGGTGCTCGGCCTTCAGGCTGCCCTTCGGGGCCCTGCTGGGGTAGGCTACAGCCATACAACCCAGAGCAAGTGGGGAGGGGCAGAGAGGCCTCCTGCTTGAGGCCTCCCCCTGCCCTCCCAGGGTCCTGCTGGTGGGGAAGGCAGGACGGGTATGAGCAAGGCTTCTACAGAGCTAGAGCTGTGAGTGATCTAGAAGCAAACGTGGCCGAAGGGCCCCCGGAGCCTGGAGCCACCAGCCAGACCTGTTCAAGTCCCAGAGAGCCCGTGGCAAGGTCAGGCAGAGGGGTCCTTCTCTGAGTGCCTCTGTTCCTCTCAGGGGCCCAGGAGAGGCCACACCAAGGCCCTGTGAACCCCCCTCAAACTCGCCCCCTGGGAGACTCTCGCCTCAGGCTTTGGGCTTTCTCAGCTTGGAGCCTGCCCTCCTTCTGCCGTTTATTTGCCTTGGTTGGGAGAAGTCACCCCCTTAATGTAAAGAGGGGCTCAGGATGGGAGAGCTAATGAAAGTCAGGATCTCAGCCAGAGAATACGCAGTGATTATTTACAAATGTGACCTGGCCCACAGAAAACATTGGAAGTAGCTTTTCTGGTTTTAAAAAGACACCAAAATTTACTTTGATATGTTTATATTATAGATATAATACATAAAACATCTAGCATGAAACTCTACGTTCTCCCCAAAGGAGAGAACCAAGCTGTCCTTCCCTGCTCCCAGCCCCAGCAATCTATGCATGCTGGCTGGAGGCCGCCTCCCTTCCAGACCAGGAGCCAGGGCCTCTGGGGGGACAGGCCTGTGGGCGGCCCAGGCCGGAGGGCACCGAGGCCCACAGCCCCCCCACCCCCCAGGGAAAGAGGAAGCCCACCTCACCTCTTTGGTTCCCCTGGGAGCAAAAGCAATCCCCCAAAACCAAAAGGAAAGAGAGCCGCAGACCCTCCCTGCAGCTGCTGACAAAGAGTCTCATTTTGGCAAGTATCTGAGCAAAACCAAAACAAAACAAAAACCAAATAAAATGGTGGTTTAACATAGACGTGCACATTCACATTGCACAAGGCACCGCTGGGACAGAGAGGCCAGATACAAGTGTTGATATCGGCTGATAAAGCAAAATATTTGGAAAGCTTCTCATAACTTCGGTCCCTCTGGGATGGACAGATTGTGCTTCATGTTTGTAGGGCAATGCTGGCAACATACAGTACAAGGCTGATGGTCCCAGGGTCCCTTCACCCCCCCCCCCCCCACCCTGGACCAGAGCTCTAGGTGTCCCTGCGCCACCAGGCTGCCACTCCCATGAACACATGTCCGGAGAACTAATCCCTGTCCTAGCTTTCTGGTCTGACTGGGGGCAGGGGGCTCCCACCGGTCACCCAGTGACCCCCATCTAAGTGCCTCCCTGTTGCAGGCTGGGAGATTAGAAGCAAGGAACTAGGGACCCTCCACCTTCGTGTAGAACTGGGGGAACAACCTTCCAAGTCCCTGTATTTCCTCCCTTCCAAGGACAGGCGCTGGAGGAGCGGCTAGGGCTGGCTTGTCAGGATCTCTGCTCCCTGAACCTTCCTCCTGCCGTGGGCCTGCACATTGCCTTCTCTCCTGGGGGCCTGCAGCCTCAGAAATGAGGCAGGAACCCTCCAGATAAAATGACAAGGCACATATTTGCTCCCCCTACTCGGTAGGAATCGGAGCGGTGAGTTTGCGTTTCCAAGGCACAAGGTTATTCCTTAATACTAGAGTTGCCGGGGTTCCCGGCTCAGCCCCACAGCACTTCTCCTCTCCTGCAGGGAGAAACCATCGCCTGACCCCTCATCTTAGACGCACCGAATCTGGCGCGGAGGAAGGCAAGGGGCGCGCGCGGTAGGCCAGCCTTTCTGGCCGCACCGGAATCTCCTAGTCCCGGCTTGCGCCGCTGGGCCAGTCTTGAGATCCGGAGACCCGAAACCATTCCCTGGGTCGCAGCCGGCGGCCGGCCCAGGGCGGTCCCGCCGCCCCGCGCCTCACGCGCAGTTGCCCATGGCCTTGACCAGGGAGCTCTCGGGCAGCTGGCGGAAGATACCCCGCAGCGTGTCCAGTTCGCGGCTCAGCTGTTCCACCCGCTTGCGCAGACGGTCATTGTCACTGGTCAGCTCCAGCACCTTCTGCTGTGTCTCCACGTTGCGCTGCTTGGCCTTGTCCCGGCTCTTGCGCACGGCGATGTTGTTGCGCTCGCGCCGCACCCGGTACTCGTTGCTGTTCTTGTCCACCGACTTCTTGACTTTGCCCGCGCCGCCGCCGCCCGCGCGGAGGTCGGGGTGCGCAGCGGCTAGCCCCTTGAGCGCGCCGCCAGGGCCTGGCAAGCCAGCGGGGCCGAGAGCCGGCGCTGGGTGAGGGCTGGGCACGGGCGTGGGCGGCGGCGTGGGGTGGCCGGGCTGCAGGTGCATGGTGGTCTGGCCGCAGTGCGCGATCTGGAACTGCAGGTGCGGGGCGGCCAGGTGCGCGGGCGGCGGGTGCGGGTGCGGGTGCGGCGGGGGCGGCGGCGGCGGCGGCTGGTAGGGGAAGAGGCCGGCCAGCGCCAGCTGCTTCGCCTCGTCCTCCTCGCGCGGCTCCTGCTTGATCACCAGCGGCCGCAGCGCCGGCGCCCCGACGCGCTCGTACAGGGGCTCCAGCCTGCCGTCCAGGTAGCCGGCCGCCGCGCAGCCGTAGCCAGGAGGGGGCCCGTGCGCCCCTCCGGGCATCACGGCGCCGCCGGGGCCCCCGGGGGCGCCCGTGTAGTCAAAGTCGCCGCCGCCGGCTCCTGCGGGGGCCGCGGCCGCCTTGGCCTTCTCCTGCTGCCGGCTGTGCTGGAACAGGTCGGCCAGGAACTCGTCGTTGAAGGCGGCCGGGTCGATGTAGGCGCTGATGTCGATGGACGTCTCGTGTTCGCAGATGCCGCCCAGCGGCTCCGGGGCGGCAGGTGGGGCGGGGGGTTGCGCGGAGCCCGCGCCCCGGGGAAAGCCGAAGGCGGCGCTGCTGGGCGCGTGCGGGGGACTCTGGAGGTGGCTGCTCATCGGGGGCCGCGGCTCCGCCTCGTAGAAGTCGGCCGACTCCATGGGGGAGCTACAGTCCTCCCGGCATGGCGAGCCTCGGCGGCCTCCAGCCTGCGCGGGGTGCCAATGCTGCCACCGCCCACCCGGAGCCCCAACTCCCTCGCGCCCGCGCAGCTCCAGGTCGCGAATGGCCAGGCCCGCGCGGGCCCAGCATTTATACCGGGGGCGTCGCCCTTTAGAGTCCGACGGCGGAGCGGCGCCTCCTGGGTCTTAGCGCCTGCCTTCCGGAGGGGGTGGTGAGTGGGGCCGGAGCGCGGCGCGGGCCGGGAGAGGCCCCGGCGCAACGCCCACTAACCCCCTGCCCCGCCAGCCGGACCCGGACGCGCGCGCGATGCCCCACCCTGGGCCGAGCTGTCGCCCCCGCACACACGTGGTCGGTGACTGGGCCCCCTCCTCTAGCTTCCCCAAGGCACCCACTTCCAGCCAACGGTCGGGGAGTCCGGGAGCACCCAGACGCTGCGCGGGGCGGGGCGGGGCCGGGGAGGACGAGCTGGCGGGGGGCTGGTGGAGGGCCAGTCTTGGTCTCTGAGCTACTGCGGCGCGGACTCGCTTTAAAAGCTAGAACTAGTCCTGTTCGGGAGCCGCGTCTCTGCTAGGCGGTGGCGTGGAGAAGGGGCCGGAGCCGGGGGTGGGAGGCAGGGAACAGTTTGGGACGTGTGGCCCAGTGCACACAGCGGCACGGAGAGGCCGAGGGAAGCGTGCTGGAGCGCGGTGATTTTGCGTCTTTATCTCTGATCTCCAGGCGACCCCACTGATTCCTCGCAGAAGTACCTCTCCCCCGCTCCGCCTCTCACAGTCCTCTGGGGTCCCGCGGGCTCTGCACCGCCGGGCGCTAGGACCCTGCGAGGAGCGGAGGGAATGGGAGGCGGCTGCGGCGGGGGAGCTTGGAGCACCCGGCCGGTCCATCCGCTTGGGCTGGAAAACTTTTTCTTTTTGATTACTTCTCCTAGCCGTAGCGCTAGGGCTGCTAGGCGCGCGGGGCTGGCGCTGCCACCCGGCCCTGGGCCGCCAATTCTTTCCTGCGGGACGGGCCCAGCTGGATTCCAGGGCTGGGGTACCGGGGCGAGGTGGGGCGCATAGAGGGAGGGGGCGAACTTGACTCGGGACGGCGATCCCAAAGCGGGGTTGGCGGTCAACGGGACCAGGATCCACTGTCTCCCCCCACTCCCCGCCCATTCTGGTGGGAACGGGGGTGCCAAGGGAGCCGGGGCGTCCCAGAATCCGAGCACCTACTGGGAGAACCCTGCCGATGGTTCGAAGGGCTCTTGGTTCCCGGGATCTTGGGGAACAAGGTGGCCAGGCCCGGGTGCCCCTTGGCCGCCGCCTCCGCATTCACTGCCGCCGGGGGAAGGGGTTTAAGGCAGCGCGTCTCCCCAGCCACGTGGCGCCTCGCGGTTCTATCCCGGGATCGCGAGTGGGGGCGGGGGGCCGCCGCCGGGCTCCCGTGGGGCCTCCCGGGCCCGCAGGTCGCCCCCACCGCCCCTTACGACTTTGTGCGCTGAAGCCCAACACCGCCTGGGTGCCGGTGGGAGGTGTGCCTGCTTGAGAAAAGCCGGGCTGCACAGGTCAAGACCCCCTCTCGGCCTGCGGCCTTCCCAAGCCTGGCAAGGCGCCAGAGCCCGCCCGGGAGCCCTCGAAGAGGCGCCCCGCATAGGCACAGCCGGCCCCGGGAGGCCAGGCTTCCACTGTGGTCACTGCAAAGAAGCAACTTCGGCTGGGGAACACATACTGTGCTTTAATCAAGTTCCTATTCAAAATATTCTCAATGATTAATGGCCCAACTGCTTCTTCTTCTTCTTCTTTTTTTTTTTTTGGTCCAGAGCTCATACGCGAGATATTTTAAGCTTTTGGCCTGGGAGTAAAAGTAAATATATTAAATAAATAACTTTTGTGTGCCCAGAGCCGCTCTCTGGGCCAGAGGCAGGACTCATTTCTGCACCATGCCCCCGTGGGGACCTGGAGGGAAACCTGTAAACGCTCAGTGGAATTTTCATTTTTTTCCTGCGATGCAAAAACTAACGGCCCCGTCGCAGGGTATTAAGAAAGCAGAGGCTCCTGAAGGTGTCCCGTGCCTGTATGCACACCTGGTCTGCCCCCCAGGGCTGCTGTTGCCAGGACAGGCAGCCAGAATGTCTCCTCTTTGGACAGGAGGATGCTGCAGAGGCTCTGGGGCTGGGGAGGAATAAGGCCTCTGTAATAAGGGAGTGTGGTGGTGGTGGTGGGGGGTGGGCAGAGGCACCAAGTGGGGCCCACACCCAGCACCCCACGGGTCCTCCCACAGTGGAACCAGAATTCTCCACATGAGGCCTGCTCAGTGCCCACAGATGAGTGAGAGGGGGCCCTGCCCTCTCAGAGCTCGGCACAGCTGGGGAGACAGACAGGTCAGCACACAAAGTCTGCTAGGAGACAGTGGCCTTCCCACAGAGGGGGTGACCCCAAAAGAGCAGGGGATGGGACGGGGCAGAGAGCACTTGGTCCTTTAGTTCAGGAGACACAAATGGGGATGAGGAATGGGGGTGCTCTAAGAAAGGGACACCCTCCCCTGGTGAATACGGGGCTCTGAGGGGAGGCAGCAACCACCTTTGTCTGGGGAGGTACCCTGGGCTAAATTGTGCCCCCCCCCCAAATTCATTCATACAGTATGACTGTATTCTGAGATGCGGTTTTTAGGAGGTCGTAAGGTTGGGGTCCTAATCTGATAGGAGTCATGGCCTTATAAGAAGAGGAAAAGAAGGAGATATTTCTCTCTCTCTCTCTCTCTGTCCCCCACTGCCTCCCTTCCTCCCTCTGCCATGTGAGGGCAGGGAGAAGGCAGAGGGTGTAAGCCAAGAAGAGAGCTCCCACCAGAACCTGACCGTGCTGGCACCCTGACCCCAGACTTCCAGCCTCCAGAACCGTGAGAAAATTAATGTCTGTTGTTTAAGTCCTCCTGTGGTATTTGGTGATGGCAGCCTGAGCTAAGACAGGTGGGTTAGAGAGGGCTTCATGCAGGAGTAGACCTTTGAGCTGCACCTTGAAGGATGAGCAGGAATTTGCTGGAAGGATGGGCAGACAGAACGGCAGGTGCAAAGGTGGAGAGGCTGCGAGTGCATGGCATGTTCTGGTAACAAAGGACAAGATGTGTGGCGGGCTGGAGTGCAGGGATTGCTGGGGAGGGGCCTAGATAAGACTGGATCCACAGACAGGGCTGGGTTCACAGCCAAGGCCGCTCCTGGTAAGGACAGAACCTATCTCAAAGGCTTTTGCTGTCCAGCTCTTAGCAGGTGAGCACTGTGATCCAGTTTGGGTTCCTGAAAGGCCACTGTGGTAGGGGCTGGAGAGAGGAGGGTGGACCACATGAAAAACAACGGAGACGGGAGGCCCCAGGGGAGGGTAGAGGACAGGGATGGATTTGAATGTCAAGACTTAGAATCTGGGTGGAGGCTGAAGGCCTGGCTTCTGGCTGGGAGTACCATCCCCCAACATATGTAATGCAGGGAACATAGAGGGTCTGCTCCAAAACCCCTCGGGGTCACAGGGTCTCATCTTCTGCAGGACACCTGCCTGTCTGCTTTGTGGCTCTGGAGAAGGGGCAGTCGCCCAAGAACGGCCTCCAGGATCTACCTGCCATATTCTAGTTTTCCCTTTGAGGTCTAAGAGAACACGTGGGGATAGGAGGAAGCCAGTTGTGGTCTGTGGGACTGAGGTGTGGGAGCGTGCAGGAGCCTGGAGCGGGAGAGTCTTGGAGCTGTCCAAGCCCTGACTCAAGAACTGGCTGCCGCTCCAGGGTGAGACCCCAAGGCTGGCGGAGCCGCTTTGCACGGGAGGTGCCCACGGCTGGCAGGGGTTTGTGGCCTGATAGGACGAGTGCGCAGTCAGCGTTTGGCTGGAATCCCTCGGGAGGGAGATGGCTGCGTGGCTCATGCACAGTGGAGACAGAGCCGCCCCTAAATCCTCTGACCATTCTTTACTATTCTTTTTTGTCTTAATCGATGACACTTGGCAGCTCCTGAGGAGAGACCCGAGGGAGAACTCTCCAGTGTGCTTTGGCCTGGATATGCTCAGCAGGCAGGGCCGGGGGACAGGGACCCAGCCCAAATGGGACCGGCGGCAGGCTCGGCAGGCTCGCCTGGCCTGACTTCTGCCACCGCAGGGGCCAGAGGAGAGAAGAGGCATTCTCTGGCTCTGGCTCTCCTTTTTACAAAGGAGGAAATCAGCAGCAGAGGGGAAAATGCCTTTTTCGTAGGTGTGAATTGTGCTCCCGGCAGGTCAGAAGAGGAGGCTCTGCCCAGCTGGGGGAGGTAGGGCCAGGTGGGAAGAGAGGAGCCCTCCCTCCATGCATAGTGTGGTGCCGAGTTTTGGGTGCTCTGGGATGGAGCCCGAGTCCAGGGTCATTCACAGCGCTGAGCATTCTGAGAAGACAACCAGAGCCCTGGGAAGTTTTTGTTTGACTCCGAGTCAACCTTCCTAATGCAGCACACAAAAAAGAATTCATATGTAAGTGTGAAACTTAATCAAATTCTGAAGAGCAAGACTGGAACCAACCCTTCTGATTACTTTTATCGAAGGCTTTGTGCTCTGACTAGGGGCCATGAGTATCTCATACAATATGTCTAACACAGTGATTCAATAAAATAACCCCAAAGATCTTCCTAAAACGTAGACACGCGCAAAACAAAACCCGAGTAACTCTTTATGACAAACGCACGGGGTTAATGAGTTTTACACTAAGTCGTTTTGTTTTAGATATTGGCAGGTACAGTGTATGAACTCAACGGACAGTCAACCAAGGGTCTAGTGTTTCTTACCAACAGCGTTTGGGCAACTTGGAGAAGGCATCTTTATCCCTCATTAGATTATACATCCTGTCCCCCCTGTCCTTAGTGATATGGGGGATCCTTCAGACCTGTTAAAACCCCTCCTTCATCATTTAGCTGGGTGACCTTGGGCAAGTTGAATGTCTCTGAGCCTCCGTCTTCTTTTCTGTACACGGGGGACAATAATTCATTGTTGTGCATTTCTCAGCTTGTTCTAGGGCAAAGCACACAGAAGTCACACAAGGCAGAATTGACTGTATCAGCATGAGCTAGAAATTATTGAGCTATTAGGAAATGTAACTGTATTATATGTATACCATATGAAATCATAACCATGAGGATTCAGATCCGTAATAGATCCATACTGTCAGGTTTGGAGAATCAACTGGTTTCCAGTTTTCTCTTAATTTTCACCGACTGTGATATGTGTATGGGTTTTTTTTCCCCTTGTTTGTTTATCTCATTTGCTTGCCACTGCTGACTGATACCAAACATTTTAGAAAGAGAAAACTGAGCCGAAATTTAAAATTCAGAGAATTCTATCCATTATCTTAGTGCTGTTTAGCAAATCGGGCAAAGTCTCGCATTCTGTTTTGTTAGAAAACGCCCTTGGTAGATGATGGACCCCAGACCTCCCCATCCAGCATTCGGAGAACACTCCAGAAAGCAAGCAGTGGATGATGTAGGCAGGCCCACTCCACATTTTTGTGGGATTCGGGACAAGAATACAATTGGTAGCCCCCATACCATCTGTTTAAACACTAAAAGTAATCAGTCAGACGAACGAACTGTTTGATCAAATATGTTCTACCTTTTTGGCTTGACAAATAAATCTCTGTCCTGTCCTAGAAGACCAGGATTAAATTTAGAATTTGACCCTGGGACATGATAGTGCCAGGAGAACCAACCACCCCCTTCTCTTCCCACCCCCTGTGCCATCCCCCACTGGAAGGGTCCCTCACTGTGTGGGAGTAGGTTCCCAACACAGGCTCCAACCCTGCCCGTACCCCCTGAAAATCGCTGCCCTCCTGTCACCCCTTGGATGAGGGGCGTGCCCACTGCCAAGTGCCTGGTGAAGCAGCCCAAGTGGGCCCAGGCAGCTGGCTCTCGGCTCAGTGGGCAGAGCATTTCTTGGCCCAGTAGCCTTCTCACCCCGAGGGAAGGGAGCAGCAAGAGGAAGGCATGAGCGGAGCCCTCTTTCCTGAGTCTAAGAGTGGTAGTCCCAGCACCATGGTGAGGCCACACTCCTTCCTTGTGAGCAGGAGGGCAGTGACCCCAGTGCGTGCGGCCTTGTCTGGAGACCCCCGGCCCTGCTTCTGGGGGAAGACATGTCAGCAATAATTCCAAACCCGTGTCCCCAGTTCATCCCTTCCTTCCGTCCTCAGATTATCCTGGTTCCACACTCGTCCCCACCGAGGTAGCCTCTAACTGGTCTCCCTGCTGCCCTCCCTGCTTCCTTGACCCCTAACTCCCCCCACCCAAAGCAGCCTGAATTCCCCATTAGACAGGCACTTGGTTCATGTCACTCACCTTGGTCAACCCCTGTGCCTGCCCACTGCATGTGGGAGAAGACAGGCAATGAATGTCTCAACCTGGCTGCGAGGCCCTGCAGAAATTGGCTCTCACCTCCTCTCCTCATGCCTCAGGCTCCCCCTGGCTCCCCACTGCACTGTTTGCCAAGCTGAGCATCTCCCAGCCTCCGGGCATTGCACTTTGCTCTCCTGGCTCCCTGGAAGCTTCTTCCCAATGTTGGACGACTCCTTTCCCGTCATCCGAGTCTCACCTTCTCCAAGAGATTCCTCTGAGGTATGGAGAGTGACCCACGAGCCAAGCCCTACCCGCCCCCCCCGCCCACGTCCCTCCCAAGGCCACTGTGCATTCTCATTTCCTCCTCGCACTCTCTGGAAAATGGTCTTGTTTACTTATTTTACTTGTTCCCTGTCTGGCTTCCCCCCCACTAGAATGCCAGCTCCACAAAGACAGGACCTTGTCTGTCCTGTTCTGCCTATTTCCAGAGCTAGAACAGGCCTTGGCATATGGGAGAGCCTCAAATATTTGTCGAATGAACACAGAATGGATTCTATTCAAGAAAACTGCTACGCGGCCACCCTCCCAGAAATCGGTTCATTCCCAAGACTAGGAGGGCAGCTCGAGGGTGGCCCCCAAAGATACTTGGGAAGACCCAACCCCCTAAGTCAGGGCTCCCCCAGGACAGACCCATCCAGATCCTCCTGAAGCCGTGCCAGGCAAGACTGCCAGGGCCTGGAGAGTCTGCATAGTGCCTCTGGGCTAACTCAAAAGAAACCCCCTCAGGCAGATGTGGCCCCCAGGGGCTTGGCTGAGCAGAAAGTACCTTTGCCAGGAGGGAAAAGGGCCCGTTTCTCTGGAGAGATGCAGCCCAGCCAGGACACAAGGCTTGGTGCATGGAGGCCTCCTGGATTGGGCTCGTCTGTGTAGTGCAAGCGCTCAGCCCTGCAAGACAGCCCTGGGGCACCCCTCCACCTTGGCTCCAGAGCACTCTCCGTCTGTAGGGCACTGTGGGGTGGGTGACCCAGGAGAGCAAGGCTTCATCCTTGGGCATGACTGGACATCAGATCCACCTGGGAAAACAGGCCCTCCCCCCCGCAGGCTCACATGGAAGGCAAGGGCTACTTCGGCGTGTAGATCTGGCGGAACCGCAATGCTCAGGAGATGGGGTACACTTCCCTCGCACTCCCATGCACCCACCTCTTTGACCCCGCTCCTTCTGCTTGCTGGTTCCAAGGATCAGCTTCAAGGTGCATTTCTAAACACAAACAAACAGGCAAACACTTACATGAAGTGAGACACCAAATCTTTTGAAAATCAAAGCCAGAGATTGTAGGTGCTGGCTCATGAAGGCTTCAATTCTAGTCCTCTTTCCTTATGGTTATTACTCCGCTCCCCCCAAGTCTGAGCCTCTCCACACTGTGGGCAAAACTGACACTGAATTAACAGGAGAAGCAAGTTGCACATGGTGGGGCTACCCAGTGTCTCCAAAGGCCCCATCCATCCTAGCCCACTAGATGATTCCCCAAGGAAGCCATGATCAGGTCCTGCTCACGCTGTGGTAATGTACTGTCAGCTTCCAGAGTTAAAGAAGAAGTTGCAAAGATTACCCTTGTTGACACCCAGGATTAATCCTTACCTGAAAAAAAAGCAAGGTGGGGGACAGCATGCAGCTTCCCCTTCTCTGGGGGAAAAAATTATTTAAATATCCATACGTAGTCAGTGTACAGAAAGAAGGAAGACGTTAGGAGAAATACACACCAAGCTGTTAACAGTGGTGTTGCCTTAGTAGGACACGGGAGAGAACTTGTTCTTTTTCGTTTATACACTTGTGTATATGGGACTTTTTAAACAAAGGAGTATGTATTTATTACTTTTATAGTTTTATAAACTATAAAAATATTTTAAGTCACCTTAATTTTACAGTTTTATAATTTTTATAGTTTTATAAACTATAAAATGTTTTAAAGTCATCTTAATTTGCTCTACAAATATATAATGCCATAATGGATTGCAGAGTTTTGTAAATACCTTCAAAATGCTTTTTAATGGCCCTATTTTCCAAACTGAGAAATCCGGACATGTGCTCTAAGCATAAATTATGGTCTGATCTGTGACTTTGCTCATAGGGAGAACCATACCTAGTCACAGACCCCAAATCACATTTAGTTCTATTTTTCACAAGTCAGCTTTATCTTAAATGAGAAAAGCGCACGTATTTGTATATAAAGAACTTCTATAAATCCATGTGACGAAGAATCCAATCCAAACGAAAATGGGCATATACAGAGAGTTTATAAATAAAAAAACAGCAAATGCATTTTAAATGTGTTTAAAAATACTAATTTTCTGAATAAAAGATATACAAATTAAAGCTACACCAGTCAGTTGGGTAAAGAGAAAAACGCTTGATAATGCGCTGTGCAGATACATGGAGCAAACAGGTAGGATGATCTATTGATCCAACCTCTTTGGAGGACGGTTTAAAAATGCCTATCTAATTTGAAAGTGTCATTTCCTTTCACTTAACAATTCCACTTATAGAAATTTAATCCCATAAACTCTCATATGTACCTACATGGATATTGACCAAAACACTGTTTATAATTGCAAAAGGCTGGAAACAACAGAATGTCTGTCTATTAACAGGAGACTGGTTAGGGGCACCTGGGTGGCTCAGTCGGTTAAGCGTCCGACTCTTGATCTCAGGGTTCTGGGATCCAGCCCCATGTCAGGGCTCTGCACTCAGCGGGAAGTTTGCTTGAGGATTTCTCTCCCTCTCCCCCTCCCCCTGCTCATGCTCGCTCTCTTTCTCTAAAATAAATAAATAAATCTTTAAAAAAAAAATAACAGGAGACTGGTTAAGTAACCACAGACAGCTGGCTAATTATCCTGTGTCTCTGTTAAAAAGGATGAAAATCTATATGAACACATATGGGAAAACGCTGATACATTCATTTATACATACATATAATACATATACATAAAATACATATAGGCATACATAATAGATCCATATAAAATACACATACGCACATATGAATATGAATATATACATTTACATATACAGTGCAGAGAATGGGTATATCTCCATTTGTGTAAAAAGAAGGGGGAGGGTCTACCTACATGCTTATCTCAGCCTAGAACGTCTCAGGAAGGACACGTAAACAGGGAAACTAGAGAAGGACTTGCAAGTGGGTGAGAAATTTTTATTATACATTAAGAAATATAAAAGAATTAAACAATAATTACATAATAAGGAATTGGGATTGCTCTAAAAATTGCAAAACATGATTGCTGAATATTCCCTAAAAACATTAGTTTTGGGATAATAAGAAGGAAGTTTAATTTAGCTTTTACATAATTGAACAGAACTAAACAAGAGCTCTCAAACAAGAGCTTTTTTCCCCCAAGAAAATCTATAAACCAATAAGTTACAGTAAAATTCTTTCATGCAACATGAACTCATTTACCCCAAATATGGGACTGAGCTTCCTGTCCATATTGATTTAAGCAGTTCAGGGACTGCGGGCGGGGCCAGGTTATACCTTCCTATCCCTCCAATTGGTTCTGTCTCTGCCATTTTCAGTCAAAATTCCAAAGGTCACTTAGAAAGCACATAACCCACTAAGCTGTCCGGACACTCCCTTTTGGCTAGATAACCCCCCGCGGCCCAGATCCCAGCGCAGAGTCTTGGGAACCAGGGGAATGCTGTTACCAAGCCTTGTCAGTTGGTCAATAATTGGAGGTGACCCTGAACAAATGGAGAGTTTCAACAAGTATATCTTTAGAACTTGATTTTTTATTATAATTGATCAGAAAATCCAGCTTACATTCCAAATGCAGTCATTTTATCATAGTCAAGGTGCAATAACAGTTAAACAAAAACCAGCATGAGTCATGCTCCTATAAAACTGTCTGCTTACAGAGTTTGGCTTTTCTCTAAACGAGGGAAACTCAAAGTCAGGCAGCATAGAAAGGGGTTGTTCTGGCCTCTTACTGGGAGAAATTATTATAAGAAAAGCAGGTCACACGGGATCTGCCCAATGGCTCACTGACATGGAATGTGCACATTGATTGAATTCTTTGGTTGCTCAGCACCATTTGAACACCCTTCCAACATCCGGGGATGTCCCACCTCCCCACGCAGAGGCTAGAACCGCCCTCTCACAGCTGGGATGAGGCCTGTGAAGAAGAGTTGACAACATACACACTGATGAGAGCCAATGGCATGACTGAGGGGTGTGAAGGAACGGGTGCTGCTGGACCTCACTCTGGGAGGGTGACCAAGAGTGTCTGGGGGGCAATGGGCATGGAAGCTGATCACACAGCTTCTATTCTGGATCCTCTGGTCCTACTAGAGATGTTGCCAACTTCCTAACATTTTCTTGAACTCTTCTTTAATTTCATTCTCTTTAGCTAGTTAGCATGGATTCTGTTGGTTATGCCCAGCTGGGATAAGTCTCTGCCTTGGATGACTAACGAGAACTGGGCCAAGACCAAGTCACAGATGGCTCTTTCCACCTCTCTTCCAGCTATGGCTTGGTCCCGGTACCTTGCCCTCTTTCCAAGCCATGTCTCATAGCCAGATGAAGAAAGACAATGTGGAATAAGTGGCTGGTTTGAATGCCATCCATGCACAGTGACTTTGACAAGCAGCTTAACCTTTATTGCTCAGTTTTATCATCTCTAAAATGGGGTAATAAAGCCATCTTGGCCCGACAGAGGAATTATACAATAAGCCATTAAGAGCGCTTAACTGTTGAGGATCAACTTTCCCAGTAAGGGTACAAAATCAGACTAATGTGGGATGTTAGAAAAGTTCTTATTATAAGTACTAAAAATCAAAATCCCTTTCACAATAAGATCAGGGATTCCTAGCATTTTTTTTTTTTCTGGTCATGGACCTCTTTAGAATCAGTCAACAAAAATAAGAAGATATATCCAACTATAAGCTCTGGACAAAATCTAAAAATCAACTACTGGAGATAAGAAATCAACTACCAGAGATACTAGAGAATGAAAAAAGCAGGCAGATGCTGGAGGAAGGTTGACACTTAGAAGAAAAGAACATCACAGAGAGAGTTTCTTTCTTTTAAGGAAGCTTAAAGGCAGGCCCCAGTCTGTGCATGCAGGGCAGCTAAATTCTGATAGGAAACCTGCAATATTATTGGCTTGATGAACTGAGGACATAGTTTAGGACAACAACAGTCACTGGAAAGTGGGGAAAGGGATCCAAGAAAAGAGGGGTGGTGCCCAAATTCTGTGCATAAACTCTACCCAAATCTCTGATTGACTCCTAAGCTCCACATGCATGGGACAGACACCAAGCAGCCAGCTAAGGCCACACACCACAGGGGAGACAAAATTTAGTGTGAATTTAGTCAAATTTACCACAAGCTAAAATCTAAATCAATTTTTTTCAGAGGAACATAACAGAATCCAGAGATTCTACAATGTGTCATTCGCAATGTCTAAGATATAATCAAAATTCTCTAACATACCAAAAAACAAGAAAACATCACTCATTAAAAAAAAAAAAAGACAACCAATGGAGACCAACTCCAACATGTTTCAGATACTGGAATAGCAGACAAGGATTTTATTTTTATATTTATTATTTATTATTTTTATTTATTTTTTTTAAAATAGGCTCCACTCCCAGCACAGGGCTTGAACTCACGACCCTGAGATCAAGACCTGACTTGAGATCAAGAGGTGGAAGCTTACCCAACTGAACCATCCAGTCACCCCTGGAACAACAGACAAATATTTTAAGGTGGCTATTATAACTATGCCCAAGGATATATAGGAAACATGTTTGCTATAAATAGAATAATAGAAAATTTCAATAGAATATAAATTATAAAGAAGGACCAAATAGAAATTCTAGAAATAAAAAAGCCAATATTAGAAATGAAAATTTCAACATCAGAAATTTTAAAATCCACTTGATGGCTTTAAGAGAAGAAAAGGAATGACAAAGGAAATATTCAGTGAAATTAAAGAAAAATCAATAGAAGTTATCCATCCTGAAGATCACATTTTTTAAAAAGACTGGGAAAAAATGAGCAGCGCCTCAAAGACCTGTGGGACAATACCAGAAGATTTAACATACATGTAACTGGAGTCCTAGAAGGAGAGAAAAAAATGGGACAGAAAATGTTTGAAGAAATAGCTTAAAGAAATGGCGAGATTTGGGGTGCCTGGGTGGCTCAGTCGTTAAGCATCTGCCTTCGACTCAGGTCATGATCCCAGGGTCTTGGGACTGAGCCCCGCATCAGGCTCCCTGTTCCGTGGGAAGCCTGCTTCTCCCTCTCCCACTCCCCCTGCTTGTGTTCCCTCTCTCGCTGTGTCTCTCTCTGTCAAATAAATAAATAAAATCTTTTTAAAAAAAAAAAAAAGAAAAGAAATGGCTAGATTTGATAAAGGCATAAATTTCCAGATTCAAAAAGCTCAGAAAACTCCAAAGCGGGATCTTGAAAACAACAACATACCTAGGACATTGTAGTCAAATTGCTGAAAACTGGATGAAAACAAAATCTTGAAAGTAGTCAGATAAGATGACACATTTCATACAGGGGAGCAAACATTCAATTAACCTGGGACTTCTATCAGAAACGAAGGAGTATGGAAGGCAGTGGAACAATATCTTTAAAGTACTGGTAAGCAAAAAAAGTCAACCCAGAAATCTATATCCGGTGAATATATCCTTCAAGAATAAAGGTGAAATAAAGATATTTTTAGATTAAAGGAAAGCTAAGAGAATTTGTCAGCAGCCGACCTGTACTATAAGAAATGGTAAAGAAAGTTTGTCACACTGAAGGAAAGTGAAACCAGATGGAAACCCAGATCTGTAAGATGAAATGAACATCATTGGAAATGATAAATATGTGGAGAACTATAAAATATAGTTTTTGTCCTCAGTTTCTTTAAAATATAAATAATTGTTTAAAGCAAAAAAAAAAAGTAACATGGTATTATGGAGTTTATAATGTATGTGGATGTAATAATTATAACAATTAGAGCATAAAGTTTAAGGGCTATAAATGGACCTATATGATCGCAAGCTTTCTACATTTTATGTGAAGTGGTGCAAGATAAACTCTTAGCAGACTATGAAAAATTAAGGATATATATTGTAATCCTAGAGCAATAACTAAAAAACAAAGCAAAGAGATATAGCTATGAAACAAGTGAAAATGGAATTCTAAAATATATTCAGTTACTCAAAAGGAAGGAACAGAAA
Organism: Leptonychotes weddellii; assembly: GCF_054177405.1. Lineage (NCBI taxonomy): Eukaryota > Metazoa > Chordata > Mammalia > Carnivora > Phocidae > Leptonychotes > Leptonychotes weddellii. The sequence continues at coordinate 36,154,270 of NC_138384.1, forward strand.
CAGGAAAAGAAACAGAAGGGGTGAACAGAAAACAAATAGTAAAATTATAGGCCTAAATCTAACTATATAAATAATTATATTAAATAAAAAGGATTAGTATTCTAATTAAAAGGCAGAGGCTGTCAGAATGGATAAAAATGCAAGGCCCAATTATATGCTGTCTAGAAGCAATGCACTGTAAATATAAAGACTCAAACAGGTTGAAAAATCAATGGACGGGGAAAAGATATATCATGTAAAAACCTTAAACATAAGACGGTTAGAGTGATTATAAAAACATCAATAAAGGGCGCCTGGGTGGCTCAGTTGGTTAAGCGACTGCCTTCGGCTCAGGTCATGATCCTGGAGTCCCGGGATCGAGTCCCGCATCGGGCTCCCTGCTCAGCGAGGAGCCTGCTTCTCCCTCTGACCCTCCTCCCTCTCATGTACTCTCTCATTCTCGCTCTCTCAAATAAATAAATAAATCTTTAAAAAAAAATCAATAAAATAATATTAAAGGCAAAGAGTATGATCAGAAAAGATGTTCCATATGATATAAAGGTCAATACATTATGAAGATATGATTATCATAAATGTGTATGTGCCTGAAAATAGAGCCTCAAAATACATAAAGTAAAACTTGATAGAACAAAAGGATGTGACTGGAGGTTGAGGGTAGGAGATTTTTTTTATTTCAGTTTTATATACTTCTTGTGGTTTAAATTTTAATACCAAATACATGCCTGTTCTAGCATCATCATCACCATCATCATAGATTTCCAGAGAGATGAGAGGGAAAGGCATTCCTGACAAAGGTCATGTATGTGCCAGCGCAGGGAGGTGTAAGAGCGCCTGGTGTATTCTGGGACCATAGATTTTTGGCATGCCTGAAATATAGAGTTGGGTTGGTATTACTGAGGAGGGATAAAAGATAAGCAGCAGATGAGTAGAAGCCAGACTTAGAAGAGCCTTATAAGTATGTTAAGGAATTTGAGCTTTATCTTGATGGCCATGGATTGTCACTGAGGTGTTTTCAAAAAGGAGAGAACCAAGAAAAAAAAAAAAAAGGAGGAAAGAGGATCATGAGGATCACATTTGAGTTTCAGACAGATGATTCTGACTTCACATTGGAGGATGGGTTAGAGGAGACCAGAGTAAGGGCAGAGTGACTTCTGGATGATCCTTCAGTAATGCAGACTAGAAATGCTAGGGGCCTAAACTGGGAGAGCAGAACATAGATGGAGGAGAAAGTATTGTTTTGAAAGGTTCCTTCAGAAGCAATACAGTGAGAATTTGGCAATTCTGGATCCAGATAATGACACACACTGACATCTATTAACTCTCAAAGTTGTGTTATGAAGCCTCTTGGTGAATGCTACTTTATTCCCATTTCCCATAAAATATTAATAACAACATAGTAATTAATATACCATTTAAAGTTTGTTTTATTCAATACAACCCCTATCAGAATCTCAGCTGACTTCTTTGTAGAAGTTGATGCACTGATCCTAAAATTTATCTGAAACTTAAGGAACCGAGAGTAGCCAAAACAATCTTGAAAAGAAAAATAATATTTGGAAGACTTACACTGTCTGATTTCAAAACTTACTATAAAGCAAAAGTAATTGAGACAGTGTGGTCCTGGCATGAGGATTGATAGATCAATAAAATAAAATTGAGAGCCCAGTAAAAAGCCCATGTATCTATGGAAAATTGTTTTGTTTTTTTTTTAAAGATTTTATTTATTTATTTGAGAGAGAGAGAAGGAGAGAGAGCACATGAGAGGGGGGAGGGTCAGAGGGAGAAGCAGGCTCCCTGCTGAGCAGGGAGTCTGATGCGGGACTCGATCCCGGGACTCCAGGATCATGACCTGAGCCGAAGGCAGTCGCTTAACCAACTGAGCCACCCAGGCGCCCGGAAAATTGATTTTTTGACAAGGGTGACAAGACTATTCAGTGGGGGAAAGAATAGTCTCTTCAACAAATGGTGGGACAGTTGGATATCTATATGCAAAAGAATGAAGTTATACCCCAACCTCATACCATATACAAATATTAACTCAGAACAGATCCAACACCTAAATGAAAGAGCAAAAACTATAAAAAATGAAAAAAAAAATCACAGGCGTGACTCTTCATGACCTTGGATTAGGCAATGATTTCTCAGATATGGCACTAAAAGCACAAGCAACAAAATAAAAAATTGATAAATTTGACTTCATCAAAGTTTTAAGAATTGTGCTTTAAATGACACTATTAAGAAAGTTGGGGCGCCTGGGTGGCTCAGTTGGTTAAGCGACTGCCTTCGGCTCAGGTCATGATCCTGGAGTCCCGGGATCGAGTCCTGCGTCGGGCTCCCTGCTCATCAGGGAGTCTGCTTCTCCCTCTGACCCTCCCCCCTCTCATGTGCTCTCTCTCTCTCAAATAAATAAAATCTTAAAAAAAAAAAAAGTGAAAAGAGGGGCGCCTGGGTGGCTCAGTCGTTAAGTGTCTGCCTTTGGCTCGGGTCATGATCCCAGGGTCCTGGGATCAAGCCCCGCATCGGGCTCCCTGCTCAGCGGGAAGCCTGCTTCTCCCTCCCCCACTCCCCCTGCTTGTGTTCCCTCTCTCACTGTGTCTCTCTCTGTCAAATAAATAAATAAAATCTTAAAAAAAAAAAAGTGAAAAGACAACTTACATGATGGAGAAAATATGTGCAGATCATGTATCTGATAAGGGACTTGTATCTAGAATATATAAAAAACCTCTTAGAACTCAATAAATTAATACATTAAAAATGGGCTAGTGAACTGAATAAACATTTCTCTATAAAAGGTATACAAATGGCCAATGTGTACATGAAAAGATGTTCAATATTATTAATTACCAGAGAAATACAAATAAAAACCTAGATGAGAAATCAGATCCTAAAACCATTAGGATGGCTATAATCAAAAAGGCAGATAATAAGTGTTAGCAAGAATATTTTTTTTAAAGATTTTATTTATTTATTTGAGAGACAGAGAGTGCACGAGCAGGGGGAGGGGCAGAGGAAGAGGGAGAAGCAGACTCCCTGCTGAGCACGGAGCCCCGTGTGGGACTTGATCCCAGGACCCTGGGATCATGACCTGAGCCAAAGGCAGACTCTTAACCAACTGAGCCACCCAGGTGCCCCTGTTAGTGAGAATGTTGAAAAGCTGGAATACTCGTACACTGCCGGGGGCGGGGGTGGGTGGTAGTGGTGTAAAATGATGTAGCCACACGAGAAAAGTCTGGCAGTTCTTCATAAAGTTAAACATAGGTCTACCATTTGACCCAGCAACTCCACACTTTGGTATATACTTAAGAGAAATAAAAACATATGCCCTCACAAAAACTTGTACACGAATGTTTATAGTGACATTATCTGTCATAGCCCAAAGGTAGAACCAACCAAAATGCTCACCACCTGCTGAATGGATAAACAAAAGGTGGTCTATCCATACGATGGAATATTATTTGGCCATAAAAAGAATGAAGTATTGCAACATGCTACAGTACAGATGAACTTTGAAAACATTACACTGGGAGCGCCTGAGTGGCTCAGTCGGTTAAGCATCTGCCTTCAGCTCAGGTCCTGATCTCAGGGTCCTGGGATCGAGTCCCGTGTCAGGCTCTCTGCTCTGCGGGGAATCTGCTTCTCCCCCTCACTCTCCCTCTGTGCTCTCTCTCTCAAATAAATAAATAAAATCTTAAAAAAGAGAAAAAGAAAACATTATACTAAGGGAAAGAAGCCAGTTACAAGAGACCACATATTATATGATTGCATTTATACGAAGTGTGCAGAATAGGCAAATCTATGGAGACACAAAATAGATTAGTGGTTACCTAGGACTGGGAAGATGGGAGGATGGGGGTGGGGGTGGTAGCTAAAGGGTATGTGGCTTTTTTTGAGGCTTAAGAAAATGTTCTGTAATCGCGAGGATGGTGGAACAACTCTGCTAATATAAGAATCGTCAAATTGTACATTTTATTTATTTATTTATTTAAAGATTTTATTTATTTGACAGAGACACAGTGAGAGAGGGAACACAAGCAGGGGGAGTGGGAAAGGGAGAAGCAGGCTTCCCAGTTAGCAGGGAGCCCAAAGCGGGGCTCGATTCCAGGACCCCAGGACCATGACCCGAGCCGAAAGCAGATGCCTAATGACTGAGCCACCCAGGCGCCCCAAATTGTACATTTTAAATGGGTGAATTGTATGGTATGCAAATTACATCTCACTAAAGCGGTTACGAATAAAATTACAAAACAAGGAAAAAGTTCATTTTATTTTTAATTTTTAAAATTATACAGCTAATAGGGGCGCCTGGGTGGCTCAGATGGTTGAGCGTCTGCCTTCGGCTCGGGTCATGATCCCAGGGTCCTGGGATTGAGTCCCACATCGGGCTCCCTGCTCCTTGGGAGCCTGCTTCTCCCTTTGCCTCTCTCTCTCTCTCTGTCTCTCATTAATAAATAAATAAAATCTTAAAAAAAAATTATACAGCTAATATATGTATATTTCACACTTAAGACACTCAACATAGAGCAGGATGTAAAGGGACGAAACACTAAATTGCCACCTATCCCCAAATTCTAATCATACTGCAGTCCTGAGAGGAAGTTGCTGTTATCAGCTTAATGAAAATCTTTCTTCACATTTTTCTTTGTACGTGCATATGCATGAACATAAACAAGATGTAGATTCATAACTTAGTTCTGGAATTTAAAAAATAGGAGGACTCATGCTGTATGTATTGTTTTGCTGCTTGCTTTTTTTCATTTAACATTGTGTTTTGGAAATCCTTCCGTGTCATTATGTATAGATCTTCCTTTTATAGAAATACTGCAGAGTATTTACAAAGTATTGCATCAGTAAAGGTGTAGGTAGGCTGAATACGTAATAGGGGAATTGTTGGGTTGAAGGGGATAGGGCCTAAAATTTGGCAGATACTGTCAACTGTCCTCGAAAAAAGCGGTAAAATTTCACCTGTCCACCAGTAGTGAATATATATATATATCCTTCCCTACACCCGTGCAAACCACAGACATTGTTAGTACTTTTAAATTTTATTTGTTTGATATCTCATTGTTTTAACTTCTGTTTTCCTGATTACTTGTAAGGTTAATGAATTTGGATTCCCCAATGTTTTCACTCTGAGTTATTTTTCTTAAGATATCTGGCATATTTTTTTTACAACCCTTTAAAACATTTTTTATCCTTTTTATTTATCCTTGGATTTTGTTTTGTCCATATCTCTTGTAAATAGCAAAGAGTTAGATTTTCTTGATTGTAGTTCTCATCCATTTGCCTGATCTGAGAACCAGAAAAAAGGAAACTTGTAAAACTTCACAAAGAGTTTGTTAATGATAAATCACTAAAACTAATGTTGTTTAAATGTCAGGATGTATAGCTAACTGTATGTTATCTTTGTTTTGCTACAAAATTAAAGTTTTAAAGTTTGTTTATACAAAGGGCACCTGGGTGGCTCAGTTGGTTAAGCATCTGCCTTCGGCTCAGGTCATGATCCCGAGGTCTTGGGATCGAGCCCCTCATCAGGCTCCCTGCTCAGCGGGGAGTCTGCTTCTCCCTCTGCCCTCCACCCCCCTCCCCCGGCTCATGCACATTCTCTCTCTCTCTCTCTAAAAAAATAAATAAATAAAATCTTTTTCAAAAAAATAAAGTTTGTTTATATAAGACATTTAAAATTTTATCATAAAGAATTCCACTTTGAAAAACATGTCCCCAAATTCTTTAACAAAATTCTCTCATGAAAGGTGGAGTCTAATTTTCCTCCCCTGGAATATGAGCTCACCTCAGTGACTCACCAAACCATCCCTCTCCTCTGACGGAAGTGATGCTGGGTCACTTCGAGCTTCCACTTGGCTGTTTTCCTGTTAGGATGCTTCTCTTAGAACTCAGCCCCCATGTTGTGAGGAAGTCCAGGCCACGTGGAGAGGCCCACATGAGGGGCAAGGGGGTGCTCCCAGGCCACAGCCAGCACCAACTGCCAACCCAGCTTTGGAGTCTTCAAACTGAGGCCCGAACATCAGGAGAAAAGACGGGCCACCTCCGCTGTATCCTGTCCCAATGCCTGCTTCATAGAAGTTACGAGCAAAATAAATGGTTGTTTCCCGCCACTAAGTTTTGGAGTAATCTATTATGCAGCCGTAGTAATTGGTATATTTATTAATAAAGAGAGTTTTAGAGGTGTTCCTCAATACCACCCAACTGGGGTGGAAAAGAGAAGGCAACCTGGCTCAGAAATTTTCTTGTTTTTCTAATAAGTCACTCATCCACTTTCCTCAATGAGATATGTTTAGAACTGTTTATACCATCTTCTTTTGGGTTTTCTCTTTCTGTTTCTGAATAGAAATATATATTTTTTAAATCTTTTTTTTCCTTAAAAAAATCTTTCACTTGCTTTGAGTTAATGGAATTTTCTTCATCTCATTCTAGATTCTTTTTTTTTTTAATTTGACAGACAGCGAGAGCGGGAACACAAGCAGGGGGAGTGGGAGAGGGAGAAGCAGGTTTCCCGTGGAGCAGGGAGCCTCATGTGGACCTCGATCCCAGGACCCTGGGACCATGACCTGAGCCGAAGGCAGATGCTTAACGACTGAGCCACCCAGGCGCCCCTCTTCATTTCATTCTTTTCCTTCTGGGAATTAGAAATATATAGAATTTATACGTCATCTCTTCTTCTAGGATTATGATTACATTTTTTAACCCACATTTTCTATCAGTATCTATATCCTCCCCTGAACAAGATGAAGAATTGAGCTTTCACTTCCTTCCTCCCTCTCTTCCCCACCATCTTTCATGTCAACTGATCTGAGCTTGAGTTTCAGACTGTCTTAAAAAAAAAATAGCCAGCAATTATTTATATTTAATTACGGGTGCCTGGGTGCCTCAGTCTGTTAAGAGTCTGCCTTCGGCTCAGGTCATGATCCCTGGGTCGTGGCATCAAGTCCCACATTGGGCTCCCTGCTCAGTGGGGAGTCTGCTTCTCCCCCTTCCTCTACCCCTCCCCACCCCTCTTAATAAATAAATAAATAAATAAAATCTTTTTTAAAAATTAAAAAAAATATTTATATTTAATTATAAGCACCCCCTCTACCTCTGATTCTTTGCTTGACACTGGTTTTAGTATAGCATATCTTTCTCATGGATTCATTTTCTGACTTGCTGGAATTCATCTTTTAGCAAATGTTCAGGACTGTCTGGGAGTAACTTTATGAATCTTTGGATGACTTAAAGATGTCTTTATTTTGTGTCTTCCATTTGGGTGTTACTCAGACTTGGTATAGAGTTCTGGGTTTAAAAACAAATTTTTCCAGAACGATCTATGCGGTGTTCCATTGCGTCATAGTGACCAGTGTACCCAGTGAGACACAAGGCTAACACAATGGTCACTCCAGTGTGGGGACTCCGGTAATCCCTCTCCCCCGGCTCTGTTTTGAAGGATTTTCTCTTTATTTTCGGTATTCTGAATTTCATGAGATGGGCTCTTTCTTCACTCTTCTTAGCAACCTAAGGACCATGTCTTTTCTTCCGCTCTATAAATTCTTCTCATTGAAACCCCCCCATTCCCCTCTTGCTCCCCTTCCTGTGTCTTAACTGTGCCAACACCCCACTCTAGTCCCACCGGATAGGACCCCTTCACCTGCCTGTCTCGCCCTCCTCCCCTCCATTGTGACCAGGCAGGTGGCTTCCTCCTGGCCCAGGTCCAGGCCTTTCTTCCTGCTCTGGACTCATTGCTCCCCGCCACCCACCCAGGGGCCCGTCCATGAGCATTCAACCACGCACTCCTCTCCCCACTTAAGGAAATCAGGTGCCTCTCTCTCGACTCCACACCCTCTCCACCCACCTCCGTATTTCTCAACTCTTTATTCACAGCTGAGTCTCTTGACAGAGTTGTCTCCATGCACCAACTCTACTTCCTCACCTTCATCAGTTTGCCCACGTAGTCCAGTGTACTCCCCACAGCACAGGTGTGTTCCTGAAACTGCTCTGGGCAGGTGCCTTCCAGCCAGACTCTGCAGTTAGCCCTTGGCCCTCACCTGCTTTCCCTTCCCAGCAGCATCTCCACCCTCTCGTGTTGGAACACTTTCTTCTTTCAGCTTCAATCTGCTGCTTCTCCATCTCCTTTATCGGCTCCTCCTCTGACGGAAGTGATGCTGTATCCCTTTGAGCTTCCACTTGGCTGGTTCAGGCAGAGCCACCCCATCTTCTCTCTCTGTGCTCTTGTCCTGGGGGACCTCATCCTCTCCTCTGGCATTAAATACCATCGATTTGCTGTTTTGTTGCAGATCTGTGCCTCCAGCCTGCTGCCAAGTCTGAGCTCCATCCTCTAACATCTCACCTGTCCATGGATCTCAGAGTTGGCCGGTCTAAGACTGGACCTTGTTTTCCCTCTGAATGCCCCACCCGACCTGCTCCTTCTCTCCACTTATTCAAGCCCAAGTCCCAGGAGTCAATCCCTACATCTCCTTTTCTCTTGCTTCTCCATGTCTGTTCTCTTAGCTTAATCTATTGACCGTATTACCCTTCATTATGACTCAACATGAATGTATCAGGCTCTCCTCATGCCCAGGGCCACTACCCTAGTCCAAACCACTGACTCTCACCCGGACCACAACATCCCCCCAGCTGGGCTCCTTGCTTCCGGTCCTGCTTCCTTACAATGCATCTTCCATCCAGCGGCTACAGACATCCTCCCCCAAACACAATCCAGCTCACAGCTTCCCCTTACACCTAAAATAAATCCTACAAGTTCCTGCCTGGTCCAGCTCTTCTCCATCCCTCTAATGGCATGTGATGTCATTCTGCAGCCCCACCCCCACCCTTTCATTCATTCAGGGACCCTGGCTTCTTTACCTCCAGCCTTTCACACCAGCACAGGTACTTACGCATCACTCCATTTGCAGGGAATTTGCCCGGTGAGGAGGAGATGGACAATGGAGCAAGGTGCCCAAGGATGCAGCAAATTGGATGCATCCTCCAGTGACATGATGAGGGGTATTTAGCTTTCTGACTAGGACGAAAAGGGGCACGAGAGATCTATGCTCTAAAAGTCCTTGGAATGCACAAGGTAGATGAAAAGTGAAGATCCACCACATGTGAAGATCCTCAACTTGGGAGGAAAAACACAAAGAATCCAATAGAAAAATGAGCCAGGGATTTAACAGGCTTTTCACAGGAAGAGAAATTCAAAGAGCCAATAAGCATGTGAAGAAACTGAGGTAACCTTCTTTCCTCTAAGCTCATGAGGTAGGGACAAATAAAAGAGTGGCTGGTGAGAATGTATGAAACCAGATTCTCTTGCACATTGTTGGTAGAAACATGAATTGCAGCAATGCTCCGGGGAAATAATCTGGCAATGTCTATTAAAATTAACTTACATGTCCCTTTTGACGCAGAAATGACACTATTAAGAATCTATCTTATAGGTATAAAATTACCAGCCTGGAAGTATATTTACCCCAAGATGGCATTTTAGCAACTGTTTGCAATATCAGAAATCAAAGGGCAGATTAGAATAAAGGTTGTAACAAAATGGAAAATTGTTCACAATGTCACGTTAAGTAAAATAGGAAGATAAAAAATTCTATCAACATGACTACGAATCTGCCAACATGGACTGAGCATATGGACAAGAATGTGTAGAAATATTGATTTAGATCGCTGACGGGATTGTGGGAGATTTTGCCTTGAATGTTTGTTGCTATCAGAATATTGTTTTGCCAATAATGTAACTTTTTAAAAACACGTGTGGTGAGTCGTGGAAGTGGTGGTGGTTTACAGGGTAAAGGTTAATTTCCCTTGACGGCCATCTTAAGGTTTCGAGCTATTCTTTGGGAAGCCGTGAGTGGTGGATGGGTTTGGGGCTTGGGAGTGCTGGAGGTGGGCATGGAGGTGGTGGGGGTGAGGGTGGAGACTAGAGGGAAGTCTTCATGGGAGGGGAAGTCACTGCCACTCTATATAGATCAGGCTTGGTGAGGATCAGATCTGGGGCAGCGGAGAAGGAAGGCAGGAGGCAGATTCGGAAAGCCATTTGGAAGAAACCACCCAACTGGGTAAGTGAGGAGGAGGAGGAGCGGAGGTGACTCTACCCGCCTTACCCGGGCAGGGAAAGCCTTGCAGCCAGCGGAAGTTTTTTTTTGTTTTTTTTAAAGATTTATTTATTTATTTGAGAGAGCGAGAGCACATGAGAGGGGGGAGGGTTAGAGGGAGAAGCAGGCTCCCTGCCGAGCAGGGAGCCCGATGCGGGACTCGATGCCGGGACTCCAGGATCATGACCTGAGCCGAAGGCAGTTGCTTAACCAACTGAGCCACCCAGGCGCCCCACCAGCGGAAGTTTTTAAAGACCTAAGGTGGGAGGGGAGGAAACGTAAGAGCTCAATTTCAGACATGCTGAATTCGGAATTTGAGAGTTTTCTGAACTCAATTTGGAACAGGGAAATGTTTGCTTTGAATGACAAAGTTAATATATATATATATATTAAAAATATCTATTTAAATATATATTTATATACTTTTTAATATTTATATACAAGTATATATATTTATATACTTTAAGTTTATATATATACTTATATATATATAATTTATATATATACATATATATATATAGTACATATATATTCAAGAAGCCAGAGATGGAACATTCTTCAGTGATTTGACTGACCTGTAGAAAGACTGAACTTTCCCTTCAATAAGACAAAGCTACTTTCAGCAGAGGGATTTCCGAAAATAGCACTTCCTCACTTTCTGATATGGCTTTATCTTAGTATTTTTGTCTAATACTGAACCCAGATTCTTCTTTTTTAAGTCTTTGTGATCGTACAAGGATATTTTCCCCTCCTTAACGCTTTTCTTTTCTTCAAGAAAGAATTCCCGTGCTGGTTTTGCCCATTGTGTATTTGTAAACAGTGGACACCAATGACCCAAACTACCCCTTGGAGCTTTCGTCTTTGCTATGGACCAATTCCTCCATTCTTTTAATAACTTTGGTTCCTCTTTACACTCTGGCAGCCTTTTCCCTACATACTGTGGTAGAAAGCAGCCCTAGCCAAGCACGGTTTTCTGGGTGTGGCCCTACTGCCCTTCCCTCATCTGGGCAGCCATGGTTCTTGCTGGCTCTTTCAGGTTCTCTGGCACTAGCTAGTCTGTGACCTTCTCCCGCAGGGACCTCTCCAATCCCGACCACCCATTGTGGCTACTTTCAGAACCCTCTGCCGCAGGTCATAGATTTACACTTTCCAAATCAGATGTGAGTGTTAGAACATCCCAGCTTGCCTACTCGGGTGGCTACGGCCATTTTTAAAAAAGGAAGACAGCAAGTGTCATCGAGGATGTAGTGAAATTGGAACACTGACACATCCCTGGTGGGAATGTATGATGGTGCAGCTGCTGTGAAAAACAGAATGATGGTTCCTCAAAAAATTAAAAATAGAATTACCACATGATCCAGCAATTCTACTTCCGGGGATAGCATCAAAAGAACTGGAAGCAGGGTCTCAGATATTTCTACACCCGTATTCACAGCAACATTATTCACAATAGCCAACAGGTGGAAGCAAGCCACATATCCATTGATGGATAAATGGGTATACAGAATGTGGTCTAGCCATACAATGGAATATTACTCAGCCTTAAAAAGGAAGGAAAGTCTGACACATGTTATAACCTGGATGAACCTTGAGGCCATCATGCTAAGTGAAATAAGACAGTTGCACAAAGACAAATGACGTATGGTTCCACCTATACGAGGGACCTAGAGTAGCCAAATTCAGAGAGACAGAAAGAAGAACGGTGGTGGGTAGGGGTGGAAAGCTGTTGTTTAATGGGTATAGAGTTTCCGTTTTACAAGATGAAAAGACTTCTGGAGATTGGTTGCCTAGTGATGTGAATATGCTTAACACTACTGAATCACACACTTAAAAAGGGCAAAAATGGTAAATTTTGTCATGTGCATTTTACCACCATCAAAAATTTTTTTGAAAAATTAAAAAAAGGAGAGAGGGAGTGGAGTCAGGATCTAAATCCACGTCATCCGATGACAATGCCTATTCTTAACACTAGGCTACGCTAGCCCTACGGGTAAGAGGACCCGTGCACCTCAGAAGGCAGATTATCTGTCACCGGCTCTTGCCAGGGCATGTGCTTGGAGATATCATTCCCCAACCTAAGAGGCTTATTGGTCGAGGCCTTATATGTACATTCAGAGCACCTTCCCCTGTACCACCCCTGCCCAGAGATGTTCTAGTAAACCATTTCTGTAACTCCATTTATCCTCAGGAGCAGAGCCCCACCAGCAAGCCATTCTCAATCAGTTTAACATAAGTAGCACATCCTCTAACATTAAAGCTGGAGTTTGGGGGCGCCTGGGTGGCTCAGTCAGTTAAGCGTCCAACTCTTGATTTTGGCTCAGGTCATGATCTCAGGGTCGTGAGATGGAGCCCCGTGGTTGGTTCTGTGCTCAGCGAGGAGTCTGTTTGGGATTCTCTCTCTCCCTCTGCCCCTCCCCCCCGCTTGCAAGTGCTCGCTCTCTCTCAAAAAATAAAAATAAATAAAAAATTTGGAGCCTTGTGAGTAGCTAACACACAGCCCCAATACTCACCTTACAAAATGCACTCATCTTTATTATTTGTGTGCTCATTTGGCTTCCTCATGCCAGTATAAGTCCCTCCAAGATATTCATATGTATCCAAGGGACCCTGAGTCTAGGCTTGTGTTCATGAAAGCTTTTCTGCATGGGCCAAGAATATTCTGTTCATTCTTTTACCTTTTGCATTCTTTGAAGATGAGACCTTGTCTTGTGCGTCCCATAATACTACCATATTTATACACATAATAAGCATTTAAAAAAGAACAACTTATAGAGATTTTCAAACTCGACAAAAGTAGAGAAAATAGTATAATGAACACTCATGTACTCCTCACTGTGTCAACATTTTACCATTCTTGATCCCTAAAATTTAATAAATATGTCATGAGATGATAGCATTGAATGAATGAATTAAATTGAGAATTTAAATGGAAGAACTTCTTGGTAGGTACATTCAGTTTTGTTTGTTTGTTTGTTTGTTTTTAGCAAGTTCCAGTGTGGGGCCCAAACTCACAACCCTGAGATCAAGACCTGAGCTGAGATCAAGATTTGGACGCTTAACCAACTGAGCCTAACATTCAGCTTCTTAATAGGTGACAGTGTGGAATACACTATTTCCACATAGGTAGGCCAGATTCTACCTGTCTGAGATCATTTATATCTAATTCTGCCAAATGATAATCTGGAGATGGGCTAAGTTACCTCTTTGTATATTTTCCCATTGTGTAAGTCCAGAATGCTGCAGGCTCTTTGTTTACAAGCAATAGAAACTGAGTCTGGTTGATTTAAAGCAAACAATCTACTGAAAAGATTTGGAGGAGCTCATAGAACCAAGGAAAAACAGGACAGCCTTGTAAAGGACAGCAACCAGGGCAACTCCAGGACCCTGGAGAACAGGAACCTATTGATAAGTCTGTTCAGGGTGCTGCTACTGTCCAGATGAGATGCTCCAACCATTCTCTGATTGTTACTCCTGTCACCACTTGAATTCCTAAGAGACATCGTCCCCCTTTTGAATTCCCAGGAGAGACCATCAATTGCTCACTCTAGTCTGGGTCATGTGTCCATGCGGATGTGCAGTCAATCACTATGACTCTAATTTGGCCAGGCCAGTCTAGTTCCCCAAAGAAGAATCTTGTACTCTTATCAAAAGAATAAATGAGGGATAACAAAGATGAGCAGAGTTCACCCAAAGACCCACTAGCAAAAAAAAAAAAAAAAAAAAAAGACCCACTAGCACTTTTCCTTGGCAGCACCTTCCAGCTTGGTGTCTTATGAACTTAATTTGTCTTATGTGGCTTCAGACATGGGTTTGATTTTAAAAATGTTAAGTAGTTTTTAACTAATCCCTAAGATACTATCACCTTCTGGTATATTGCCTCCCTGTCCTGTCTGACCTTTTGAGAATAGATCGCGTCCAGAAGAGTAAAAAATCCATACCATCCATTTTTATCCCAATCTCCCCAATTTTATTTCACTTTATGTCATCAATAAATGCTTTGGAGTCTCCATACAAGTAATTTTCTTTTGGCAAATCGAGTTATACTTCCCTATTAATTTATTTCTAATCTCAAAGTTGTCATCCTTATGTTCGACTCTTCTTTCACAAGTGGTGGTCATGACAGTGAGATTCTCCTATATGCTAAGTGGATGCTCTGTTCAAAGACTACTTCATGGGAGGTCCTGATATGAATACTTAGTGAGGAAAAGTTCTGTAAAGTGAAGCATTCTTCTAATTTTTTTTTCAAAAGGATTTATTTGCATTTCATGCATTTTTTAAAAAGAATACATAAATAGATATTTTAGGGAAAGGAGATGGAAGAAACTGAATCAGTAGAGTAACTATAAAATTTTTCCATTTCCTTCTTCTACATCATTTCCACCTTTTATTTTAGTCCTTCAGGTTTTAGAACTTAGCTGGTCTTTGAGTCAAACACTTGTGGACTGGGTTGAATACACACCTTCAATTATGATAAGTATGTGTTTACCCCATCAATTAAAATTGGGATTGTCCCACAGAAGATTCCAGGTGGCTGGTAGAATCTGTTCTTCAGAATTCCTTCCTTTTGTTCCTTTTTCCTTTTTATCCCTTTTCTCTTTGCTTATAGTTTGACTTTCAAAGTTTTTTCAAGTCTTCTGGTTACAGACATTCTTAGGAAACATTTGCTGTATTTTCCTGGCTTTGGGCAAGGCACCCAAACTCACTCTGATCTTTCATGACACCCACTAGGCTCACTATTTTCAGGATGGTCTAGATTTCACTCATCGTTCAAAGGGGAATACACAGAAATGCACAGCATTGAAGCGTCATTTCCACGATGGGTAAGTATACCATGCCATTGGAGAGAAAGATGGATTTTTTCAGAGTTCTTTTTTCACCTGAGAATCTCTAGACAAATGGATAATTTTCATCAATAAATTATTTTCTGTACAACATTTTCCATGAGCTAGCTTCTCCCATTATGCCACCCACTCCTTGGCTAATAGAACCCTGTTCCTTGGCTAATGAATGCATTCAGGAACACAGGCCTGGGCCACTCTAGACCAGTGCTGTCTTAGAGAAATAGACTATGAGCCACATATGTAATTTAAAATTTTCTGATAGCTATATTTAAAAAGTAAAAAGAAACAATTGAAATTAATGAATTTTAACTTACACAAATATATAAAAAAATATTTCAACGTGAAATCAATATAATAATTATTACAGAGTTGGTTTATAGTCTCCCCCACCCTCCGCAGTCTTTTTGAGATATAACTGACATTTAACATTCTATAAGTTTAAGGTGTACAATATAGTGATTTGATATATGTGTGTATATATATATATATGCATTGTGAAATTTCAGGGTTTTTTGTACAAAGTATTCAAAATCTGGTATGCATTTTATACTTAGAACACATCTCCATTTGGACACTAAATTTTTATTGGAAATAATTGATCTGTATTTAAATTTCATAAAATTGATATTTAAAAATAGATTCACATACCAACATTTAAAAAATGTTTCCAATCACTGAATCATGTATTGGTTCAAAATTTTAAATATAAATTACTTAAAATGAAATAAAATTGAAAATGTAGTTCCTTAGTTGCACTAGTCACATTTCAAATGCTAGTTTTTTTGGACATTACAGCTCTAGACTCTTATTACTCTAAGTATGGTCTATGGACCAGAGGAAGTTGTATGACCTAGGATCTTGTTAGGGATGTAGCTTCAACTCTATTTCAGAAGCTAGTTTCCTAGCATTCAAAGCACATTAAAGCATAAAAAGGATACTTTAGCCCAGTGGTCACTAAACTTTTTCATCATGGGCATATTCTTCTTATTTATTTTTTTACAAAAACTTAAAATGTAAAAATTATTCTTAGCTCATAGGCCTGTAAAAACAGGCTGCAGGCCACATTTGACCCACAGGCCATAGTTTGCTAATCCTTGTCTAGACCAAAACTGATAAAAGAACAAAAGAATCTGTAGTCCTTTCTGGTGACCCAGTTACCTGGTATATTCACATTATAACAAACAAAGGTAATTAAAAAGATAACATGAATTTTATAGGGTAAATTTGCCATTACCTATCCAAATGTAAATATGTACCCTTTGACCCACACATACCACTTCTAGACATCTATTCTACAGAAAAAATACAATTACACACAAACACACACAGGCACACACAACATAGCAATTATATATGTTCAAAGATACTCATTGCAGCAGTGTTTGTAGAAGCAAAATATCAGAAATATTATAAATGTCCATCAATAAATGTTCTAATAAGTTATGATATCTTCATTACCGCAAAACACTGTGTAGTTATCAAAAGAAATGAAGTAGATCTGTATACAGGGACGTGAAATTATGTCCAGGACATATTGCTAATTGAAAACAAAGTTACAGAATGGTATATTCTCATTTTAAAAATTGAGAACACACATGTGCAAACATGCACTCACATAACCCAGATTAGTTCAGTGATTACCCCTGTGGAGTAAGAGCTGGGATAAATGGGCAGAAAGTAGAGGGAACTTTCGCTTTTTGCTTCATACATTTCTGTATTATATTCATATTTCAATAGGTGTGCATCATTTCTATAATAAAAGTAATTTAAAAGGCGATTTCGATTTGTGGGCATATGACCACTATCTTACTTTATACTCTTTTCTGTTCTCCCTATTTGTAGTAAGCATATTGAGCTTATACCTAAAAAATTAATCATGTCAGTCATTTACCATTTCTGATAATGAGGGTCAGAGTCCTAGCTGAGATGAGCCCAACATTCTGCAGTTCTTTTCTACATGAAGCATTTCCTGATTCAAAATATTATGGAGGTGGGCTGCCCAACAGAAATAGAAATAGAAAAACAACTAGGAATCTGGGAAACCAAAAATTTAAACTTTCACTTAAAATCCAGGAGGGGCTACACTCAAAAAGGGTAAACTGGAAATAGACACCCTTCTCAAAAAACTGAATACAACCTTAGACATCTTTCAATCCCAAACTAGATTAAGGTAATTAGCTTTTCTCTACTTGCCTGCCAGGAGGCAAAATTAAATCCTCTTTGAAGGATGATAACTTTCACCAGACTGTCAAACTATTTACATAATTTGTCATACATAGTAATTGTATTCAAGCTAATATTACCAGGATGTCTATTAGTTATAACCAAAACCAAAAGAAAATAGAAAGCATGTAGAAAAATAGACAATAATAAATAAAATTTAAAAATGAAAGAAAAAGAAAATAGTAGATAGGAAGTAGTATAAGCAGGTCCTCAAGTGATCCATAATATTGTGATTATCAGAAATGGACTTTAAAATAATTGATTGAAGTCCTAGCTAGAAAAATAAGGCAAGAATAGGCTATTAAAGTTACAACTTTAGAAATTAAAGGTATAACTAATAGAAAAACCCCCACAAAACTCTTATTATTTATAGACAATATGATGGTATATGTAGGAAATTCAAAAGACTCTATAAGCAAACTATTACAATTCACATGTGAATTTAAAGGAAGTTATTACATCAAGTTCAATATAAAACATTTTTGCATGTGTGTATCAGCAACAAATAAGAAGTCACATGTAATAGCATAAAAACATCAAACTGCCTACAAATAAATCTAAGGAGAGATTCCAAGTGCTATAATTTTACCCCAACAACTCAAAACATTATTGAGAAAAATTTTAAAAGATCTAAGGATATGAAAAGACATGAGATGCTCATGGATTAGAAAACTCAACATAGGGGCACCTGGGTGGTGCAGTTGGTTAAGTGGCCCATTCTTGGTTTTGGCTCAGGTCATGAAAGAGTCGTGAGATTGAGCACAGAGTCAGCTTGAGTCTCTCTCTCCCTCTCTATCTGCCTCTTCCCCACCATGGGCGCGGGCGCTCTATCTCTCCCTCTCTCTCTCTCTCTCAAATAAATAAATAAATCTGAAAAAAGCAAACTCAACATAATAAATATTTAATTCTACCCTATAGTAATCTATAAATTCAGTGTCATGCCAGTTAAAATCCCAGATTTGTGTGTATGTATTTACTAAAATTGGTAGGCTTATTCTAAAATTATGTGGAAATGTAAAGGGCCAAGAATAGTCAAGGTAATTTTGAGAAAGAATAAAGCCAAGGACTTATATTATTAAATATCAAAACCTATTTAAAGCTGTAGTAATTAAGACAGTATGGTATTGGCACAAGGACAAATGAACCAGTGGAAAATTATGTAGAATCCAGAAACAGCCACACATACCAACAACTGATTTATGACAAAGGCTATGGAGTAGTGCAGTGGGGAAAGAGGGATTATTTTTTCTTTAAAAAAAAAGATTTTATTTATCTATTTGAGAGAGCGAGAGCGAGCAAGCAAGAGCAAAAGTGGCGGGAAGGGGCAGACGGAGAGGGAGAAGCAGACTCCCCTCTGAGTGAGAGCCCGATGCGGGGCTCCATCCCAGGACCCTGGGATCATGACCTGTGCTGAAGGCAGATGCTTAACTGACTGAGCTACCCAGACACCCAAGGAAGAATTATCCTTCTAACAAATGATGTTAGCCAATCAGATATTTATACAGAAAAAAATACATTTTTCCTTCTATTTCACCAACATGAAAATCAAATTCAGATGGATTGGATATCTAAATGCAAATGTAAAACAATCAAGTTTTTAAAGGAAACAAGAAGAGGATATCTTTATGACCTCAAAGTAGGCATGGGCATAAAAAGTAGTAACCATAAGAAAAAATAATTGAGAAAGTTGAGTATATTAAAATTTGAAACAAAGTATTAGGAGAATGATAACACACAAAAGTGGGGAAAGATATATCCATAAATATAGCAGAGAGACTCATACACAGACTATGTGAAGATCTCCAAACCCAATAAGAAAAACTCAGACAACTTAATGGAAAAGTGGGCAAAATACTTGAAAAGACAATCATAAAAGATGATATCCAAGTGGTCAATAAACATATGAAAAGATGCCCAACCTCATTCAATATCAATTATGACAACCACTTTGGGAAAATAGTTTGACCATATCTGTTATAGCCAAACATGTGCATGCCTGTGGCCCAGCAATTCTCCTCCTAGCTATATATCCATCAGAAATGCACACAAATGTTCACCTAAAGGTATGTACTAAAATATTTCCTAACAGCACTATTTATAATAGTGCCAAGCTGAAAACTATACCAAATGCCCCTCAACCACTGAGTGGATAAATCAGTGAAATACTACATATAGTGAGAAGAATGAATTATCCATAACCAGACAAACAATATGAACAAATTTCACAAAAATAATATTGCGCAAAAGAAGCCAGACACACAAGAAGACGTATATAGTAGGTAGAGACTAAGATGGCCCTCAGTCATTTTTGCTTCCTGGTATTCATGCCCCTGGTTAGTCACCTCCCCACTCCCAAGTATGGACTGAGCCTCATGACTCATTTCTAGTGAATAAAATATGACAAAAGTGATAAAAATGTCACTTCTGATATTAGGTGGCAAAAGACTGGCTTCCCTCCCGGGTTCTCTCTCTCGTATTTTCTCACTGTGAAGGAAGCTGTTGCCATATTGTGAGTTGCTCAGTGGAGAGGCTCATGTGGCAAGGAGGTCTTAGTCCAACAACTCAGATCCCAACAACTCAGGGATCTGAATTCTGTAACAATCTGCCACTGGACTTTGATCTTTCCCCAGCTGAGCCTCCAGATGAGGCCACAGTCATAGATGACAGTCTGAATTCAGGAGATAACCTTGAGTCAGAGCTACCCAGCTAAGCCACGTGTGGATTCCTGACCCACAGAAACCATGAAATCATAAGTGTTTCTTGTTTTAAGCTGCAAAATTTGTTATGTATGGGCTCAGCAACATGGCTTCCCACTCACCAAGGCCAAACAGGTTAAGGCCGCCACTGAGTTCCCAGTCTGCCAGCAGAGACCAACATGCTATGGCACTGTCCTCCAGGGTGGTCAGCTGGCTACCTGATGGCAGGCTGATTTCATTGAACTACTTTCAACATGGAAGAACCAGTGTTTTGTTCTTACTGGAGTAGGGGCGAATGGGTGGCTCAGTCAGTTAAGCGTCAACTCTTGATTTCAGCTCAGATCATGATCTCAGTGTCATGGGATCAAGCCCTGTGTTGGGCTCCACAGTCAGCGTAGAGTCTGCTTGTCCCTTTCCCTCTGCTCCTCTCCCTGCTTATGCTCTCTCTCTCAAATAAATAAATAAAAATAAATAAATAAAATCTTACTGGAGTAGACATTTTCTCTGGGAATGTGGCTTTTCTTTCCCTGTGCACAATGCTTCCACCAAATCTACCATCTGTGGACTAACAGAATGCCTTATCCACCATCATGGTATTCCACACAGCATTGCTTCTGATCTAGGAACTCACTGACAGCAACATAATTGTTGCAATGGGCCCATGCTCGTGGATTTCACTCGTCTTGCCATGCTTCCCACCATCTTGAAGTAGCTGGTTTGATAAAATGATAGAATGGCCTTCGAGGACTCAATCACAACACCAACTAGGTGGCAAAATCTTGTGGGGTTCTCAAGAAGAGTGTAAGTACTCTGAGTCAGCATCCTATATATGGTGCTATTTCCCCCACAGCCAGGATTCACAGGTCCAGGAATCAAGGCAAAGAAATGGGAGTGGTACCACTTAGTATTACCCCTGGTGACCTACTAGCAAAATGTTTGTTTCCTGTTCCCACAAACGTGTGCTCTGGTCCAGAGGTGTTAGTTCCAAAGGGAGGGAAGCTTTCACCAAGACACACAATGATTCCATTGAACTGGATATTAAGACTGCCACCTGGCCACTTTGGACTCCTTGTTCCTTTGAATCAACAGGCAAAGAAAGGAGTTACTGTGTTGGCTGGGGTGATTGATTCTGATCACCAAGGGGAAGTTGGAGTGTACTCCACCAGGGAGGTAAGGAAGAGTATGTCTGGAATAAAGGAGATCCCTTAGGGCATCTCTTAGTATTACCATGCCCTGGGATCAAAAGGTCAATGGAAAACTACAGCCCAATCCAGGCAGGACTACTAATGGCTCAGACCCTTCAGAAATGAAGGTTTGGGTCACCCCACCAGGTAAAGAATCAGGACCAGCTGAGGTGCTTGCTGAAGGCAAAGGTAATATAAAAACAGTAGCAGAAGAAGGTAGTTACCACAGAGCTGATTACAGAAATGATGACTGTCGTTGTCATGAATATTTCCTCCTGATTTCGTTATGAACATGTGTGTGCGTGCGTGTGTGTACGTGTGTGTAGCAAATGTCTTTGTTTTCCTCCCTCTTATTCTCTTTAATGTAACATAAGGTGTATTCACTTTATATTATACTATTTGAGTATTGTTCATTTGAAATCATAGTATTTAAGTTACAGGATATCAAGGAGAAGGGTAAACATCACTCAAGGACTTAACCCCCTTTTCTGGGAAAGGGGCTAATGGGTTTTCAGTTGTATGCAGAATAGTTGTATCATGTTAGGTGGAATTATGATTGTCTTTATTTGAAGATTCACTTGGTTTAAGAGATGCCGTGGGTGCCAGGTTGACAAGGGGTAGAAATAGGGAAAGAGGGAAAACAGAAAACAATGTAAAAGACATGTTGAAAATGTTTAATGTCATATAATTGGGGTCCCAGAGCAAAAGGAAAGAGAGAATGGATTTAAAGCAGGCTATATGCAAGGAAAGCCACACATAGGCACATCATAGTGAAGATGCTAAAATTTAAGATGACGAGAAATCTGAAAAGTATCTAGAGAAAAGAAAAGACATATCATCTTCCAAAGGAGCAATAAAATTGACAGTTTTTGTTTTGTTTTGTTTTAAGGAGGGATTCGGGGCAGAAGGAGAGAGAGAGAATTTTAAGTAGGTTCCGTGCCCAGCACAGAGCCCGGCACAGGGCTTGATCTCACAACCCTGAGATCATGACCTGAGCTGAAATCAGGAGTCAAGACACTTAACCAACTGTCGCACCCAGGCACCCCAACAGCTTATTTATTTATTTATTATTATTTTTTATTATGTTATGTTAATCACCATACATTACATCATTAGTTTTTGATGTAGTGTTCCATGATTCATTGTTTGTGTATAACACCCAGTGCTCCATGCAGAATGTGCCCTTTTTAATACCTATCACCAGGCTAACCCATCCTCCCCCCCCCCTCCAGAACCCTCTGTTTTTCAGAGTCCATAGCCTCTCATGGTTCGTCTCCCCCTCCAATTTCCCCACCTTCATTCTTCCCCTCCTGCTATCTTCTTCTTCTTCTTCTTCTTCTTTTTAAAACATATAATGTATTATTTGCTTCAGAGGGACAGATCTGTGATTCAACAGTCTTGCACAATTCACAGCACTCACCATAGCACATACCCTCCCCAATGTCTATCATCCAGCCACCCCATCCCTCCCACCCCCCACCACTCCAGCAACCCTCAGTTTGTTTCCTGAGATTAAGAATTCCTCATATCA
>NC_138384.1:36176932-36200000 GCF_054177405.1 Leptonychotes weddellii
ATATATATACCACCTCTTCTTTATCCATGCAGCTGTCGATGGACATCTTGGCTCTTTCCATAGTTTTGGCTATTGTGGACATTGCTGCTATAAACATCGGGGTGCACATACCCCTTTGGATTCCTATTTGTATCTTTGGGATAGATACCCAGTAGTGCAATTGCTGGATTGTATGGTCCAACAGCTTAGTTTTTGATAGAAAGAATAAAAGCCAGAAAAAAAACCCTAAAATAATATCTTTAACGTGCTGAAAGAAGATAATTGCCAACTTAGAATTCCACTTCCCATGAAAATATGTTTCCAAAATGAAGCTGAAGTGAATAAATGTTTAGACAAACAACAACACAAAATGTTTGGACAAATGTTTAGAGAGGATTAATCACATGTATACTTACTGTACTACAAATGGTTAAAAGGTAAGAATTCAAGAAGCACAAGAAAAATAGTCCCACAGTTAAGGGTGGAAATTCAGGAAGGATTAAAGAGTGGCAGAGAGAGATGTGTGTGTACATCTAAGTGGACACTGGCTACATAAGACAAAATAATAATGACTGATGAGTTTTATATACACATAGAATAAAAAACATATGGCCACAATATCATGAAAGGTGTGAGGGATATTTATCAGAGCAGACCCGAAACAAAGATGTGAGTTCAAATAATTGATTCGGGAAGCTTACCCAGATAATATCACTGTGGGACTGGGGAAGTGAGGTGGGGAAGGGAAAGAAAGAATGAAGTGTGCATAATCCAGCCATTTATCACTATGTGTAATTGGAGCTTAATCTTGCTTAGAAACTCTGGGACCAGAGGAGAACAAGCACCTCTGAGTTAATCCCACTTGAGGGGCAAAGAGTCTAGGATATTTGCCCACTATCCCTGGTCAGTAATTGGTTGAGGATTACTTCAGGGAGTTTTAAATTTCCTGGCACTTTCAGCCTCCTCTGCACCCAGCATCCAAAAAAGTGCTCAAACCAGGTTAAGTCATGGATGCTAGAAGTTGTATGTTGAGCCAATAGGCATGGAAATGGTAAACACCAAGGGGGTTTAGGTGGGCCAAAGAAAGTACTACAGAAAACAAGGGAGTTCAAGAACTCAAAATTTATTTTTAACCATCCAGGAAAAAATAAATGAACAAATTTACATTAGACTCTAATAAGCAGAAGATGCATATTGTTATCTTCAGATGTCAAAGAGTAAGATTATATGTATTTGACAAGTTAATGGAAGGGAAAAAGGATTGATAAAAATGGCTGGATTAATCAAAAAGAAGATAAAAAGGTTGAAAAGATGAGCATAGAAGAATGGAATGAATGGGGGACAAATACTAAGATGGTAGATTTTAATCTCGATGTGTTGTTAATTGCAAAAATTGTAAAAGAATTAAGTATTCCAGTTGAAAGACGAAGATGATCAGATTGAACAATAGAGCACAAAAAATGCTGCTTAAGAGACACACTTTCAATACAGGATTTAGAAAAACTGAATATAAAAAGATGGGAAATATAGACACTATAAACAACAACCAAAACAAATTGGGTGCAGTTCTATTGACAAACTCTATGTTAAGACAGAATGCATTACTAGACCAAAAGAGGATTAATGAGAAAAGAGTCAGTCACCAAGGAGATATGACAATTTAAATTTGTATGCATCTAGTGACATAGCCTCAATATGTATAAAGCAAATGAATGGAACTAAAAGGTGATTCACATTCATAGTGAGAAATTTTTAGCACATGTCTCTCATTAACTGAGAGGACATACAGAACCAATAAGAAATATGTAATATGTAAACAGGATTAATAAACTTAATCTAATATATGTATAAAATATTGCTCCTGACATCTGAAGAATACACATTCTTTGCAAGAATGTTGTAACATTTACCAAAATTGGCCATATCTTGGGCCAAATTTTAAAAGACTGGAATCATACAGGATGTGTTTTCTTGCTATAATGGAATTAAACTAGAAATCAATAATAAAAAAACAATGCCAAAGCCCCCAAATGTTGGAAATGTAGAAGCACTTTTAAAAACCAACTGATGAATAACTGAACTCTACATCTGAACTAATGATGTACTATATGTGGCTAATTGAATTTAAATTAAAAAAATGCTTCTAAAAAAACCCCAAACCTAACGAGTCAAAGAAGAAATTGCAATAAAAATTGGAAAATGTTTTGAACTGAATGATACAAAAATATGACATAATAAAATGATTGGATCAAGATAAAACTGTGCTTTCTATATATAGCTTAAAATGTTTATGTTGGAAAAAAAAGGCTGAAAATCAATGAAATAAGTATCCATTTCAAATGCTAGGAAAGCAAAACAGCAAGTAAACCCAAAGAAAGTAGAAGGAAGGAAATTATAAAGATTAGAATAGAAACAATGAAATTAAAAACAAATGTATACTAAAGAAAGATAAAAATTAGTTCTTTGAAAAGAATATTAAAATCTATAAACTCTTGGCAGGACTGATCAAGAAGAAGGAAAAATCACAAATTACCAATATGAGACTGACAAAGAGGATATCACACCCAATCTTCAGACATTAAAAATAAGAAGATAAACAATGAATTTTTTATGACAATGAATTTGGAAATTTAGATGAAATTAGAAAAAAAAACCTACCAAGAGTGACGAAGAAGAAAGTAGAAAACGTCTGAATAATCTTGTATCTATTTAATAAATCAAATTCGTGATTAAAAACCTTCCCACAAAGAAAACTCCAAGTCCAGATGGCTTTACTAGTGAATTTTATCAAACATTTAAGGAGAATAAATATTTATTTTCCAGGGATTACTTAAAGAGAAAGTACTTTCCAACTTTTATGAGGCCAAAATAACCTTGATTCCAAAGCTCACAGGGATAGTATAAGAAAAGTATAAGCCAATCTCTCTCATAAATTTATATGTAAAAATCCTGAATAAAATATTATTAAACTAAATCCAGCAATATAGAAAAAAGATAATACATAATGACCAAGATCTAAATAAGTGTAGGGATATACCATGTTCATGAACTGGAAAACTCAATTTTGTAAATGTCAATTCTCCTCCAATTCAATACAATCCAAATACAAATCCCAATAGGTGTTTAGGGAAGTTGGCAAGCTGATTCCAAATTTATATAATACAAAGTGCTAAAAATAGCAAAGACAGCCTTGAAGAAGAATGAATTTGGAAGATTTATACTGTCAGGTATGAAGACTTATTATAATGATACAACAATATGATGGCGTGACATTGGCACAAAGATAGACCAATGAACAGGACAGACCATCTGGAAATCCACACACACACACAGATACCTAATTTATGATAAATGTGACAAATGCAGAGCTGTAAGGAAAGAATGGCTTTTTCAATACATGGTACTAGATCAATTGGACATCTTCATAGGAAAAACAGTGAATCTTGACCACTACCTCAGATCATATATAAAAATGAATTCTTGTCATACTGGTGATTTAAATGTACAAGTTAGAACAATGCTTCTGGAAGAAAATACAGGAGAAGATCTCCATTACTACGAGATAGACAAAGCTTTCCCGAACAGAACACAAAACATAAATTAAAAGGTTGATAAATTGGATTATATTAAAATTAGGAACTTCTGCTCATCCAAAGACACTCCTAAAAGAGTAATAAGGCAAACTGCAGAATGGGAGAAGATATTTGCTGACTTATGTCTGACAAAGCATTTACAAACAGAATGTATAAAGAACTCTCACAAATTAAAAAAAAAAAAAAAAGACATCCCAGTAGAAAATGATTTGAACTGGCAGTTCACCAGAGGATCTCCAAATGGTCAATAAACATGGAAAAGGTTGCTCTATTTCATCAGGTATCAGGGAAATGCAACTAACAGGATAATGAATTATCACTGTTCACTCCCACCCCCACTGAATGGCTAAAATAAAATGACTGACGATACCACATGTTAGTGAGGATGTAGAGCGGAGTATATTCATTTGGTAGGGCTGTTGTAACAAAGCACCACAGACTGAGTGGCTTAAACACAGAAATTTATTTCCTCACAATTCTGGAAGCTGGAAGTCCAAGATCAAGGTGTCAGCTGGATTGGCTTCTTATGAAGGTCTTGGCTTGTAGGGGCCCATCTTCTCCCTATGTCTTCACATGGTCTTCCTCTGTAAATATCAGTGTCCTAATTTCCTCTTCTTATAAGGACAGTCATATTGGATCCCAGGCCACTCTGATGACTATTTCATTACCTCTTTAAAGACCCTGTTTCCAGGGGTATCTGGGTGGCTCAGTTGGTTAAGTGTCTGCCTTCAGCTCAGGTCATGATCTCAGGGTCCTGGGATCGAGCCCCGCATCGGGCTCCCTGCTCAGTGAAGAGTCTGCTTCTCCCTATGCTTCTCCCTCTCTCTTTCTCTCTCAAATAAGTAAATAAAAAAATCTTAAAAAAAAAAAAAAGACCCTGTCTTCAAATACAGTCATATTCTGAAATCCTGGGGGTTAGGACTTCAATGTATGAATTATTTTAGGAGGATACAGTTGAGCCCATAAACTGGAGCAGCTGAACCTCTCATATACTGGGAGTGTGGATTGATCTAACTCCTTTGGAAAATGGCTGGGCACCATCTACTAAAGCCAAACAGACACAGGCCCAGGGATGATTCCATTTCTAGGTGTATACGCAATAGAAATGCAGACACGGGCATATCAAAAGGCATGTATGAGAATGGTCATGGAAGTATTCCTAACTGCTCCCAACTGGAGACAAATCAAATATCCACAGTGGATAAATGGATAGATAAATTTTGGCATATTCATACAGTAGAATTCTATAGAATAATAAAAATGAACGATCTCTTGGCACTCCCACCATAGATGAATCTCATGAGCATAACGTTGAATGAAAGGTGCCAGATACAAAAGCGTACATTCAGCACATTGACACTAAGTTCAAAAATATGCAGAACTACTCCATGGTGTTCCAGGAGGGAGATGGAGAGTGACGAGGGGTTGGGAAACACAAGGGGGCTTCTGTCCCTTGATCTGGGTGCTCGCCTGGTGCAATTTCATTGAGTGGGCACTTAGGTTTGTACAATTTTCCTTGGTATATTAGTTCAGTAATGAAGATCAAGCCCCTAACCCAACTGATCCTGCTCTGCAACGGATTTTAAAAAGCCACCTTTATCAGGACAAGGACCACGTCCCTGTTTCCTGTCCATGTCAGGTAGGAGGCCACAAGGACAAATTGGCATTATTCTCTCCCAGCTGCTCACACCACTTTGAATTCAGTTCCTCAGCAAGTTTGGGAAATTTCTCCCCAAAGACTATACCTCCCATGGACAAAAGAATATTAAGTTGACTATTCTTAGAAAGAGGAGCTTAGATAAGGGGACTACTTTTTATGATGGCTTTGAGACGGGATTCAGGAGAGAAGAGAGCTTGGGTAAACAAGACAAGAGTAGAGTCTAACAAATTCACCCAGGCAGCGTCTTCATCCCCGAAGGATCTAAAACTAATTTTCAGCACAGATCCCTCTTAAGGACTTAGATTCTTTATTCCCAACTGATTATTCAGCTGAATTTGGGCATTAATTTGCAGCCTCATTCCCAAAGCCCTCCTTTCCCTGCCTCTTCCTGACCCCACAGGGTAGAGCTGAGCGCTGGAAGCTTCGGCTTTGGAGGTCTCTAGTTTTGATATAACAGGGAAAAAAAAATTGAGCTAACTGGAGAGTTACCTTTGGAATGCTTAAGATTTGGCATCTGTGTTCCTCATGTGATTCTGGGAGTATCTGGCTCCTTTCATTCAATTCAAATCTGGCTCCTTTCATTCAATTCTGTATCCAAAACCAGAATTATTTTCATGACAATCTCAGTTTTATAAAAACCCCAGAACTGCAGGTGGAGATGTCCTCCTACACAGGTGCCTCCTTGGCCCAGGGCCACACGACTCTTTTGCTTTTCCGGGTTAGGAGAGCAAAATCCTGGCAGGGGTCAAGGGCGCTTTTGGAAGTAGAATGGTGATTCCTAAATCCGTAGGAGAAAACACACTCTATTCCCAGGTGCGTCCCACTCACTTTTGCTCGGACACGTTTTGGACCGATAGGCCCCTTTTAAAACATAATTCATTCAGTATGTCACTTGGGTGGGTTTTACTCAAATTTCAAATAAAAAAAAAAAACAAAAGCTCCCTGAAGGAACAAATTTCATGTCAAGAGACAGGACTTTCCTTAGTCTAAGTCGGACTGTCTCTCTGAGCACATATCCGTACATAATCCTTGCAAAGCAGGGCTGGGGAGAAGGGAGAAGACATTTCCCCAAAGAACAACTGTGATTATATCTACAATAGCACGTCCTAAGAGGAAAAATGAACCTGCAGCTCTCAGAGTAATGAGACACCTGTAGAAAGCCATTCTAGATAATTGTGTTGTCTTGGCACAATGGTGGGGGTTGGCGGGGGAGTTGATTACCTTGATTACTCTACAAATCTGCTCCCACACACGGAGGCCTACCCTGACCATCCTACTTAAATATACTCTGTGCCACCACCTTTCCTCCTTACTATTCTTCCCCTCCCACCCCCCCAAGATTTACCACCTTTTAATACAGTGAGGAATGTGACCCCAGGAAGACAAAGACCTCCTTCCGGTTTGTTCCCTGGTACATACTAAATGCCTAGGACCAAGCCTTGCACGTAACGAGCACTCAATAAATGCTCAGGGACAATTTGAAAATTCAGTACCTTCATTAACCAAGTGCCAAGCCTCCTAATCTTCTTGCCTCATCTTGAACGGAAAACTTTGATTACAAAGCCTTTGCTGAAAAACGGAACTAGACCCTTACATACAGAGAACAAACTGATGGTGGCCAGAGGGAAGGAGGTGAGGGATGGGGAGAAAGGGTGAAGGGAAGGGGGGGTACAGGCCTCCAGTTTTGGGATGAATCAGTCACAAGGATGAAAGGTACAATGTAAGGAGGAGAGCCAATGGTATTGTAATCGTGTTGTATGGTGACGGAAGGTAGCTACACTTGGGGCAAGCATAGTTTAATGTATGGACCCTTCCAGTCACACTCTGTACCCCTGAAACTAACATGTGTGTCAATTTTACTTCAATGAAAAAAAAATCAGTCTTTGCTATTATGCAAAGGATATGGTAACATATTTTCCAGAGACAGGATCAGGTTACGTTACCTTATCCTTTTATAACGCCGTTTAAAATACATTATTATTGGGGCGCCTGGATGGCTCAGTCTTTAAGCGTCTGCCTTCCGCTCAGGTCATGATCCCGGGGTCCTGGGATCGAGCCCCGCATCGGCCTCCCTGCTCAGCGGGAAGCCTGCTTCCCCTCTCACTCCCCTTGCTTGTGTTCCCTCTCTTGCTGTCTCTCTCTCTGTCAAATAAATAAATAAAATCTTTAAAAAAACAAATAAAATACATTATTATTAACAAATACTAATCTAATATGAAGGTATAAAAATTCTGGAAATTAAAAAAAAACTTACGTATGTAAACATGCATCCTCTATGATGCAAAGCAAATTTGGGGTTAATTGAAGATTCTCTAAAGACGAACTCAAAGACACAACACATTTGTCTTTAATCACGGCATGAAGTGTCTGTTTGAGGAACACCATATGAAGAGTGCATGTCCAATTATGATTGGTAAGACCATGTAGAGGATGACTGGTATGTGCCAGACCTCTAATTTCCCCAACAACCCTTCAAGATAGTGTTACCATCCACATCTGTAGATGAGGAGACTGAGGCCCCAAAAGGAGAACGAACTGGCCCAAGGTCACACGGATTTCAGATGATAATCTGGTTTTGTTCAACACCACGGTCTATCCCCAGACGCTGGCTAGCTCTCCAGAAGGGCGCCCAATGCCGTTTCACGTGATATTCACATATGTCATTGGTTTCATATTCTTAGTCAACACATATGTTTTGAGTAATTTTTATGTTCTTAGCACTGTGCCGGCTTCCTTGGAGATTGCTCTAAGAAGCCTGCCCTCTCACTGGGAGGCACTCATGAACCCCAGGGAGACCATGTGAACGGAGGAGTGGGACCCACATGGATGCTAGGGGAGTTCTGAAGAGGGAGGAACCCTCATGGGCTGGGCTCCTGGCCCTAATCATGGAGTGCCCCTTTGCCTTCTAAGCCAGGCAAGGCCATGGGTTGAGTTTGGACAGCTTCTGTGTCCCCTCACAGTGGCACCTCAGTCTTCATGAGAAGTGACCTCTCCCCACCGTGTGGTCTCGGCGGTGACTGTAGGGGCCGTTGCCTCCTGCTGCCCACCAGCCTCTGTGGAAGCCGGAGAAGCAAATCCTTCCTCTCTTGGATGCTGGTGGGATGTGAGGAGGGATGGGACAGCCAAGCGTGGGGCCCATGGCCAGCACCTTGGATCTTGCGTGAGTGACACAAGGATGGCAGGCCACTTGTAGGCATCAATGACGATGGGGGATGGAGGTCAAACCAAAGGAGCCACGTCTTGACTGGCTGCTTCTGGGATGAGGCAGTGACAAAGGCCCCTGAGAACAGGTTCATCCCCTCCCACGTCTGGGAGTCTATAAGATCTTCCCACAAACCCCTTTGCAGTTGACATAGTCTTAAATTCCTCGTCCAGTTTTGATTGGAAAGGTGTGTTTTTTCCTTTACCCTTTATCCGGAACTTAACGTGGATGGGTATCGTTCATGAGAAAAAACATTCTAGGGACGCCCATCACTGAATCAGAGGGTGAAGTCTGCTTTTAGGGAATGGTTGTTCGCTTACTCAGATGCTTTCTCCATCAGTTGGAGTGTGTCTGATTCTTACCTAATAACTCTGTATTCCTCTGAAGTTTCCTGAAGCTTGGTAATCACACAAGAAGCCACCAGGAGTTACGGAGTCATGAGCGACCTCAGGCCCTCCAGGTTGAGCAGGGCTCGGGCTCGGGTAGTAAGGAGGGCAACACCAGGGCCCTGGGTACCCTGCCGGTCTTGCTCTGTGGGATGATGCAGGGAGAGGCTTTCCTATATTTTGGCCCAGAGCACAAGATCTTATCTGCAAAACCACATCACTCTGGCCGGTCCTGAAACCATCAAAGAATTAAGCCCGGGATGACCCATTTATTGGGTGAATGAAGGCTGCATGCTCCAGCACTGTTCATTCCCTTGCACAGTGTGATGTGCTAATTCACAGAGTATATTTTCAGAGCACATCTGCCCCTTTAAACTCTGCACCCGTAACTACAGTGTGCAACTGTAATTTGAGTTCATCAAAGCCAATTATTCCAGTTCCTTTTTTTCAACTCAGGTTTTTTTTTTTTTTTATTTTAAGTTGTCATGGGAAAATAATTCTTAATAAATCCCTTTAAGCACAGGGAACTAGGGCAATTACAGACATTTTAAGAATTATTGAAACATTTTAAAGTTTTTTGATTTATGTTCCAAAGGACATAAGTAATCCTTTCTTCTTCTTCTTCTCCTTTTTTTCTTTTTGGAAGAGCTTCACTTAATTTCAAGGACAGACATTGGGCACACAGATTGTTCAAATCTAATTAATTATCTGGCTTTACCCACAACAGTCACACCTTCAAAACACTGAGGTTGTAGCTAATCATCTGAAATTCTCCCACACTGAAATAATTGCACACACCCTTTTGGGCCATGACAGATATATGTACTGGGTGAATTACAAGAAGGGAAGGCACACCCCCCGAGGGAAATCAAGTTTTGTTTGTTAGTGACTCATCAATTTAATCATGTATTAAATATTCAATATCTGATGTAAAACATTTAAAATCCTGAGGTAGTACCTTGAAACAAAAAATACACTAGTTGGGTTATCCAACTGTATTAGTGTTTTTTGTACCCCCAATTAGATTAGAAAATCCCACAGCTGGGGAAAGCAAGGCTGGGAAGGTCCCAGGGATGGTACAGCTTCACAAATCCATGGGTGACTGAACCTGATGAGGCTGAGGGGTGGGTTCCTTTCAGTTTATGATCCACGGGAAGCTGAAGGCCAGTGACCGTCGGCCATTGGAAAGATCACCCCATGCCCAGGGACATCCACTTGGAATTAATTGACTGCATTAGAGCATGCATCAGAAAATGAACACAGGGTTTATGACTCATATTTGCAGGTAACCTAAAAAACACTTGATTTTTCCATGCATTGATAAGCTTTAAAAATAGAAAAAGAGGGGAAAAAATGACCTTGAAACCTAAAAGCTAGAATGTGACAGCCATACGTCTATCACGGTTGAGAGCCAAACCCTTTCAGTTTACCCCACAAAAAGACCTGGTATACCAGGTTGAAAAATAAAACCATAAACTCTGTCAGAGTCAAAGTTGAGTTACTGCTATGTAGGTCTGGAGTACAAATACAAGAAGAAATGTTAGCACAGGCCATGACATGCCCCAGGAATTATCAGATGCATCTTTTCTTTGGCACAGAAGTTTGGAATTCACGGCTCCAAGGAAAAAAAACTGCTTGTCAATCCAGACTTTGGATCCTGACACTGGCAGCCAGCTCCGTGATAATTCCATGTGGGAATTGGGTGGTTTGTAAAGGCAAGAGAGCTCTCCCTGTGGGGCTCAGGTACTGTTGCCAAGGGGGCATCTTCCAACCGTGTTTCCTACGATCAGCTATGGTCAAGAGAAGCTGGTCTCGAGGAGGATGCCCTGCATAAGGTGAGAGAGAGATGAGCCACGAAAGTAAGGTAATATTAGTACAAAAGCTGGACAGAGCAGGCCAAAAGATGGACTTCCACCTGATGATCATTGATGATTCAAGGGAAATCGGTGTTTGGACTTGTGTGCCTGAGTATAAGTGCCAGACTAGGATGGTCTAGGGCTGATCTTCCATTTTCCAGTGCACAGTGGGCCACGAAGGACCGACCCCTGCCCCCCCCATCCTGTCAGCCCTCAGCCCCAGCACCAAGCCCTTCTGATGCAGGGCTAGTCCCAAAGTGCCCCAGCCTCTTGCCTTCACCCTGAAAGCAGTCTGAAAAATAAATTCACACTAAGCAACCAATTGTTGACGAACGGTTAATTTGTGGGAGGTTCTCATTATCCTAGGATAAAGAGTATCACATGCAAGCACGCGCAAACACCCACAAAAAATTGGAGTGAGTCTAAAATTCCTTAAAACAGGAACCAAAATTTCATACTAGAGTGAAAAAAAGCTATGACTGGGGCTTTGCCTTGAATATTAAACAAGCATTTCGCTTATATTTTGCTTTATAATTCAGGAAAGTCAATTTTGTTTTCTATTTCAGAAAACCTGGGGTGAAATTGCAATCATGCACAGTTCTTAAAATGAACAAAGAATGTGTCAGGTGTTGATGGGCGAGGTTCTGTTTATGGTGCGTGATGATACTCTATGGATTTCCCCTTAGACTGTGGCAGTGTGAGGAAACTTTATTCATTTCCCCCCAGAGTTTCCCTTTGCTTTAAACTCATTCTGTTCCATGTCAGTCTCCTTTATCCCTCGATTTCCCTTCCTCAGTTGGTCACCTTTCCAAATCTTGCCCCATCCACCTCTGTCAAGGACTTTGCTTGTGATACAAGGAATCAATATGACTTGGACAGACTGTGTGAAATCTGTCCCTTTTTTTGCAACTTCACGTCAGGTTAGATTTATTGTATGTGTATGCCAGTCCGTTGCCCCCAAAGAACTGACCCCTCAAAAGTGTCACACGAAAGGCAAAATCGCTCCCCTGTTGGGTCAGGAGTTGTGTAAGGGAGAATTAGTTTTGACCATGGCAAATTCATCATCCATGGCCATTCATATTTTCATGTTATGATTATCTTGGATTCTCTGAGCAACTTTGTAAATATCAGGCTTTGGATAAAGAAATCCCCTTTTTACTTCCCAGAACTGAATGATGGCCCATTTATTCTTTTCCAATAATACAAGCCTAATCTTGAACTGAAGCCTAAAACTATAAATTTTCTTGAGTAACTAAAGCTTTGGCCATATCCTCAAAATTTATTTCATGCTGTTCTCATAATTATTTTCCGAGCATAACTGAAACTGCCATTTTTATTACATCTGAAAGATTTATTATACCCAGAAGATTTTTTTAAAGATAATTTTTCTTTTGATTTGTAAGTTATTTGATTATTTTGTTGATCCTTTTATTTAATATCTAGTTTTATTGCATTGCAGACAATAGAAGCTCTATTTTTTTGGAATATATTCACATTTTCTTTATTGCCTAATGTAAATTTGTGTGTATGTGAAGGCTTAGTGGATATTTGAAGAGAATGCATGTTCTTTGACCAATAAAGCACCAATATATTTTATGTATTATGTCACAGTTATATGTTGTTATTCAGATCGTCTATGTCTTTTAAAAAGAAAAGACACAATTTACATTTCATACAATTCACTGATTTTGAGGCATACAGTTCAAAGTTTTCTGGTGTATTCACAAGGTTGTGCAACCACCGCCGTATTCTAATTTCAGCCTAACCGTGAAATCCACTTCAGATTTATAATGACTTAGTCCCAGTGAAATAGACACTTTAATCCTAAAAAGCTCCATTCTGCCCCCTCTTTATGTTATTATTGTTATAAATATTACTCCTCTATATGTTAACAACTCAATAATACATTGTTATGATTAATGCATTAGGTAGTCTCACGTATTTTCAAGAAATAGAGAAGAAAGGAAAGCAAGTACAGTTGACCCTTGAACAACATAGGTTTCATTTGCATGGGTCCACTTATATGTTGATTTTTTTACGGTACAGTCCTGCAAATGTATTTTCTCTTCCTTGTGATTTTCTGAATAACATTTTCTTTTCTCTAGCTTCCTTTATTGTAAGAATATTGTAGGTATTACATAGAACATACAAAATATGTGTTAACCAATGGTTTATGTGATCAGTAAGGCTTCCAGCCAAGAGTAGGCTATTAGTGGTTAAGTTTTGGGGTAGTTAAAAGTTATATGCAGATTTTCACCTGCACGGGTGGTCAATGCCCCCTAACCCCTGCATTGTTCAAGGGTCAACTGTGTATATTTTTAGAGTTGTTATAGTACCTTCTTATTGACCCTTTCTGGTTCTCTTCATTTATTACTGTAGTTTCAGATTATCACCTTGTGTCCTTTCCTTATCCCCATATCGCTTTGCTCCTACTTTCCTTCTATGTAAAGTTATTGTCAAATATATTGTATTTCTATGTATTATAGACCCAACAATACAATTACATACACATTGCTTTATAAATCAGTTTAGGGAAAACAGGAGAAGAAATATATAATTATGTGCTGTCTTTTGCAATCACTACCTAATTACCTTTACCGAAGCTCTGTGTATGTGTGTGCATGTGCATGCACGCACATTCAAATTATTGTCTGAGGTCACTTACTTTCTGCCTGAATATTTTTTGTCAGTCAAGTGGACTTATCAACAAATTGTCTCAGGTTTTGTCTATCTCAGAATGTCTTTATTTTGCCTTCATTTTTTAAAGATAGTTTTACTGGATATGAGATTATTGGTTTGACAATATTTCACTTTCATCACTTTGAATATATCATCCCACTTATCTCTGGCTTCCATTCTTTCTGATTAAAAGTCAGCTGTTAATCTTCCTGGGGACTCCTCGTATGGGATGAGTTGTTTTCTTTTGCTGCTTTAATGATTTTATCTTTGTCTTTGTCTTGCAACATTTTTACTATGATGTGTCTGGGTGTGGATCTCTTTGTTTATCATACTTGGAGTTTGTTGACCTTCTTGGCTACAAAGATTAATGTTTTTCATAAAATTTGGGAAGATTTAGCCATTGTTTTTTCAAATACTTTTAATGTTCCTTTCTTCTCTTTCAGCTAATTCCTTTATGTGTATTTTGGTGCATATGATGGCATCTCACATTTTTCAAAGGCTCTGTTAATTTTTTGTTTTCTACTTTATTATTATTTTTTTACCCTCTATAGATAGACATTGATCTATGTTTAATTTCACTGATTTGTTTCTGCCAACTCAATCTTCTGTTGAGCCTGTCTCTCTAGTGAAGTTTTCATTTTGATTATTGTACTTTTCAACTCCAGAATTTCTGTATTGCTGTTTAAGTAATTTTGTTTCTTTATTGCTGTTCTCTATTTGATGAGACATTGCTATCATCCTCTCCTTTAATTCCTTAAGTATGATTTCCTTTAGTTCTTTGAACATATTTGTAATAGCTAGCTGCTTTGAAGTTTTTGTCTATTTAACCACCTAGACCCCTTCAGTGCCATGCCTTTGAAATATTTATCTGCTTGACCTGTCAGAAAAAAAATAAGAGGCATAGTAATATATCCCATTAAAAATGTGGTTTTGTGCTTTCTTCCCCTTATATTTCTAACTTTTAACTTTCCAAATTTCAGTGCTGTTACTAGACATATAAATGCTTTTTCTTTCTATTTTGGTGTTTTTTAAACACTGAGCAGCTATAAATTAACACTTGGCATAACGAATATCAGAATATGTACCCATCCAATTTAAGCAAAAGAATATTATCACTCATTTTTTCACTTTTTATTTTAAAGAATGAATTTGGAGGATTCGGTCCCCGTAGTAAAGACATTACAATGATCACAGCTGCTTTAATAGCTATGACTTAAGGGTATATTTTGATTTTTTGGGTAGGATAAGAATCTCTTGAGTACTTTTTCCTAAGCCTGTAGTGAATTCAGAGGGTACCTTCTAAGGTCTTCTGAGTCTAGATATGCTGAGGTCAGACAGAGCATGTAGGTCAGATTCTAAAGAAATAGCTTTGGTGCTAGCCTTCACAGAAACAACCACAAAAATACACTGGACAGAATTATAGCCTCCAGCTTCCTCTGGGCCCCATGATGCTCTGACATTTCACTTTTCCGGAGTCAATTCTCTTTCCTATTCTTGTTAGCTCCAATTTCACACTGAAACATATCTGTAGGGGCACCTGGGTGGCTCAGTCATTAAGCGTCTCCCTTTGGCTCAGGTCATGATCCCAGGGTCCTGGGATCGAGCCCCGCATCGGGCTTCCTGCTCAGCTGGGTAGTCTGCTTCTCCCTCTCCCACTCCGCCTGCTTGTGTTCCCTCTCTTGCTGTCTCTGTCTCTCTGTCAAATAAATAAATAAATAAATCTTAAAAAAAAAAAAAAACCATATCTGTAAACCACTGTCTCTCCATTGACTCCTGGGGGATGAACATTCCTTCCAATTTACAGAGTAAAAACAAACCATAATATGAGAACTTCTCAACTTTTTAATGGCAAACTTACAAACCTGCCCCTAAATCTATTCTTTCCTCTTCTCCTCTTGTTAAAATGAGAGGACGGTCCTGCCCTCTCCCTCCCAGGCTCTATTAAGCGAGATGTGGTCCCATGCCCTCCCTTCCCCTTAGGGAATAGCTCCTGCAGTCCTCCCTAT
Source organism: Leptonychotes weddellii (assembly GCF_054177405.1). Taxonomy (NCBI): domain Eukaryota; kingdom Metazoa; phylum Chordata; class Mammalia; order Carnivora; family Phocidae; genus Leptonychotes; species Leptonychotes weddellii. Next base: position 36,192,294 of record NC_138384.1, read on the forward strand.
CTGTGTTTAAACATGCCTGTCCCTCTCACCCTTACATACGCGCGCGCATGCTCAAAGCCACACTTGTAGAAAAAGTTGTCTAAACTCATCATTTCTTCTCCTCCCACTCATTTCTCAGTCTGTCACCTGTCACCTGTTACCTGTTAAATCTTTACTAATATTCTTGCCTCTGATCTTGCTCTCCTTCAATCTGTTTCTCACTGTAGCAGCCAGAATAATCCTTTTAAGATGCAAATTTGGACACATTCTTCCTCTCCTTCAAAGGCTTTCATGACTTCTTATTGATCTCAAGATAAGATCCAAACTCCTTGGCAAGGCCTCCACTGTCAGTCTCCTTAATCTCCTCAGCCCTCTCCAACCCCAGGCTCTGGTCACACCTTGCTTCTCACTGTCCCTGACTGGCTCTCTGTGCCTCCCCTGGTCTTTCATTTTGCACCTTCACCCGGCTCACTCATTCTTACCTTTCGCACTCCAGGGAGAAAAATGGGAAGACTTTTCTGACCTCTACCACTCCAAGACCCGATGAGGCCCCTTTCTTTTTGTTTCCCTGGCACCTGGTACTTTATCCCTACTATGTGGTACTTACCATATCACACTGTTTATTTCTGTCTCCAACTAGACCGAAAACTCTTGGGAGCAAGGATCATTTCCTAATCACCATCTCACACCAACATTGAGCAAAGTGCCTAGCACATAGCAGATGGACTGTAGATTTTTAAATAAATGAACAAATAGCTCCTGTAATAGCCTGGAAGGTCAGCATCATCTGTGATTTTCTTTCTCTCTCTCTCTTTTTTTTTTTTTTGGCAACTAAAGAAGGCTGTATGTTTTTATTGTGGTGAAAAAAACACATATCATAAAATGTACCATCTTGACCATTTTTAAATGTACAGTTTAGCAGAGTTAAAGTGCATTTACATTGTTGTGAAACAGATCTCCGGAATGTTTTCTCTTGCAGAGCTGGAACCCATACCCATTATAGAACAATTACTCTTTCTCCTCTTCCCCTCACCCTATGGCCTGTATCTATGAATTCGACTCCTTTAGATACTTCATGGAATGGAATAGTTCAGTATTTGTAATTTTGTGACTGGCTTGTTTCACTTAGCGTCATATCTCCGAGTTTCATCCATGTAGCATGTTTATAGGATTTCCTTTCTTTTCATCATTTTATTTAAATTCAATTTTATTTAAATTCAGGTATTATTAGTTTCAGAGGTAGAGTTCAGTGATTCATCAGTCTTATATAGCACGCTGTGCTCATTACATCTGGTGTCCTCCTTAATGTCCATCACCCAGTTACCCTATCCCCCTACCTCCTCCTGCACAGTTTGTTTCCTATGATTAAGGGTCCCTTATGGTTTGTCTCCCTCTCTGATTTTGTCTGGTTTGTTTCTTAAATTCCACATATGAATGAAATCATATGATAATTGTCTTTCTCTGATTGACTGAGAATTTCCTTTCTTTTTAAGGCTGCAGAGTACTCTATTGTATAGATATAACACATTTCATTTTTCCATTTACCCACTGATGGACATTTGGGTTGCTTCCACCCATTGGTGACTTTTTATGATTTTCTATGGTATTTATAATTCTGTTTTTTTATAAGTTTCTGACCCTACAACATTCAAATACAGTACTACAGATAATATAAGCAAACATATGCTTTCTAGAAATACAGTCTTTATTAAATATAATATTTTATTGTTATAAAGTTATTCAACTCTTTCTAATAAAAATTTTATCATTAGAATCATATATATTTCACAGTATAAATCCCTGTTAAGAACAAAAACACTTATATAAGACTAGGTATCAATCAATTTAATTTATACAGAAGAATGAAGCTAATAAGATTCATCTTTATAAGGTCAAATTAACTTAGAAGTATACAATTCTTACTTGAGAGTCTGCAACTACATATATAAAACCATATATACAAACTTTATATAACATATATGTATAAAATCAGTCAATAAATGGTAACATAATATCATATATAATTTACAATATATATATCTCTTCCAAAGCTAAGTGTGTATCTCTTTTTGAAAGAAGGAACACAAGTAATTAATCTTGATTTTGTTCAAACAACAGACAGCCCAGAGGAGAACATTTTTAATCAACACCTGAGATCAGGTGGGGATGGATAGAGTTCTGTGCACTAATGGTCAAATTACAGTGCAATCCATACAAATAGGCATTCAGTTCCTCAAGGGATAAAAAGACAAAAGAAAGAAAGGTGACACACACACACAAAAAATCCAGTAATAGTCCGAGTCGTCATCCTGTTCCTTTAAGCAATTACCCATGTCAGGCATATCTTTTCTTCCAAGCATCACCTTCATTTCTTCTTGTTGAGCTTTGAGAATTTGGTCACCACTGGTTGGGGCTAATTCAAATGGACATTTAAATAAGTTCTTTAGTGGGGCGCCTGGGTGGCTCAGTTGTTAAGCGTCTGCCTTCGGCTCAGGTCGTGATCCCAGGGTCCTGGGATCGAGCCCCGCATCGAGCCCCGCATCGAGCCCCGCATCGAGCCCCGCATCGAGCCCCGCATCGGGCTCCCTGCTCGGCGGGAAGCCTGCTTCTCCCTCTCCCACTCCCCCTGCTTGTGTTCCCTCTCTCGCTGTGTCTCTCCCTGCCAATCTTTAAAAAATAAAATCTTTAAAAAAATAAATAAATAAATAAGTTCTTTAGCTGCTATTGTTAACAATGATACAATGTACTTCCTTGTATCTTTGCTGGCATGCGTGATGATCTTTTAGAATAAATGACTGAATTGAAATGATCAGGTCAAAGGGTATGCACACTTCTAGGGTTTTTATTGCAAATTGCCAAATAGTCTTCCAGAAAGATTTTATAAAATTACTTTCCCACTGACCAATTTACTTTCTCGCTAATGCCATTTAGTAACATGTTTTTTGATTATTTATAATCATAGAGAGAATATGGTATCTCATTAATTTAATTTGCATTTGTTTAATAAAAGATATTTTTTCATGTCTCAGGCCATTAGTATGTCTTGTGAAATGCTTGTTGATATCCCCTACCTTTGAATATTGTGGCGTTCATCTTCTGATTATTGATTTCTTTTTTTTTTAAGTAGGCTCCACGCCCAGCATGGAGTCCAATGTGGAACTTGAACTCAAGATCTTGAGATCAAGACCTGAGCTGAGATCACGAGTCAGATGCTTAACCGACTGAGCCACCCAGGCGCCCCTGATTGTTAAGAGTTTCTTGTATGATAAGGAAATTGATACCTTGTTATATGTTGCAAATATTTCTCTAGTTTCTCATTTGTTACCAGTTTTATTTATAGTATATATATATATATTTATTTAAAGATTTTATTTATTTATTTGACAGAGGGAGACACAGCGAGAGAGGGAACACAAGCAGGGGGAGTCGGGGAGGGAGAAACAGGCTTCCTGCTGAGCAGGGAGCCTGATGTGTGGCTCCATCCCAGGACGCTGGGATCATGACCCGAGCTGAAGGCAGATGCTTAACGACTGAGCCACCCAGGTGCCCCTTCTTTGTCTTTTTTTTTTTTCCAATTTTATTTTATTTTATTTTATTTTGTTTTTATTTTATTTTGTTATGTTATGTTAATCACCATACATTACATCATTAGTTTTTGATGTAGTGTCCTTTGTCTTTTTTTGCCTGGGAGTCAAAGTTAAGTAACCTCCATGTAGCAGGTTCCTATCCCATAAGGAAGCAACTTGCTAACTTCTGTGAGAGCCGTGGGGCAGGGGTTGGGTGCTAATCAGGGAAATTGTTCTTGCTGTCTGTTGTGCTTTGGGAAGTGTTACCTCTTGTTGGCCATTGGCTCCTCTCTGGCAATGATAACCAGTGGTATCTGCCTAGCAATGCAGTGGGTGGTACAGGGGATGAGGGAGGGGCACCTGTCTCCTCAGCACAATGGCTGCTTCTACTCCCAAAACCCCAGCAAAAGCTAATCTGACCATGGAACAGTGATCAAAATTAGAAAACTAACATTGACATGGTACTAGTAACAAATCTATAGACCCAATTCGATTTTCTCCAGTGACCCCACTAATGTCCTTTTTATGGTCTAGAATTCAATCTAGCATTCCATGTTACCTTTAGCTGTCTCCTTAGTTTCTTCTAATCTGGGACACTTTTTCAGCTTTTCCTGTCTTTCATGACCTTAACTTTTTTTTTTTTTTAAAGTAAACTCCTGGCCCAGGGCAGAGCCCAACACGGGGCTTGAACTCATGACCCTGAAATCAAGACCTGAGCTGAGATCAAGAGTGAGATGCTTAACCAACTGAGCCACCCACGCGCCCCTGACCTTAATATTTTTTAAGAGTATTGGTCAGTGATGTTATAGGATGTCCCTCAATTTGAGTTTATCTGACATTTTCTCACAATGAGGTTGAAATCATGCATTTTGGCAAGAATGCCACAGGAGACATGTACCTTTCTCGGTGCATTGTAACAGGGGTCCATGATGTCAGTATGTCTTAGTACTGCCGATGGTAACTTTGAGAACTTGGTTAAGATGGTATCTTCCAGGTTTCTCCAATGTAAGATTATTAATTTTCCCATTGTAATTAATAGGTATCTTGTGGGGAGATACTTTGAGAGTATGTAACCATCCTGTTTCTCATTATCCTTTCACCCATTGATTTTAATATAAATTGATGATTCATTCCCATCACAGTTATTACGGTGGTGTTCATCTAAAGGTGATTTGCTATTTCAATAATTCCTCCCACATTTAGTAATTGGAATTTGTTATAAGGAAGAGCTGTTTCTTTTCTGTGATTTATTTGGTTATTTAATTATCTATTTATGTTGGTATGAACTCATAGCTTTTTATTTTATTCTGCAACTTATAATTCATTACTATTATTTATTTGGTTACTCAGTTGTCCCAAATTTGGCCATCGGGAACTCCTTCAAATTAACTCCTAAGTTCTTGTGATATGTCTCCATCAGTTTTGGAGCATTTTTTCACTTCCTGGCACCATGAGATGTGCCAGATTCTTCTTGTGTTTTCCCTGCCCAATTGTGGAATCAACTGCTTAACCAATGAACCCTAGTTCTGTTCATTGAAGGAAGATATTTAGAAACCATGATTTGTTCTCTAGGTGGGATCATTACTACTGGGGTGTTTTTGCTTTTGGGCCCTCTCAGTGGATAAGGCTAGAGAACACACATAACTATATTCTCACACACACTTACACACATCTGTATTTATTTCTGTATCTATCAATCTGTGTATATACTACAAATCATGAATTCACCCTGATAACCTCAGATTCCAACCCAACACCACAGGATTCATTCTATCCTTCCTTTCCCCTCATCTGTAACTTCTTTCTCCAACAGTGAGAAACTCCATCTCATTATGCCAATGTATTTACTTGTTTGCTCAGTCCTAGCATGTACGTAAAATAGTTTCACGATTACTACCATAACCCTTTGAAAAATTTAGTAACTAGTGCATATTATTTACATACAGTTATTTTTGTAGTTAGCCTTATCCAATCAAAATACTATTTTCTAAAGTTATTCAGGTTAGGTTCTGTCTTTGCCACAGTGTGGTTATGTTATTCATTTGTAGTGCAGTTGGGTTCACTGGTTACTATTTGTACTTTGAGTTCCTCCCATGTCCTGGTTGGTGTTAACTATTTATTTCTGGGGTGTGTGAAACTTGACCGTGGTTCTCAGAGTCAGAGCTATACAAAAAGGTCCACTTACTCTCCCCCTCATCTATTCTACCCTCTTTCCAATTCCCTTCCACCCTGTAGATAACCAATCTCATTAGTTTCCGGTGTATTCATCCTGTGTTTCTTTTGCATTAATGATCCCCTGCCAAATCTTGATGGCAAATGGACAAATATAGTAGCCAAGGCTTAAAAAGGCATGGTAATGAAGAGTACAGATTTCTCAAGGTGGAAAGTGTGGGTCAGTTGGACATGTGAGCTACTTTGACCAGAAGAGGTGCTAGCCAAGGGTGAGGAAACTCTAACATGGATGAGAGAGGAGGCGGGTGATGAATACTGGTGTAGCCTTGAGGTCAATTGCAGCAGTAGGCACTGTAGTTCGTCTACTAGCTATCTTCTGGCAAATCTTTCCAGTAAAGGAGACCATCCAGAATCCTGGAGAAGCTCTTCACAGGTGGGATTAATTTATTGTAAGTAATAAGTGGATTCAAGCCCTGGAAGAGGTGGACTGCAGTAGATGTTGTGGTGTAACCCTCCCCCCGACGTTTCCGGATCCCCATTCGGAACAGAGACACTCATGCCCCCCCGGCTGCGTGCCCCCCTCATAAGTACCTGGCATAGCATTATGTGCATAAAACAGAACCTTCTCTTTCTATAAGACAAGAACAGAGTATAGCAGACAGGAGAATAGCAAAAAGCACCACAGTGTGCATTTTAATGTTAAATCCTATGCCACCGAGAAGAAAGAGGAGGGCCAGCACGAACTAGAATAGTCAGCAAAGTTGAGGTGGTCTCCAGCCTCCCTCATCAAGCATTTCTTGGCCAGCTCCTGGAGCCCCACCATGAGGCACTGCACCGCTAACATGGTCCCTTGACCATCATCAGGGTCTCTTGAGGACAGGCCCTTCGGCACAAACACTACTTCTGCTTCTTCTTTGCAGAGTTGATCCCACAGCCAAGGGGGCTGATTCATGATGTTTACAAAAACACAAATCCTCCAGGCATCAAAGCAGCTCCCCTGGGCTGAAGAAATGGGATCATTCACAGAGGTGAGGGGGGAAATGTCCCTGTCTTCATAAAGACTGCTACATTGTGCTTGCCTCTCCAAATCTCAGATGTTTCCCCAAAAACCTTTGCAAAGAGAAAAGAAAACAACGAGGCATCTGGGTGGCCCAGTCGGTTAAGTGTCTGGGTGGCCAAGTCGGTTAAGTGTCCGACTTTTGATTTCGGCTCAGGTCGTGATCTCAGGGTCATGAGGTCAGTCCTGCTCCTTCATCGGGCTCGGTGCTGAGCGTGGAGACTGCTTGGGATTCTCTCTCTCCCTCTCCCTCTGCCCCACCCCCCCGCCCGCCCAGTATGTGCATGCACACGCTCTTAAAGAAAAGAAAAGAAACCAAGAATTGGGTCCTAGGTAGCAAATGCTTTTTGGATGGACAAATTATTTTTACGCCTCCCATGTGCCGACACCATGCTAGCTTCATGTCAGTTTACTTAATCCTTATAACCACTCTATGAGGTAGGCACTGTCCACCTTCTCTACAGATGGGGAACAGAGCTTTAGCTATGTTAAATACAGCCAACATCACTCTTGTCTGTCTCCAAAGCCCATCACACTGCCATGATGGAGACTGCTGTCATATATATCATACATAAGCCAATAACAAAAGACAAAAACCAAACACCCATTTATCTTCCGTTTTGTGCTTCATAGGCACTGGAATAATTTGCATTACAATTATTATGTAGCAGGTAATCAGTGCTTATTCAGTGAAGTGAAGATATAAGAATAAGACCCTTCTTATATATATACAATGGAATATTATGCAGCCATCAAAAGGAATGAGATCTTGCCATTTGCAATGACGTGGATGGAACTGGAGGGTGTTATGCTGAGCGAAGTAAGTCAATCAGAGAAAGACATGTATCATATGACCTCACTGATATGAGGAATTCTTAATCTCAGGAAACAAACTGAGGGTTGCTGGAGTGGGGCGTGGGGTGGGAGGGATGG
>NC_138384.1:36200100-36211244 GCF_054177405.1 Leptonychotes weddellii
AAACAAACTGAGGGTTCTAGAGGGGAGGGGGGATGGGAGGATGGGTTAGCCTGGTGATGGGTATTAAGGAGGGCACGTTCGGCATGGAGTGCTGGGTGTTATGCACAAACAATGAGTCATGGAACACTACATCAAAAACTAATGATGTAATGTATGGTGATTAACGTAACAATAAAAAAATTTAGAAAAAAAGAATAAGACCCTTCTGGGCCCACAAAAGGTACAGATGAGCTCTCCTGATATGCATGACGTCATGGCCTATGTATACAGATGGAGGGTACCTAGCCTCATGCCCACAGATGCACGCAACTCTCCTCCTATGTGTGGATGGTCTGTACCTATTGTCATGTGCTCACCTGGTACACACCTACCCCTGTGCTCACAGATGACATGTACTATTTTTTTTTTTAAAGATTTTATTTATTTATTTGAGAGAGAGAGAGCACACAAGAGGGGGGAGGGTCAGAGGGAGAAGCAGACTCCCCGCTGAGCAGGGAGCCCGATGTGGGACTCGATCCCAGGACTCCAGGATCATGACCTGAGCCGAAGGCAGTCGCCTAACCAACTGAGCCACCCAGGCGCCCGACATGTACTATTCTTAAGTGTACAGGTGACATATCTTAACTCACGGGATAACGAAGTCTGACATGTGGCGAAGTGCTGTATAATGGACTAACTGTTCAAGTTTAAACCATGTCAGATTTTTCTCTTTCAGGCATTGGACACGCTTACAAAAGTTAGGGTGTCCTAAGATAACCATTCAGCATCGTAGCCCTTATGATTCCAAACAGTGCTTCCAAAGGTAAAATTAGAGGTATAAATTTTGCCTTCAGGCATGGGGAGCATATCACGTGGGGAAGCACAAATCAGGCAGCCAGAGCAAAGAAGCCTCCATCAGAGTGACCCCGGTGTGATTTGCCATGCGAAGTGGATATTCCTGGATGTGTCTGCTCAGCACTCCTTTTTCCTTTGGGAAGTGCCTCAGCCACTCCCTCCCGAGCTGCCTTGTCAGTGCATCGTGACCTGTTCCTGGCCATTTGGTTATTTCAGAGATGAGCACTTGACCCAGCTGGGCATCGCGATCCCAGAGTCCTTGCCTAAGACTTTTCTAACAGGGACTTAAAAAGAGAGTCGGCTTTTCTTTAGTGACCAAAACTGTGAACATTGAGGCTGTCAGTGACCGGGTGAAGAAAGTTGGTGTGCAAGGAAAAGATCAATGAAACCAATAGGCATGCACGTGCACACACACACACATGGACAGAAGGGCAGAGACGGACATGAAGACATTTGAGTTCTTGGTTCTGATATAGCATGGGTATTTCATGAAGAGGGCCCTAAAATCTTTGACCAAGTCCTTCTTTCTGCTAAGGCTAGTCAGGGATGGTTTGCAGTTACTTCCAATAAAAAGGCCCTTTACCAGTGCAGAATGATTGATGAGCCCTGTCCTAATAATGCTAATATACTGCAGTAAATACCTACTGAGAGGCAGACCTGTGGCATTGTTTCAATGCTCAAAATATAGATATGGCCCAGATCTCCTATCAGAGATGGTTAATTTGGTATATTAATTTTTCAGAAACTTTCCAAATATAAATTTATGATAAGTACTTAAGTATTATCGTAGGTACTTAAGATATATTTAAGATACATGCATAAGTTTGCATAGTAAACTTTTATTGATGTGGCTTTCTAAACAGTAAGAGATTTGAAATTACCAAATTTTTCCTTACCCTACAGAAGCAAGTGAAGTAAGATATGGTAACTAAGGGAACTATTCCAAAAAACACATTTTGGGATACACTACAGGGTCGACATATACACCTTTAATATTCTGTGCGTTTCAGTGGCTGAATGAATCATCAAAGCTACAAGAAGCACAGCTTGACCTTGTTTTGAAGTGTATTTAGTCTCCTATAATTCTATGATATAGCTTGTTTATAATTCATGTATGAGCATCATAGTAATAACAGCTACTACTTTTTGAGTTCCTACCATGTAGCAGGCAGGCACCGTTCTGGGGGCCAAACACACATTAACTCCTTTAACCCCCACAGCAATCCTCTTGGGTAGATACTGTCGTTATCCCTATTTGCAGATGACCGAAAGGTTACACTATTAAGAGGTTAAGCTGTGGAGAGAACAGCCTGATACTACGGTCCACAGCCGTTAGGTAACTAAGATAATCATAGTAGGTCTCAGGTAAGTAGCATAATCAACTAACAAGACATCCTATTTCTCAAGTCCTTTAGAGGGGATTTTAATGTACAAACTTGTTTACAAACTCTTTGGATTTGTAGATTATGGATCAGGTATCAGTGAGGCAGAGATCTATGCAGGAAACCTTTTTTATGAGGGTTTAGGTCCCTGTGACTCAGAAGAGAGCAACATGGTGGATCTCCTCAACCCAGAGACAGCCTGTGCCAGGCTCTCCTCATTTCCTTATGGTGAGAGCAAAGCTTTCCAAGGCTTCTCATCTCTCTTAGGGTAAAAATCAGAACTCTTCCTGGGCCACAGGCTCTGTTAATTTCACCAGTCTCCACTGGGACACTGCACCTTGCTACTCTGGCCTTACATTTCTCCCATCATAAAACCTTTAGATAAGACATTTCCTCTGACTGGTACGTGCACTTCATCTGCACTACCTAGGCAAACCCTACTCATCTGTTAGGCCTTCCCCGAACCACAGACCACATCTGGTTCCCTTCTTATAATCTCACAGCATCTTGTACTTCTTTCTTGTCATATTTATGAAAGTGGTAACAGAAAAATTGTGTAATTACTGAACGTCTGTCTCCCTGGCTCTAGGGGCAAGCTTCATGTAGGCAGGGGCTGTGTTTGTCTTGTTCGTTGCTGAATCTCCAGCACTTAGCCCATAGCTTAGCAGGTAGTTAGCACCAAATAAGTATTTGTAAACTAAGTAGAAGAATTACCAGCTGCCAGCTGAAGAGGAATTACTTGAGTCTCCTTGGCATTGACCAGAACTGCTGAGTGTGGAAGACCTGCCCAGACACAGAGAACGCTAGAGCAGCTTGGCTGAGTGGTCAGCAAGCCAGAGGATAAACGAGCATACCTATAATTTTTTTTTTCTATACAACTTTTAAGTGATTGGGAGGGGTTAGGGCAAAATTATGATTTTGTAAGCAATAAAATACAATACAGTTTTAACAGTGCTAAAATCTTGATCAGAGAAATTTCAAATCAGAACACTGAAGGCCAAAGTAAAAGAAACATAGTGGTTTTGATGGTATTATGTCTTGCTACCAAGTATGTTTCTATGGTTAACACTGTTCGCTTTTAGTTGCAGCCCTTTTAATTTTATGTTTTATCTTTAGTTTTTGCAAAGGTTTTTTTTTTATCATCTCTTTGCTGATTCCTCGAAACAATCTTATGCGGAGAACTGGTGCCCTGGCCTGGGCGATGAAGAAATGTTTCCTCTTTCAAAGACTCTTATTTTTTGGACGATAAGAATTGCTAAAGAGGAAGCAATCAAACCTATCGTGCTGGCTCTGTCCTCCACCCAGCGCGCTGCTTCCTGGTTTCAGACGCTTTCAGATCCTCCTGTGAAGTGTCATTGGATACATAAAACTGGACTGCCGTGTGTTTTTTTGAGATCCCATCTCTCAGTCTGTTCACCTGGATGACGCCACACGGGAATCGGTCGCGCAAACCCGATTCGTTTCCCGGTGACAACGAACCACAGTTTGCAGCGTTCACCAATGTGACATCAGTCCTAAACCTACGCTGGGAAAATGTGGCTCTACCACTTTTCCCGCAAGCTGGCAGCTGCCTTCGCGGCCGTGAGGTCCTGCACTTCCCTCCAGGCTCCGCCGGGCGCCCCGCGTCCCGGGAGGCGCGTGTCGTGGGCCGCTCCGCGGGACGGTTCCTGCGGATGCCCAGGGGGCCTCCCCGAGGACGCGGCGAAACCCCGACGGACTTCGGCGACTGAAAAAACCACCGCAGGAAGTTGTGCCTCCCAAAGACAGGTGCTGCCTTCGCAAGGCTACAGTTCCCCAACGCCTCCAACTCTCACAGGTCCTTTCTCGCCGCGGGTCTCCCGTAGCCCGGCGCCGCCGCCCCGCGCCAACCGCGGAGGATGCGGGCGGCGCCAAGAGCCTCCGTCCGCTCCCGCCACACCCGCCGACCCGCGCCGCGCCGCGCCGCCCCGCGCCTCGGCCAACGCCTCCGCCACGTGCCCGCCTCCCGCAGCCAGGCCGCTCGCGATTGGCTGGCGGCGCCGCCCGTCGCGAGGGGCGGGCGCGCCGCCCGCAGGCCGGCGCTCCTATTGGTCGTGGCGGCGGCGGCGGCGGCGCGCGCGGCCCGGGCGAGGAGGGGAAGCCGGTGGCGGCGGTGGCGGAACGGGCGGAGGCTGCCGGTTTCGTAACCGTCGCTCCTCCTCGCTGACTCGCGGGCTGCGAGGCCTGGGTCCGTCGCGCCGCGCCGCGCGGGGCCGCTCGGAGTGGAGGCCGCCTGGGGGCGGGCGGGCTGGAGGCGCAGGTAAGGAGGCCGCGGGCAGGCGGGCTGAGGGAAGAGGAAGAGGCCGCGGCGGAGCCGGCCGCTCGCCTGGTTGCCGGCCGGGCCCGAGGAGACCCGGCCCGGCCAGAGGCGGCCGGCTGGCCGGGAAGGCCCCGCGCGGCCAGCGGCGTGGGCGGCGGCCCCGCGCGGCGTCTGATGCAACCTGCCGGCAACACCCGGCGGGGCCGCTGAGCTCATCCCTGGCCGCGGCCCAGCGCTGCGGCGCCACCGCCGACCCCCGCGCTCCCCCCGGGCGCCCCTCGCCGCCGGCCCGGAACGGGGCGGGGGACGAGGTGTGCCCCCTCCGGAACCCGGCCTCTGTTGGAGAAACGGGCAGTGGTGACAGGCTAGGCGCGTATGGGCCCCTGGGGATACAGGGTGTTCCCCAGAACAGCAGTAGGTGGACCGTCCCTTACTGTAGTGCCACATCGGATCTTGCCCGCCCCTCCAAGACCGCTCGGTGAGGGGAGGCGAGACTTCGGTTCCGAAGTTAGTAGAGCGCTCAAGTGGGCAGCGAAAGTAGTTGATGTTGAAGTCCGTGACTTTACAGAGCTAATCCCGTGCTTACTTACGGAGCTGTAATTTGAATATCCTGCACTTGACCGCTGAACGAAGTTAGATGAACGTGCAGCTACCACAAGTGGAATAGAAAAGAGAAGGGCCAGAAACGGAGCCCTTCGTTAGCCTGTCGCAGCGAACACAGTCAAGAAAAGAGCTAGCAGAGGGGTCTAGATGAAGAGGATGGAGATGCATGTTTGAGGGGGAAGGATCATCTGTTCTCCCACGGGGGCTTGTATGTTTTTATTCGTCAGAAGGTTTGATTGGTTGGCCTAGTGTCTGAGGTTCATGTTGTAATCTGGCACCTTAAAACGTGTCAGTTTCAGAAAGGTTTTCAGGTTAGTGGGTTACACAAAAATTGGTAGTTCTCATTCTGAGCCTACACTCAGCGAATCCTTACGGGAAGAGATTGCCCTTGAATTCAGATAGGATAACGCGACTCCCAAATAAATTTTGGAAAGAAAATACTGTAAGGGCTTGCTTTACTAAGAAATTCTGAATCTTAAAGTCCTTGATACTGAAAAGTTAAAATCTGGTCAGCTATAACCACTTGATCAGTATTGGGGATGAGCTATTCTTAAAGTGGAGTCTCTGTTTCTGGGAAAACTTACTATAAACAAGGCTAAGTAAAAAATACTCTGGTTTCTCTTCAGATCGCATAAATCTTTCGCCTTTTAAACAAGGCTAAGTAATTACAGGATGCCAGTGAGCTGAAGAATTTTTTGATTTCTTGATTCCTGCTTCTGGTGGGTGCACTTGGCTGATTCAGTCATTTTTAATACCTGCCTGAAAAACAGGAGGAAACAAAATTTCATTTTTTCAGAATATCTTTTAAGTTCTCCAGAGCATAACATGACTGTCAGCAGTTGTCTGATCTTGGAGAGGTGGTTTCTTCTGTAGGGATTTAAACAGCACATGGTGAGTCCCTGGTAAAGACAAATAGGACCTCATGGGGCTGAATTTGGTCTTATGGTCTAGGATTGCCTCACCTGATCACAGTAATGGTAAATGTGGGTAGCCACGATTCCAGGTATATTGTATATTCTTGGGAGTGAGTGCTTCCACCGGTTCTTGTAGGTACATTGGTCTCCTACCTTTTTGACTTTCCAGCCCTATCAGTTAAAAAATTTTTTTGAGTATGATTTCCTAATAGAGGAATATTTATAAACAATGTGTGTACTGTTTTATTTTTGTATGTTGTAAATCCTACCAAAGGAAAATTAAAATGATGATGTTAAAAAAAGACAAATGAACGTACATTTTCTCCATACTCCAGTGGACCACTCATATACTCCCCAAAGGGATGTACCCTCCTTCATGGACTCCCGTGTTGGGTCATGAAGCAAGCAGTGGCAACTAAATAGAAATCCTGCTCATTTGGGTATGTATTGACTTTGCTTACCTTGACATCACGTATAGTACAGAGTTGTCAGACCCTGGCAAAACATACCTAAGAACTTGAGGTTATTCATTGGAACACATAACTGGCTAAATAGAAAATAAAGGTTCTTAACTGAGATGAAGCAAAGACCAGACAAGAAATGTTCATTGTATAGACTGGGCACTCGAAGTATCAAATGGAATTGTATTTTTATTTTCCTGTTCGCCTTTAAGAAAGACCAAGAACTTAGGGTTGGAAGACTATAAGATCTTACTAACACTTTTGATTTAATTGTGGTTGTTTTAAGAGATGTTAATGCTAGAGAATATCATTTCTATATAGGACATTTATAAAAATAAATGTTTTAGCCTCTGAGCCAGTATTGGACAAATATTTCTCCAGCACCACCACTCTATGGCTAGCCCTGCACTAGATGCTGGGCATATGAAGACAGAGCCCTGCCTCTAGCTTAGTCTACAGGGAGCCACATTATAGAGCTGGCATTGACAGAGAAACTAGGGGAAAAAATTGGACAGCCACACAAAGAAAAGAGAAAGCGTGACCATTTAGGGGATTGGTAGTGGTTCGGTATTATTGAGGTGTGAAGCATAAGGGAGCAGGGGCTGGACACTAGCGCAGGTTTGAGTGCTCCATGGGTCTGGCGACAGTGGTTGGAGGGTGCACTGCTAAACCAGAGGGGACGAGTGCCCCCCGGGGAGATGATGTCAGCCTGAGGTAATTCTGTGGTGTTAGGATGGAGAGGGATGGTGGTTGTAAGTTCTTTTGGGAGGTGGGTGGGTGTACAGATTGGGAGTAATGGAGAAACATCTGTGAATATTTTGGAGTGTAGATGCTCACTGAGGAAATATGAGTTAAGAATTTATTTTGTGGGGGGTGCCTGGGTGGCTCAGTCGGTTAAGCGTCTGCCTTCCGCTCAGGTCATGATCCCAGGGTCCTGGGATCAGCCCCGTGTCGGGCTCCATGTTCGACGGAGAGCCTGCTTCTCCCTCTCTCTCTGCCTGCCACTCTGCCTATCTGTGCTCTCTTTCTGTCAAATAAATAAAATCTTTAAAAAAAAAATTTATTTTGGGGAGCATGGGGAGGAATATTTGGTTGTATATAATGTGGAGAAAAAAGTGACAGGAGGATTAGGAGAATTCTTGACAAGTTTACTTTCCCAAATGAAACTTAAGAGAAATTTGTTTTACTCATTCTAACCTTTCTGAGTTTTCAGTGTGTTACTGATTTGAATGAACACGACTTGAATTAAGAAATTTGAATTTTAAAAAAATTTACCCAATCAGACCGTCTTTCTTAAGATCCATTATTAATCTGCAGCATTGGCTCTTAAACCTCAGTGTCAACAGAATCACTTGGAGGTCCCTCTAAAACAAGACTGCTCAGTCCTATTCCTAGAGCTCCTGATTCTTACGTCCGGGGTAGCTTGAGAATTTGCATTTCTGACCAGGGACCACACTTTGAGAACTGCTCTTCAGTTTTTCTCCTGCTCCCTGCCTGGATGATTCACATCTAAGGAAACGAGGCACCACCCTGCTTCCTGTGGAATGAACTTTGGAATAGTATTTGTCCACATAGGAGCCAGACTTTCATTTAGGGTTGAATATCCAGATTTGAAATAAACTAATTTTTTTTTCCCATTGTAGGTGCTCAGTAAGTGTTTGTGGAAGGAACAAAAGCATAAATGACAGTGGAAACTGTGAAATGTGTAACTTTGGAGGCAGCTATTTTGCTTGTGTAAAAGCACAGTTGATAATCTGGAGTTAACTCTCTTGGACCATTTGGCCCTTTGACCCCCCCCCCCCCCTTTACTTGGTTTACTTTCCTTAATGGATATTTTTTCACTTAAAACTTACTTCCCTGGCTTTGGTTGAGGAACTTTAAAAAAAAAAAATCATTTTTGAATTATTTTTATTATTTCCAAGTTTCCTTACATTTTTACCAATTTGATAGTTTGTTTTTCAAGCAATGAGCACATCTTCAAAGTACCCCCTACTCTAGTACCCTACCAAAATGAGTCAGGCTGAGGTAGAAGAGCTCTTCCCCATTCCCATATCTTTGGGTACAAAAATGGGCATGAACATCACTGAATTTGGAGCCTGTATTAAAAGTTTTTAGTGACTTAGGAATAAAAAAGCATAAAGGGGTAGAAAAGAGTTTTTAGTGACTAAAGTTCATGGTGTATTTTCAGAGTCAGAAGGCATCTTACCATTCTATATCCCTCATTTGCAGATGGGGAAATCGAGGCCCAAAGAGGGGAAGGGATAGGTCCAGAGCAAAACCGGGGGAGCCAGAGCCAAGACAAGAATTGACCTGGTTCCTGCTCTGTGCTTTTTGGATCATTTTCTCTTTGAGCTGTCTCTAGAGATTAGCTTTAGAGGTTAAAACCATAATTGGTGTATGAAAAATAAAAAAGTTAAATAAGATGACCGTGATCATGATAGTTGAGACAATCCCAGGAGAAGTGTTAAAGTTTTTAAAAGTCAACTAAAATTCTTATGCTCACTTTACACCAAATAAATAAGCAATAATGTAGGTGGCCACTAACACTATTAGTGGTAAGGTGGCCCAAGTTAATACTGAACTGCCACTGTTTAACTGGAAGAAAAAATAGGCAACATAATAAATTATCCAGGGAGATCGTGAAATGTCCTTTATTGAAGATAGACTCTGTGTAGATATCCATCCATGGTTTGGAAGGAAGCTTTCTCTCTTGCCATACTTTTGGAGTGAGAACAGATGACCCACTAACTCAGGGCTGCATGCATGGCTTTGGCAACAATTGAAAGTAATGATAATACGGACTTTTTAAAAGGAAAGATTTTTAAAAGCAGACCGATGAACAGTGTTTATGCAAGAAACACCTGGCTAATGGTTTGGGTGAAGCTACTGGTGTTTACTGAGTTTTTTCTTAAGAGCTGTGAGGTGTACTCATTTGAGGCATCATAATTCTGGCTCCAGGTTTTATCCACTGATGTAGGTTTAGCAGTTCTGTGAAAAGAGAACAGGATAGTCGTAACACTGCTTTCTGAATTTCCAAGAGTGCTATGATTTCTTGGTGGACATGGCTCATTCGCTGAGTCAGTTTGTCTTGAAGTGGCCTCATGATTAGATAGGTATGCTTTTGACACATCTTGAGGCAGCTCAAGTGTGTGACCTAGTGGATTGGTCACTCAACTAGTGACCTAGTTGGATTGATAGTAATCCAAGTATGACTAGTTTCTGAAACTGTGGCTTCATTTCTACGGGCAGCAGTGCAAGAACACTCAAGAGTTGGCATTCCGTCTGAGCCATGTGTGCCTTGTCAAGTGGGTGCAGGCTCACTTTCTGTCTAGCCTCAGCCCCATACTTGCTCTTCCTTGGGTGCATCATTAGGGCTTTTGTTTCTTTCCTTGTGGTTTCAGGTTGCCTGTGTTGAGATGTGTTTATAAATTATGTCAAGAAGGAAAAAAAACCCCACTGTTAGAAGCAGCATGGTGGGATGGGGCAGCACACTGGAGGTTCCAGAGCTCCTAAATCTCTGATCCAAGAAGCTAACTTAGGAAATCTATGCAAACTACTATCTGTGAGGTCATTAAAAACAAAACAAAAAAAAGCCCCCCCTCCCCAAAAAGTCTTTTCAGAATATTCCATAAAGATGTACTCCGGGAGAAAAGTCAAGTCCTTGGTGACTTAGGTCTCTGCATATTGGTGTAAGGAACATGCAGTGATCCTGATGAGTCGTGGAGATCGGGCACTCTTCCGCAGGATTCTGTTTTGACGTGAGCCAACAATTGAAACTTTGTCCCCCTTGCTTTGCAGGTGTCTCTTCTATCATAATTGAACTCAGGTTTTGCATGTTTCACCCAAACAGCTCAAATTTTTTCTGGCAGATTGCCAAGTGCTATTATTTCCTCTCTGCTACCTAATTAGCGGTATTCTTTTGTTTTTCCTTCCATTTTGATAACAATCACAGATGGGCAGTACCCTCAGGGATGCAGGTGGGCTGAATTTGGCCTTATGGTGCTCCTGTACTAACTTACCTTTCTAAATTAAATGATTTAGACTTCTGAAACATTGGAACAGTTGGCAGTTGCTGTTGACTTTTCTCAGCATAATCAATTAATGTCGGCCTGCTGTTAGATACATGCAAGTTTAATCTCATTTGATCTTGTCATTTCAAACATTTTAATGCAATTTATTTTTTAACTAGGTACATGTGAAGATTTCTTGGCAGCTTAGTGTGGAAACCATTGATCACCTTGCCCTCATTTCTGCCTGTTCTGTGTCAGCAAGAGAGAGTGCCCAAATGAGCAAGATAGCCCAGCAGAACAGTACTCCGGGAATAAGTGTTATTCATACTCAGGCTCATGCCGGCGGCTTACAGCAGGTTCCTCAGCTGGTGCCTGCTGGCCCGGGGGGAGGAGGCAAAGCCGTGCCCCCAAGCAAGCAAAGCAAAAAGAGTTCGCCCATGGATCGCAACAGTGATGAGTATCGTCAGCGCAGAGAGAGGAACAACATGGCTGTGAAAAAGAGCCGGTTGAAAAGCAAGCAGAAAGCACAGGATACACTGCAGAGAGTGAATCAGCTCAAAGAAGAGAATGAACGTTTGGAAGCAAAAATTAAATTGCTGACTAAGGAATTAAGTGTATTGAAAGATTTGTTTCTTGAGCACGCACACAACCTTGCAGATAAC
>NC_138384.1:36211344-36247207 GCF_054177405.1 Leptonychotes weddellii
TGATCAAAGGAATGGGGAACTGGCAGGTCCTGCAGAAGGGTCTTGGTTTTATTGGAGATGATTAATTAGACTAAGAGAAGTTGAATGCCATCTGTGTTAATCTATTTGTGTTTTTTTTCTAAATTATGTATTAAAAATCCTTAGGGCTATAGAAATCAATCACTTTGTAATTTGGAGTGATTTTATGTATAACATAAACCTGTTTTAGCCTAATTAGTACTGTTTTCCCCCAACAAGTATAAGTTTTTGAGTAGCGGTGCCAGGTTAAGTAAATTCCATTACGTTTTAAAGGCAGTATATACAGCCAGTGGCTTAAAAATACTAATGATTAGGAGACAAATAGGTTTCTTAAAAATAAAAGTAAAGCATATTAGAATTATGCTTTCGGGATACCTTTGGGTTATTGGATTGGCATTATTTTGTTTTCTAACAACAAAAAACCCCCAGGAGTTTAGAGAAACTTGTATCTGTAAACTACAGTTTTTGTTTCTGTAGATGCTGGTCAAGTTAAGTAAATATTTTTTGTTTCTGTAGATGCTGGTCAAGTAAGTAAATATTTTTAAAATACCATTTTGACAGCCAAGTTAGTAGACAAATGCCTTAACAGTTTACTGATTGGGATTGAGGTAGCTTCTCCTGTGTCCAAGTATCTTCAATGGGGCCATGATTATTAAAGGCAAAAATTTCTTGTGAAGGATCATTTGGCATTTGATCTTAACCAAGTCATTATTAGAAAAATACGTCATCAACTCTATGCCATCTCCCAAAATAATAGTCTAAGAAAACTTGAAAGTGTAAGGTTTAACCTTTAATTTATTTCACTTAAATACATCTTTTTATATTGTTTTTGTGACATTTCTTTTTCTAGTTAGTGGGCTCTTCTAGACTTTTGTACCACTGCTTCTGTTTGTTCATTTGTATGCTTTTGTGTCCCATAAATTATTTTAGAAAGAAAATACTGATAAAACTCAGGATATTGACATTTTTGTTGAGACTAAAAAATGGCAGTCGCTAAAGTCGGGGATCGCTAGGGTCTGGTTTATATCAGTGTTTGTGGTTTTGATTGTCCTTGTTGATTTTTTTTTTTAGCACAATCCTAGCTCAGATTTGTTGGCTTTTGTATATTTCTGTGTGTGTGTGTATGTGTGTGTGTGTGTGTGTCTAGGCTGGTGACAAGAGACTGAGTCACATCTGATTAAGAAGTTTGTGTTACCAGGTATCTTATTTGAACATGGTCACTTAAATTTTTGGCCATATTGTTTCTTACTAGGACCTGGAACAGTGTAACCAGGATGTGACTCAAGTTGCACCCTTGGGTTGGTACAAAAGTGTGGTCTGTGCTCTTCTGGGCAGGTGAAAATACCACCGTGACCTGCAACTCAGCAAAGCCATTATTAAGGCCATGAGCCTCTTCCACATGTGACTGGAACCCAGTGTTGCTCCATGAGAGCCACTGTCCCAGGAGGGTTAGCTCCCCGGAGAGCCAGGAGACAGGATCGAGGTTTCTCTTAGGGTCTGACATCGGTTTACTTTGGCTGCAGTATCAGTCTACTTCTAGGTTGATAGATGTTTTGACTGACTAGGAGGTAACCCGCAGAATCCTACTGAATCTTTAATAGCTGATTGATGTTATATAATTAACCTATTTAGAGGTACAGTTAGGTCACTTGAATCGTTAAGCGCCTGTAAAGGTGTTACAGACATTGTAATCTCTTGTTTACTAAAAAAAAAAAGTCTTTCAGAAATTGATGTCCCTATGGAATTTATGGTTACCATTTATATGAACTGACTTAACTGTCTTGGAGAAGAAGCTTTAGGGAAATCATCAGGGGTGTGCACTCGATAACTTCAAATCCGAACATAAGGTTGAAACTTGGAAAAATTGATTCAAGCTTTCCTGTTAACCTATGCAAACCAGAACTTTAGCACAAGCCGTCATGTATGCGTAGAACAAAAATGTTAACCATTGTCTTGACTGTCTTACTGAAGTGTTTGGGAATGAAAGTTTGCAGTTTGATAGATTTATCAGTATCAAACTGAGGGAAACCAAGTATGGGGAATGGGTAAGTTTAGAGCTTTGGGAATTGTTAAGATGACTTTTGTAACTTCTGTTCTGTAGGTTACGTATGCACCGTTAGGGTTTGATCTGCCTTTGCCGGCAGGTCCAGTGGTTTAGGAAGTAGGCTTTAGTGTAAATGTCTAGCTGCATCTGAGTCATCCGAGATGGCTGCTTTGTGGATGGGGTTGGCAGCACGTGGGGAGATCAGAGCAGCTCTTCTACCGTCTGGCCCCTTGCGGTGACTGGAATGTGAGCTCAGATACTTTGGACATTCTTGCTAAGAGGTAGTAAGATAGTAATAAAATATGACCAGATGTTTGAAATTTAGGTCACAAGTGTGAAATCTGAAATTTACATAAAAAAGTAGTATGTGCAATTTAGTATTTGGTATTAAAAGAAATCAGCCTTTGGTGTTTCTCAGCCCCCATTAGAGGGCTTGAAACATACCTGGACAACCCAGTTAGCACTCAGAGTGCTTTTTGATGCCTTAGAAATAGGAAGCAATTTTTTGTTTGACAAAAGCTAGGGAGGAGAAAGTCCATTCTGATAGCTGTTAGAGCTGCCTCTCAGGAAAAAGTCCTTACCTTGTTCTTTTTGTTCCTGGCTTTCCTCAGTTTGTGAGATTACTCTATTTTTTTAAATATAATTTTATTTCTTTCAATGAATTTGAAATAAAAAACTTTGGAATAATGACTGTATCTCCTTGTGGGTTTCTTTCTGTTCGTATCCCGAGGAAGTAGTCCAGATGTCCAAGAGCTCTGAAGAGCAGGCAGATGGTCGGCCGTCTTTCCTGCTGTCCCAGCCCAGGGCAGGGGTGAAGGTTGCTGAGGGTCAGGGGCGGGAGGTGCTTTTGTCCAAGTCTAGATTTCCCTGAATGGATGGGAACGTCATTTCCTCTGAATATAGAGGGCCTCTTCAGTGCTGTTCGTTGTCACGTGGTCTAACCCGGGAATGGGGACAAGGGTGGAGAAGGCAGCGGCGGGCTCGCCTGCTCGGGCGCCTCGTGTCTCAGTGTGTGGTTTCCAGTCACACGGTGGTGGTAGAGAGGAGTTCTTGAGGCTTTGAGGCCTCAGGAAGGTCGAAGTAAGGCCTTTCCCCCAGCAGCACAATTTATAGTGTGTACCTCCTCCTCGTTGACGTGATGCTGTAGAGTGTCTCTGCAGATGAACGAGGCAATACTGAATCCATGCTGATTTGAGTGTTTCAAGGGAAGATGTCATTTAGAGACTCTTCTGTGATGCATCAGCTTTTTTCATGTCTTGGGACATAGGTTTCTACTTACTGCATCTTAATGACAGTCGTAGTACAGTAATTATTTCTGTGGGTAGTGCATCCTATTTGGTTTTTACAAAGTAGTTGTAATTTGGGAGCCCATAAATAGTTTGTCTTGGGGAATTTTATATAGAGATGATTTGTGAAGGTGCCAGCTTTTTTTTCAATAAAAGCACCTTTGGACCTGCTCTGTCACTGCCTGGGAGCATCTAGAGTCCGTGTGCATCGTACGTGTACTCGAAGGAGATCGCCAATCCCGAACAGTCTCGTACTGCCACGCGCACTCCTCGCACAACTCTAGGCCTGGAAGCTACGCAGCGGTGCGCACAGGGTCCGGGGTGCAGAACTGGGCTTGGAAGCGAACGGGCCTGTTGTACTTTTCGTGTCGCCCAAATGACTACATCTGGCCCCGGGCCTTCCCGCTCCGCCACCTTTCCCTTCTACCCCCTAAATGTGCTCCCCTCCCTCCCCCGCCGCACAGAACCATCGTCCTCTCTTGCCCGGACTTGGTCTCCTTGGACCACTGCCTGCTCTCCAGAACCTGCTGTCATTCCCCACTGCACCCAGAGGGAGACCCCGTCTCCTTGTGACGTGGCTCCCCTCATCTGCGGCCTTGCTTTCCCTCCGTCCTCCGTCCCCCGTTACTTGGCTTTGGCTGCAGGGCTTCTCCAGGCTCGTTTTACTCCAGGCCGCCTTTGAACAGTTCACGTCTGGGTGCCTCATCTTGTCTCGCTTTTCCCTTTCACTCCTTCCTGTCTCAGCGCCCTGGCTTTCTAGACAAGGTCAGCCGTTCCTTCACGGCACTTTCCGGTGAAGAGATCTGTGCTTGCTTGTTCAAGGCGAAGCCTCTCAGGATCCCCGAGGCTCGGAGAGCAGGGAGGGTGGTTTTCTACTACACCGACAGAGTGGCTGCTCAGTTATTTATTGAAGGAATACCCAAACCCTTCCAGGGTTTCAGAAAGGCTTTTTGAGTGCTGTTCCGCTTTCTGGAAGGGTCTCTAAGGAGTTTCTGAAGCTGTATGCCTTTCTGCAGAGGTCTGGAGGCATGAGGAGTTGGGTGCATCCTCTGGACCACGGGGTAGAGGGGCTCTGCCGGCCACCTGAGCCCCGCACCGCCGGAGGGTGTCCTGACTCACTGCCCCGAGGCGAGACCAGTCAGACCTACGTTCCCAGTGCCCCTCTGTGACGAAGAACATGTAGTTAACGGGATTTCCCCTTATTCTTTTGACCTTCTTGCTTGGTAATCACAGAAAATGTACGTGAAACGGGCAGTTTTGGTATGAGGCGTCTGAAGGAAAGGAAGGAGAAAGATGTGACAACAGCCAGCTGTGTTTAACACAAACGAAACTGTCCATTTAGAGCGCTAGCCTCACTGTATCCGGGCTTATCCGGGCGCGGGGGCAGCTGAAACCCCGGATGCCAGAACGGGTCCCCCGCAGGTGCAGCCGGGGCAGAGAAACATTGGTGAATGGAGACTCCTGACACTCAAGTCCATCACTGCCAACCGCTCGAGGTCACAAATAACTTGGACTGCCTGAGCACCGGAGCAAACCTGAAAAAATGGGTGTGATCGATCTGAGGAGCAAACCAGGTAAACTGATCTGGAACCGAGGTGGTCTCATTTTAATGTGGTCACTTTGCAAGCACTTTTGTGTTACTGCCGCAGGAAGAAATCGGTTTGGACTCAATGCTTCAGTGACTTCTCAAAATGTCTAGCTTGGGCTACAGAGTTTCCCACCCCATCGTGGTTTCATCTCTGGTGTCCCTTCACCTTGGCCCGGAAAGTCCTGGATGAGAGGGCTGTGGAGACACAGGCCTGGATCGGTTTCTCACCGAGCTCCCCCGCTCCCGGCGGGGGCAGGGCTGCGGGACGGGGGACCTGGGCCAGCAGAGGGGAGGAGAGGCATTGCGCATTCGGCGGGGCCCAGGCCCAGCTGGCC
The DNA here is from genome assembly GCF_054177405.1 of Leptonychotes weddellii. Taxonomy (NCBI): domain Eukaryota; kingdom Metazoa; phylum Chordata; class Mammalia; order Carnivora; family Phocidae; genus Leptonychotes; species Leptonychotes weddellii. The sequence goes on from NC_138384.1 coordinate 36,216,616, forward strand.
CCAGAACACTCCCTGCCTGCGTGGAGTTTGGTCCGCGGGTTCACACTTAGGGAAGACAAATGGTCTCAGCAAATGGAAGCCACTAGAAGGCTCACCTCTACCACGGAGCTGACCTAGGTGGCTGTGTCGCTCAGGCGGATGCCGGCTTTGCTATGAAAAGGGCATCGAGGACAAGGCATCCCTGCCAAGTCTCACGTTTTATAGAACTGTGCCTTAAGTGCTGCATAAAAATTGTTCCCTTCAGAAATCTAGCTTTGAGGCAGTAGCCCCACCCTCGAAAAGGCTTCTTCCTCTAGCGGTTCACCTTTTCACGTGCAAAGGCCCGTGTAGGGCGGCTCCACGCCTGTGCCCCGGCTCCCCGCTCTGCCCCGGCAGCTGCTAGGTCCCTGCGTGCCAGGCTCCGCCGCCGAGCGAGAAAGAACAGAGAGGAAGCTGTGCACAAAGGACCATTTTGGGAAACTTTTTATTGCAAATCCGACTCTGCATTGATTTTTGAGAGGAAACGCTGGAAATAGATCTTCCCGGAGCAGAAGAATGCAAATGACGAGACACATTTTAGTTGCTATCAAGGAGCAGAATTCTTTTCCATTAGTACTTTAAAAGCCACTGTCATTCAAGCAGAGTAAGAGCAGATTCAGGTGTGATCTTGCAGAAGGTTAAGAAAGAGACCCTCCCCCCCCCGCCCCCCGAGGAAACCACAAGCTCAAACATGGACGCAGCCATGGGATTTCTGAGCACGCATCTCTCGCCGCTCGAGGGCCAGGCAGGAGGCTGCGCATCGTGAAGACAGGTGGCCAGGTTGGGTCCCTGGTCCCACTGGGCACTCCCAGCTGGCTCTACTTGGGGCCAGAGAAGGGAGTAAAGGCCTTGTCACTGCCTGCCATGCACGCTTCGATCTCCTCCACCGTGCGGGGCACACAGGTGAGCAGTTCCATGCCACTAGCAGTCACCACGACGTCCTCCTCGATCCGGACCTGCGTCACAATGACAGACACTCAAGGGGGTGCCTGGGTGGCTCAGGGGGTGAGCATCCGACTCTTGGGTGTCGGCTCAAATCATAATCTCACGGGTCCTGGGATTGAGCCCCGTGTCGGGCTCCATGCTCAATAGGGAGTCTGTTGAGATTCTCTCTCCCCCCTGCCCCTCCCCCTACCTGGGCATGTGAGTGTGCACGCGCACACTCGCAAATAAATCTAAAAAAGAAAAACTGGGGAAAAAAAAAATGACAGACACTATTTCTGAGTTGGCCTCACGCACCAGATTAGAGGCTCAGACCAGCCGCTGGGTTGGAGGAGCCCCTTCTAAGGAGCGGTCTGTCTTGCCCGTGATGGAAGGGGCTGGCCTCCAGGCCTCCGTGGGAGGCTGTTGAGACGAAGGCGCTTCCCATGGGGCCATCTGCTCCTGCCACCTGCCCACCCAGTCCTTGGCCCTGGAGTGGGCAGGGGTTTTGTAGAATCTGTGTCTGTCTTGCTGAGGAGCGAGGCACTGGTCCATGACAGACCATGAGAAGGCACATGCCGGGTCCTTCTCAAGGGAGGAAGTGAAGACCATCCCCACCCCCACTAGGGCTCCTGTCTCGAGACAAAGGGGTGGTGCGCTGCAGTGTGCGCATGTCGGTGTCCAGGGGGCCGGGATGCGGGGCCTGTGGGCACTCACCCCCCCGAATGCCCGGAAGCGCTGCAGGACCTCGCGGTTGAAGAAGCAGGCACGGGCCGGGTCGGCCAGGGCCTCGTCCAGCAGGTGGTCGATGAAGTAAATGCCCGGCTCCACGGTGAGCACCATGCCCGGCTCCAGGTGCCGCGTGGTGCGCAGGCTCCGCAGGCCGGGCTCATCGATGCGTTCCACGCCCTGTGAGGAGAGGCAGGGCCCGGAGGACCCCAGCGCTGGCATGGATGGAGGGTTCCCACCGCGGCGGCAGCCAGATGGCCCCCAAGGCCCACCTGCTGAGCCCTCCCTGCTCTCACTGGAGCTGCCACGGGCGCTTCGGATGAGACCCTCCACTCTCCGCAGACACCCCCAGACTTGGCCGGTTCCTGCCTCTCGTTAGCCCCCGCACTGTGTGCAGGGGCCCTGTGGACACCTATGTGCACGCCCCCGGGGCGAGCTGCCCGAGCCGGCCGCCCTCACCCAGGCCCTGTCCCTGCCAGAGAGGGCGGCAGAAGCCAAACTCGGGAAGCCAAAAAAGCTCTTAAGGCGGCTGCAGGGCTTCCCGCGCTGCGTCGTGTCTTCCGGGCAGTTGGAGTGGGAACCGGCCCCAGAAGCACTGGGCCCCGCTCCCCCAGGCCAGGACCAAGGTTTTCCGCGGGGCCTTCCAGGAGGAGGGACAGGTGCTGTCCCCAGGACAGCCATGACGCTGCTGTGCACACGCACGAACGCGCACGCGCGTGGAGCCTGGGGGCGTGGCCCCAGAGGAGCACACGTGGGGGGCCGGCCCCCGCCCTCGCAGAGCAGGCGACAGTGGCAGCGTGCTCCCTGCAGAGGCACCCTCTCCCCCGAATGCCCACCTGGCCTGGGCCCCTCGATTCGCACGGCATCACCAACACCTGTCTCCCCGGGTCCCCGAGGCCGCCGTCCGGCCCCAGCCCCGGCCCGTGAGCACGGGTGGGCAGCGAGCAGGCTTTCCGGTCCGGTCTGAGCCTGCCCCGCCCCGCTCGCAGCTCTCGCCTGGAAGCCCAGCTGCTGGAGACGGAGCTGTCATTTCGGACTGTTTGGGGGCCAAGAACATCAGACTTCAATTAGTGGTTCATGTAAGGTAACCAGAAACAGGCTGGCTCGGCCTCCAGGGCCGGGCACATCAGGGAAGCCTGTGACGGGGATTCCAGGAGGGTGGGGACAGCAGGGCACGCGGAGAAACTTGTGCACAGCCACCCTGACCTGGCATGAGCCAGGCTGGGGCGGAGGGGAGGAGGGGACACCCAGGCACTGTGACCCCTGATGGCTCGCGCTTTGGGCACAGATGCCCACCTGGAGAAGCTCCCGACTCTGTGCACTTTGTGCCCGGAGGGGCTACGCAGGAGGGCCCGGGACGCACCCCCGTGCTCGGATGAGAGGTGCTTGTGGGGCCGGCCAGTGGCCTTCTGCCATCTCAAGTCTGCCTGCCCTGGACACGCCCTCCCTGTCCCTCACCTACGTGTTACCCGCTAGGTGCCTGTCCCTTTCCCTCCACTCCAAGGTTGTCAAAGCCGGGGGCCCAGCAGAGGCAGCAAACTGGTACGGTCAGGTCTCCCCGTTCTCCCTCAGTCACTGTGGGCCCACGTCGGGCCACTCCACGGGCGCGCCCAGGGGAGGGTGGTCTGCTCAGGCTTGTATAGAGACAAGCCCTCCGGAAAATTTCAGGACCGCCCATCCAATTGTGGGTGAGGGGAGAGCGGGAGGGGGCCCTGCCGCGGCCCCCCGACCTTTATCCCTTCAGAGCATTAGCTCCCAGGAGTCTCCCACCGCGGGCACGGCCCGAGCAGGCCTGGCGAAGCATGGGGGCTGGGCAGTGGAGAGCAGGGCCCCCCCCACAAAGGGGAGAGGCCGAGCCCCCCCGGCCCTCCAACCCTGAGACCTTCCGCCAGGGCAGCAGACCTCCACTTTTACTGGGTTCTGAGCAGAGGAGACCCAGATGTGTCTGGAGGCCTGAAATAAAACAAATGACTTTTATAGGAAAAGCCATATTTTTTTCTACAATGTTTATCTGTCAAAAGAATAGACTCTGTGAGCACAAAGGGCTGCTTACTGGAAAAGATAAAACAGTTTGTTGCCAATTTTCTCTGGTGGAAAAAAAGCGCTCTGGCGACTAATGAATAACGAACCTCAGTTAACAATGTCTGGAAGGCCCTGCTCTTGGCTCCCTGTACACAATGTGATGGATAGAAATTAGGAAATTAAAACTGATTTTGTTTCTCCAAATTTAACTGTTTACACTTGAGGGAAAAAAAAAATTGAATAATAATGCTCCTCTTGAGCAATTTTTTCCCCCCAAAAATCATTCTTCGTGCTTTCAAAATACCCTGCAGCCAACAGGCCCAGCCTAGTCTTGGCTAACTGGCTGGTGGGCCCCAGGGCGTGCACCGATTGCATAAGCAGCCCCCTGCACCTTGGGCGCCAGGCCAGGCGGCAGGGCCGGGCTCACCCCCGCCCACCCGGGGCCCGGAAAGGCTGCAGCCACCTGCCGGGCAGGGCCTCCCCAAGGCTGGCTGCAAGCGCCCGCTGGGTGGTCCTTTCAAGAATCAGTGGGTAAGAAGGGGAGGGAAAGCCTTGTCTGGAAATGCCCACAGAAGCCTCCCTCCCCTGCTAAGGGTGCCCGGAGGGCCTGCAGACGAGGAGGCCACGGGGGTGTGCTGGCCTGGGGGGCTGGGGCTGCTGCTGGGCCTGTGAGGGGCGCTGGGCTCTGCTAGTCCCAGGAAGGACCCGGGTCAGCCGCCTGACGGCAGTGCCTCACCGCCCCGGCTTGCATGAAGCCAGAGGCAGGAGGACACCATGGTGGCGGGGTCAGCCTGGTCACTACGACCCAGCTTTGGGGTTCCCACTGCTCCGTGGGAACTGCGCGCTGACCTACCACCCCGCAGGGCAGGGGCTCCCCCCAGTGCACAGCCCGGGGCCACCAGATGAGGCACACTCTAGGGAGCCCCCCACCCCGCCGGCCCCCACAGCGGCCAGGGGCCAGGATCAACCACTGGGTGCAGGGCGAGGAGGAGCAGGGGACCCTGTGGGACCCCATTCCTCCTCTTGCTTGTCCTACTACAGCCCAGTTGGCTCCCAGAGCCCCGCCCCGGGGAGGGCCACTCACGCGGACGTGTCCACACTGACCTCGGGGTAGCCTCCCACGTCGTGCACATCAATGCCCAGGAAGTGGCCGAGCCCGTGAGGCATGAACACGGCTCCCAGGTGGGCCTGGCCCATGGCGTCAATGCTACCGCTCAGGATGCCAAGGCGGGTCAGCTCCTCCAGGTGGATGCGGTCGGCCAGGCGGTGCAGGTCAGGCCACCACACCCCTGCGGCTCCAGAGGAGGCTGCAATGAGCTGTGGGGACTGGCCGTCTGGCCGGGGCTCCCCGAGGCAAGGTTTGGGGGGCCCACGAATCCCCTGCACGGGCTGAGGCGGGACGGCTGCAAGTGGGTGGCGAGGGGGCTGTGCCGGGCCAGCTGTCCAGGCCAGGCTTTCCCCGCAGAAGTTGGGACCTCGAGACCTCTCCTCTCTCCCGATCGTGCCCTCTGGGGGAGGCTCCTGTGGCCCATGGCCAGGCGCCCAGCCTAGGGCTACTCCGCAGCCCACGCCACGTCTGCCCTCGGCCAGAGCAGGCTTCTGGGGCCAGGGGAGCCCGGGAAGACCCCTGAGCATCAGGAGGAGAAAAGCGTCTGTCCCCGGCAGATGGGGGGCGGCCTCAGAGAGCCCCAGACCAATGCTCGGAGCCTCAGGCTGTGGGGTGAGGGCATCCCTGCGCACCCCGAAGTGGGGCTGAATCACCCTTGGAGCCGCAGAGGGGAGCAAAGGTTTCCAGGGCGAAGGTGCAGCTGGCGCGGCCTCACGGCCCGGCTGGCACGGGTCTGCGGCCCCGCCCGCTCCGAGCAGGGGCGGACCATCTCCACAGCAGCCCAGACATCCAGGCCCCAGACTGCTGCTCGAACTCATCCTTGCCCCATGCTTCTGAGGCAAAGGTCACCGTGGGGAGCACGTCCCCAGGCACCGAGTTTCGGGGTGTGAGCAAGCTCCGGGGCTCTGCCCAGGGCTCTCAGGCAGCCACCCGCAAAGAGCCTCGGCCAGTGCCAGGACACGCTGGCCCTGCCCACGGGGCTGGAGAGTCCCCACCGTCAGCCTCACTCCACAGTACCGGGCACTCAGCCTAAGCACCAGGCGAGGCTCAAAGCCGGTGGAGCTCCCTGGCCGGCCCCGCCCCACCGGGCTGAGTTTGGGGCAGGCCACATGCTGGCTGCGGCCAGTGCGCCAGGCCGACAGGGCAGGGGCACGCACCCCTGTGCCATGCTCCAGCCAGAGAGGGGGCCAGTGCCGGCCCTCGTGGCCCCCTCCACGTGGGGGGCAACCCTGGCTCCCAAGAGGCATCCCCACGATGCCCTGCCCTGCACACCCTGCACGACCGATGGCAGCTGCTGCAGAGGGGCACCCCGGCACCCCGCACCATCGGGGGCCTGCGCTGGCCCCGTGCTGGCAAGGGCTGGGCCGTCAGGGCTGGGCTCGGGGCTCTGAACCTCTTTGGCTGGCAGGGGGCAGCCCAAGGGCTCCATGCAGGGCGAGAGAGAGGGGTGAGAGCCCACTCGGGGACACGGGGCATCGCCCCTCAGACACGTGCTGGGTGCCAGGCCTGCAGGTGGGCCCCCTTCCCCACCAGGGCAGAGGCCCCACAGTCGGGGTCTTGGGCTGGCTGGAGGCACAGGGCTGACCCAGCCTCCTGGATCCCCGGGGTCCAGCTCTGAGTGGGCGGCGGGGGCTGCACCCTGGTCCATTCGCAGGGCAGGGGCCAGCCCACGGCCCCAGGCGCAGGGAGGCCGAGGGGAGAAGACCGGTCTCCAGAGACAAGAGAGCCTCCGTGGAGTCCAGCTCCTGAGGCCAGTCCCGTTCTGTTCCACCTGCCAAGGACCACAAGGTGCCACGGTGGAGGGGGCGTCGTGGGCTCTGGCTTTACTGTAGCACAGGAGGGGAGGGCTGGGTTTGAGGCCGTGGAGGCGGAGCCGGATGGGCGGCTCTCCTCGGACGCTCGGGCATCCTCAAATGGAGAGCTGGGCACCGGGTCCCCGCTCAGCTGCTCGCTCGCCGCCGTGAGCCCCAGATGCCTCCCTTTGTCACACACAGCTGCGACGCTGGTCTTAGAAAGCCGGCCGCAGAGGCTCTGGCATCTACCGGGAGACTGGGTCAGTATCCCCCCAAAACTGTCATTGGCCCAGCCAGACCCCGGTTCAACCCTTGATGTTGGCTGTGCTCCTGGGGCACCAGCCTGAGCCTTGTGTCCCCACTCCGCCCCGAGGCCGACCCGCTCTACCTCGCCATCCCCAGGCCAGGCCACCTGTCACACATGCTCACGGAGGCCTCTCTGAGTCACCCTGCCGCCTGAGACTCCTCAGTCCCCGGGGCTCGGCCCCAGTGGGCCCTGCCCTGGACAGCCCTTCCCCAGCATACTCTCCCCCCCGGTCCCGGTTAGGCCCCTCCCTGCCTGCTTGCTTCTCCTGTCGCTGGACCAGAGAGCCGCTGCCTCCCCTGGGCACCCCGGGCCTGGCCTAGCGAATGCTGGTTCAAGGGAGAATGCACAGCAGGCTCGTCCCTAAGTTCTGCTCCCGCCCGGAGGCTCTGGGCCTGAAAGCGCCCCCGCGCAGCTCTGCACACTTGCTCCTGGCTGGCCTGGCCCCCGGGGCTGAGGAAGGGCGTCCCGTGCGCTGGCTGACACCCCAACTCCAAAGCAACTCCGCTTCTCTTGGGCAGGGGCCTTTTCCGGTGGCCAAAGGGGAGCCCCAGGAAGCAGCCTGACGTCAAGCCCGGCGGACTTCCAAGTGAGCTGTGGCCTCGGCATAGCGGGGAGTCAGGTATAAATCAAGCTCCCTGCCGGCAGCTCGGCTCCTCTCCTGTCCTCCTGGGGCCGGACGCGAGGGCCGGGGCGGTCCCCACGGCGCCTCTAGTCCTCCTCGCCTGCGCTCCTCGGCCGGCCTTGCACACGCTCTCGTGGCTGGCAGTGGGCGGCTGCCTGCATGTGGTTAGGGTTGTGACAGTGATTCAACCTCCAGCAACTTGGCCCCAGTGTCTGGCCCGGATGGTGGTTACGACACCCTGGGCCAGGGCAGGGGCCCCGAAGTGTGTGAAGGTTGCTGTCCTTGGGCTAGGCTGGAGGAGTGGATGCGAACCAGGGGACTCCAGCGGCATCCCCCAGGCTCCCCCCCAACCTCAGCAGAAGGCCCAGTGGTCCCCTCAGCCCGCTCATACTGGTGATGGATGCCACATTGGGGAGCACACTACAGACTGGGGGTCACCAGTCCTGCCCGCCCCCCCGCCTCCAGCAAGCACTGGAGCTTGTCCCCTTCTCCCTGGACATCTCCTGAACCTGGCCCCTGACCTCTCCTGGCCTCCCGCCACCTTCCTGCAATGCCTCATTCCCCCTGCATCCTGGACGAGTCAGGTGAGGCCAGTCCCTGCCCTGAGGACAGAGCCCCACATTCCTCAGCCTGGCCTCCCTCTCACCCGCCCCTGCGCCCACGGCCCTTGGTGGTGCTGGCACTGCCCTGTGTCTTCCACCTGCTGGCCCCTCAGCTGGGACCACCTCGCCAAAGCCTCCACCTGCCCACACTCACTCCCATTCTTGCTGTGGGCCTCTGTTAAGGCTTTCTCCAGGAAGCCCTCCCTGACCGCCCCTTCCTGTGCTGCCAGAGCTCTTCCCGCCAGAGGACGGTCAAAGCCCCTGCACCGAGAGGAGGGACCCGTGTCCTGCTCCATGTCTGACCAACGTGTGGCCTGAGGAGGAGCCCCAGCCTCCCTCACAGCTCTCCTGTGTAGTCAGTGCTGTGACCTCATGGGCCCGGGATCTGGGTGTGCCCCTGACCCTGCTCCTCTGGGCACTCAGACCCCAGGGTGCCAAGCTAGCAGCTGGGTTTGCGCCCTGCCATCTGGCTGTGGGCTCCGAGGGACCAGAGCCCTGGTGCCCGGGCCCCAGCATGTGTCCAGACCATCCCCGGGTCACAGGCTGGTCTTCCGTGCCCACTGATACCCCTCAGGCCACACCTTCCCCCGACGGGGCCCAGGCCCGGACTGGCTCCTGGGAGCCTCCGCAGCAGCCCTCACAGCCTGAGGCCTCCTGCTCAGAGCACGGCAGCCCCAGGGGCTCGGGGCCCCGAGCTCAGCCAGGAGGGCCCGGAGAGCTGAATCCTCACAGCTACTTCCAGACAAAGAACTCACTTCATCCAAAGACAATGGCCCTCAGGAGACCCTGTGCGCGCCAGGCCCTGGGGGTGCTGCAAGCAAGGCGCAGGGCTGGGTCCCGGGGCAGGCCCCAAGGGCTGCAGGGAGCCGTATGGTAGGCCAAGCTGGCGCGGGGCTGAGGGCCTCTGGCCCAACCCCCCCCCACCCAGACCCGCCTGCTGCCAGGACCTCCGGGGACCCATTCACCCTGCGGGAAGGGCAGGGGGCAGTGTGCGCCCCGGACTGCAGGCGCCTCTATGCCGAGCAGAGCGTGGCCGGCTCTTGAAGCCTCTGCAAGCAATACCCCCCACCCCTCCCGCCTACAAAGAGCCTGAGGGAGGAAAGGAGGCCAGGGAGGGTGGGAACTTGCCCACCATCCTACAGCCAGCAGGGGGGGCCTCTCAGGACAGCGAGGGCCACACGGGGCCCTCACCAGACAGCCCTCCCTACCCTGACTCCTGCCACAGAGGAAGCCCACGGTCTGAGTGGCACCGTCCCTGCACCTCCGTCTGCGGCACCCCGGCACCCCTCTCTGAGGAGAAGCCGAGGGGAGTTCGGCCACTCCAGCCCCCATCCCCGTCCCTGCCCGGCAGGCAGGCAGAGCTGGCTGAGGCACCCCAACCACAGGCCATAGCAGACGTGCCGGGCCATGTGGGCCCGCACGGCTCCGGGGCCCCGGGTCCTGCCTGCCGTCCGGCCCGCTCCGGGGGCAGCCTGCTTCTCATTTCACATCGGCTGTGCCTCCCCTCCATGCAGGTGGCCGGGACCCTGACCACAGCAGAGTGGGAAGTGGGGGGAGCTACGCACACCTGCTAGGGTGTGGGAATGACTGGGGGGGGGGGTCGTTTGCATAGACAGAGACTCCACCGCCTTTGCAGCCCAGAAGCAGTGGGGCCCCCGAGCCCAGCGTGCAGTCTGCACCCCCTATGCGGGGTCCCGGTGGGGGCATGGGCTCAGAAGTGGGGGAGGGGGGCTGCAGCCTAAGCATGGGAGGCGGAGGTGGGCAGGTGAGCACAGAGAGGGAGGAGCTGCTGGGAAGTGGGACACGAGGCTGCAGGAGACCTGGGGACTTCCAAGTGACCTCAGTGCTCCACAGTGGCTGGAGGGACAGAAGCTACAGAATGGCCCCGGCGCGGCAGCCCACGGACACCCTTCTCTGAGGTGCTCTCTGGGCACACTCCCTGGTCTGCTCAGGGTGGGCCGCCGGGCCTGACACAAGCCGGGGAGAGCTTCGATTCCAGAAGGCAGCACAAGGCCCCTTCCGCGGGGCTGGCTCGGGTGGTGGTGGTGTTCCCCAGGGGCCACGGCCTCGCCAGCCTCGCCACCCTCACACGGCCCCTCTCCGTGAGCTCATCCACCCTTCCCCGGCTGTCTGGGGGACAGGGAGGGGTGCTCCCCCACCCCGGCTGTCCGCTCACTGCTCCCTGCAAGGCCGGAGGAAGCAGTCATGCAGTCTCAGCGGGTGTGTGTCTTGGCGCAACAGCCTAACCCACAAACCAGGGGCATTTCCGCTAGGACAGGACATGGGGCTGACCTGGCCACGGCCTCCTTGCAGCTCTGAGGAGGCGACCTGCCCCCATCGGAGCAGCTCTGTGGGCACGGGATGCCCATCCTGCTTGGCCAGTGCGGTGTGGGACCCGGCGGGGTCGGCCCTGGGGAACTGTCGGCAGGGGTGTCTGTGTGTCTCAATCCCCAGCACCGGTAGGAGAGGTGGGGGCTACAGCAGGGACTCTGCTCCAACCCCCTCACAAGGGAAGCTCAGGGCCGCAGCGAGGGCCCAGCTTGCGCCCCGCTGTGTCCGGGAGGAGGCCCACCTCACGCGGTGTGCAGAGACCAGCTCAGCTGAGCCCAGCCTGGCCGGGCCTCAGGCCTTCTGCCTGCCCCGAGAGTGACATGGCCTGGCAGCCTTATGGGATCAAGGTGCCCAGGGGAGTGCGGGGACAGAGCACCAGGCCTTTCTCAGTGCAACTGGGGGCCCTGCGGACTAGCCTGTGGGCCTGGCCACTTTCTGGGCAGAATCGGGGTTGCTCTGTCAGCCGACTCAGTTGGCTAGAACACCGACTGGGGAAGTGCTACCTGGGTCCCAGCAGACTTTGCTGTGTGTGTGTGGGGGGGTGGGCAGGTGGGGTAGGCCAGGCCTGGGCCTTCACCCCCATCTCAGCACTGGGCAGAGGCTAAGCAGGGCCAGGGGCTTGAAGCCTAGAGCTCTGAGTTGAACAAAGCTTTCCAAAGCTCCGCCTGCCATCCCTCCAACCCTCACCCCCCCTCCCCAACCACCAGGGCCATGTTGGCCTGACTCTGCCTGCCCGTCTCTCCAGTGTGGACCTCGGAGCCCGCCAGCACAGCCTCTCTGTGCTGCAGCCGACCCCCACCGCCTCCTCGAGGGACCCACCATGGGGCATGGGGGCTCATAGGCAGCACAGCGTGGCTCCGACCTCAGAGGGCGGGAGCACCAGGCCCTTCCAGCCCCTGGCCTGGACTCCAGGACATCTAAATTCACAACTGCCCGTGCGCAGGTGGACAGTCCACTCAAGGGAAAGGCGACACGGTTTGCTCACCCTGTGAGGTGATGGCCCAGCGGGGGGCAGCTGCCAAGTGGCCTGGCATGGGGAGCTCGAGGCAGAGGGAGACCCCTCCTCAGCCGCCGTGCTTGCAGACACCAGGGGGCGCCCCACAGCCCATGGCTAGCGGCGTAGAGAGAGCAGGAAGGGTCATGCCCCTCGGGTGACGGGACTGCATCTCCAGGCTGGACTTCACTGGGAATGGGTGATGCATTCCGTGCTTTAAAGGCTAGATCCCCCCCCCAACCCCCCCAACCCCCAGGGCCGCAGCCCACTCCTTCCAGCGCCCCTCCTGCACCTCCCCCACGGAGTCACAAGCACTGTTACACTCCCTTCTTCCACACAAAAGGGGGACTGGCCACCCCATTCTGCACTCTTCTGTCTCCATGCAACAAGCATCCAGAAGGCTCCCTGTGTTTGCGCTCCCTGAGTGACTAGGCTTTTCAAACAAGTGATGAACATGAGATGATGTTTCCTTCTGCAGCCAACAAACCACGCAAGTCCTGTCACCTTGTCACCCCAGCAGGGGCTTAACTTGTAGGTTTTCCTTTCTTATCTTCCCTTGGGGGCTGAGTTGCCTGGCCTGGGACTCCCCGGACCGTCAGTTTCCCTCCATGGCTCCCCTAGCCTCTGCTGTGGGCCCGGTGGCCGGATGGGGGCCGTCCGGAAAGGCCTGCTCGGTGTGCCTCTCAAAGTGGCACCTGCTGAGCGTCCCTCAAAAACAGCACCTTGCTTGTGCTGTGACTCATCCCAACACCTGGCCGAGGGGCTCCAGGGCTGTTTAGCCAACACAGAGCCAAGAGGCCTCAAGAGGCCACACCCTGGGGCTTTCACAGTTTGGGGATCTTCTTTTCTTAAGTAAGGGCTCCACAGAGGGACGCCAACGTGACTGCACGATCCCTCTGATTTCAGAATGAGCTTGGAGTCCAGCCTTCGAGGAGGTCATGGCCAGGCCCCCAGAGGGCCCTGCGGCAGCCACCCACCATTCCCCAGACACCGCGAGACACTCGGCCCCCACCAGAGCCAGTGGCAGCCTGAACAAAAGGGCGCCCCAACACCGAACCGAACGCCAGTGTCGGCGTCTGCCAGTCAAGCTCTCTCTGGAGCGGCCCCTGCGGGACAGGACAGGGGACATGCTGACATCGCACTGGCCCCTGCGAGCAGGGGTTCTTGCTGGTGGAGGATGTCCGATGGGATGTGGGGTGACTTTGGGCCGAGCTCCCCCATTCCCAGCCCTGTCCCTCCGTGGCGGTCAGCCCCTTTCCCAGGGCTGCTCCTGGGGATCCGATACCATCTGGAGTCTCAGCTAGTTGACCGAGCAAAGGGGGACGGAGTCAGGCTGTGGCGCGCAGGACCTGCCTCACGGCCGCCAGCGTCCTCACCTGGCTTCATGGCGCTCATGACAGCACGGCAGCTCCGCAGCACCGCCTCGTAGATGGCCTTCTGGTCTGCGGTGAACTTGCCATTGGCCGGGAAGGAGCACGTGATGTCGGAGGAGAAGCAGTAATACTCTCCACCCATGTCGAACAGGCTGCGGGGAGAGGAGGCTGTGAGGTTGGGATGGCCCGCCCCCCAGGAGGCTCAAGGACAGCCTGCTGGGCCCTGGGGGTGTCAGGGTGCTGAGCCCGAGCCACCCTGTTGCATCACTGGTGCGGGCAGCAGGGTGGGGCCTCCCGCCCTGCTGCGTCCTCACGCTGCCATCTCGGGAGACCTCCGACCCCGAGCAGGGAAGCCTGGAGGGAGCGGGGCCGATCCTGCGCACATTCCCCTGCCCTCCCAGGCATCTGGGGATGCCCAGCTGCGGGGCCTCACCTGGAGAATGAGGGAGGGGCAGAGATGTCTTTATGCTCCGACTCACCATGTGGCCTCCACGCGAGCACTCCCAGACCCTCCCGCGACTTCCCTGCCCCAGCACTGCTCAGGGGCCTTGGGATGGATGAACCCACCCGACAGACAAGGTGGACTAAGCCACACCACCCAGCTCTCCTGGGCCCCAGGGTCTGAGTGAAAACCCAGTGGAAGGGTCCCTCTCCCCGCTGGGATAGGACCGATGTGCTCTACCGGAGCGTGAGGGAAGGACCAGGAGGACGTGGCAGACAGCAGTCCTCACGTCCAGCAGGGCGCCCCCACATCCCCAGGGGTGGAGAGTAGGAAGCTACGGAGGCCCTGAGCTGGGGTCTGAGAGCCAGCAGAGGCAGGAAGGTGCTGGTACACACAGGCAGGCTCCTGAGTCAGGAGGGCAGCCCAGCTCAGCCTGCCCGCTGGACCCCCTGTGACTGGGCCCAGTGCAGCAGGGATAGGAGGGTGCTGGGTGGGCCTCTCCGACACCTTGGCGGCCTGCCAGGAGCCAGGGCCTCCGGGGCCTCAGTGGTCAAGGGCAAGAAAGAATCCTCCCCTGCACCCTGCATGCTGGGATGTGACGGGATACATGAAGTGCTGCTGGGTCACCATGCTGACGGGACCCCAAATGAGAGCAGGAGGGGTGTAGAGACGGACTGCCCCCCTCCATCCTGTCCCTCCCGAGCATCTCAGCAGGCCACTCGGCAACAGGCATACAGAGGGGACCCCTTCATCAGCCAAGCATGACGCTGATGGAGACAAAACCGAGGGACAGTGGTCTAACACCAGGCCCAGGATTCTGCTGCGTCCTCAGGGCCAGGTGACCAGAGTTGGGGGGAGCTGAGGGGCGGGGGGCAGGCTGCAGCTGCACAGATCCTGGCAAACCTGAGCCCGGGGCAGGGCTGTGCTCTCCCCAAACCCAAATCCTCGTGGTGAGCACAGCCACTCAACAAACATTGCAGGGGCCGCCTGTGCACCTGCCTTTGGGGCCCCAATCCCCCACCCTGGACGACAGAGGAGGGGGTCCCTGCCCCTGCCGGTGGAGGAGTCGGGCCATGTGGCCTGACAGGCAGCACCCGCTACTCCAAACAGAGTTTTAAAGGAAAAACTTGAATGCTCAGGATCCCCGGATGCTCTGCTGGAATCCAAAGGCCCCAGCCGAGCGCTTTTTCATCTCCTGTCTTTTTCCGATTGCAAAACGCCATAAACAGTGTCAACAGTGCAAAAAGCACCAGATAACACCTCAGGTGATTCTCAGGGGGTGGGGGGAGAGCCCCAAGCAGTATGGCACGGGAACTTCGGGCCGGGTCAAAGTCACAAACTCTAGGGGACCCTGCCTGGGGCAGGCTCGTGGCAGGGCCCTGGGCCTCACGGGGGGTAACCCAAAGACAGGACAGGGAGGCCTTGAACAGACACACCCAGGCAGCTGTTCCCCAGGAGGCTCCAGATGCACCCGGGGGTTTGGGTCAACAGCCGCCTGCAGGCTGACTCCTGTGCGGGGGGTGGGGGGTGGGGGGTGGGGGGACGCTGGCCCCACAGAGCTGGCCGGGAGGGCAGGGAACGTGAGGCTCTGAACAGGGACCCAGCAAAGCCTCGAGTCCAGGGACAGCAGCTCAGAGCCCAGCGACAGGCCCTGTTCTGATTCCAGCGCTGGGCCCCCTGGGCCTCAGCACTTCTCCCTTTAAGATAGGGGCGCCACCGCCACTGTGTCCTCTCAGGGCTGGCATGTAGGCAGGCGTGGGGCGTGGATCTGTGTGGGGCCATGGCCCAGGTCCACCCTGGGAGCAGAGCATTCTCATTTAGGCCCCTCCAAGGCAACAAAGGAACACGGTTTGTGGTTTGTTGATTCAGAACGTCCAAGAATGGTCTGAGCAGACAGGACGGAGCTGGGGGCCTGGGCGACACAGGCCCGTGAGGGCCACCCCATCGGGGGGCAACCGCCGGGGCAGACGGGTCTGCTGGACTGTGCTGATCTCAAAGAAAAACAGAAATGGAACTATTTAAAAAACGAGGAAGCCCACAAGAGCACACTGAAGGCTGGAGTCTTCTAGAGTGGTGGAGACAAGACACTCCTCTGCGGCAGCCAGACTCCTGACGGAGTTCTCCAAACATGCTCCTCAGAAACACAGTGAGAACATGGGACAGGGGTGCTGGGAGCCCCTCGGCCAGCCTGGCTTTACCGTTCGGACTCTAGAAGACCTCGCTTATATTTGTTGTGTGAGAACCGTCCGCTCGCTGCAGAAGGAAGTGTTCGCCTAGGTGGCCAGCTCCATTCTGCCCAGCGCTGCTCGGGCACGGGGCTGGAGTCTATTTTCGTGCTCTCAGTTCCCTATCTTTCTCTGCTTAAAAAAAAAAAAAAAAAAAAATCCCCCTCAGAGTTCCTACACACGTAAGTTATTCAGATTCAAGCCAGTCCGGAATCCAAGGACGAAAGCGGCCTCTTTCATAAATCATCTCCCTCCAGCTCCTCTGTGTCCACGTCACCCGTCCTCTGAGCGCTAAGTGACAATGGGGAATTCAGTCATCCTTTGGCTCCACCGAGCGCTCAGGATCCTCCTCCCCCTGCCTGGGGACACCCACCAGGGCCGCTACCATCTTTGGCCGAGTGAATGCGTGTGATAATCTAAGACATCTGGGGAGCTGTTACGCATCTCCAAGCAATACACTGGCGTCTCTTTGCTCATATGTGTTTATCTGGTTCTCTTTCTGGCCGGGATGAGAAGTTCTGTCTGCCCTTGGCTCCTCCCGGGCAGCTTCATGCCCGGGCTGCCCGCCACCCTTGGCTCAGCAGGGCCCTCCCCAAGCCCCCCTCAGCTCCCCGGGCCCCACCGCAGGGACCGGCCGGCCCACAGGCAGAAGGTCTCCGAGATGGGCCAGTGACAGAGGCTTGGGAAGCGTTCTGAGGAAACGCTGCTATGCACGTACAAGGCTCTGCGCTCAGCATCCCGAGCCGTGGCCTCGCCCCCAGCCGCCTCTCACCCAAACCCGGCCAGCGCTGGGCCTATTCACCGTGGCAGGAGCATTTCAGACCTCAATTCGCCGCCACCCCAGCCTGTGTTCCAGGCGAGGCCAGGGGATTTCTGAGAAGCAGGAAACTCCTGCTTCCCTCCAGACCTCAGCGTGAGAGAGGAAGACGTGCCGCTGGCTTTCCCGTTTGTGTCCTGCAGCCGGCAGCCCCTCCGGACAAGGCACGTGGCCCGCCCCCCAGCCCCCACTGTGACCGGCGGGGCCGAGACCATCACTTGGAGGCCACAGGCTGACTCATCAAGCAGACCTCTCCCCAGTACCTTCTAGGCATCCCTGCTCCCCACTCCAGTCGTGGGTCGGCTACTCCTGGGGGGCCCAGGCAGACAGAAAAGTTGCCCAAGCGACCAGCCCCCAGAGACCCAGAGCCAGCGGTCCCTGGCACACAGGCTCGGGCCGGGGGCATCCTGCGTGTCTGGAAAGAACTGTTGTTTCCATTCTACAGATGGCGTGGGGAGAAGCAGAGCCCCCATGTGGGGCCAAGTCCCCTGAAGGACACGACATGGCACCTGGCCTGCTATGTGGGTGGGACACAGTGACCATCCAGCCAGGCACTCTCTGCCACCGCGGCACAGCAGATAAGGGCTGGGCATCAGGGCAGTGGCCTCCGTCGGGGAGGGACGGAATCGTGTCACGAGCCCAGCACATGCTTCATTTCACTTTTTTGGTCAGCAGTGTCCCATGATGTCTGTGACCACCCAGGCTGTCTGGACTAGTGCTTTTCAAGCCGGGGGCAGTAAAGTCAACTGAGTGGGGTGCAGGCAAGGAACGTAAAGTACACAGAACGGACAGACCATGCAGAGGGGTACCCGGTTCTAGTCTGGGTAGGTCTGGGGCCACATGGGATGGGGCCAGAATGTGAAGGTGCTTCTCACTGGGACGGAAGGCTGACGGCTATGGCCACTGGTCTAGCTGTCCAGGCTAGCGGGGTCTGTGCCCCCCAGAGAGTGTTCTCTTACCCTGAGGCCTGGGCATGTCTTTAAGACCACTGAACCCTCGGTATGGGGCTGCTGGGTGAGAATCAAGTGTTCCTCTGAGGAAACAGCCAGGGGACAGGGGTCAGGGAGCAGGCTCTGGAGACGACACTCGTTCTCTGAAGTCAACCAGGATATCAGGCACCAGGACAAGTGAGGCCTGGAGGCTCCCTCAGCCCAGCTCCACCACCAGCTGTGGGGGGAGCCCCCCTCACCCAGCTCCGCCACCAGCCCTAGACACTCGCCCCTCCGTGGGGCTGCAGGTGCCAGGCAGACATCAGAGCAGGCGGCTCCCAGGAGCAGGCAGGACCATCCCATCACAGCCTGCGGGACACCAAGGGGGCTGCTGGGGCCCCACGTTAGCGGCGAGGGGGCCCCCTACAGCCTGCAGGCTGGGGGCAGGGTGTCCGACAGAGATGCAGACTGCTGCCCACGGCTCGGTGGCCTGGGACGGAGGGGGTGAGGTAGGGTGACTTCCCCCACGCAGTTTAACATCTAGTCCACGTCAAGCCTGCGGAACTAACTGGGAACGAGAGAGGGGCAGGAAGGAGCCGGCAGTAATGGCGCTGGTGGCAGGAAGGGTGGCCAGCTAGGGAAAGAGCCTGCCTTGACCACGATCCCTCACAGGTCTGTTCCCCCATCTGTGGAAGGAAAGGACGGGGCAGCTTGGGGGTGTGACATGGTCAGCATGTGCCACTGACACGCCAGTGACAGGTCAGGTGTCTCCAGGGCAGAGAGAAGCGGGGCTTCGGTCATCGCGTGCTGTGTCCCCACCTCTGCCGGTCAGCAGGGCAAGGCAAGCGAGAGCCAGGGCATCAGGCCGACCGTTAGCATGGCAAGAAGAAATAGAGGCCCCCAACCCCTGACAGGAGAGGAGAGGAGAGGAGAAGGGGAGCGGACCTGGCATGGGGCTGGGACAGGCCTCTCCCCCTAACTGGGCTGGCTGTCCCCTCCCATGCCCCGGGGGCAGCACAGACAGAGGGCCAGCAGGGAGTAGGCCGGCCCACACATCCTGAGACAACGCTGCCCTCTTCTGGCCAGTGCTGGGACGTCCGGCGCGCCACCCACTGGCCACATCCTGCCTACAGCTGGACAACCCAGGCCTGGGCATCCTTAGGTGCTCTAGAAGGTTCTAGAAGTATACACAGGGTATCCTACCTCAGGAACCACTCCCCCCGCTCCCTGATCGGATGGTAGGGTGGGAGGCAGCAGTGGTTGAGGAGGGGTGTCCCAGCTGTTTTCCAAATCAGGACCCACCGGAGGCACAGCCTGGGCCCCTCCTGCCTCTGCCCCTGGGGTGATCCTGCCGAGGGGCCCCGGGGAGGCAGGAGGGCTGCAAAGGCCAGCCTCAGACCCAGGAGCCCAGCACAAGGGAGGATCCGACTCTGGTGCACTGCTTCCCAGTGGATTTGAACACGGACAGCGGCGCTCCCTGGTAGCCCATGGGTGGCACACCAGCCCCTTGGCACCTCCACCTGCCTTGGGGACTCTGGTTTCCAAAGCCCAGGCTGGTTCTGGGAAGCCAGGGCAGCCCATGGGGGACACATCTGTCTTTACAACATCTGTGTTCACACCCACCTGGCTGGGGCTGATTTGGTGGGGAGGGGTCTTCCGGGGCTCCTACCCAGAAAGAGTGTCCAATGACAAGAGCCACCATCCTTCGTGTGAACACGTGAAGAGCATGCATCAGCATGTGTACCGCACTCCTACCATCCTGTTTGACAAGGTCTGCCACTTGCCTTAAACGCCAGAACAAAAAGCAACTAATGGCTTCTCTAGGACCGTGGCTGGGAGACGGGTTCCTGGAGAACCCGTGAAAGGGCTCTGAGAGCCAAGGGCAAAGGCCCAAGAGGTACCCCCCAAGAGGCCTCATGGCTCTGAGGGAGCTCAGTGTGAGGCCCCCAGGGATCTGAAGCCACATCAAAGTCTGGTTCTTCACCTGTGGCTCATGCTGAGCAAGTGGGGCTGCATCCAGCAGGGAGACATGGAAAGGGGCCCATGGAGCGGGCGTGGTGGGCGAAGCAGCCCTTGCTGTTCAGTCCTAGGAAGACAAGGCGGACATGGAGGGCGAACCAGTGTGCCTAACTCACAAGCCCTGTTCCCAGGGCAATGACTGAGGCCGACAGCAGCTTCGACCCGGCTCCCGGGAAGGTGCTGGTCCTGGAGGGATGGAGGCATCGGGGGGTGGGCCTGGCCAGCCTCACGCCCCACCTGGCACTCACCTCGAGGACAGTGCGGGGCTGAAAACACCGAACAGGCCTTGGGGCTCACGAGCTATCTGCCTCAGGCTCGGCAGTGCCTCTCACCGCCCGTCTGTCATGGAACCCGCTGCTGGAAGGTGGGCCTCAGGGCCCCAGAGCACAGGCAGAAGCGCAGCCTGCTGGCTCTGAGGACGGCCACCACTGTCCCTCTCACCCGCCAAGGCCACGCTGTGCCAGGCTCCCCACTCAACACTGCTTATTCTCGCTGAATCCTCCCAGAGCTGGGTGTGGATGGAGAAGCTGAGGCTCGGGGTACCAGCCACTCAGCTAGGGAGGGGGAGGGCAGGGGCAGGAACTAGGGACCCTCCGTGCTCATCATCACACAGCCCAGGCTCTCTGAGGCTCCCTGTGGGGGACTATGGGCACGTCTGGGACCGGAGAGAGAGGGATGGAAAGGTTGACCGCCTCTCAGCCCCCACTCCCACCTTCTCCAGTAGAGCCTGACTGCGCTGGACCAGCTCTGGCCCCATGCAGCCCCTTCCTCAATGTTCAAGTATCTCTGGGGCATTTTCACCTGACTTCAAGGGACTGGAACAGTTGTACTCTGGGAGACACTCAGCTTCAGGAAAAACTGCACCATGCTCATATTTTGGTTTCATACCTTATGATGAAGTAGCATGGCTTTTACGTTGGGATAACAGAGTGATTTATTATTTACCCAACACAGTAGGAGCGGCGGATCCATTTCAATAAAACAATGGATTATAAGCGCCACCAGCAATCTGGCAGTAGCAGTAATCAACAAAACATGTTGTTCTAAATGCTGCATAATAAATTGACTATAATAAACTCATAATTATTCTACTGGCTACATTTCAAAGTTACCACTAGAAAAATCAAATCACCAATTTGAACCTGGCATTAACATCCATGGGATTCCTGGATCAGCCCTCAGTCCTCCTGTCTTAGCTGCAAGCAGGAGCTGCAGGTGCCACGCGCTGCCAGGAGGGCCGGGGCCACATCTGGGCCACGTGGGAAGTGGATATATGCTGCGCCTTGGTCAGCCCAGCCCCACCCCAGCAGCGGCCAGTCCAGGAACGCAGCTGTGACCAGCCTCTCATGGGGTGAGGACCGTAGTGGGGGCAGATAGAGAGTGGAAAAGTAGCCACTTCCTCTGGGGTGTGCCAAGTTCACAGAGGAGAAAAATCACGGCCACATGGCATGGCCACAGGGCCCTCCAGGCGGCCAGAGCTGGCCCCGGGACAGCCAAAACCCGCTGGTATGGCGAGGTCTCTGCCTCTGCCCGGGGACTGGTTTCCCACATCCTGGCCTCGTGGCCCAGGCGGAATGGGCGGCACAAAGAGCACTAGGAAAGGTTCCAGGACACAAAAGTCCCTGGAGACACCAGGTGGTCTCTCTCTGGCCCAGAGGGCACGGTGCTCCCGTCTGCCCTTAGTCTCCAGCTGAGCCACATCTCAGGCAGCCACCCCCCTAAATCCCTCTGGCTCTGCACCTGGACCTTCCTTGTGTCTCAGTGACCTCCCCTACACATGGCGGGGGGGGGGGGGCCTGGGGTGGGGGCAGGGTGAGAAAATCTACCTGAAGAGACGTCCCTGGGCCAGGTACAGGGGAAGGTCCTGTCAGGGTTTCTGCACACCCTTGGCCCCTATGCCAAGAAGGACACCAGCCACTCTGGGAGGGGTGCAGACACTTTGGGTGTCCCCCTCTGTATGCTCCCATTCCCACTCTACTGGCCCAGACCCCCCAGGAAAGGGCACATGAGCTCAGCCCCTGCCTTTCTGACACATTTCTTCTGCCCCTTCATGCCGTTCTGAGAGCTGTGTGTTATCTCCACTGACAGAAAAGTAAACTGAGGCTCCAAGAGGGAACTCAGGGGCTTTGTTTCCTCCCAGAAGGTGGAACTAGGCTCTGGGCGACAGCGGCCCTAGCCAGAACAGCCCGTCCCGCTACTGCTCCCGGGTGATAGCAGAGCCCACAGCCAGTCACCGAGCCCAGTGTGCCCTGCGGCAGGGACGGACCCCCTGGGGTTGGGTGGATGTCTGAAAACACTTAGCAGGGACAGCTCAGAACACAGCTCAGGCCCCCCAGTGGATGCGGGCCAGGGCCTCCTGAGTGCAGGTTCCCCTCCTCCCTGCCTCAGGGCTGGGCTACACGTGCGGGAGGCCAGGTTCTGGCCGCCGGGCTGCATGGCCGGAACTCCAGCAGGGGAACGGAGCCTAGCTGGGCGACACCCACAACCCGACGCGAGGCACGATGCTGCCAGGAAGCAGGCTGGCAGGATTCTTGCTCAGGTGCCCAGCAACTAGGAGCTGCAGGCCCCAAAGAACCGATGCAACAGTGCGTGCCCCCCACCCCGGCCATGTATTGATGACCGTGGCAAGATGTCTGAAGACCAAGACAGGGTGGCCTCTGGGTGGCTCTCAGTGGCTCTCAGCCCGGCTTTCCTGAGCACAGGAGACATGTGGTGAGTGAGGCCAACCCCTCACCACATGTCTTCTGTGGGCTGGGCTGGCCCTGCCTGATGTCTGGGAGGTGGAGAGAAGTGGGCAGTGCCCAGTGTCCGAGTCAAAGAGAGAGCTGGTCCAGGTCAGCGAGGCACCCACAGACCCCTGCCAAGACCCGGGGCAACAGCCCAGAGAGGTGTGGCCTATGCTCAGTATGAGCCCTCCACCCCGGGGGGGGGCGTGAGCGAGAGTGCAATCCTGCCAACAGGGGAGAGTCCATCTAGGGGCTGAGGGCTGCAGATCCTGCCCACATTTGCTAGGAGGTGCCCTGAGCACCTTAAGCTGTGCTCAGGAAAGCCCCGCAAACAGTCTTGAAGGTCAAGAGCCCCCTCTGACCTCCTGAACTCATGGCCGTTTATGGATGGCTGAGACTGGCAGGATTCAGAGGGTGGGAAGCTCCCCACGGGTCTACCCTGCTCCAGACTAGGTGCCTGCCCTCCTGGTACCGAGACAGAGGTGTGAGTGGCGAGTACGGGGCAGGTGCTGGGGGCCAGCTCAGGCCGCCTCTGAGGCTGTGCCTCAGCAACCCCCCACCACCCAGCACAGGGTCCCCCGCACCCTCTCTCGGTGCTTCTCTGGCCTTGCAGAGAAGGAGCCGTGCTGGTGGGCAGCCCTGGTAAAGAAGTCTGGGCCCAGAGCAGACCTGGGGGCCTCACTGTGCTCGGCCCTCTCAGGGTGGGACCAAGAGGCTCCCCAGTCAGTCCCCCTGGAGGTGGAGACCCCCTGCGACCCCGTGGGTCACATGCAGAGCCAGGACAGGGCCGGCTCAGAGCTGGCCTCACTCACCACATGTCTCCATCCTGGATGGTCCGGTCGTTGGGGGCCCCGGCGTGTCCATAGTGCAGCACCGCCGAATTCTCACCACTGCGGAGGACCGGGGGAGGTCAACAGCCCATCCTCACCGGGATGTGCCCCTCAGAGACACAGCCACGGTGACACATGCACACCTGCACACGCAGACATGCACACGGCCATGCACACCCATTCTCAGGGGCAGGCCCCGGCCCACGGGCAGTACCATCCCCCCCTCCAGCAGAGGCCCGGGGGTGGCCGGCTCAGGCCGTACAGCTGGTGGCCAGCCTCGTGGCTCACAGCTCCCATGCTGACACGTCAGGGCTCCCCTAGATGAGCGCTGTGTGGGCAGATGCCCTTGGGGCTGAGCATGTGGGACTGGTGGGGGGACAAGGGTCTGAGGCCCGGGGAAGGGACCCCGAGGAAGCCGTCTTCTGGTTGGGGGCGGGGAGGCCCAGGGGAACGGCCCGGACCATGGAGGGGCCGCCATGCTGTCAGCCTCGCTCCTCTACTCGAGCTTGCTTCCCTAATGAGCGATGCCTTTAAGAAAAAAAAGACTTTTAAGTCTGTCCAAAGGAAAAAAAAAAAAAACCCACCTGGGTGTAATATTTATGGCCCTGTTCGGGAGTCTGAAGAATCATAAAAGTAGAAATAATGATTTTTCTCTCTATCCACCAGAGAAGAACATTTCCAAAGACTGAGATGTCCACATGTATTATTCATCTGCCGAGGACGTGCGCATCAGCAGACCTGCTGGTTCCGTCCTGGCTGGGCAGAGGCCAGACCCTCTGACCCAGGGTGCAGAGCTGAGCGAAGCAAGCTAGGGTGCACCCGGGAGCCGAGGGGGCCACCCCCAGCCAGTATGTGCTCCTCAGAGACACACGCACGGTGACACACGCAGACACGCAGACAAGCACACAGCCGTACACACCCACAGCCACGGGCTGCCCCGTTCTCAGCGGCATTTGACCCCCGTGGCCTCTAAGCACACTCAGCCACGTGCAGCTGACACACACAGACACACACAGAGCCCCCCCCAGCCACAGTGTGCCGCACGTGGGGGGACACCCCCCACCCCAGAGACCCGGACCCACCCACCGTCAGGATGCTCCCTACACAGCCACACTGATGGCCACACACACACACAGACACGGAACCACGGCCTCCTGCACCGACATGGCTCCTTCCGCCTCTGCTGCACACAGAAGCCGTCACAGCCCTAAGTCACACCCTGGTCCCCACATGCTGGCTGTATGTCTGTGTGGAGGGGGAAGGAAGGCTAGCCAGCAGCCCCAGGGGGGCAGCCACCCTAGAGAGGGCGAGGGAGGGCATGGCAGCGAGTGGGCCGGCTCCCTCCTGCACCCCGCACGGGCCAGAAGCCTTAGGAAGGGACAATGGCTTAGCTTCAGTGGGCACTGCTGTGGGCATGGTAGCGAGCAGGTGTGTCCAAGCTCAGGGGGCGGGGGGGCCCTCACCTTCCCACAACCCCCCCTCTCTGTCATCCCCACTTACCTGCCACAGATGCATGTGTAGGAGCTGTGGCGCATGCCCCCCCGGGAGTAGCAGTAGTGCTTGAAGAGGCTGCAGGGGAAGAAAGGACGTCAGGACGGAGGTGCCAGAGGATGCACGCCCCCTGCCCCATGCAAATCCTGGGCCCAGCTTGGCTTGCTTGGCTGTGCCTGCAGCAAGACCCAAGCTCCCCGGCATGGCTCTGCGAGGCTTGTAGCCCGGAGCCCAGGGTCGGCGCAGGCCACAGAAGCAGGGGCCAGTGAGGAGAGGGAAAACAAAACAAGAGGCACACCACCTCCCATGCTGGGGGGCCGCCCAGCGCCCCGGGCCCATCGGGAAGTCAGCCCTGGTCTTGCAGGAGGACGGATTGGGGCAGGGGCCACCGCTGTATCCCTGGGACTCCCGTGTCCACTGGCCACAGCCCACCCCACCACGAGGGGCTGGACACGAGCTCTCCCAGCCCCAAGCTAGCCTCAGATGGCCCTGGGCCTGACCCTTGGGAGGGGCACAGGGAAAGGAGAGCAGAACCGCTGGGCACTGGCCTGGAGGACAGGGTCGAGGGGCAGGCCCTCACGGAGACAAAGCAGGGCAGAGCGGTCTCTGGTTGGGGGCAGAGGGGATGGAGAGATACAGGGTCTGAGGACAGGTCCTCCTTCTCCATCCTCAGGCCAAGCAGCAAATGGCCCCATGGACAAGCTCCCACTCTGGGCAGGGGAGGCAAAGGTGAGACCCTAGAGGGGGTCGCTAGCCCCCAGGGTGAGCCCAGAGCCAGAGCCTTGGGAGGCCTCCAGGTACACAGGATGTCAAGGTCAGAGGGTAAACCACCCCTGGCAAAGGCCTGAGCCCTGCCCCCGGTCCTCCTGGGGCAGATCCTGCAGATGACTACAGGGGCTGATGGACCAGACCAGCCACATGAACACCACCTCAGCAGTGCTGAACTCTCGGGGGCCTGGGCAACATCTGAGAAGCAGGTCCAGGGGGCCCCACCCCACCCACCGACCCCCAGGGCAGGGGCCCAAGCATGGGGCTGTGCCACAGCCCCCGTCCTCAGAACACCAAGGCTGCCCGTGGGCATGCTGAGTGGCAATCCTGCCCTGCTCACTCGAGGCCTGTTTCGGGGAACATCTATATGGAGCAGTCTAATCTTCCAGGCGCTGTAAACATCAATTACGTGTAATTGTTATGATTGGGTATTAAGTAGTTGTCATGCAGGAACGGTTCTGCTCTGTTCAATCGGCTTCCAGACTTGCTTCACAAACCTCCCAGGATAATTGGGTATCTGTGAGTGAACGATTTCCTCAACAGAAAGAATTTCAGGAACTGCCAGGGAGGCGAGGAAGGGCGCACACTCCCCCCTTATCAGTGCCCTGTATTCACAGCAGGGGCACTCTAGGGGCTGCCACCAACTTTCACCTCTGTCCCAGAGACCATGGGGGTGGCGAGACCAAGTCACAGCCCCGCGTGCGGCTACAGCCCAGCCCGTTCCTTCCTGGGGCCAGCCTTCCAGTGCCAAGCCCCGGCAGGCAGCCTCTGATACCAGGGCCTCGGACACGGGGCCCCCGCACAGCGAGCCCACATGAGGGGAGGACGCCTGATGCGCCGCGGAGCTGCTCCCTTATAAGGAAGACCCAAGCCTGTCCAGACAGAAGCAGATCTCAGGGCCGCATGGCCATTCTCCAGGGGCTGGGGACAGAGGGCCTTTCCTGGGGCGGGGACAGGCAGACAACTGTGGGAACAGCCAGGAAGGCCAGGCCGAGGGACAGCTGTGCCGCCTGCATGCGCAGATGAATAACCAGGAACATTCTGCAGAGGCCTGAGGACGTGGGGTGGGAGGGCGGCTTCCCTCCCCTACAGCCTCAGCGGCCTGCATTTCCCGGCCGTGTCCTCTGCTCAGGAGAAACAGCCTTCATGGCACACTCCGGCTTCCATTTAAGAAAAAAGCACTTTAGGGTAAAAGGCACAGCTTACAGAAGCACTAGACTGAGCGAAGGCTGACCCAGTTTTCACCTGCGGATTGCAGCCTGGCCCTGGGGCAGTTTCTAGCCACAGGAAGAGGAGAAACGCCAGAAGCTGAAAAGTCACTCGAGCTGAAAATGACTTGAAGTTATTCAAATTGGACTTCAGCATCTAATTTTGGTTTGAATTAACTTTTCTGACACGACGTGAGGACCAACTGGGGCTTTGGTGGCAATAACAGGCGAACGCAACAGGCCCACGTTTTCTGCTCACGCGCCTCGGAGGTCCCTCTCTGAGCCCTCAGGCCTGGGCTGTGGACACATGCAATGGTCAGGGGGCCCATGGAAAGATGTGTCCCACGCATTTCTGGTTTTCAAGGGACAGGGGTACTGAGCAGTGCATGCTGCAAACTGGGGCCACATGGGTGACACGGAGCTCCTGTGGAGCCTGGTAGGAGCTCGGTCAGAGATGCACGCGTTCCCACTACAAAGCTCACAGACCGAGGCGGTGATAGAAGGGCAGTTGATAAAGACCCCTCTGGAACTTTATGGAAAATATGGCCAACTGTGAACCAGATGAGGATCAGGTGACCCATAGCCAGAAGGGCCTAACTCCTGACAGACACAAGTCTAAAGCCAGATTCGGCTGGAAGCTACCCGTTGGTCCCTCTGGAGCCATAAAGAGACAATGGCAGAGTAAACTGAAAACCGGAACTGTAAACCGTCCCACCTCCCCCACTCAAGAGGTGCTGCATGAAAGACAGTACACAGAACCACGTTCATGGGACAGGAAGGAAGATGGGGCCGGAAGGAAGGAAGACGGAGCTGCCAGGCTTGGGAAGCTGGAGGCCTTGGCTTTCACTGCCATGTGGGGACAGGGACAAGGCCTCAGGGACATAAGAAGTAGCAGAAGAGAACGAGACCCCACCCTCACATACAGCTGCGGCCCAGGCCGGGATGCACCCTCAGCAGAAGGCCAGACCTGGAGAAAATTCGCCAGCATCAAAACAGGCCATCAGGGAGCCTGCCTGGGCTCTGGGGAAAAACAAAATACCAGCCTTCCCTTGGAGTTCATAGTGTGGGTCTGTCCTCCGTGGGGTTCAGGGTCCAGGGTGAACTACCTGCATGGTTTGGAGTGACACAAAGCCAACTGGGCGGCCACAGCCTCAGGCCAGCCAGGGTCTGTGTGCACGCTATGTACACAATACACACACACACACACTGAAGATGAACTCACAACCCACACTTCGTCCACAAGAGTTGTCAGACACAGCCAGCAGCAGGCTGGGACCCCCAAGGATTTCTGGTAACAGAATTTCAGGGACTATACGCACCCATGAACTGACACCTAACCACAGAGCATGAAAACACAACAGGTAGATCCTATGAAGAACCACCTCAAAACTTCTGGAAGTGGGCAGTCTACCCATCAGCAGATGGGGGCAGGAAGCCAGGCAGCAGGGCCGGTAGCCCAGAGATCACCTCCGCCTGCTCTTTCATCTGTGACTCTCACCTGTGTGTCGGTGTCCCGCGGGGCCTACCCGCCCCGCTCCCTCCTGCTCACCTGCGTGGAGCATGAGGTGGGAGCACCCGACCAGGCACCAGGCCCGTGGCCCGGCAGCAGGGGGGGGCTTCCCGATGCGCAGAGGCAAGCCGGGGTCTCATACACACCTGCCACAACGTGGTCCCTGAAGCTCTCCCCGGCAGGGCCGTGCCTCTATCAATTTACACTCCTTGCCTATAAATTTCTCCCAAGCAAGACACGAGTGGAAAATGCTTTGTCTCCAGACATCAGTGAGAACCTTTCAGTAACCTGGGAGAGTCTGTGCTGTGAATAACGAGGTGGATGGAGCTACTGCGGCGACAGAGGGGCAGGCCCATTTGTCAGTGCCTAGAGATGATGAATGGGGCAGGGCGAGCAGATGCCGAGGCCCAGATCTGCAGGAACGGTGTCTCTGGGGACAGCACTGGGGCCTCCGCCGGGGCCTGCACGTCCAGCCCGTGGAGCCTTCCTGGGCTCACGGCCCAGCTCCTGCCCTCGGAGGTTTATCACCTGATGAGGAGATAGCCACGGCCCTATAAAAATGCATCAGCTGCCCAAGATAACGGCAGAAGGGCTGCCGGGGGCAGAGAGTGTCAGCGAGCTATCAGCACAAGCGTGAGCGCTGGCAGATGGGCCAGCCGGGGAGGTGAGCAGGGGCTGCATCAGCCCCCTCCTGATGCACGGCAGTTCCGGGGCATGCCGCGCCAGGAACAGGGACGTGGAAGGGAAGATGGGCAGGCCGCTTGGCTGAGCTGCGAGTCTAGGAGAGTGAGCAGCTAGGACACGGGGTTCTCGTGTGCGGCCAAGGCACTCCAAGCTACACGCAGGGGCAGGTGCAGTCCACACCCACTGTTACTGCGGTCCCCAGCGGGTGCCCCACGTTCTCTCCTGGCAGAGGCAGGCTCCTCGTGGCTGCCCCCCACGTCCTCAGGCCTGTGGGTTCTCCACCCTGTGCCGTGTCCCGTCATCCTTGCTCTGGGCCACATGCCCAGCCTCCCGGGGGCACTGCTCAGTAATGACACTGAAGCCAAATCCCAGCTCTGCCATGTACCAGCTGTATGGCCTGTCCGTGCCTCAGTTTCCTCGTCTGTAAGATGGGATAACAGTACCTTCCACAGAACTGCTGTATCACTTATGTGATATGATACATAGAAAGTGCATATAACAGTGTCTGCCACATGCTGAGCCCTACGTGCAGGACACATCAGCTGTCACCACTGTGGTCGTTCAGGGGCCTCAAAGGGAGTGCACACAGCAAGGTCCCCTTGAGGGAGGCCGGGCTTAGACAAAGAGTCTCTTGTCCTTTAAAGCCAAACAGAATCCCTCTGTGGCCCGGACCCCGGTGCCCCCATGGCGCAGTGCAGCCCCACGTGCAGGTGGACACACGCTGCCTCCCCAGGACAGACGCGCACACAGGCGTCCCCTGACACAGGGCGTCTAACTGCCTCTGTCCCGCTCACGCATCCGGAAGTCTTGCCTCCTTAGGGAAGTGCCCCGGCCTTGAGGAGTGAGAAAGGAGGGAGTGGGGGTGTCTCGTGATGTTTTGGGGCTAATGACTATGTTCTGTGCAGTTATCACAGCACTGAGTTACTTCGGATTCACATTTATTGTTTAATTAACTACCCTTATTTTTTGGGTATAAATGACAGCTAGGTAATGAATGGGAAAGGCCTTTTGGAGACCTGAGTACTTACTAAAAGAAAATTCTCAATAGTAAGAAAATCACAGTCCCACAGAGAGGAGCCCTGAGACTCACCTAGAGGCGAGTGGAATGTTTTCCTGTTTTCCTGCTTCCCCCAAGTGGAGGCAGCAGCCAGAGACGACTCGGATCCAGACCCCGAGGAGGGGTCTCTGCTAGGAGTCAGCAGCAGGAGAACAGCTTGCCCACGGAACCAGAAGCACATACCACATTACTGTTGAATTTCCAGGGAAGGGTGGATGCTATTCCACTCATTTCTTCTGGGGGTGATCAGGTGTTGTCAGAAAGTACCCAGCAGAAGAGCCCCCATCCCGCCCTGGTAATCGCTGCCACCCCTCCCAGCCTCTGCCCAAATTCCCAGGAGAGCCCCAGCTCCTGTAACCGAGTTCTCTGTGGGCCTTCTGAACGGTGGGTTCCGGCCTGTGTGGTGAACCGAGAGGCAGCCTGTCCCTCTCCTTCCCCAGGCCCCCCAGGGAGGAAAGACAGAGAGCAAGTGAGGGAGCCACCACTGAGGCTTGAGGGTGTTTTAAATGAGCAAGTAGCATTCACACAGTTTGTCATCAAGAAGGGACTGACCTGGACTAAACCCAGACATACATTATTAACAAAACTAGAAAAGGAGAGGAAAGATGGCAGAGGAGTAGGGGACCCTATTTCAACTGGTCCCCGGAATTGAGCTAGATATCTACCAGACCACTCTGAGCACCCACGAAACCAGCCTGAGATGTAAGAAGATCTGGATCTCTACAAACAGAATATCGCAGGCGGTTGGTTTCGAGGTACGAAGCGGGGAGCCGTGATTCCGCAGGCAGGCAGAATCGGAGGATAAACGGCAGCGGGAGGGTGCCTGGCCATGGGGATCCTACACCGCCCGTGAGTGACAGCCTCGCGTGCTGCGGACGGGGCACAGACTCGCAGACCGGTAGCAGCGGGGAAAGGACTTCAGGGCAGCCCCCGGGGGCGGAAACCTGGAGCAGCAGGGTCAGGCCGGCGAACTGCTGCCCTGCCCCCCCCCCCCCCAGACAGAAACCCAGAGCAGCAGGGTCGCGCGCACGCGAACTGGGAGCAGCTGGGCACAACCCAGGCCGCT
>NC_138384.1:36247707-36267177 GCF_054177405.1 Leptonychotes weddellii
TGGAGAAGATTATGCTAAGGGAAATAAGTCAAGCAGAGAAAGTCAATTATCATATGGTTTCACTTATTTGTGGAACATAAGGAATAGCATGGAGGACACTAGGAGAAGGAAGGGAAAAATGGGGGGTGGGAATTGGAGGGAGAGATGAACCATGAGAGACTATGGACTCTGAGAAACAAACAGGGCTTTAGAGGGGAGGGGGGAGGGGGGATTGGTTAGCCCGGTGATGGGTATTAAGGAGGGCACGTACTGCATGGAGCACTGGGTGTTATACGAAAACAATGGATCGTGGATCACCACATCAAAAACCAATGATGTATTGTATGGTGACTAACATAACATAATAAAATTAAAAAACAAAACAAAACAAAACTAGAGCTCACGGCACAGCCTGCAAGACTCGGCACCACCTGGGACACAGGCCACATGCAGTGGCTGCAGTGGCCATCTCCACCATCAGCAGCTCCTTCTGCCTGAGGCTCGCCAAGTCCCCTGCCGCTGCCCCACCTGAGTCCCTGCCAGGGGACAACGACATCTTCCCACCCAGGGCCTCCAATAAGGCCCTGCCAATAAGAGAAACTGATCAGCCCCCGGCAGCCTCCAGCGTTGTCAAAAATCCTTGGGGGGGGGGGGGGAAGGAGCGGTTTTCCTACTTTGTGGGAAAAAGGCCCTGCAAGGGAAGACTCCACCCAACCGGAGGCAAGGGCGGCAGCAAAGACAGGGTCACGGCAGGAAGACGAGGAGCACCAGAGAGAAGCCGCTCACTCTCTCCCCAAGAGCAGCGTTATCAAGGTACGAGATAATTAGCATTTTAATTGGATAATTGGGAATTCTAAATTGCCTATCTTGTATTAAGCATAACTGAGGACATAACATGACATTCAATTAACAAATATTCCTCTTTATCCTTGACATGCTTGATTAGGTTGAATTTCCGAGTTCTTCGGTATCAGCAACAGGATAAAGCCCGGGCTTATTAGTCAGACGGCTAATAAATGCAAATCATATATATATGGAAAAGATTTTAGAAATTCTTACACAAAGGGAAAAAAACCTCACCCAGAATCTTATTCCCCAGAGATAACCTCTGTCAAATATGCTGTTGAACATCCTTCCAGGCATTTTTTTTTAATGCATAAATCCCGATTTTTAAAAATAATGAGCTGTATGTTAAAATAATAAAACCTTTTTCGAAGCCACTTTTTGACTGAAGTCTGACGTGCGTAGAGAAGAGGACTACGACCATAGGGACCCAGCATGGTGACCTGCCACAGAGTGAGCACGCCCTTGCGCCCGGCACGTGGGGCCCCTCCCAGCCCGTCCTCCCTCGGGAGGGCGCCTGACTTCCATCACCGCACGGGACTTCTGCCTCCTTGTGACCTTTGCATAAAGGGAATCAAACAACAGGCCCTCTCCGTGGGGCTTCTTCTGCCGCTCCCATCGATGCCCACGAGACCCGCCCAGGTGGCGGGTAGCTGGCGCTGCTGCTTCTCTCTGTTGGTAGCGTTCCACTGGCTCCGTTCTCCTGCTGCCGAACATTCTGGCGGTTTCCAGACTGCAGCTAACACGAACAGGGCAGCTGTGAACACGCTTGTCCGGTCTTCTGGGGCAGTGTGCACGCACCTCCACTGAGCATACTCCAGGCCTGGAATGCTGTGTCACTGGATTTTGTATCCGTTCGGCTTTAGCAGGTAACTAACGCAAGGCTTTGTAGGTGACTGTATCAATTTATTCATTGGCTCGTAACTCCTACTTCACACCTGTGCATGGGGCCCCACTGAGCTCAAAAGGCACCCCCTCCAGTCCTGAGACATTTCTCTTGCTAAAGCAACATCATGTTCCCTTGTCCATAAATTTATGTCTATATTTTTGGGGGCCACTCTGTCCAGAATCTGACTACTTCTCCCCCCTAACGCTGGTGCAGGCCACCGTCTCTTGCAGGTCGATGGACACAGTGGTGTAGCTGGTCTCCCTGCTTCAGCCCATGTCCCCTACAGAGGGCTCCTTTGATGATCTAAGTAGGAGCACACAGCGTCCTGGCTTCATTTCCCTGTCTCCTCTCATCTTCTCCATCTGCCTCCCTGCTGCTCCTGGGGCTGCCGGGCAAGCTCCCACCACAGGGCCACCAGAGGAGCCCCATTCTCTCCACCTGGAATGTCTGTCCCAGAGATCCATAGCTTGCTTTCTCCTTCAGGACTCTCCTCCAATGTCCCCTTCTCAGGGACACCTGTCCCCAGCTCCTTGGACAAAGTACTCCCTCCCCTCTAGCCCTCACCATATGACTTTCACCCATCCATCCATCCACCTATCCTTTCTCACCTCCATTATGTGGGGTTTTGTCTATTTTGCTTGCTCAAGTGTCCCCAGAGCCCAGAATAGTGCCTGGCCCACCGACACCCCTCCACACATGTCTGCTGAGTGACTGAACAGTAGTACGTGGTTGCGTGGGCAGTACCACAACCTATAATTTATTTACTCCCCCAATTTCACGCTGTTGGATATCTAGGCTGCTTCCACCTCCATCTTATGCTGGACACCCGTGGCCACATGCCTGAATTCTTAGAAGGAGAATTACATGGGCACATTTTCAGTCTCAGGGCCCGTTCTGCCCAACAGACCCCAAAAACGTTCATAAGGATTTTCAGCATCTTGAGCAGCGTACTATAGGGCCTGCCTGCCCACTCAACTGCGAATCTGGCAGGCAAAACCAAAAAGTATTTTGTTTCATTGATTAACTGGCAAGTTTACATGTTTACGTCCTCATAGTTCTTCCTTTCTGAGTGGCCCGTTTCTTTTTTTTTTAGAAAAATGAATGTTCATCTTTCTCCTATTGATCCGTAAGGGATTTATATATGAAGGACACTAGCTAGTGGTTTCGACCATCATCTAGGTAGCAAGCAGCTGGCCCATTCTGACCCTCTGCAGGACCTTCTTTGCTGATTTCCTAAAAGAAGGGCAGGGCAGTGGGGGAGGCGCTGCCAACAACAAGGGCAGGACTGACCGGTGTCTGGAATGGTGATGATATACAGGAAGACAAAACCTGGAGCCTGCAGCATGCAGCTTAAGCGGAAAATTCTAGATCTGTGAATCCAGACCCCTTTGGGGCTGATGCTCTTGAACAAGTGAGAGGGCCCCAGCTTTGGGAGGCCCGGGGAGAGCTGCATAAACACAGCCACTGCCAACAATGTGCCTTCATCTGGGATCAACATCTGCTCACATCTGACCCAATCTCACCAGCCCTGGCTGATGTCAGCAATCACAGCGTTTTTGGCCCCAAACCAAAACCACCCCCCCCTTTAAAAAATGCACCAGGCCATCCTAGGAATCATCCATGGAGGATCAATGTATGACCAGGAAGGGATGGAGGGAGATAATTCTCGTTTGGCACAATCCAGAGGCTACTTTCCCTCTCAAGGATGCCTGCACCCCTTCCTCCCCTCCCCAGGAAGGTGCAGGGGAAGGAAGCCGGTATGTGGGGAGCCTTCTGGAAGAGCAAGAGCTAGTATTTCCCAAAGCATGACAGAAGTCCACGAGATGACATTAAGGGATACACTGATACACGTGTCCTATGCACTACGTATTTATTTTTAAGTGTTCCATTCCATTTATGGCAAATTATACTGAGTTTCACTCACGACAGGGATATAAAGCTTTCTTTTAAAGGACATTTAAAGAAAAAAAAGTATAGGAACTAATAAGCAAATAATACTACAAGTGGGACAGGAATTTGGCAGACAGTGTGAGGGTGTCACGTGACTGATGCTAGGTGATCCTGATCTAAGGCTTCTCTGAAGAAAAACCTTATTTTAGTTGTGGGAGTACCTTGGTCCGGAAGCTCCCTGAGCACTTGACTGTCTTCAGAAAACAGCTGGTGGGAGAGACTCAAAAGAACCCAGATTCTTTCCTATACTCCCCCTTGCTCCTGTCCCTGGCTCAGCAGCCTCAGACACCCAGCCAGTGTGGACCCTCAGGGCAAATGCCAAACGGGGCCCTCTGTCCTTAGCACCCGGAATGCTGAGGGGTCTCGGGGGACGATGCCACCTCCAGCAAATCTGGCTGCTAAGGGCCTTGGACCAGCAGATGCCGCTCAGCTCTGCCGCTGAGTGAAGACAGGGAAGCGCTTCCCTTTGGCCTGAGTCCTGGCTGGAGCCTTACTTGGCAACGTTTCTGTCTTCCTTTATTTAATAGCTCGTCATAAAGCCAGGTCATTAGACGGAGGCTGTTCAGGGCAAGGACTCTCCCAAATGCCCACGTGGGTCCACGGATGTACAAGTACCTCGGGGCACGTGCCTGGTGGCCACCCCGCTCCGCCTGCGGTGTCCTTGGAGGTACCACTTGCCACGAGGCCCCACTCCACGAATTCCTCCCACCACCCGTGGAAGAAGCAAAACTTGGAATCCTTCACCACAAAGGTGCTTCCTAAATACCAATCCTGCAGAGCATGAGGGTCCCGGATCCCACTCGGCGTGGCCAGGACAGGATCCCCTCGTCATCCCTTCTACAGGAAGAGAAGGCTATGCTTTTTGAATCTCTCCAGTGTGTCTTTGTTTCTACAGAGCCCAGTGCTACCTTATTTCCAAACATCAAATTTCTTTCTCAGCCTCATAATCTTAAAAGTATATCACAAATTTGCCGTTTCGGATAGAACTTTCTCTGGAAAGCACCGTTTTATATCAGTGCCTCTTTAAAGTGGCGGTCCGAAGCATCAGCTGGCTCTCTGCATCCCAGCTCCAGCTCTGGCCAGCCCTCTGGGGCTCTCCTCTTCTGACTCAATCACCTTCTGGGCCCCATGTCCACATTTTCTCTCCCAAAGGCCCTCTGCTCAAGGCTCTGACACCAGCCAGGCCCAGACGCGCACACACAAACCATTCTAGGTATTCCAGGCACGGGGCATGAAACACAGGGAACCGGTTCCCTGGGGGGTCAGGGTGCCTGGGGCCACCTCTCAGCTGGAGGACCCAGGAGAGCTGTGTCGCTGCAGCCTAGGATCCCGGCCACCTGCAAGAAGTGAGAACGATGGCCACCTCACCAGGTGAGCACTACCCCAGGTACCTACAGACACAAGATGTCCTCTTTGAGGACATTCTCCCAAGCTCCAGGGAGCCACAAAGCCCAGGTCAAAGGCAGACTGTCAATGGAAGGAGTACCAGACACCGTCCGGCAGGCCTGGGCGGGCCCTTGGTGGCAACAGCCCTCTCCGCCCTGCAAGTGCTTGCATTCCACGGCAGCACCCTGGCTACTTAGTAGTGTGGGCTGCCGAAGATCCTCTCCTAACAAGCCTTCATGTCCCCGCTCACAACTCCAAGCATTATTTTAGACACACCTGGCTGAAGGAGCAACAGCAATGCTGTTTATCACTCTGGAAGTCTTTATCCACTTACGATGATGACTGGGGAGAGCACCCACACCGCCCCTGTAGAAAGATCAGCCCTGAAAAGAGGAGACGCTGCCAGTGGGGGGCGCTCTCCAAGCATGGAGCAGGGTGGGGTGACCAAGGGGCTCCACTCTCCAGGACCCCAGGGCCTCAGCACCAGCTTGCGCCACATGGGTATGAGGTGGCTGGGTGGCGGGGGGACAGTCATGGGTGCTCCCCACCTGTCCCCAACATGTTGCAGGATGTCCACCCTGGGTCCGCAGGGAACAGGTGAGGCAATTTAAGAACTCACTCTCGTACTCTGAGCCTTTCCCCTGCTGACTTCCCGAAGATGCAGGGCAGGTTCCTAAAAGTACTCCTCCAACCCCCATGAATTAAAAATTTTGGTAACTTAAGCCTATTTATCAATAGCTACTTAATAAGGTCTAAGTCCTATGATGACAAGGTGATTAAAAGGTTTTTGAAATAATCCATTTTTAATTAAAATGCTACCCTCTCTTGGTTTCTGGATAGATTCAAAAGAAAGCCTTAACAGATGTTTTGTTTTCAAATACACATTATATAAAGCCAATAATTAGAACTCATGCTTTTAATTACATTTTAATTATTCTTTGCCTATTGATGCAAAGTTAAATATTCTTTCTTCATGGTACTAATAGTGCTAACCAAAGCCAGCAGATGACCAGCAGGAACTGTTCCGTGTGCAAAGCCCTGTTTCAGAGGGCTGTATTGTGAAGGTGCTCTGGAACTCTTTGCCCTCCTCCTGGCAGATGGCGATCCATTTCTGGTGAACTGCCTGGTCCAGAGGCGCTCTCCTGCCTCCTGGCCTGGAAGAGTCATGCTCCGAGGCCGAAGCACCAGCGATGTTTTGAGGGTCTGCGTTTCCCCTCCTCCTGTCCACAGCCACGAGGCCAGGAAAGTCTCGTGGCTTCTCCATCCCCTCCCTGCACACACTGGGAAGCGTCTTACCAGGGGGACCCACACAAGCAACCAAATCGCCCACCCAACTTCAGCAAGCTTACGAGACGTCATGAGAACCTGGAGGAGGGGGCAGAGGGAGTCAGGCTGTGAAGCGGTGCTTCCCCGTCCGCCCTGCTGGCCTCTCCAGGGAACACCCATACTGCCCAGTGTGCCCGGAGCACTCTGTTTCGGCCTCTGCCCCTAACCCCAGCCCCGTCCCTGCCGCCAGCACCCATGGGCTCCCTTAGCACCAGGACTGCTACAGCCCCTCCACCCTGCTCCCTTGAGTCCACCTGGCTGCCCTGCTAGCCTTTAACCAGGCCCCCCCACAACCCACCTGCCCGCCCCAGAGGTGGTGGCTGGAGGAGGCTGTCGGAGGCCTCTCCACTCTCTCACCACCAAAAGCCCTCCTAAGGTGAGCCCTCTCCTCTCTCCTTCCCCCTCCCCCTTACACACACACACATGCCCTTCATGGCTTTCACTCTTGCACATGGCTGTGCGCCTTTTCCCTACTGGTCTCGAAGGGAAGTTGTAGACAAAGGCCCAAGGCACCCTATACCCAAGGCTGGGTACAGGGATGAGCATGCAGTAGGTCCTCAGTAAACATCTGAGGAAAGGGTAACAGACGGCAGGGACGGTTGGCTGGAACATCCCCAATGCGCCAAAGAGAACACGAGCACGTGCACGCACACAAACACGTGGCCTTAAACCCCAGCTGCTCCGGGGGCACCTGGGCAGAGACCTGGCCGCGTGCTCACCTGTCCCCCTGTAGTCAGTGGGACCGCGGGACTGGCTCTTGCCAAACGGAGCATGAGCGAAAGTGACGTGAGCCGCTTTCAGGCAAGGCTTTTAAGAGTGGGCATAAGCTCGCCATGCTTTCTCTCTCCCCTCTCAACAGGGGCAGAGGACTTGGGCGACAGAAGTATCTCGGACACTGGTGGAGGACAGCCACAGGGCCCGCCTCACACTGCAACGTGAGCCAGAAATAAACCTTCCCTGTGCTCAGCCACTGAGACTTGCATTTTTGTTGTTAGTGCAAAGGCTTTCCTATGCTGACTAACACACGTAGGAATTTAGAATATGGTAAAGGAATTTTCAGTCAGGGAGGTAAAGACATTATTCCAAAGATGGCGGGCTGACGTGTCATTTCGTGGAGGGCAAAAATGCCAGCATCCTTGCTTACCCATCACTCTTAAATGCATTTTAGGTAGACCAAAGAGTTACACGTAAAAAACAAAACCATGTGGATAACATGGATTTGTCACACCGTACATACCAGTGTGGAAATATTTCGTAACTGCACAGAAAATGTTTTAAAGAAAATTGTAAAACCATAAAGAGAGAAGAGAGACGCAAGCAGCTGAATTGTATTGAGGCCTATGTGAGGATGCAAAAGGTATGAACTATACAGGAAGAGATCAATTTGACAATTTAAACAGGGCATCAAACTGGGAAAAAATATTTTGACAAATAGAACGGTAATGTGAAGAGTCCTAGAATGAAGTGCTCTTAGAGATCACTAAGTTGACCATGAATGTCCCAACAGTAGCTGTGCCAAGGATACACAAGCCCCAAAGACAGAGAAAGCACTTGCAAGAGAAGATGAACCTTGCCAGTAATCAAAGAAGTGCAAATAAAGGTGACTATTACTTTTCCCTTAACAGTTGGTAGAGATGAAAAATAATAAGAGCAACACAGTTAACTCTGGGGCCCGAGGGGGGACAGGCAATCACAGGGGTGTGTGTGTGTGTGTGCATGTGTGCGCACCCAGCTCAGTGGCAGAGAGCACGGGTTCTGGAGGCTGCCTGGCTCCTCCAAGACCCATCTGTCTGCTGTGGGATCGTGGGCCAGTTTCTTAAAGCCTTTATGTGTCCTATAAAGTGCAGAGGATGCCACTCCTCACACCCCTGGTATTAAATGGGAAAATTTCTAGGAAGCACATAGTATGT
This sequence comes from Leptonychotes weddellii, assembly GCF_054177405.1. Taxonomy (NCBI): domain Eukaryota; kingdom Metazoa; phylum Chordata; class Mammalia; order Carnivora; family Phocidae; genus Leptonychotes; species Leptonychotes weddellii. The sequence continues at coordinate 36,255,991 of NC_138384.1, forward strand.
GCTCACCGGACAATAATGTCACGGGCAGCTATGAGGGAGAATAAGTTCTAGAGGACAGACTGGCTTTGTGTATCAAAAATCTCCCCAGCAGTTCCATTTGCAGGAATTTACCCCAAAGAGATGACCAGTTAAACACTTGAGAGAGAGATAGATGGATAAGGTTGATCACTGCATTGTTGTTCACACTGGGAAGTCCAAAGCCACTGGGCCATTCCTGGCAGAGGACTGGTGTGAGCAGATTATGGCGGGGCCCCACAGGTGCAGTGTGCCCTAGCTCAGAGGCGGAAGAAATACCCACTTGACACAGGGGGAGGAACAGTGTGATCCCAGCAGATCAAAGTCTGTCCATCTGTGCCCCTGGAGAGACCCAGAAGCATGTTTGCTAAAGCCACAGGGGTTAGTGAACCTCTATATCAAGGGAGATTTTTCATACCTTATTTATAATGTTCTGTACTGCCTGAATTTCCTACTGGAACATGTAGTATCTTTTTATCAGAAAAAGTTTCATGTTGAAAATATTTTTTGGAAGAAACGAAAGCTCCTTGTTAAAGACCAGCTGCCCTGTACCAGTCTTGCCCCACTGCCCCTAGCCCTCCCCAGGCCTCTTAGGATGTGCTGGGCCCAGGGGACACGGTCCACACAGCCAGGGTCCGGGACTCCCTGAAGCTGCCACAAGGGGTCGCAAGTGCACACCGCCTGCCGCCCGCAACTCGCGAAAGCTTTAGCCCAGCTTGTGGGACCGCAGTTCAGAAACTCAGTAGGCAAGGCTCTTTGGTATGGGGTGTGGAGAATCCAAGCCACGAGAATGTCCGCTCAGCCCTGCTTCAAAAGCCCACTTAACTTCCTTCTCTGGAGTCAGATTCTGTGGCGAAACCCCCCCGTCTGCACAAAGAGATAGGCCTCCTGCAGTGGGACTGGGGGTGTCAGAGACCCTGCCTGCTTCCTCTGGCTGCCCACACCATCAACGCTGTCCTCAGCAGGCCGCCCGCCCCTCGGGGAAACACGGGCGGCTTGGGATCCCACTGGAGTGGAGGGAGCAAGGGACAGGATGGGGCCAAACAGGCAGCTTGCAAGGACGGACGGAATTAAGGAGCAGATCTGCCTCTGGGGCTCTCTGTCTCCCCTGGCAACAGAAGGAAGCGTCTCTGCCCAGGGGGACGGTGCTGCTCCGTAGAAGTGAGCCTGCCACTGTAAACAGATTCTGCAGATCTGTACGGGGCAAATCACCTAGAATGTATACGACGTGACATTCGCCAAATGCCCCAGAAAGAACTCGGATTCAGCTGCGATCGGCGGGGCCTACCATTCGTAGCATCTGGATGCCCCAGTGGAACTCTCTGCCACCGGGGCTCCCTGCACAAGGAGCCTGGAGACAGTGGCCCAAGCGTACATCTTCCAGGGGCACCTCACCTCCCCCCCACTCCCGGCTCCCTGCCCCCGTACTGGCCTGCAGCTGTGCTGGGAGCATCGTGTCAGCCCCCCAGCCCCTGCAGCGCACTTTAAGGGAACTGTTTGTACCCACCTAGTTCTGGGACTAGTGGGGGGGGGGTCCCCGGGGCCCGGGAGCTACACAAACACTTCTAACCCATGAGAATTGGCTGCCTTTCCTGGCCTTCCTCGCCTCGGGTGGAGAACAAGCTCAGTGATGCCTCAAAGCGCCAGCCAGCCCGGAAACTTCAATAACTAGGGAAGGAGAGTTCTTTATGAAATTTTTGTAGTCTGGTTGCTAGTTCTCACCTCTCTGAGTGTGAGCAGGTGTTTTATCCTTAGACTACAGAGCTAGAGCTCTCCTCTCCCTACTAAGGGGGCACTCCCACTGAACAAACACAGGGCACACCAAGGCCCTTGAGAGTGTCTTAGAATAATGATGCCCATTCTGTACCTCTGGGGGGCTTAAATCATTTATAAGGCGATTTTAATAATAACTATAGATTAATCCTGCATTCTCTTTTTACCTATTTCACTGACTACAAACTGTTAGGAATTAGGTAATATATTACAATAGGCTTCTAGAGACTTTTTATTAACTAATGCCCCATATTTAAAAACCTTTCTGCCAAATGAGAAACATTAAGAAATGCGGTCCCTTTTATAAATTGCTTCTAACAGATTCGATATTCAGGCCCCGGCCTTAACAGACAGTCCAGGCCCAAATGGTCGTTCTACCGCGTCAGCCTGTGGCTCTCCAGAGGCCTAGACATTTGTTTTTTTTTTTTTTTTTAAAGATTTTATTAATTTGACAGAGAGAGAGAGACAGTGAGAGAGGGCACACAAGCAGGGGGAGTGGGAGAGGGAGAAGCAGGCTTCCCGCGGAGCAGGGAGCCCGATGTGGGGCTCGATCCCAGGACCTGGAATCATGACCTGAGCCGAAGGCAGACGCTTAACGACTGAGCCACCCAGGCGCCCCTGAGGCCTAGACATTTGGAAAGTTCGAGGACCACTCGCGCTGAGAGACAGAGACAGCAGCCTTCCTGCCCAGACTGCCACTGTAATAGCTCTGCTTTGTACGTTTGCTTTTTGCTTTTCGTTTTTTGGGTAAGCCTATTGGTTGAACTGTAACACATATGGTAAAGGACACACATCTCAGGTGTCCAAACTGACGACGTTTCACGACCGGATCCCTGCGATCCAGATCTGGAACCTTTCCAGTCTGGCAGATGCCATGCCCGTCTCTCCCCTGCCCTCTGCTACCCCATCACCACGGTTCTGCCTGTTGGAGAGCTTCATGGACATTGGATGAGACGGCATGGGCCCTGGAGTCTGGCTTCTTCCTCCTGACGCTGCCCGCCTGGTACTCGTCCGTTTATCCATCTCTACAGGGGGCTTTGGGCTCCCCCAGTTTCAGAGTACTCCCGGCCCACGCACAGAATGTTCTGGCGCACGTCTTCTGCCGTGTCTGCTGTGTTGCCGGGTACGGCATGCTCAGCCCAGTTGTCTTCCAGTGACTGTTCCAGCGTCTCTGTTTTTTACGTTTGCTATTTTTTGGCCTCCCAGGCAAGAGAGTTCCAAGCCCATGCCTTTAGGACACAGAGGCGTGAACCTGAGTGTGAGGCATCGGAGTGCCTGGCCAGGCGTGGGAGCTGCCGGGGCAGAAACAGCCTTGTCCTGAAGTCAGACCTTTCCCTGTGGGACCATAGCGCAGGCGGCTGTGCCTCGGCCCCAGAGCAGGATCACACATCTCGAAGACACAGAGAGCTACAGATGGCTTCTGACGCCCCCTCAGAGGTACCTGTCTTTTTGCAAGTAGACACCTCAGCAGCAATAAAAACTTGGTCAGGAATGAGGAAGAGGGAGTGAAAAACACAAACAGGCTCAACCAGGGAAGAAAGCTGCGAGCTGGGGCACCCGGAAGTGGCTGGGCAAGGTCCTGCCCTTCGAGAGAGTTCCCGGGCTGGGCCTCAGGAACGGGGTTGGGAAGGAGCCAGGAAGGGCAGGAGGAAGTCCAGCCAGTCCTCCTCAGGCCTGTCCTCCCTGCTTTCAGTGAAGGACTGAGATGGAGTCCGGGGGTGGGGGGCTGCACAAACACTGGGCAGTTACAGACATTTGAGGACAGCGCAGAGAAGGGGCCAAGATAAACACCAGGTCCCACAGAAAAGAGCTCCAGGGCACAGGCCCACTGCACCATGAGGGACAGGCGCCTGGAACTTGGGGCAGCCAAGTGCGGGCAGTTGAGGGTACAGCTTCCTTGTCCATCCGGCACTTCCAGGCAGAGGAGAGGAAAGGCCCAGCCTCCCAGGACTGTCCCAGTAAAGCCACCAAGCTGAGGATCCTTTGTTTTCATTTCCAAATTCAAAGGGCCCTCGGCTAAGCCAGCGTCTGATCCCGACTCAAAGCCATAGGGGACCCCTGGTGAGCCAGACATAGAGGAGCCTCAGCTGTGACAGCCCAGGGGGCTCGGAAAATTGAGGTCCCAGAAGCCAGTTTTAGAAGTTTATGAATAATAAATGCAATTAATGTGATGGAAAACAGAATTTGGAAGCTAAGCTGAGGCCCTAGGGCAGGTGACTCACCAGGTCACCCTCCCTTGTCACTTCCTGCTGCCCAAGTCCCTCAGAACAGACAGGTGGTCTGGAGGCGGGGGCACCAATCCCCCATCTGGCCATAGTCCAGAACAAAGAACAACTGGGGCCTGGGGTCTGGCCGGAGAACAAAGGCCCCCCAGAACCCACCCCCTTCTTTAGCTCCAGGCGCTTTGGGCACAGCACACCCTGGTGGTAGAGTTCCTGGCTCCTGAGCGTGCCTCTCCGGCCTCAGCTTCCTCCCCCGTGAAATGGGAATGTGGCCCACACTTTGCCTGGATGTTGTCACATAAGTGCTGATCCCAGCATCCTGGGGGTCAGCATCTCCAAGGGCTGTAAGCAAAGGACTGCCTTGGGCCCCTCATACCACATTCCCATGGTGACACCAGCCCCACACGGAGGTGCTGGTGCTAGTTTGAGGCCAGGTCGTCCCCTCCAGGCTCTCAGCAGGTCCTCTGCCTGCCTGGTGCCTGGCACTGACTATTCCTTCAGCAAACATGGGAGGAGGGGAGCAGGTGTGGAGAAAGGGGCTGGCCTTCCCAAAACAGAGGAAGAAGAAAGGCAGATGGACCTGGGGGAGGAGAGGAAGAGCCTGAGGTTAAACCAGCCCAGAGCTCCCCCTGACTTCCCAGCCCCAGCTTGGTGTCAGGGTGCTGCTCTGGCCTAGGGGAGGTGGGGGAGAAGGAGCAGGGCAGAATGAGGGATCACTGTGGGGGAGGAGGAGGGAAGGGCTCCTAGTGCCTTGCTTGGAGGCTGGCCTGAGCCTTCTTCAGTGTCTCCTGCCGGCCTAGGGCAGGATGCTACTGCTTGATAAGCTGGGCACAATCAAGGGCTCCAGTGGGCCCAAGGCTGAGAAGCCCCTCGCCCCTGCTGTGGGCCGTGAGCCTAGTGCCCCTGGGGAGGCCCTGGTGGCTGCTGCAGACCCTCCTCATTCTCCCCACTGGGGCTGTCCGTGAAGATGGCTGAGTGTTAGGAGGAAAGTTCTCTCACTTACTACAAATTGCACCTTTATGGGAAAATCAATGACATTGCCTCCTTGGTCTCCCACCCTTGTTGCTGGTCTGAAGTAATTACTCCACAGGGTGACAGGCTGGAACTGGGCCAGCGTTTCCAGGAGCACCTGCCTGCCCCCAGCCCTGCATCTCGGGGGGCGGCCCAGGAAGGGAAACTGTCTGGAGAGATCCATCCATCACACCCAGCTCTCCATGCTTGGCCCTCGGCTCTGCTTGGCAACACCATCACACGCCTACTATGCGCTAGCCATGACGTGCTATGATCGCAGGGTGAGCAAGGCAGACTAAGGCCCTCAATCCACAGAGACATTTCCCTGAGTGAAGCTGAAAACGGCAGAAGCCACGTGCTGGGAGAGCACAGCCACGAGGACGGGACTCATTGGAGGATTCCCTGGAGGAGGGGGTCTGTGGCAGAGGGCAGAGCAAGTGGGAAATCCCAATGCAGAGAGAAGCAGGGCATGTGAAAGGAATGGCAACCAGGCCTGAGGAGGCAGCCGGAGCATGGGGAGCAGCAGGGAAAGCGAAGTGAGCGGGGCAGGTGGGGGAACCCCAGGATGTGGCCCCGGGAGGCTGGGGGAGAAAGCACCCTCCTGCCTCCTACCCTCAGAACAGCTGCGTCGCCTCCTCCTGGCAAAGCGACTCCAAACATTAACTTCTCAATACAGCCTACTTCTTTCTTTCAAGATTCCTTTAAATGATAGCTTGTTTAAGTACCAACATCAATTGGCCAGCAATTCCATGAACAAATGCTTCTCTGCTTGTCTCCAAGTTCAGCCACTTTTATTTGTCCCCAAGTATTTGGCAGGAACCAGTTACATCAATAAAGAAACGTCAATTTTTAACAGCCACATGAGATGCAAAAGCTTCAGATGGATTTTTTTTTGTCAGCAATCAGGGCGCCTGGAGGAGCAGTTATTAACAGCCACTGGAGACACACGGGCCGGCCCGGGAGACAGGGCTCCAGATTTAGCCTGGATTAAGGAGACACTGCAGGCACCGGACCTCTCGGCGTCATAAGTAACACTGAAATTTTACACCGTGGTTGAACTCTTCGTTGTCACAATCGTTTAGGTCACAGAGTGTATGATGCTGTATAGCAAAATGACAAATCTCTTTCTCAACTGCTAAGTACACACAGCCCATCGGAATAAATCCAACCAAATTGCCCGCTACAGGTGAGCAGGCAGCGACACAAGGGGGAGAGCGTGAAGGGGGTGGTGGCATCAGAAACATCTTGGACAGTGATTTCCAGAGGCACGTGCACTATGTGGAGAGGGGTCTGTCTTCTGGGTGCCCCTTGCCACTTCCTGCCATGTCACCTCATGGTTGGAAGAGGTGGGGTTCCAAACCCTTGATAACACAAGGAGTCTGATACCCAGGCTCTCCCCCAAACAACCAAGTCACAGCTGAGCTAATGAAAGGGGCAGAGAAAAGTGATGCAAGAAGGATGGTCTCTCACCATGAATTATGAGGATGGAAGTGCATTAATGCAGTGGGTGATCCTCCTGGAGAGCCGGAAGTAAGCCTCCAAGGCCTACTGGTTGGACCACCGCCCAGATGTAAGCCCCAACCAAAGACATCACCGGCCAACAAGACTTCAGGAAGCATCGGGGAACTGGGCCGGGATCACAGAGGGCGGCCCCTGGGCGCTGGGTTTCGGGCACGGACACTCAGCTGAGCACAGATAAACAGACCCATCTGCTCCCTGGCCCTGAGGAGTCGTCCCAGAGGCAGGGACGCCACACCCCAACGGCCCCCCAGGCCCATGCTGTGCGTGTTTGGCAGGAGAAACGGCGCCCGTCTTACAATCCTGCCCCAGCCCAGAGCCCCAACCAACACAGCTGCCTGCTCCCTCTCCTGGGCCAGACTAGCCTGACTTTGTGGTTGTCAGAAAATGGAACCTGCAGGGCCCTTCAGCCTCTAACATGCAAGGGCAAGACCACTCCGACAGCCCGGCCCCAGGGTTCTTCCTGCACTGGTTGCTCTCCTAGGAGAACTGTGGAGCCTCAGATAATGGCAACTCTTTGGGACTGAGGAGTAGTCTCTCCCCGTTCTTTAACAGGAACACAGCAAACAGAACGCTTTCTAGCAAAAAGGGATCTGTTCTCCAGGACAAGCCAGTGGCACGGTTCTCCTCCCAGAAGTGCAAAAGGGTCTGCTCTTGGAGGAGACCTGGAGGGGCAGTTTGAGGGGCTGCTCCAGTTTGGTCATGGCCTGAGGAGGAAAAAGCATGGTATGTCCTGGCATATCTCACATGCATCCATAGCCCCCAGAGTATATGGGCCATGCCTGCGTCCTGCCCTTCCTGGCCCCCCACCTCCCCTGGGCTGGGCTCCTAAGCTGCCGGGGGCCATGACCTCTGCCAGGATTGGGAGCAGCACTAGACCCTCCAAATCTGCTCCGGGAAGGGCCAAACCTCAGTAAAGCTGGGTCAGCACAAAGGCCCGGGGGCCGGGCACAGGCAGGCCGGCCCCTGTGTGGGATGTCCACTGAACCTCCTTGAGCAGCTGGGTCTGCTGGAGGACCCAAGCCATTGGTTTTAGCTTCCTGGGAGCTCTCTACAAAGAACAGGCCCAGGGTAAAAGGAACCTGGTCCAGGCAGGACCACTACCAGAGAGCTGGTTCCTCAGCTGTCTGTGGTCATGGAGCCCAGCAGCACCCCCGAATGTCAGCCTGCCTGGGACTAAATCAGATCCCGCCCTCTGAGGTGCTGCCACCTCGGGCCTTGATGAATGCCTTCCATAAACTCCTCAGAGCAAATGCCAGACTTTACAAGATGAGGTTCCAAGAAATGTCCTTAATGATTTTATGCTGGCTTTTCGTCAAGCGTAGCAATGGTCCATTTATAACAACTCTAAATGACATCCAGCGGGCCCTGTCACTGGATGGGAGACCCTGGCTGGAAAAAGACCTTGCCCCACCTGCTCCTCTGTTCTTCCCTCTGCTACCTCATTTTCCCTAGGCGCAGGGGGTCTGGACTCTTCTTTTGGTCTTCCCCACCTCGGTTAGTGGCAACTCCCTCCTTCCAGAAGCTCAAGTCAAAAACCCTGGAGTCACCCTTGATGTGCCAGCAAATGCTGCTGGCTCCACCTGGTTCGCCAGGCCTGGCATAAAATATGCCCAGAACTCGCCTGCTTCTCACCTCCGACACTCTGACTCAGGGCCAACACCCTGTCACCTGTGGTCCCCCCACCTCAGGGCCTCCTCATTGGCCCCCCCTGCAGCCAGCTCTCACTACCACCAGATCAAGTCTCTCCCCTGCTCGACCCCCAGCCCCCAGCCCCTCTTCTCTGCCATTCGGGCCTCTCTGTGGTTCCTCTCTTGACACCCCAGGGCTCAGCACCCCCCAGCACCCCGGGTCGTGTTAAACCTCTATGACAGGCCTTCAAAGCCACGATATTCAGAAAGGCAAATCACTCCCAGGACTCCCTCTGTTATCTTTTCCTGGTTTTTTTTTCCCCCTAGTATTTGCTACCACCAAAAATGCTGCACATTTTACTTACTTATTTTGTTTATCTCCCTTCTCGAGCTTCACACACAGGTTTTCCTCTGTTCTGTCTCCCTGCTCCTAGAACCCAGTGCCTGGCACCTGTGGTTACCCAATAAATGTTTATAATCCAACGAACTGGCACAAGCAGGCTGGGAATGAGCCAGCACTCGCCGGCCCACAGGTGGCCTGCTTGCCAAGGACAGGCAGTGCATGGCGGGCAGGTGTCGGCCCGCTCGGCCAAGAGCTGTGGGAGGGTCAAGAGCGCTTCTTCTGTACTCCGGGCAAATGGTCAAATCAGAGCTCCCGGAAATGGACAATGCCAACTATAATTCCTAGCAAGTTTTGGCCATACCTACTACATCTGGAAATGATTTTGGAAACTCCTGGTCTTGTAGGGACAGTGAGCCTGGTTGACACAGATTCCATCAAGCCCAGAGAGATCAGCTCTGGCTCGCTCAGGCCTCCTGAGATGGCATCTAAGTCTACCTGCGAGAACACTCTGCCATTTAACAGCTTTCTGGAAAGGCTGGCCTTGGTCTGGCCCTGGGACCACCAGTGAAGGATTGCCACACACCACATCGCAACACCAACACACGCCCCCTTATCTGCCCTCGCAGGGGTGTGGATCTGACTCCTTGATAACCACTGGGCTGTTGGGTTCACCAGGGCCGGTGACCACATCCACAGGAAGGGAGGCCACTCAGAAGGGCCACAGCCCAGGCTGATGTGGGGGGTGGGTCGTGACCCTGCTCTGACAGGCATGACTTCGGCCCCAGTCAGGTGGATGCTCCTTGGACCCCGAATCCTCCAAGGGTTGAGTGAGGAGCTATCCTTCCCCACCACCCGAGGAACCAGCCCTGTTCCTTCTCTTCCTCGGGAACACCTGCTCTGTGCCAGGCTGCCCTCGGCCCAGGAGCAGGCCTGGCTCTCCCTCGGTCCTGACTACAGCCTGGAACCTGCCGGGCCTGGGCTCCTGGGACACCTAGGGCACCGTCCATCCCTGCTGGTGACCTCTACCCACCCCTCCACATCCTCTTCCATCTCTACCCCACCTCCCCCCGGGGCCCAGCCTGTCCCTTTGCTCCAGACCTGTTATCTCTGCAGGGCCACAGGGGAACAGTTCTAGAGGCTGCAGCAACCTCTGAAGGCCACACCCAGGCTCTCAGGTCACAGCTGCTGGGCTTTCTGGCCGAGGCTGACCCTGACCTGGGGGTCGGAGGGGTGGGGAGGGGGTGGGTTGAGCCTCCTGCCCCTTCTTAGGTGGTCTCTTTCTACTTCAGGGGACCGAAACTTCTTCCTTACCTACAGTTGGCCAGATTCTACCCTGATTCTGGCATTAGCCAGAATCATTACCACACTGTACAATGGTAACTGCTAGGGTTCGAATCCCAGCTCCTGACCTGCTAAAGGTACGACCTTGTCAAGTTACTTAGCCTCCTGGTTCCTCACTTTGCTGGCCTATGGAAGGGACCAAACGGTAGCTGCTACACTCTGAAGGTGGCCGCGAGGACGAAATGGGCCGTACCCTCATTTGATCACAGAAGAGCAAAGGGCCCAGACTGGGCTGGTGAGTGGTCAGCCCTCGGGAAATGCCCTTGGCGCTGCCGCCGCCACCACGGCCACTCTGTCCTAGAACCCCGCTCCACGGGAGCGTGGCCATCCTGGCACGTTGAGTCCCCAGGGCTCAGGACAATGTCTGACTCCGGGAACTGGCCCTGGCCTCACGGGTTTCACGTCTTACGTGCTGGCCCAAGCACTTCTCGCCCCCCGCTTGTCCCTCCTGGAAACTACCACCTTCCTGACCCCATGTGTCACTAATGTGTCATTTCTAAGACCCCAGAACTATTGCCTCTGGGTCCTCTCCACTCCTCCACCTGGATGGCAACCCCAGGTTTGTACCCTGTCCCTGGGAGACCTGTCCCAGGGTTGTCATAAGACCCACTCGCCTCCTGCCCAGGGCCCAAGGGGACCTACGAGGGCCAGGCCTGTGTGTGTACACACACACACACACACACACACACTCACTCACTCACTGGAGGCTAGGAAATGAAATACAGCCAGGCCCTGGCTCAAAGTGCAGCGCCAGGGCCCCGGGGATCTCTCTCCTGTCCAAATTCATGGGCCTCATAAAAGCACAGCCCAACGGCACAGCCTCTACCATTTTCAGCAGGAAATACACTGACTGGGAGGCAGGAGGCAGCACAGAAAGCAGACAACGGACCTCAGCGGGAGCAAAGCTTGGTCGGGGCCACATGGCCCGACACCACCAGGTGGCCAAGTGAGACGTAGGGCTCACTGCCGTCCTTCCGCCCTGCCCGCTCCAACGTCTGATCCACCACCGGGTCCTGAGCTCCAGCTCCAAACTCATCCTCCCCCCGCCCTGCCGCCCAGCCTGGCCCACAGCAGCCTCCCTGCTGCCCTCCTGCTGTCACCTCGGCCTACTCACCACCCAAAGCCACGGCCTCATCTCCCAGCTCCCTCCCCAGTCACAGAAACCTCTGAGGGGCGTCTCATTGAGACCTGGCCCTGCCAGCAACTGCTCTCTTACCTGCCGGGCCCCACCCGCTGTGCCCTCTCACCACGTGGGAAGTGCCGGCTGGCTCCTCGCCGCCCTCAGCCCCAGCTTGAGGGTCACACTGGGCCATGACAGCTCCCCGTTCTTTCC
>NC_138384.1:36267277-36274004 GCF_054177405.1 Leptonychotes weddellii
TGGGAGACGGGACCTTTAAAGAGATGACTAAGTTAAACCGAGGTCTTCAGTGGAAACCTCATCCAATCTGACTGGTGTCCCTACAAGAAGAGGAAATTAAGACACAGAGAGGCACGAGGATGTATGCCCGTGGGGGGAAAGGCCACGTGAGGACACAAGAAGGCAACCAAGGAGAGAGGCCTCAGAAGAAATCAAACCTGCTGACACCTTGATCTTGGACGTCTAGCCTCCAAGACTACAAGAAAATAAATCTCTGTTGTTTGAGCCCCTCCATCTATGGTACTTTGTTATGGCAGCCCCAGCAAACTAGACACCTCTGGGCCAGAGGGATGAGAGAGGTCCCCAGAGGGAGGGAGGCGGTGGCCACACACCACCGGGGTTTGAATCAGCTATGACCTGAAAGCTGAACTAGAGTTCCACCAGGGTCAAAGCCAAGACCTCGGAGGAGGAGGCAGGACAGAGGCCAGACGTGAGGAGCCCCTCCCTCAAGCCAGCACCAGCCACAGCTTCATGGCCGGCCAGGAGGGACCAGGATCTCTGCAGCAGAAAAGTGAAGCAGACCCCCAGCCAGCCCACCCCTGGCTGGGGTTCTGGCTCCCCACCCCCACAAGGAGGGCTGCCAGTCTGAACCATAACAGACTGCAGCTCTTGGAGATTCATTTCTTGCCTCTTCAAAGCATTATGGATTGATTGCCAAGTCTCACCGTAAATCAAAAGAAAGTCACTACTCATTACCTACTTAGAATTCCCTGAGTTCTTCCTGGGAAACCATTTCTCAGCTGTTTGATCTCTGAGCCACCAGCACTATCTCTAGGCATGCCACCCATCACGGCAGCCACCAGACACTTTTTTCTTCCAGGCTCCTTTCTCAGCACTTAGATGAATTTCCACCTTTCTCCAGTTTCAAGAAGAGCTGCCAGGATAAATGATTCAAAGACTCCAGCTCACGCTGAAAATATATGGACTGTGTACAGCCGGTTCTGAATAACCCCCACGCTGGAGGGGAAGGCACCAACCACACTCGTGTTGGACGGGTCACACTGGCAGCCAGGCCCCAGACTCACTAGGACACTAGGACACTCTCCTGTGTCCTTTCATCTGCGGGATAGTGACACTTGTCCAGCTTCAGCCAGCACCAGCTGCCCATTCCTCGGTCAAGCCCCTCCTACCCGAGTAGAATGTCGCCAAGTGCCCCAGGGCTTTGCCAGCTGGCTGAGGCTACTAGGAGCAAGGAGGGGCTCCATTTCCAAACTCTGCATCCTGGAGGAACCTCTTTCCCAGTCCTGCTGCTAGTACCACTTTCCCAAGGAACCCCTGCCCCCAGAAGGGCTCCTTTACCACCCAAGGCGGCAAGGCCCGGCTGACATCCGCTTCCCCCACCCAGGGTGCCCATCTCCATCGCCACCAGCCTGGCTCCAGGAAGGGCAGTCAAACCCCACTTCTCCTGCTGGGGTGAACAGCAAGGCAAAGTAAAACTGCAAAAACAAAGTCCAGCCAGGCCCTGATCCTAACAGCCACCAGGCATCCGTTGTGCGGGGGGCTGGACGGGCAGGGCCCTCCACCAAGGAGCCCCACTCACCCCTGGCTGGAGGGCTGCGTACTGCGCACCTGGCCCTTGCCAGGACACCTGGAATACCCGCCTGAGCAGCCCACAGTGCTGTTCCTGCAGGGCATGAAGTGGGAACAGCCCCCGCCCAGGCCCAGACACAGAAGGTCAGTAACTGCCACTCACAAGGGCATCCCAAGTGCTGTCACGAATGTAATCCGTCCAGCTGGCGGGTGTGTGGGGTGTGTGTGGCACCCTCCCAGGGGGAAGGCCCCACGTAGTAGTGCAGGGGGCTGGGGAACAGAACAGCCGAATAAACATGAGCGCAGCTGGCTGGGAGGGCAAGCAGTGGTGCCGGAGCCGGGAGAAGCCAGCCTGCGCAGCCAGGGTCTTGCCCAAGGGCGGCGGCTGTCATCTCATTCTGCTCTGAGAAGCAGGGCACAGGAGGAGGCCTCGGAGCACGGTGGCGCCAGAGGCCCAGGAGGAACCGGGAAGGCTCGGTGGTGACAACATGCTAGCCCAGACCCCCTGGCCTGAGGCCTGTCACCCCCACCAGCCATGGGCAGCCTGGCTCGCAGACAGCCTCATGTCTCCTGAACCCCCCAGCGCCGCGTGTAGAGAGTCCCGCATCGGTGAGAGCTGCAGGTGAGCGGCAGCTAAGTGAGGCCGTGCTGCCCCAGCCCATCTGACCAGCCACTCCGACCCCGCGCTTTTCCTCACTCTGCATGGGAGGTGGCATGCCCTTGGACAGCCGCTGGACGAAGCCCAGAGGCTCACACTGACCGCCCATACCACCCAGTCTGCATGCCAGACACCAAGGGTGGCCCGGTACAGGGCTGGGGGGCTGGGGGGACTTGTGCGGGACACAGGCCTGACTCCTCAGAGAGGTCAGCACCCAGAGCCTGAGGTTGGGGCCTCTAAGCGGAGAGCCCCTCTCTGTGGTTTCATCACAAACTACCTCCAGGTTTCAAGAGCAGACATGCCTGCTGGCAGATATAGAAACGGGCTTTCTGAGTTCCTGGATTAAACCCTTTACCACATCTACAGAATCCTGAGTTAGGAGGGGAAAACTCCCAGTCCAGAATAATTGCTCCCACAGGGAGCATCTTTCTGCACCAGCATGTAATAGGTCTGGATGAGAATTTTCTAAAGATCGGTACCAAACCTCGCTGCAGAATCACAACTGTCTGCCTGCTCTGGGCACCAAACCCGGACAACGGCTTCTACAGGACAGTTGTGCACCTGATGCGCGTGGGACTTGGAGCGGTGCCCTCGGCTGGAACTGAGCCGGACTGCCTCCCCTCCCAGATGGACACTGGCCCCCAGGCCGCACCCCACCCCTCCTATCAGCCCCGGGGCTCCTTCAGGGGATGCAGGCAAAAGGGAAAGGCTCTTCTGCGATGGGGGTGCGGCCTGGGGGCACCTGGCAGGTAAACTGTAAACCAGTGAGGCCGACCAGAAATCTACACACGAAACCTGAGAAACAGCCTTTCTTCTTCCCCATAGCGCTCCCATTTTTCTTAAAATACATGAGCCTTTGACTATCTTATTTTTCCCTCATTTGATAGAGACATTGGTACGAGAAATCCCTCTCGACTCTAAAAACACGTGCAGCCTGAGAGCAATGAATACAAAGGGGTGACGGAGGAAAGGGGCCGCCTGGTGCTGGAGGAGGTGACAGGGAGTGGCGGGGGTGCTGTGTCGTGTGCCCGCAGCTGCTCAGTTCCCACTGGGTTGCTGCTCCCTGGGAATTCCAGCCCAAGCTTACCAACTATTTTAATTTCTAGGAAAAGCCAGAAAAGTCTCCTGATTTTTCATTAATGACTCAAAACAACCAAAACAAACCAGAAAACCCGACTGTGTGAGCCAAACGAAAGCTGCCTGTATACTGGGGGGTCCAGCCCAGAGGCTACCAGTTTACAAACTCTGGCCTTTGTCTTGCTAAAAATTCCTCCTGGGGAGTGAAAAGTGGGGATGCTAGGTGTCCCCCCACCAAGACCCTAGCCTGACAGAGGCTTCTGGAAGCCCACAGGAGTGTCAGGCAAGTCTCATAGGGGCCCCAGCGGGAAGGCAGGCCAGCTAATGGGGTGTGGCCAAAGCCAGCTCAGGCAATGGCCCACTGCAGGGAAGATGTCTCCTACTGCCACCAAGAGAAGGCTCAGTACTGCCACAGCCCCTGATTTGGCTCACACCCCCTGCTCAGCTCCTCTGGTGGCTCACCTTGCAAAGTGAATCCACAGACAACCCAAACTTCCCTCCCCCTTTCTTCTGGGCCTGAGCGATTTCACCAGCACCCCATATCGGGAGCCAGTCAGCCAGCTCTCAGCCATGCAGAAGGAGCCAGAGCAAGTCTCCCTGTGGGAAATGGGAGGAATAGAGTCTGCAGCCCGTGTTTTTACAGGATCCACAAGACAGCACATCTGAGCAGACCATCATGGATGGAGAACAGGTCAAAATGGGAAGGGGCTCTCCAGACGAAAGCCGTGGTAGCCACGTTATAAAAGTGTAATGAGTGAGCCACAGAGCCGGTGTGCAGGGGTTACCATAAGTGAATGGGAAGAGAAGTCTGAGAACTTTCCACTGGTGCAGAAGTGGGAATTCTGAGAGAAAAGATAAGGGCCAGAGAAGGCTTCCTGGGGACCTGATATATGCAGAATAGGAATTTAAAAGGAAGGTCCTAAAATAAAAAAAGGTTTCATTGTTCAGATTAAAGGACCGGATCCTAGTCCATCATGGGAGCTCACAGGGATGACTCCAGGCCTGTCTGCACAGCTTCTGGCCCCCCGTGGGTCACCCCATTAGCTTCTGTAACTGAGAAGGAAGCCACAGAGAGACTGGGGAGTGACATGATAAATAATAATATCACAGGTCTCAGATAACATGACCCAGGAGGATAAATGCTTGCCTCTGGGGAGTGACCAGTGAGATAAAAGGAGACAGAGAGGTGTGGCACACCCACTTGGGGGTGCAAAAAGCCAGTGCTGCGGCCTGTCCTTCACACACAGATCAGCCTCGCTGGTGTCCAAGCTGCTCCTGACTCCACAGAGCTGTTGCTGACATCACTGGACCTGTCACCTGGATCAAAGTTGACAGGCTATGTCCTCCTCCACCTCCTCTGGTCTGTGTGGGAGGTATAACAGCTTCTTTGCTCTACCCTTCATTGGCCTAAGTCAGAAGACACCTGATCTAAGTCTCACCACTTGAATCGTGCGGTCCTCTGTACCCCCCAACCTCTGCATTGACTACTGGCTGAAGAACTGTACTAACACAGAGAGCTCACACCTCTTCTCAAGGGGCCACCTTCACCCGGGCCTCTAACCTGGCTGCCAAGGCTGGTGGGATTCTGACTCCCTTAGTATAGCTGAAGCCCAGGTCAGCACCAAGAAATGGCACCAATCCTCGGGAAAAATTGTCACTCTCAAGAATAAAGACAGACTCCTATATACATCAAGTCAAGACAATTAAAAAGTTTCCTAGAAAGGAGAAAGAAGATGATTTGCCCAAGATCTCTGGCAGCCATGGAAGGAATGGTTTCATGGAACCAAGATCCAATACTAGTTAAACCATCCCTAGCAGAGGAGGCAACAGAAAAACTCTCCAATGTGCAAGGTCAAAGTACAAGCATTCAAGGAAAGGGAACATAGGGTACAAAACAGGGGTCCACACTGGATTCAGCATGACAGTACACATTCTGAACAACTGTGATGAAAACTACAAAATAACACAAATGTTGAAAATAATGGAAAGAGAAGTGAGACAGTAAGAAACTGGAAGGATGGGGGCAGGAGGAGGATAAAGAGTAAAACCATGCTGAATTTCTCATTTTTCCAAGCGAGGAATCGATATTATTTGACTTGTTCATAGAGGTAGAGACCATAGAGAAATACAGGTCCTTTCTTCTTAATTTAAAAGTAATCCTACACCAAAAATAGAATGCACAGAACAAAGGAAACTTCACCAACTTTCCAGAATGACAGAAAACAATTTTTTTTTGAAGATTTTATGTATTTGATAGAGAGAGACACAGCGAGAGAGGGAACACAAGCAGGGGGAGTGGGAGAGGGAGAAGCAGGCTTCCCGCCGAGCAGGGATCCCAATATGGGGCTCGATCCCAGGACCCCGGGATCATGACCTGAGCTGAAGGCAGACACTTAACGACTGAGCCACCCAGGCGCAGAAAACAAGAGAAAACAATTTAAAAGCCAGAAAGGTGGTACAGAAACCAGAAAGCAGCACCAAGAGAGCAAACATTCTGGTCATCGCGACAGATGCAAATGGCTTTCCTAACACCCAAGGGCCCTGCATTCGGAACATGTAAACTACAGCCGATAAACAGAGTTAAAAGCAAGGAGTAAGCAGAGATACACCAGGAAAATGCAAAATAAGAAAACATTTAATAGCAAAACCAGGAGCAGATAAAGTCATATTCAACACAAAAAGGATTACTTAGGTCAAAAGGGGTTCCTGTAAAATACACGATTAAAAAACATAACAATCCTCAACCTGTAAGCCTCTTGAAACAACTTGGTATGGAAATGAGTAAAACAAAAATCTACTGGGAACCACAAAGAGGAATTCATAAAACTACCTCTCTTCATCCTAGAGAAAATGTCCAAAAACAGGGGAGGAGGCAGAAGACTGGAATAAGAAGAGAAAGTACATCCAAGTATATACTCTAAAAATAAAAAGTTAAAATTTTCCAATAAATGTTTAATGTTTCACTTTATTCCATAAAATACCGACAAAAATATTTCTAAATAGGCCACAAAGAACAATCTCAAAACTAAGAAAAACAAAATTTACACAAACATTCTCTAACTACGGTGGAAACTCATAATAACCAAAAGTTAACCAAGAAAATTAACCAACCACATCTATCTAGAAATTAGAAGAAATGCTGTTAGTTCATTTCTTAGGTCAAACATCAAATCCACCAAAATTTCTTAGGACATGGTAAAGGGAGCAGTCAAGAATATTTGAGCCGGGGCACCTGGGTGGCTCAGTCGGTTAAGCGGCTGCCTTCGGCTCAGGTCATGATCCCAGGGTCCTGGGATCGAGCCCCGCATCGGGCTCCCTGCTCTGCGGGAAGCCTGCTTCTCCCTCTCCCACTCCCCCTGCTTGTGTTCCCTCTCTCGCTGTCTCTCTCTCTCTGTTGAATAAATAAATAAAATCTTTAAAAAA